>NC_092724.1:33376409-34576409 GCF_047496885.1 Scyliorhinus torazame
TGTCTTAACAATTAGAGGTTAGGCGGTATGGTCAGCAGTGGTTAGCACTGCTGCCTCACGGCGCCGAGTACCGGGTTAGATCCCAGCCCCGGGTCACTGTCCATGTAGTTTGCACATTCTTCGCATGTCTGCAGGGTCTTACCCCCACAACCCAAAGGTGTGCAAGGTAGGTGGATTGGTCACGCTACATTGTCCCTTCATTGGAAATTTTTTTAAAAAACAAACAGAGGCGATTTTTGCAGCTTTTCAGCTATTTTGTCAGTGGAAGAGAGGTCACCAGTTCAATGAAGGCAGCCAATGCCAGTAGTGATGGAGACTCCATGCTGCCAAAAGGGGACCATGTTTCTAAAAAGCTACGTTTGTGGCTGTGTTCAATCCATTGATGGGAATTTCTTATCCAAAATCTCTTGACTTACTGGTTCATAGTGTGCAGCCCGGCAAGGCGTGTTGAGGTATCCCCCTGGTGTCCGACCTGTCTCAGCAACACCCACCTCTCCTCAAGGGGTTGCTGAGCCTCCAAAGGTGCTGGCTCTCTGATTGGTCCAGCAGCATTGAGGACCCACTCACCATCCTAAAGACGACAGTGAGGCTGCCTCTGCGAAGATTGTTCTGCCAGTCTTGATCCTGGCAAGGACGGTTTTGGAACCCTCATCTGCTCCCATAGTTGGTGTCCTGAAGCTCGCAGTAAAAACCCAATGAATGCAGTTTGGGGAAAAATATCTAGAAGTGGCTCAGTGAAAAACACTGAAGGATGTGGATGAACAGTCAGCCATGTGGATCAAATGCATAACTGATTGAATGTGACAGTGCAGGGCAAACAGCATTTTGGATTTGAAAAATGGTGCACAGAAGAAAAGCAATAAACATGTATAAGGAAATGGTCAGGCCACAATTAGAATACTGTATAATTTTGGACATTTCATTATGGGAAGGCCATCAACGTCATAGAACACATATCATATAGATTCATCAGCTTGCTAGCAGAGACAAAAAAACTATACCGCGGAGGAGATATTTGAGAAAAAAGGACTAATTCCTCTGTACTAGAGAATGAGGAAATCTATTAAAGAATCATGCTTTAAAGTTTATGGAGAGTGCAAGATGGGCAGCCAACTAGTAAGAGTATTGTGAGTTGGGCTGGCAGTGGACAAATACATGGATGAGGGTTTCAGCAGCAGCTGGGCTGTGTGTCTGGAGATGTTACAGAAATTTAGAATGTGTGACTGGGATGACATGGGTTCCGAAATTCAGTTTGAGGTAGAATATTGAAAACAATTTCGTTCAACCCGAGACATACCTAGAAAATAGAAGCAGGAGGAGGCCATTCAGCCCACCGAACCAGCACTACCATGCATTATGATCATGGTTGATCAAGTTCAATAACCTGATCCTATCTTCTTCCCATATCTCCCCTTTAGCCCCAAGAGCTATATCTAACTCCTTCTTGAAATTTCACACGTTTTGTCCTCAACTACTTTTGTGGTAGTGAGTTCTACAGATTCACAACTCACTGGGTGAAGAAATTTCTCCTCACCTCAGTCCTAAAAAGTTTACCCCTTATCCTCAAACTATGACCCTTACATTTGGACTTTCCCGCCATCAGGAACATGTTTTCTGAATCTATCCTGTCTAACCCTGTTAGAATTTTATAAGATTTTATGAGATCCCCGCTCACTCTTCTAAACTCCAATGAATATAATCCTAATCGACTTAGTCTCTCCTCATATAACAGTCCCACCATTCCAGGAATCAGCCTGGTGAATCTTCACTGCACTCCCTTCGTAGCAAGAACACCCTTCCTCAGATAAGGACACCAAAACTGCACACATTACTCTAGGTGTGGCTTCACCAATGCCTTATACAAATGCAGTAAAACATCTCTATTCCTATACTCAAATCCTCTTGCTGTGAAGGCCAACATACTATTTGACTTCTTTACTGCCTGCTGTACCTACTCACTTACTTTCAGCGACTGATGTCCGAGGACACCAAGGTCCCGCTAAGTACCCACCTCTCTCAATTTACACCAATTAAAATAATAATCTGCCTTCCTATTTTTGCGACCAAAGTGGATAACCTCACATTTCTCCACATTATATTGCATCTGCCATGCATGTGCCCACTCACTCAGCCTGTCCAAATCCTGCTGAAGCATATCTGCATCCTCCTCACAGCTCACCCTCCCACCCAAATTTGTATCATCTGCAAATTTGGAGATAATACATTCAGTTCACATTATATATTAATGATTTGGACGAGGGAACAGTTGGGATCCCAGCACAGGTCCCTGCAGTATCCCACTAGCCCCTGTCTGCCTGTTGAAAAAAGACCCATTTATTCCAACTTTTCGCTTCCTGTCTGCTAACCAGCTTTCTACCCATCTCAAGACACCACCCACAATCCCATGCACTTTACATAGCAATCTGCTATGCGAGATCTTGTCAAAAGCCTTCTGAAAGACCAAATAAACCATATCCACCGGTTCTCCCTGGTCAAAGTAACTAGTTACATCTTCAAATAATTCTGGTAGATTAGTCAAGCATGATTTCCCTTTCGTAAATTCAATGGCCAGGGAGGGAAATGGGATCAGTGAGTTTGTGGCATGAGCCATGAATGATGGCTTTAGCTTTCCCAATGTTCAAAAGTGTGAGGTTAGGTTCGATTAAAGAATATTGCTTTATGGAAAGTTACTGGAGAATGGAATGAGTTGCTTCAATCTAAAGACTGTATTGCCTACTTTGGGAAATGTGGATAAACAATTGAAGTCAAGGAAAGTACAGGGCTATGGGGAGACTTCGATGCAGTGTTATTAGTTTTGGAAAAACAACTGACATGTGTATCACAGGCTGCATGACTACCTGTCAGGAATCTACACCGAAAGTTTTTAGTAGGAAACAAACAGATTGATTTTGACCTTTCTAATGTTGAGTTATGGTTCTTTCCAAATCCATAATGTTCCAGCAGGACAACAGCTTGGAAGAATGACTCATCAAAGGACTGCATTTCTGACAATGCATGGCTCCTTCAGTGATTCACAAAAGTGTTAGCTAATCTTTACATGATTCAAACCTGCCATCCTCTAACCTCGGATGGTGGGAATGTAAACTATGAAGAGGACACAAATAGGCTGCTGAGGGGCATAGACTGGTTAAGCGAATGTGTAGCAAGGTGGCAAATGGAGTATAATACGGGCAAGTTAAGTTCAATTCAAGCATATGGTGGAGGAATGATACAGAAGCTTGTCTTTTACCTTTAGCAAGTTTATTTTTCAAACAGCTCATGAGAGTACCAACATCCTAATGATTCCCCACACGCAAATGTTCCAGCTGTGTTGATTTATATTCTGAATTTGAGCCAATGATCTTCATCTGTCTTTAACAACGCAATTGGCTTAACAATGTAATTGCCAAGGGATACAATTGATGATACATTGACAAAACAAGGGGATATTCACTTTGGTAACAAGAATCGAAAAACAATTTATTTGAAAAGGAATTAAACTTTGAAATATTGACATTGAGAGACTTGGGTGTACTTGGACAAAGAATATAGAAAGTTAGCTGTAGGTACAGTAATTAATTAAGACAGCAAATAGCATGTTGGCCTTTATTACGAAGGGTTTGGATTACAAGAACAATTGTACAAGACTTTAGTGAGAGCACACATGGAGTATTATGTGCTGTTTTGGTCTTATATATAAAGGAGGAGATGGCATAGCAAAGGTTCACTAGATTGGTTCTTGGAATAGGAGAGTTGTCCTATAATGAGGCGCTGAATAACCTGGACTTGCACTCTTCCATTACAAGAATGGAACTGTCGATATTCTGAAAGTAAACATTGAGAGATTGTTTTCCCTGGTTGGGGAATCTAGGGGAACAACCTCATAATAAGGGGTATGTCATTTAGGACTGAGATGAGAAGAAATGTCTTCCCTCAATGGGCTGTGAGTGTTTGAATTGACTAGCAGAGAGAGTTGTGGATTGAATATGTTCAAAATTGGGGTAGACAGTTTTCTGATTTCTCGGCGAATCAAGGGATATGGGGAAACAGGTAGGCAAATTGAGTAGAGGCAGTTCCTGCACCCAGTCCATAGCCCTGTAGCTTACAGCACTTAAGGTGCAGATCCAGGTACTTTTTATAGATTTCACCAACATTGCCTCCACAAAATCCTGCAAATCCACTGGCAGGACAGAAGTACCAACGTGAGCATCCTCTCCCAGGCCAATATCCAAGTATCGAAGCACTGGTCACGCTCAACCAGCTGCGGCAGGTAGACCACATACCCAACACAAGACTCCCGATGCCAAATGCTCTACTCAGAGCTCCGCAATGGCAAGCGATCACTAGGAGAGCAGAGAAAATGTTACAAGGACACTCTGAAAGTCTCCCTAAATAAATGCAACATCCCCATCGACGCTTAGGAATCGCTTGCCTTAGAACGCACAAACTGGAGAAGAAGTATCCGCGCAGGCGCCAATCATCTCGAGCGTCACAGGGTGGAGCACGCAGAGGCCAAGCATAAACAGTGGAAACAGAGCCTAGAATTCAGAGCATTCCACCCACCTCATCAAACCTGTGGCAGAGTCTGCGGATCCAGGATTAGACTATTCAGCCACCACAAAACCCATCTCCCAGGAGTGGAAGTCATCCTTAACACTGAGCGACTGCCCAAGCATAATAAGAATGTCCACCACTGCTCCTATTTTCTATGTTCTAAAAGTGATGTTAATTGAGCCAATCTGACACCTAATATAATAAATAACACAGCATTCAAAAGGCTAATTATCAGAACTTATCAGAAAGTCGGGGATTTATCAGAAGTCAAAGCTAACTACAATACGTCAGTGCACAATTGTTGCACTATGTAAGGATCCTGCTTGTTTTGTTTTATATGAAAGTAGGCTATGGCTTTCACATTACTGTCAGATGCATTCACATCCAGTGCTTACACTGAACTAAACTGGATACTCAGCAAGTTGCATTTTTCAAGGTCTTAAGGAGAGTCAGCAATGAGGTGGTATTACTGTTGGGCAATATTCATCCAACTATTATAGAACATAGAACAGTACAGCACAGAACAGGCCCTTCGGCCCTCGATGTTGTGCCGAGCATTGTCCGAAACCAAGATCAAGCTATCCCACTCCCTGTCATTCTGGTGTGCTCCATGTGTCTATCCAATAACCGCTTGAAAGTTCCTAAAGTGTCTGACTCCATTATGTTCTTTCATGGGTTACCTTGTTTTGTTATGTTACATAAAAACAACCAAATTTCATTTGGAGGCATCCATCTTTTGTGAAGCCTCATTGTTTAGACTGCATCCATATAAAGTGGTAAACTGCTGTTGGCCTGAGTCCCATCTTCCATCAAGCAGCACTCAATAGCACATACATTTATTATTGTCAAATTAATTTACTATATTGAAATCTGTGAAGATTCAACTCTTGTCATTAGAATTTTGCAGATAGTTAATTTGAAGTTGATACTTGATTCCTGCTGCACTGGAATGCTGATAAACCTGAACTGCTATTTGGGAGTCTCATGCTCTCTAAGATCCAGCCTGCTGAGATCACAGCTATGAACCCTTGAAATGTTGAACTCAGACATCTGACTTCCAGATGTTGCATGATGTGGATTCGGCACAAGAGCTTCATGTTTGCGCTGTGACCTTGGCAAGCTGGCTGCTTGAAAACATGCAATGCAAAAAGCAGTGTTTCACCAAAGCCAAGGCAGCTTGCAAGTCGGCAGTAATAACCAAGTTCACGATTCACCATTCAGAATGCTTGGCTTTACATACCCACATTCCCAGTACAGAAGCCTGCTATTTAGCAGTAAAAGGAAATGTGGAAAAAGGCTATTTTCGTTAATGTAAAAAGTAGCGAGATGATCGATGGCTCAAACTTTAATACCCTCAGTTCTTAACATATGCAAAACAGCACATCGATCCATTCTCCTTCAAATCTGTTAGCTCCTTCTTCCAGGAAGCAACCTATGAATATTACTGCTTACAAAGGAAATAAATGCTTCATGCTGCTGCATTATTTTAACACTCTCGAGTATTACAATAATTGCAGAACACAGGACATTGTCAATTAGATAAAGTGTGCTGTGCAGAACTGAGTTACTGTAATATGACAAGAAATCACAGAGCCTCCTTCTGGAACTTTTTAAATCACCATAACAGAAAGCTGCTTTCTTAAATACTTCTTTTCTGTCCTGATAAATAGGTCATAAAATGTTTTTCAGATAATCTAATTTCCAAAATTTCTATTCCAATAGCTCAAGAACAAATTGACTGAATCAACGCATTGAAATCAGCACATAAGAAGAGCAATAATTACAGGATTGGCCCATTCGATATGCTAATGTAGCTAGATGTTGAACGATAGTGCCATTTTTCCGTGTGGGAAGAGAAACATTATTCGGTGGTGTATCTGACATCATCTACCAAAAATTAACAATATTGCAGGAAGATTTCTGTGTGGTATTTGTAACAGTATAAATATAAGAACTTGCATCGCTGTTGCACCTCCAACATAATAGAACTTCATCTTTCTGCTTCTGGTCTGTAGTCTTGCTAGGACTGTCCATGCATCATTTCTTTAGTAAGGAGGCCACATTTTCCACTCTCCAATCCTCTGGCACCTCCCTTATATGTCGGGAAGATTGAAAAATTAAGGCAACTATTCTGTTATTTCCACCTTCACTTCATATAGTGACCTTGGATCCAAGCCATCTGGACCAGGTGATGTATCAACCAAAGCACAGCCAGCCTTTCCAGCACCACTTCCCTTTCAATTTACACACCATCCATTGGCCCCACTATCTCTGCTTCTATCTTGTCAGATTCCTCTTCCATAGTAAACACTGACACAAAAACTGAATTGAAAATTAAAGCCTTTCCCCGTACCTCTAAGCAGAAATTGCCTTTCTCTGTCTCCAATAGGATTCACTCTACCTCTTACTACCCACTTATTATTTACATGCGGGTAGAAAATTGAGTTCCCTTTTATGTTGACTGTTATTCCATTCTCATACTCACTTTTTGCCAGCTTTATTTTCCTCTTCACCTCCTCACTCAATTTATTGTATTTGACGTATTTTTCACTTGGAAGAACTCATTTGACTTGCATCATACATCCTCCTTTTTTGTTTCATCATAAGATTTATTTCCCTCATCAACCAAGGCTGTTTTTGACTTCCTTGCCTTTCAGCCATGTTGGAATGTACCTAGCTTGTACCTGATGATCTCTTCCTTAAAGATCACCAATGATTCCATTTCATCCTGGCTAGATCCCTTCTTATCACATTGAAATTAGCCCTCTTCCAATTTAGAAGATCAAAATTGTTCCTTGCTCTTCTCCGGTGCTAATCTAAACCTCATGATACAATGATCGCTCTTACCCAAATGCTCCTTCACAGGCACTTGATCCACCTAATGACTCAGCACCAGATCCAGCATTGCCTCCTTTGTTGTTGCGCTGAGAACATTCTGATCAACAAAGTTCTCTGGAACACAGTCCAGAAATCCCACCCTCCATTGTGTTCAGTAATCGCTTCTCCACAATAAAACAGTGCCACCTGAATCCCCTTTATATATTTAGGGCAGTTTATTAAACAATAAGTGCAATGTATTAAACAATTAAAACGCCAATTCTAAATTAAATACTAGGGAACATTGACTCTTTCCTAACACCCCCTCTTTACCCTTTAGTCTAATATTAATTATCCAAATATTGATTGAGATTAAGTCCCCAATATCTTCACTTTCTTGCACATTTCTGTGATTTTCCTGTAGAATTGTTCTTCCACCTTATTTGGAGGCCTATAGAGTACCTCAAGTAATCGGAGCTTATCTTTTTTGCTTCTCAACTCTAACCAAATGGACTCTATTCTTGCCCCCTGAAGGAAATTGCTTCTTCCCAAAACTACAGTGTTTTCCCTCATCATTAATGCCACACCATCTCTCTTTTGTTCCTTCTCTATCTTTTCTTAACACTTAATGTCCTTGAATATTAAGTGTCCAGTCCTCACTATTTTAAGCCACATTTCTGTTATTGTCAATACATAATATTCCCAAACTGCTATTTGTACTTGTAGCTCACCAACGTTATTGACCACACGTTGTACATTTATAAACATGAATTTTAATCCTGTCTTTGCATTCATCATGGTTGTTCTTAGTTTGTTCCTGTCTAATCTGGTACTATCTTCTCTAGTACTGTCCAACACTCTCACTGCATGCACTTTATTCTTCTTTTTTACTTCTACATGTCGGTGCGCCACACCCCTGCCAATTTAGTTTAAAACCTTCCCAACCATTCCGGTGTACCTTCCCAATTGGCCTCAATTCTGTTGAGGTGCAAATTTACTCCTACTGAATAGGAGCCTGCTGCGTCAAAGTTGGTCCAATTCCCCAAGAATCTTAAGCCCTTTCCCCTGCACCATATGTCAAGTCATGCATGAATCCTTTCCGTCCACCTATTGCAAATTTGGCTAACGCGTGACACTGGGAATAATCCAGATATTATTACCTTTGAGGTTCTACTTGTTAATTTCCTCTCTAGCTCCTGAAAATCTAGGCCTGAATATCAACTTTCTCTAGGTCATTGGTACCAATGTGCACCACGACTTCTAGCTGACTCCTGTCCCCCTGCAGAATATTCTGCACTCTGACATCTTCTAGCCTAGCACCAGGAAGGCAACATGCCTGACGGGAATGATAAGTGAACAGGATTTGACGTGAATTAGGTCACAGGCAGCAGAGTCTTGGATGAACTCAAGTGTATGGAGGGGTGAAACTGGGAGTGAGCTTGTAGAGAACTGTAATAGCCAAGTCTAGACTCAACAAAGCCATCAATGAAGGTTTCAGCAACAGTGTAGGTAAGGCAGGGTGGAAATAGGTATCATTACAGATATGTACGAAAATAGTTTTGTACAGTTGGAAGCTCACCTCAAATAGAACAGGGCCAAATAGAATGCCATGGTCAAAACAATCTGCTTCAGCCTCAGACATTGGTCAGAGAAAGCGAAAACATTGGAGACCGAGGAGGAGTGTACTTTGTGTTGGAATTTGAAGACAAGGGACAAACATTGTGACAAATTTGAGGCTGTGGAGAGATTGAGGTGCTACAGTAGAGCTCAGTGAGGTCAGTATTTGTGTGTGATACCTGATGCACATCTGGCAGCCTCTCTGAATACTATGATTTTGTGGCTTCTGGTAAAATATATTTCTAATTATTTGTTCGGTTGTTGCTAATTTAGTTATCATAGTGTCATAGAATTTCTAGTGGGTTTCCTCCAGGTGCTCCGGTTTCCTCCCACAATCCAAAGATGTGCAGGTTAAGTGGATTGGCCACGCTACATTGCCCCAAAATGCCCAAAAGGTTAGGTGGGATTACTGGGTTACGGAGATAGGGTGGAGGCATGGGCTTAAATAGGGTTCACTTGTATTGTAATTGCTGCTCTCCTTGGCCATTGCCCACTCCTTTTTAAATTGATAATGACACTGCTTATTGCTGGTGCAGATTGGATGGCCCGAATGGCCCCCTTTTCTCATGATCTTTTTAATAGTTTCCCACCCACCACCACAACCCAATTGCACAATCCCTTGGTGAAGAGACAGGCAAGAGGCAGCGATCATGTGTGTTGTTCTGCAGGTGGCACTACGTGATGAGAAGGCCTGGGTTGATTGAGCCTCTTTGGAGCTTCTGGTCCTGACTGCACGTTCAGGGGGTCGTAAAGCAGAGTGTAGACAAAGGAGGAGATTTTCCACGCGCCTCTGTGGTGTGTTCCCGGCAGTGGGAGGTGTTCAAAAATAACAAAGATTCCACAAAGTTCATTTTCTCTATTGATGCCTGCATTACGTACCAATCTAATGCTCTAATACTGTAACACAATACCTACTTCATTCTCATTCTCCTGAACACCTGGCTTTGTGTCCTTGGTCCAAGGTTCACTTGTATTGTAATTGCTGTTCTCCTTGGCCATTGCGCACTCCTTTTTAAAATGATGACACTGCTTATTTAAAAACTCTATATCCTTCAACCTTTCCATTCTCTCTTTCCACTACCCTTTTCCAACATCCACTGTCTCTGCAGTGTTCGAAACATGCTGTTGCCACCCAACTTTGTGCTCACCCCGTACTATTCATATAATGTTTGGCTCTTGTGCCACACAAAGCACCAAGACTTACCTGGCTAAGCTGGCTGATGACAATCTGTGTAAATATGGCCGTGGTGAATTGTTCCTCCTCAAACTCTTAACATTTGACATGGTTGACTCGACTGCTCTTCTCCACTGTTCTACCTCAGGAGCAATACCCCCTTACAACTTATTCAACTACAGCCAGTAACTAATAGCCTCTCTTCCTGTGCCCATACATTCACCTCCGCTACCTGTCAAGGTTCCAATTTATCACCTGAATGTTGCACCTTTGTGACGGCTTTCTTAATCATTGGGGTCAGCTCTGAAATATTTGCTGATGATACCCAGATTTATCCCTCCACTATTGTTGCCATGCTTATCTGACATCAAGTTGTCAATGAATAGAACCTTCTGCAGCTCAACCTTGGCAAGGCTGAAGGCATGTTGAGCTCCAGCCAGAAGCTCTGCACAGTAATCCCTGACCTAATTTCCTCTCCTAATTTCACACTTAAGTGTGAACTTTATAAAATCTCAAGTCCTGCTGACACAGAGCTGGGACTGAGACCCACATCCAGTGCATAATGAAGAGTTCTTACTACAATCTCCATATTAACAATCTCTGACAATACTGCCATGACTGTTGAAACCTTTATTCTGAATTCTCAATGTCCTCCTTGTTTGATGTAATTAGCTCCAGAAACTGTAATTTCATCCAAAACATAGAAGCCCGCTTACTATCCTAACATTTTTTTAAAATGTTTCCAATTAAGGGGCAATTTAGCGAGGCCAATCCACCTACCCTGCACATCTTTGGGTTGTGGGGGTGAAACCCACGCAGACACGGGGAGAATGTGCAAACTCCACATGGAAAGTGACCCGGGGCTAGGATTGAACCTGGGTCCTTGGCGCCGTGAAACAGCAGTGCTAACCACAGTGCTAACCACAGTGCTACTGTGCCGTCTGCATGCTTATTATCCTGCTTAAAAGTCCATTCAGCCATTGTCCTTGGCCTTTCCAGTCTCCACTGATTTCTCAAAGCTTGGCACATGAACATCATCTTCAAATCTGTCCACTGCCTCACTTGCATCTCCTCCACATTTCGCACTATCCCTCCTGCTGCTATAGTCAACTGAAACTTTCCAGCTCTCCCTTTACCATTGATACGAAGTCTTACAACACCAGGTTAAAGTCCAACAGGTTTGTTTCGATGTCACTAGCTTTCGGAGCGCTGCTCCTTCCTCAGGTGAATGAAGAGGTATGTTCCAGAAACACATATATCGACAGATTCAAAGATGCCAAACAATGCTTGGAATGACCCGGGCATCTTTGAATCTGTCTATATATGTGTTTCTGGAACATACCTCTTCATTCAGCTGAGGAAGGAGCAGCGCTCCGAAAGCTAGTGACATCGAAACAAACCTGTTGGACTTTAACCTGGTGTTGTAAGACTTCGTACTGTGCTCACCCCAGTCCAACGCCAGCATCTCCACAACATGTTTACCATTGATGATAGGCTTTTCCATCTTCTCACCCGCACTCTCTGGGGCTTTTATCTCTTATCTCCTCTACATTGCTACCTCAGTAACCTATAAAAGCCTCCTTATACCTTCCTTAAATTTGAGGTTACTCGCCCTAATTTTCCATTGCTCTTATTCAACTCTGAGCTGGAACTGTGGATGGCTTTGACTTTTCATTCTTTCATAGGATGTGGATGTTACTGGCAAGGCCGGCATTTATTGCCCATCCCTAATTTCTCTTGAACGTGTCACACCATTTCAGAGGGCAGTTAAGAATCAATCACAGGGAGGAGGGAGGGAGGGGGAAGGGGGGTCTGTCTGGGGGGTATGTGAGCAAGAAAATACATGAAGGATCTGGAAAACTGACATGTACAGGAGGAATCCAATGTACAAAGCTCTGTAACATATTGTTTTACCATGTTCATGTCTTGCTATGTGCGCTTTCTTTCTTTTTGTTATGGGGGGGGGGGAGGGTTTGTTTGTAAGGGTGAAAAATTGTGTTAAAATTCTTAATGAATATATTTTTTTTAAAAAGAAAAAAAAAAGAAGAAAAAAAAAAGAATCAATCACATTCCTGTGGGTCTGCAGTCCAGACCAGGTAAGGACGGCAAAATTTGCTAGTGAACGAGGTGGTTTGGTTATCAATGATAGTTTCATGGTCACCATTATTTGAACTAGCATTCAATAAGGGGCAGGAGATTTAGCGGGGATTTGAGGAAAAACCTTTTCACCCTGCCGGTGTTAGGAATCTAGAACTCACTGCTTGAAAGGGTGGTAGAGGCAGGAACCATAACATTCAAGACGAGCACCTGAAATGGCATAATATACAAGGCTACAGACCAAATGCTGGTAAATGGGCTTAGAATAGATAGCTGCTTGATGGCTGGCACGGGCACGATGGGCCGAAGGGCCTCCTTTTGTGCTGTAAAACGCTTACGGGTAGAATTTTCCAATCTGGCCCACCCGAGGACTGGCAATTCCAGCCCGAGGTCAACGGACCTTTCAATGGTCAGTTAAATTATCCGTCCCTCCCATGGCAGTTCCCAGGCAGGGGGGGGGGGGGAATTGTACAATTTACCCAAATGAACCAAACTCTAGATTTATCAATTCAATTGAAATTCCACAAGCTGACCTAGTGGGATTTGAACCCTTGTCCTCAGAACACTAAACTGGGCCTCTGGATTAGTAAAGTGGCATTGCCACTGCACCCACCATCTCCCCCAGTTTTGCTGCATTTTAAAGCACTCAAAAGGTTATCTAAACACAACAGAATACAGCCCAGTACAAGAAAATGTATAATCCCTGTGACTCACAGATTGCAAAAGTGCACAATTCTATTTTTGTTTGAAGGTATGTGCTGATTTTTTTTTAATGAACAAATGGATAAAGCAACAGAAAAGCTCAACAATCTAGTTGAACTTTGTCCTTCAGACTCAGTTTAAGCTTCCTCATACTGACAGGAAACAGTTGGGATTTTCTACTAGACAAACAGCCTTGAACTTGAGTTCTGCACCCATGACCCTGCTAGGATCTAAAAATACAAACACATACTAGCACATGGTGTTTCTAGTGCAGCCTTTCATTTTAACTCTCTGTGTCCCAGATCAGTCACAGGCAGTGTCAGGCTCCATGTCAGAGCAGCATCTGTGAATGTTCCCGTTGCTCTCACACAACACAGAGGATTGCAGCCTCAGTGAATCCATATTTTCAATGGGAAACTAACCTTATTAACTGTTCCGTCGGATGAGCTCGGGTAACTTGGAAATAAAAGCCAGGAAATAAAAAATAACTAGTAGCCAATGAGCAAAAAGATCTCCGTCAGCTCAAAAGACATCCTTTCCCAAGCCCTAATTGCACAGCTGATATATAATGGCATTCAGATTTGTGGCCATTCCCAGTGAATGGGCCCTCTCTTAAATAAATGTGTTTTCTCTTATCTTTTGTTAATTTTAACAACTGTGTCTAATATTCTTCGCTGCAGGGCTGAGATGCTGCCCTATCGAGGTTCATACTCCAGGTATCCAATGGGATAAATGCACATACTTCACCAGGTAAAGGGCAGCCTCCTACTCACCACAGCTATTCTATGGCCGGAAATTTAAGCTCCCGCCCGCCAGGAGGTTCTGAGGCAGGCAGGGCCATAAAATTGCATGGATGGGATTCCCTCCGGGAACACGTCCGTCCCTATCCAGGGCATCCCCCTACCCTTTTGCTGCCGGGACTCCTGGTACTTACCTGAAGTGCATCCTGGGACTTAGGCTCAGGTATAATGCTGCAGTACCTCTGCTTGCCACTGCAGCGCTGTGTCTGGAGGGGCTGGAGAGATGTTGGCCTCTCCAAGGTGGGACTTCATCCAAGGGTGAATGGAAGTCCTCCCTGCTGCAAATCAAAGCTCAATTGAACATGAAATGGCAGCGAGCCTGTTGAAGTCGTCTGGGATGCCAAGCACTCGTCATCCTGAAAATTCAGGCCCATGTTCTAGATGCATGTTACATGTAGTGGGAGGGAATGGTGTTACCCATGGACTGCTTCCTTATTGCCTTCAGCATTGGCAATAACTTCCTACCATCAGCACTGGAACGATGGAGGGAAAAAAACATTGTATTACTTTTGTTGGTAAGGATTAGTTCCAGTTACTGGCAATGCCAGCACTATGATCGCCAAGTTGGAATTTTACCTTTGTTCTATGTACTTGAAAGTGTCTTCATTTTATGTGGGAAGCTGGTAAGCAGCAGAGTGTAATCTGTCCTTTAAAATCCATTGCAGATTTCTACATTACAGAATTGAGAGAAAATTACAGTAATTGAGTTTTGTACATCTAGATTTTGGGGTCAAGGAAAACTACATCAAACTAATTCCAGGGTTACTTGGGAAGGTCTAACACAAAACTGTCAAAAACAGTGATTTCAGTCGAACAAACTGCAACATCCTCCAACGCTCCTTATTACTGTTTCCTGTCCCATGACAAGCCTCCGTGAGGCACCATAATAGCCACAGTTGCACACCCATACACATACATAAAACCATTCTCAAAACACCATCAGAAATGTCTCTGGAGTTATTGATATATCTTAGACACCTGCACAAGAGATAGCTGATAAAGGGAATCTCAGTGTTCTCACAATGTTTGTTCTCAAAGAATGCAAGGAAAATATATATTTCTAAAGGGTTACAGCTTGATATTTAGATTGGGAGTGCTTGCTGTTTTGGGTGCAATAATGAAATGAATGAAAATCGCTTGTTGCCACAAGTAGGCTTCAAATGAAGTTACTGTGAAGCCCGTTTGGTGTCCAAATGGCACCCATGGTATGCATGCATAATTTTGGAATAAGTCACGCTAGATGCCATATTAGCGAGGGCATTAGCATGCGCCTGATAAATGTTTGCCATTATTGTACAGTGCACACAAATCATGTTGTTAATCATTTTGCTATGGTGATTTGATACCGGATATACCATTTTGAAGCTCAGTGCTCCAGCTAACGTTCTTGTTTATCCTTGCAAAGCTGAACATGCACTACGCAGCAGGACAGACACCCCACTAGCTCTATTTAAAGGGATCATCAACTACATATATGTTAGTTGTTAGTGGATTTATTCCAATTGTTGCTTCAATTGAACAAGTGTTTGGTGCTTTCTATATTTGTTTAAGGGTGAAAAGGGAGCAGTGCTAAAGTAATCTTCATTTTCCCCAAAGCTTCTTACCAGATTTCATTAGCGCAACCTTCCATGAAATACTGTGGAGTGGTCACAACCTTCAGAGGTGTTCGTGAATACACTCAATCCATCACGGGGATGCCGGGATCTGAAGCTACCCTAGAGGAATTGATGTAATATGCACTAAATGATTATCTAGCAGAGGGCATAATCGCCAAACTTGCAGATAGCCTCCACTGTGGTGGTAACAGTTCTTAAGAGCTTCTTCACAATTGGCAACATTTACTATAATCTCTGTGATGCTGTGACCCATGCCTATCTGCCTCTAAAATTGTCATCTTCCCTAAGACTATAAATATTCTTGGATGGATTTTGTCTGAGGAAACCTTGCACGCTTTCCTGCACCACATGGCCACCCTTTCCACCCGCTCTCCATCAGAGAAGGTTCTGGCATAAGGTCTTTCATTGGAGCCTACAAGATGGTTTCAAGAGTCCTTCCTCAGTGTGTCTCCTATATAGCTCCCTTGGTTTTTGTCACCGTTTGTCACCAGTCTAATGAAAGGATCGAGTGGACAGATAACCTCCACATTAGCTTTCAGCTGGCACATGCTACTCTTTCCTGTGATAAAACTATTACCTCAGTGTTTTTACAGGCAGTGCTGTTAAAAAGCAGGGCATTGCATCCACCCTGTACGTGACCCATGGCAACATACAGAAACTTTCTATTTTTGCAAGTTCCAAATTATGTGGTTGTCAAATCTCCTGTGTGCCTTGTGAAATTGAAGCTCTATCCATCACAGACTCTATCAAGAATTTCAGCCACATATTGTGCCGCTAAAGCACTGTCCTTGTGTCTTCACATACAGCAAACCTTATGCGCAGATCTCTGAGAAACCGGGCAGGGGAGAATTTCCTGCCAGTCCCCATGTTACTCCAGAGGTGGTTGTCATCTCATTTTCTGCTGATGTTATCAAGCATGAACAACAACTCATTTTGGTTGTACAAAAGTGTGACACTTTTTACACTGCCACTTGCATTGTCAATGAACACAACACCTTGAGGGATTCTCTTTCCACCAATTGTGCATTGCGCTACGTCCACTGAATGGTCCCCTAGCTGTCAAAGATCCTGCCCCTGGATTTTCCATCCTGTTAGGAGACAAGTGTTTTAGGAACACACACTGCCATTGAGCTCAAGTGACTGAAGAACTCCAACAACAACCTGGTAGCAGAAAAGGCAATTGGAGGAAGTTAGATGATGGACTCCTATGCCATGAACCACATGGAGGCACTATCACCCCTCTCGCCTTGTCCATCACCACTGCATAACACAACTCACATCCTCAATCTCAGGGCCTATCTACTAGAAAAATATGGACCCAGAAAGACAGTTCACCAATGTGCAGATTTCCCTGTCTGACGAAAGGGTTATTGAGACAACATTGGTTCTGTCAGGTCAATCACCTGAACAGTCAGAAATCCAAGGCGGCCCAAAAAGTGCAGCCAACACAGTTATGTCGATGATCTGGCCTATCTTCACGGCACTCGCAACAAGACACAGGACCACCAATGTTACTTGGGCCGCAGCTCAACTTTATCAAATCAAGGCATTTGAATGCTACAAGGTCCCTTCCTTCTGCACTGTCTTTGCACTCTGCTCTACTTATGGTCATATCACCCAAGACGAATGCTCCCAGCCCATCCATCCTGCTCCTCTGAACCCTAACCATACCTGCTGAGCTACAATACCATCTACAGCTTCAGTGGTTTTGGAAGTGCATCAAACAAGCTCCTACAATGCATTCCACAGTATTGTCTCAAGCATTGCCTTCAGGATGAATCCCTGAGTTGTCCTCGTGTACATTGGGTGAATGCATTTTGTACTATGACATTGCCACAAAAACAAGATTGGTGGGATTAAGTAATTCAACACAGACTGAACTCAATCACAGCAGTAATCTGAGTTAGTTGCTCTCTGTAAAGATGGTGGGTGGGTTCCCAATGTGGTTGGCCTATTCAGAGGGCCTGAGGGCAGGCAACCTCACCAGGAGAGGTGGGTGCTTCAGAAACATGTAGGAGACAACAAGGGTGCATCAAGATAGAGGTGATGTCTGACATCTCATGAAAATTTCAAAATGAAGACCCTTCACAGCTGGCCGGGCCATCATTGCCACTGGAGGTCACCTTTAATAACCTTCGGCCTCAGCATGGGACCCATCCAACATCGGGGACTGTCCCAGCGATGGTGGCATCTTGCCCTCAATTAATCCTAAAGTGGCCCTAATTGGCTACCTGCTCTTGCCGGATGGATAGCTGTTGCTGTGTTGGCCTTCCTCCGGCCAGAATGTTCACTATGAATGCATAAGAAGCTGACCCGATGTGATGTCTTCCAATTTTTCTCCTATTTCTGCCTCAAAGCCCACCTATGTGCGACAAGGAGGATTGTGTCTGTAACGTTAAGAGTGCAATGGCAAAAAAACTTACTGACAGTAACACCCGAGTTGGATAGAGAGTCAGGCAAAGACATGGCCAACATAATTTTGGGCAGATATTTTCAAATGAGGCAATATGGCATTATGAATGGCAGCACTGAATCGACATCCTGTGTTTTTATTTAACACTGAATCCAGAAAAAAGAGCCCAGCAGCCACTTTGATCAATAGCAGGAAGACAGGAGGCAGATGTCCTAAAGAACAACAAAATCATATCTTGAGTGGAGGCAGCTAGTTTAAAATCTTTGACAATATTGCTTGGTTTTTTCATGCTGCAGGTGTCCGATCCCTGCTGCAAAAGCCATTTCTCAGCTCCATCCAACTTCACCCTCACGTAGGTAACATCTTTGAGTGACGATATACTGAGTCTTGCACAGTACAGGCTCTCTGTATCAACAGTAAAATAAAAATTAAAGTAAAGTCGCCATAGTCCCAGGTGAATGTAGGCTGCTTTCCCCTTTGAGGTGGGGAGCTGACTGGTGGTGACTTAACCTGAAGATCACCATACCTCAGGTGAGGGGGGGGGGGGGGCAAGGTTCATGGATAACCTCAGCTGGTACGGGAATTGAACCCACGCTGCTGGCATTGTTCTGCATCACATATTAGTCAACTGAGCTGAATCAACTGGAGCTCACTGCCTCAGGATACAGAATGTGATAATTCTGACGGGATGGAGCTGGGATGAGATTTAAAACTTTTTTTAAAATTAGGAGCCATTCCTTCCACATTCTTATCAGATGTAATGATTTGAGGCAAAGTTACTTTTTGCCACTCTCTCAAGGTCAGACACAATGGTGAGCCTGGAGCATGTGCTACCTGGGAATGGGCGGGACTGCAGATGCACAAGATCATGGTCTCACAGTTGTCTCAGCAAAAGAGAAATGCCTCTTTGACTTACTTAACTTTCCAAGACAAAGGTAGGTATTCCATACACTTAGATCTGTCCAGGTATTGGCCATGGATGAGGGAATGTTTTAATGCAGCAAGTGGTTAGGATTTGAAAAGCACTGCTTGAGAATGTGGTGGAGAGAGATTCACTTGTGGCTTTCAAAAAATAATTGGATAATTATCTTATGAGGAAAGAAATTGCAGGGCAATGGGGAAAAGGAGGGAGAGTTGCTCTTGCAGAAAGCAGGCTCAGACAGGACGTGCTGCATGGCCTCCTTTTGTACTGTCACCATGTTATTATTTGTAACAAGTGTGATTAATATTATCATATCTTATCTGAGGTATTCTGCTGCTTTAACATTTGAATCTGATCAAGTATTATTACAATACATTCAGGTTAAAACAGTATAAAGCTCACTTCCTCCAGTATAATGCATTAGTGTTTGGCAATATTCCACAATGTGGAAGAAAGGTGCTCAGATAAATCTCAGTGATGCTTTCCATTATTAATTTACAATGCAAGCCGATCTTTCTCATCTCAAGATCCAGATTTTCCATTGTAAGCACATCTAGATGTTTGAATTTTCTCACCGATGGAGTTTCATTATACCATGCTCTTTATATGTAGGCCTTCAGGTATTTGATTTCTCTTTCAAACATTCCAAGGTTTCATCATTGATTTGCTAAAGCTGTAACTGCCTGTTGGTGTCCTCATCAATTCAACCGTTGGAATATTAGCTGTTCTATTAATGCACTCCGAATCACTCGCAAGAGCAAGTAATCATATCATCTAAATGACAATCAACAGTACATTATATATGAAGGATACTATTTAATAAGGTGAGAGAATCCCCAATGACCCTTTGCTGGAAAGAATATGCCTGCATCCTGAGTGGTTCTCTGCGCATTAACCGCCTTATTCTGACAACGTATGAAAAGCATTTGGGAATTGTCAGCCTTAGTTCAGAGGGAGCATTCTTTCCTACCGTATCTGACGGTTGTAGGTTTGATTCCAAATCCAGAGACTGGTGGCACAGTTGTTAACACTGCTGCCTTGGGGCGGCACGTGGTGCAGCGGTTAGCACTGGGATTGCAGCGCTGATGACCCGGGTTTGAATCCCGGCCCTGGGCCACTGTCCGTGTGGAGTTTGCACATTCTCCCCATGTCTGCGTGGGTTTCACCCCCACAAGCCAAGGTTAGGTGGATTGGCTACGCAAAATTGCCCCTTAATTGAAAAAAAATAATTGGGTATTCTCAATTTTAAAAAAAAGATATTTTTAAAAAATACTGCTGCCTTCAGTGCCAGGGACCTAGGTTTAATTCTGGCCTTGGGTGAATGGCTGTGGGGAGTTTACACTTTCTCCCACCGTCTGCCTGGGTTTCCTCCACATGGTCCGCACAACCCAAAGATGTGCAGCTTAGGTGGGGTTACAGGGATAGGGCGGGGGTGTGGCCCTAGGTAGGGTGCTCTTTCAGGAGGTCGGTGCAGACACGATGGCCGAAGGATCTCTTTCTGCAATGTAGAAATTCTATATTCTACATATTCACATTCTAGCCAGCGCAATACTGAGGGAATGCTGCACTATCTTTCAGATGATGTTAAACCAAAGTCCCATCTGCCTTCTCAATTAGGCATAAAAGATTCCATGGCAGCTTTTCAAAGAAGGGGCATTCACTTTTGTATCCTGGTCAACTTTCCACCCTTAGCTAACATCACTAAAACATAAGGTTCATTTACATTTTGCTGCTTGTGGGACTATGCTATGGACTAATTGGTGCCGTGTTTTCCACGTTACGACAATTACGACACTTCAAAAATACTTCATTGCCTGTGAAGCACTTTAGAGCACCCTAATATCATGAAAGCTGTTCTGTAAATACAAGACTTTCTTTTTTTCCTATTGCCTCCTTTTAACATAGAGCCAGATATCCAGAATAACACATTTTGCCAACTGTGTTTTGAAATGTTATTTGACGTGCTAAATTGAATACTTCTATGCTTTGGATAAAGGATTTGCAGAACCAAGGATGGAAACTAGCTATCAAGAGCAAATTAAAAAGTCACCAGGACAAAAGATATGAAATCTAAGTAAGAGCATTTTTCTTTCATCTACTAATTGCGATATATTTTGAATAAGTCCCATGCTGTTTAATATCATCCTGCCAGCCATTCATAGAGCAACAATAGATTTGTCCATAGTCTAAACCGTTCTATACTGCTGGCTAAAGGAGGAGACACACAAGAAGGTATCATAATAGGCAAGCTATAGTTGACAAATGGAAAGTAGTAGATTCAAAAATGCTTGTTAAAGATAATATGAAATACCAAACACAAGACTTTGACGCCTTGCAGATGTGGAAAACACTAGTCATTTTCTTGGAAACCTATCAATTCGATAATTTCAATCGGTTAGTGAGTCAAGCCTGATCAGTTTCATTCTAGATAAGGTTTCTTTTATCCTTTAACACAATTTCATAAGAAACCACATCACTGCAATTAACCATATTTGCAAAGGTTGTACCACTGAACTACTCAGTTTTTTCAACTTCGGTCATCCTAAACACATTTGGACGATGAGATCAGAATGAGCATTTTTAAAAATTTCTTGGAAACAAACAATTGCTGCAAATACGAGGTCCTTGCTCTTTAATTTTGCCTCTTCCACACAGGAGAAAGTAGAAATGATGGACGACTAAACCACACAGGTAAGATTGTTAAATGCAGAGATTTATGTGCAAATAAAATGCAGAAATGCTTTGCAACTGTCAAAAGGAAATATAAAAATCAACCGTCAAAAAGAGCAATAAAAGGGACTGTCAGCTGACAAAGCATTCAAACATCCTGCCCTATAAACCGTAACAAATGACTGTGTTGAGTGTTTTAACTAAAAATCATTTCTTGCTATTTCACTCTGTTGACATATTGCTGAGCGATATCATTACTGGATTAATGATGCATGACTGATTTCACCACCTTCAGGGTACCTGCCATTTCGCAGTTTGATTCACAGCTACAAGTGGTTGCAGTCTTCTTGAAATGAGACTATGAATTCCAATGTTTGCTTTTATAAAGCATTTGAATTATCATAGAATCATAGAATTGTCAGAGAACCCAGAACCGCCACAGTGCAGAAGGAAATCATTTGGTCCATTGAGTCTGCCCGACCCTCTGAAAAAGCACCCTACCGAGGCCCAAACCTCCACCCTATCGCTATAACCCGAGTTAATCTGCACAACTCTGGACACTAAAGGGCAATTTAGCATGGTCAATCCACCTAACCTGCAAATCGTTGAACTGTGGAAGGAAACCGGAGCACCCGGAGGAAACCCATGCAGTCCTGGGAGAACGTACAAACTCTACGCAGGGAGTCACTCACATCAGAATCAAACCCGTAGGATCCCTGGCACTGTGAGGCAGCAGTGCTAACAACTGGGCCACCGTGCCACCCTCTAAAATTTGTTTTTTAAGGAATTGTGTAGTTGAAGGAATGTAAATCAGTAAATGTTTTTTTAATGCAACAAGTGTTTTTAAGAAAAATAAAGTTGACAATGGACACTTAGAATCTTATTTAATCTCAGCACGGGCAGATACTGGGTGAATTGGCATGGGGGATGTAAGGGAAAAGGACGGGGGTGGGAGGCCATTGGTCGGCATGAGTTGGCACAAAGTTATCATGGGGGTCTGTAGAATGCCATGGGTTGGCATGGAGGATATGAGGAGCCATGAGGAGTAGGTGGACGACATGAGGTGGCATGGGGAGTGTGTGGGAGATGTGAAGGCCGTTTTATTTTTTCATTGCTTTCAAACAAAATCTTGGACAATGTGCCGATGCACCAGAGCACGCTATCTGTTCAGCCCATCTCCATACCCGGCAGCCTCTGCATGAGGGTAGCCTGCCACAACTCCCATTTTTACCCACCAGTTCAACCACCATCCCAGGACCAAAAATCCAAAAGACCCGGGGCATTTTATTTCACTTTGGGGTTTGTGGAGCCGTCAGTTGTGCCGACTCTACGTTCCTGACCAGGGAGTGAAAATTCAATCGTAGGATTGTAGTTCAATCCAAAAACCACATACATGAAGAAAGTAAAAATTTATGCTAAATTCTACTAAAGTGAATTCCTAGAATGTGATGAAAATAAAGAAGCTATCTGTCAGCATCAGCAAACCACAACTGAGAATCTGGCATGGACTTCTCATTAATTTGAACAAAATTAAATGTCATGATATTTCAGCAACTAGCCTCACTTACCCAACGACTACAGCAATGAAGCAGGCCTTGGCAATGCTTTGAGCTAGATATGTTGGAACTCATATTCAACCCTCTCATAAACAATAATGAAGTTATACATTTAGTCTATATCTCTATTCATAGGCATGATCACATCCTTAGATTTTGTGTCAATAAGTGGTTTTCAAACATAATATGGCCACACAATCGTTATGTTGTGCTATTGCTAACCATGACGATTCCAGAATGAGGCCTGGGAAGAATTAGGTCTCTTGTGAAATCTGGGAATATTTCTATGTTTGAGGGTGAGGCTAAGGGATAAGAGGAGGGGCACAGTGTTACTACCAATTGATGTTACATCGGACTTTAACAACTTACTAATTCCATATGACTCAAAGAGGAAATTATGCTCTTTTAATAAATTAGTGTTTAAATCCTAATCAACTACAGTGAGAGGAGACTTATTAATATGCTTGGGTTGATGTTACAGGTTCAGCCAACATGATCCACCTAAAAATAAAATATTCCATCACCCACGCATACATCCAAGGAAACAGGATGATACGCATTAAAATACAGCAAACAAATACTTTTGAGGGAGAAATCAAAGTTGATTTCAACTTGGGGTGGAATTTTGGCAGTGAACCATCCAGACCACCATCTGGCCCAAGAGACTTTAACACAGGCTGTGCCTCGAGAGGGAAGGGGTCAAAACAGGCAGTGAATCATCCAGCCCCCACACGGAGTGTGTGGCATCATTTGAAACTCCCAAAGCCTGTCCAAAGGCATGTGGAATGACAGGAAGGTTGGCAGGAATTGATAAAGAGATGGGATCTGGTTGCTTTCTGCCAGAAAAGGCGGGGGAGCTGCACTTCAAAGGTTTCCACCTCTTCAAAGACAACTTTCACCTTTGTCTCTCAGACCTTTAAACTTGGCTGACTGACAGACCTTTTAAAGGGTTTAGGGGTACAGATGGGATTACTTTCATATTATTATTAGGGATGTGTATTCATGAGATAATGCACGACTGTCTAAATGGTATTGGGGTACAGATGAGCACATTTTCACTTCATTATGGGAAAACTTTAACTGTTACATACTGACTACCTGTTTAATGCGTTTAATGGCTGCAGTTGGGGAGAGCAGCCAAAGGAGCCACATCCCAAGGAAGATCCCTGACCTGAGCCTCACCAGCCCAGCACAAGTCCTCTGAGCCCCACCTCTCAGGAAGGACCCCCTTGGCACCCTTTTTGGCACCCTGGTGGTGATTATTGGGAGTGTTCTTGCTATCTTTCCACTCCTTGGACAGCAAGCCGCCAGATCCACGCTCCTCGATATATGCACCAATTTACGCCAGCGGGGCTCTCAGCTAGGGGGGCCGGAGCAACCCGTCTGGTCGATGAACAATGCGTCTGTCATAATATGCACCCATGCACATCATGAGGTAAAAACAGGCAGTGACAGACACCCAGGTTAGCCAGTCAACATACAAGACAGAACACAACCAATCACCAGACAGAACACTAGAGGGGGGCTTCCAACTATAAAACACACGAGGCATCAGCACTCTGCCTCTTTCCACTGGTGACAACTGTAGTGACAGTCAGGGTGTATATATCAGTCAGCACCTTCTACACGTGGATCAGAGCTAGCCTGGTCTAGTAAGTTAGAGTTAGTACATTTAGAGTAGTAGAGTGTCAACCCACAGCCCGCTGTGTGCATTGTTACAGAAGTTCAATAAATCGTATTGAACCAACGCCTACGTTTGGTTTATGCTTTACCGTTCATCTGCATCCTGTTGCAGTCCATGTTACCCCAGGGTGAATAACACGACATGATACCAGGAGTCTACTTCATCTAAGTAATTCAGTGACGACCAACAAGTGCCTTCCAGTGGCATAGAGAAGATCCAGGACCCTCCACAGCTCCGGATCTCTGGAAACCTCGGCGCCAACTGGCGAGTCTTCAAGCAGAAATTCAGTCTATACATTGAGGCCTCGGGCCTCGAGGATGCGTCTGATGCCAGAAAAACCACGCTGCTCCCATCAACTGCGGGGACCAGGCCATCCAAATCTTCAATTTGCTCACTTTTGCCGACAGCGAGTTAAGACCAAGTTCCAGACCGTGTTAGCCAAATTCGACAGTCACTGTGAAGTCAAAACGAACGAGAGCTTTGAGCGCTGTGACTTCCAGCAATGCCTACAGGGTAAGGATGAGCCTTTTCAATCCTTTCTAACTCATCTCCGCATATTAGAGCAATACTGCAACTACGGTGACACCGCTGATTCCCTCATCAGGGATCAGATCGTGTTTGGGGTCCACTCCGACACCCTGCGGGAGCAGCTCCTAAAAATAAAAAACATGACCCTGCCAGTAGCCATCGAGACGTGTAAAGTGCATGAACAGGCGAAAAGTCGCTACTCACGTCTTAAATCGGCAGAACAGGATCAACTTGCCACCCACGAGGCAGAGAGTGTACAGGCCACCGCCTGAATGCGGCGCCTTCGCATCGATCAACACAAACGCGTTCAAAGTGTGCAGCAAGGGCTGCTGGATTCGGAAGCTGGTAACACCACGGATCCAGAGGACGACGGCCTGGAGTCCCCATATCGTGTGGGCATCATTACCACGTATGACAAGGCCTCCTCAAATTCAGCAACACGCCTACCCATCCTCAACGTGGATTCTGCGGACGAATGGCATGCCAATGCAGCATCCGGTTCAAGCTGGACACTGGTGCTTCAGCCAATCTCATATCTTAAGCAGATCTTGCTCACATCCAAAGGCAGCCAAAAAGTCTTCCGCCAGCCTGCCAGCTGCTTGATTATAATGGCAATGCCATTACTGCGTTAGGGTCTTGTCACCTGCACGTCTCCAACAAGGCCATCAAAGCCACACTGCGATTCGAAATCATCAAGCGTGACAAGGCTGCCCTGCTTGGTGCCCATGCATGCAAGTTACTCAATCTCGTCCAGCGCATACGTGCCAAGTCCTCTGCCAATATGAATCTTCAGGCTGACATTGACAAAATCCTGTCACAATACCCGGATGTGTTCAGTGGGATGGGCACGCTGCCGTACCGCTACAAAATCTTACTCAGGCCTGATGCCACGCCTGTGATCCATGCACCATGCCGGGTGCCGGCTCCTCTGAAGGACCGTTTAAAGGCGCAGCTGCAGGAGCTCCAAGACCAGGGTATAATCTTTAAAGTGACGGAACCGACTGACTGGGTCAGCTCGATGGTCTGTGTGAACAGGCCCTCTGGAGAACTGCACATATGTATAGATCCCAAGGATCTTAACCGAAACATAATGCGGGAACACTGCCCGATCCCAAAGTGGGAGGAGCTAACCAGTGAGATGGCACTTGCCAAATTCTTCACAAAGCTAGATGCATCGCGTGGCTTCTGGCAGATACAACTGGACGAAAGTTCTGCACGTTTAATACACCTTTTGGAAGGTACTGTTACAACCGCATGCCGTTTGGTATTGTTTCAGCCTCTGAAATCTTTCACAGGATCATGGAACAGATGCTGGAGAGCATTGAGCGTGTGCGGGTTTATGTTGATGAAGTCATTATATGGTCCACGACCCCAGAGGAACACACATCTAGTCTCCAACAAGTCTTTAGATGCATACATGCCAACGGCCTCAAGTTGAACAAGGCCAAATGCTCCTTTGGCATGTCATCAATCATGTTTTTGGGTGATCAAATATCCCAGCAGGGCATGCAACCTGACTCGGACAAAGTCAAGGCCATTAACACCATGAAGACCCTGGAAGACAAAAAGGCGGTACTTCACTTCCTGGGTATGGTTAAATTCTTGGGAAAGTTCATTCCCAACCTCGCATCACACACCACGGCTCTCAGGCATCTGGTGAAGAAGTCCACTGCCTTTCAGTGGCTACCCACACATCAAGCAGAGTGGCTCGAGTTAAAGGCAAAGCTCACCACTGCTCCGGGAATAGTGTTTTTTGACCCAGAGCGGGAGACAAAAATCTCCACGACGCCAGCCAGGACGGCATTGGTGTGGTGTTCCTCCAGAAGGATGACTCCTCGTTCTGGGCTCCAGTGGTCTATGCGTCCAGGGCCACTACTCCCACTGAGCAGAGGTATGCTCAGATAGAGAAAGAGTGCCTGGGCCTCCTCACCGGTATTGTATAGTTCCATGATTACATCTACGGTCTACCAACCTTCACAGTGGAGACTGACCACAGACCCCTAGTCCATATCATTCACAAGGACTTGAATGACATGACGCCCAGGCTTCAGCGCATTCTCCTTCGACTCCGCAGGTATGATTCTGAATTGGTTTACACACTGGGCAAGGAGCTAATCATTGCGGATGCCCTGTCTCGCGCCATCACCTCGCCCTGTGAACAGGTCGACTTCATCCACCAAATTGAGGCACAGGTGCAACTGTGTGCCAGCAACCTCCCGGCCTCAGAAGAACGAGTCGTCAACATTCGAGAAGAGACTGCCAAGGACCCTCTTCTGCAGCCCGTCATACATCACCTTGCAAATGGTTGGCAGAAAGGGCAATGCCCCCAGATTTTTAATGTCAAGGATGACCTAACAGTTGTCGAGGGGATCCTCCTCAAGCTGGATCGTATCGTTATTCCTCGCAGCCGCCAGAGCTTAGTGCTCAAACAGATCCACGAGGGACACCTCGGTATCGAGAAACGCAGGCACAGGGCCCAGCAGGCTGTCTATTGGCCTGGCATCAACGAGGACATATTCAACATGGTCCTCGATTGTGCGACTTCCCAGCGTTTCCAGCCTAAAGAAACACTCCAGCAACGCGAGATCGTGACCTCTCCGTGGTCTAAGGTGGGAATCAACCTTTTTCACGCCAATGGGCATGACTACGTGTTTATAATTGACTACTTCTCGAGTTACCCCGAAGTGGTGAGACTGTCCGACCTCACATCAAGGACAGTCATCAAGGCCTGCAAGGAGACATTTGCCAGGCATGGTATTCCGCTCACGGTCACGAGCGCCAACGGTCCCTGCTTCAGCAGCCAAGAGTGGTCCAACTTCGCAAAGCTATACCAGTTCAAGCATATTACCTCGAGCCCGCATTACCCGTAATCTAACGGGAAGGTCGAAAAAGGGGTCCATATCGTGAAGCAACAGCTCTGCAAGGCTGCGGACTCAGCTTCTGACTTTAACCTTGCGCTACTGGCGTACAGGGCAACCCCTGTCCACAGGCATATCTCCGGCACAACTCCTGATGAATCGTGACCTGCGGACGACTGTTCCAGCCATTCATTTACCTGACCTGGATCACCTCCCAGTGCTGCAAAAGGTGCAGCAACTCAGAAACCGGCAAAAGCTGACATACGATGCTCATGCTGCTGATTTGCCTGTGCTCTCCCCGGAAGATGCTGTTCGCATCAAGTTGCCTGGTGGAGGCTGGTCAGCTCCAGCTGTTGTTGTTCAACAGGCTGCTCCCAGGTCATTCGTGGTTCGCATGGCTGATGGATCCATTGTCAGGCGCAACAGAAGGGCACTACACAAACTTGCCTGCCCACCACCGGATCTCACGTTCCCAGATGTCGTTATGCCTTTTCCGGACACCTCGCTCCACGCGGCCACCAATCTAGCGCAATCCCGCCTGTCAAGGCGCCGTCGTCCCCACCTCCACCTCTCAGGCGGTCGACAAGGATCTGACGCCGGCCCCAGCGATTGGACTTATAAATATTTCCTTTGTACATATTGTTCTGTATCTGCACGCTAGACACCTTACGTGTACATATGCATTCACTCGCCATTTGCTGTAAATAGTTATATCTGTAAATATGTCGTATATACTCTAAGCAACCGCCAATTTCTTTTTTAAAAGGGGGGATGTCGTAATATGCACCCATGCACATCATGAGGTAAAAACAGGCAGTGACGGACACCCAGGTTAGCAAATCAAAATACAGGACAGAACACAACCAATCACCAGACAGAACACCAGAGGGGGGCTTCCAAATATAAAACACACGAGGCATCAGCACTCCACCTCTTTCCACTGGTGACAACTGTAGCGACAGTCCGGCTGTATATATCAGTCAGCATCTTCTACACGTGGATCAGAGCTAGCCTGGTCTCGTAAGTCAGAGTTAGTACATTTAGAGTAGTAGAGTGTCAACCCACAGCCCGCTGTGTGCATTGTTACAGAAGTTCAATAAATCGTATTGAACCAACGCCTACGTTTGGTGTATGCTTTACCGTTCATCTGCATCCTGTTGCAGTCCGTGTTACCCCAGGGTGAATAACACGACAGCGTCTTGCCCACCAATGACATGCAAAATAGCTCTAGTGAGCCTCGAGTGGGCTGAGCATAGTTAAATGAGTTTAAAGGCTCATTTAAATATGCGAGTCTGGTTCACACCCAAAGAGGGCGTGAACCAGATCATGTTGGGTGCCAAGGCTGGGAGCATCGCGTCCCATTCAGGACCCATTTAGGGCTTCCCCCGATATTCTCCAGGAATAGCGGAAGGTGTGCTTGGCACAACAGGGTGTTAGACTCGCACTCATCGTTTCCATTATTACTGTTGAGGAATCTATCTATAATGCACAGCATTTGGTTCTGACGTCCCTCAAAAAATTCGCACTGAATAATGTCTGGCTGTGGATTTGGGAGATTTCCTCTCCGTGCACACGGCGAGCGGATATCATACAAGGTAGGTCCTCTTCTAATATTTCTCCTCTGTTGGAATCCTCAGAATAGAGCCTTGTTTTGTGGGTCCGTTTCATGCACATGCCTGAATATTATTTTGCCCAACTGGTGCATTCAGTATGCAAACCAAAAATACATGGAAGATTCTGTGCACCTAAAACAGGACTGTTGTAAACTTTACTGTATCATAGATAACCTCCGAGACACGGATAAGCGTTACAAAATTAGATGGCACTGTTACAATTTAAAGATAATGCGTACCAAACTGATTTAAAGCTAGCCAACTGGGGAACATTCAGGTTTATCTTTTTCGACTTTAAATGACACAAGGGATTGGGTGGTGTAGTGGGTTTGGACATGATCATTTCCTCTTTAGACCTGCTTTAAACACAGCCAACACTGATGGAATGAAAGTTCTTCCTCACGGTCAGCTATAAAGCTCCTATGGGAATAGTGGCAAAGATCCCTGCCTGACATGATACCTTCTTGGTAAGTGCCAAAGGGAAACCAGCCCCCAGTCTGAACTTAAAATGTTCTCACACATGTTGCAAATGACAGTTAGCACCATATCTATTTAAAAAATCAGCCAGCAATCTCACTCACATAAACCACAAAGATGGTAACTGTTGCAAATAGAAACATTGAGGCAAAACAAAGGCCCTACTGAGATTAGGATTATAGCACATTGCTCAGGCAAAATGGGGCCTTTCTTAACATTTAACTCGTACCACACTCGATTTGGAACTACTGGACATTAACACAACGCAAGAAAAGTGTGAATACAAACCTTTCCTCAGGACTGATGTTCCTCTAAATTCAATTAAAATGAAACAATAAAGAATTGCAAAAATGTAACTTCTGGTCTTTGAACACTAGCGGCTGCAACTCAGAAACTATGTTAACATTGTAAACATCCACAACATACACAATTCAGATTCAGAAATCCGAATCCAAATGACCGATTCCACAAAGGTAGAAACTGATGCAGATTAATTTCAAATCCAGTGAGTTTTTCTGTATCAAATTTGTACCAGTGAGTTCTCTTAAATTGTTAGAAGTCTTTTTTCTCATTTTCACATGGTGCACAGGCCCCGCTTGCAATTCGCGCCCATGAGGACTCCGCCGAAGAGGGTAGGAGCATCGCGAGAGGTTGGAACATGAAGTGTCCAAGCCGCTAATGATATTGAATTCCATACAAGTGATGCATTGACCTGCACGGTGCAGGGCGCAAACATCGAAATCGCCACCAGCGAGGGACAGGAGCATGACATCTGAATCGGCGCTGGGCGCAAACCTCGATTTTTCGATTACCTACGATTCTCTGCCCGATCGCGATTCGGGCATTGCAAAGCAGAGAATACACTCCCTCTAGCTGTGTCGCGGTTTCAAGACCAAAATATATGGCATTTTGTGGCGTTACAAAGTTGTGGCTGAATGTTCACATGGAAAGCTATATGGACCATTACATAGATAAAATCAGACTTCAAACAGGAAAGGTTACATTTATAATATGCAGGTTTCCAGAGAAATGATATTCTACACATTCTTTGTAAATTAACCAGTATCTAGATAAGTTTTGTCTTATTGTTAGAGGAAGATTGATACTTGGTAGACACCATCAGAAAGTCGCAAAAGGTGTCAAATTTCACACTAAAAATTTGAAACATCTTTCTTTGGTGCATTTTGAAAAATAACTTTAGAAAGTATATATACATATATATATATTTCATGTACCAGGGGAACACAAGTCTGAGCAGGGAATGATTTTCAGTTTGTGATGTTTCAGGTGAATCAATTGAACCGGGTTTATTGAAATACATGCCTCAGAAGGTTTGCCAGATATTGTGGTGCTCCATAACAACTATTCACCTGAGTAATCCTTCCATGGATTCATGAAAGCTTACAGGCAACAAATAGCTATTGTAAACTCTTTGGCTATGGTCGATACAATTCCTTCAATAGTATGGACTACTGCAGAGCAGATTTAATTCAACAGCACCTTGTTCTAATTTGCGCCTTCAAACACTGCCATAGTCCACACTTTTTAAAATATTATTAAACAGCAGCTAACTGCACAATTTGCAATTTGGAACAAGTATCTTTTGACCCATGATGTTTAATATTATGGCTAATAGATAAAAATACAAAGTTATTTCTTTAAAAAAAAAATATTTATTAAAGTTTTTAACACAGTTTTTCTCCCTTACAGACAATAACCCCCCCCCCCGTAACAAAGAAAAAGAAACGAGAAATTGCGCGGAGCAAGATATATACATGGCAAAATAGTATATTTACATAGCTTTGTACACTGGCTCTCTCCCGTACGTGCCAGTTTCCCCCACTCTTCATGTTATCTCTTGCTCATCCACCCCCCCCAGGCAGCTCCCCCCCCCAGGTTGCTGCTGCTGCTGACCAACCTTCCTCTAATGCTCCGCGAGATAGTCTAGGAACGGTTGCCACCGCCTGTAGAACCCCTGCGTAGACCCTCTCAAGGCGAACTTAATCCTTTCCAACTTTATGAACCCAGCCATATCTTTTATCCAGGCCTCCACGCTGGGGGGCTTCGCCTCCTTCCACATTAGCAAGATCCTTCGCCGGGCTACTAGGGACGCAAAGGCCAGAATACCGGCCTCTTTCGCCTCCTGCACTCCCGGTTCGTCCACTACTCTGAGTATTGCTAGCCCCCAGCTTGGCTTGACCCGGACTTTCACCACCTGAGATATTGTTCCCGCCGCTCCTCTCCAGAACCCCTCCAGTGCCGGGCATGACCAAAACATATGGACATGGTTCGCCGGGCTCCCTGAGCACCTTCCACATCTGTCCTCTACCCCAAAGAACCTGCTCAACCTCGCCCCCATCAAGTGAGCTCTGTGAACCACCTTAAATTGTATCAGGCTGAGCCTGGCACACGAGGAGGAGGAATTAACCCTACCCAGGGCATCAGCCCACAGACCTTCCTCGATCTCCTCCCCCAGCTCCTCCTCCCATTTACCCTTCAACTCTTCTACCAGCGCTTCCCCCTCTTCTTTCATCTCCTGGTGTATTGCCGACACCTTGCCCTCCCCGACCCATGCACCCGAGATCACCCTGTCTTGAATTTCTTGTGCCGGGAGCAACGGGAATTCCCTCACCTGTCTCCTCACAAAAGCCCTCACCTGCATATATCTAAAGGCATTTCCCGGGGGTGCAAAGTTATTTCTAAGGAATTATTCCACTTATCTTAGTAATCAGATTCTTAATGTGCTCTTGATGGCTAATTTGTAAACTCCAAGCTCCTTAACATGTTTGGATCCTTATCCCTCCATCATTATCTTCTAATGCTCTCTATTTTATAATATTCCTCATAAAATATTCCCTTACAAGTACAGGAACTATCAAATAAAGACATGGCAACACTCCGAGTTTGGTGGTGGTTTCGACAGTGCAGACTCTGTTTTGCATTACATAATGAAAATAATATTATTTCTTATTATGGCATTACTTGTTTTTAGGCAGGGAAAGCTGTCTCAGGCCCAGTCCCATGGACAATATTTAAGCGTACTTCCTGGGAATTAGAATGTGGAGGAGTTAACCCTGCTAACTGCCTCACAGAGCATGCATCACCAGGATATCAAGCTGTTCATCCTTGCTGTCTCGAATGCTGCACGTCAAGAAAAAGGTTAAATCAACATACTCTTCAGGATCATGGGCCACTCTTCAGGATCATGGGCCAAAACTCTTAATGGCGGGCTCCATCTTGGGTGAGAAAGTGATTTCATTTCTCCTGGGTAAGTTACATATTGAGCCAGTTTAATGGAAGCTTCTGTGGGTGCTAGTGGCTGCTTTCATTATGTTTTCCGTGGCTTTATTGTTTGAGGGGCATCACGCAACTTCCATGGTGTCTGCTTCCAGGCCTTCTCTATGGCTTGTGGATCTTGATTTGAGATTCAAAGATTAGTCATATTTGTGACTTTGAGATTATGAAACAGCTTTAGCACTAACTTGTGTTTACTTAGTTTAGATTTCATCACCTTGCCATCATTATGAATACACTGGTTGTGTGTCTGCCTTTTCAAGCACTGCTGTTTTTTATTTGCACAACCATATACTCTCAGTTTGACAATCTCCACAATTTGGCTGGTACAGAACATAATAATGCAATGAGCATCCACAGACAGGAAACAGTGGAGCACTCACAAAGAGTCAATGAGGTTGTGTCTCAAATCGTGCTGGGGAGACAGAGCTCTCCACATTACGTTCCACTTCATGTTTGAAACCTAATAAGCAACTGTTTCTAAATTAGATAGAATCCAGGGGAGGCAGAATCCTGCCCTCCCCACTCCCACCCCATCGTTACAGTAATAGCACATTTCACACAGTGGTCGGAGCTGTAGCATTATGTGTGGCCTTACAGAACAGGCCTATACAAGCAATCTTAGTTTAAAACCAGAAACTGCTGGGGTTGGCTCATTTATTTTACCAAAGACTTCATGGTGTTTCATTAGAAGCTGGAGAACTTGGATTCCATCAAGTATTTTTAATAACTCTCTAGTGACTCAAACCACACTTTCTTCCAGATGTAGCAAAGGCCGCATGATAAAGGATTTCCACCCTCCTGATTATTCCTCATTTTCTTATTTATTCAGAAAATTGTTGAATCCCTCTTCCCAAAGGTATAAAAACATGAGGGCAAGGATCAAAATGTTGACTAAACAGTGCACAGACTGTGGCGTTACAGCTCATGCGTAGAATATGTGTAGTCGAGTACAATATAGCACTTCATGTCTTGCTAGAGGCTTTTTAATAACTCTGTGCACAGGACATCGTGTTCTTTATTGCTGCGTTTTGTGCCCCTCCTTCCCAGGGAGGTTTTGCCAAACATTTCCTTGTATGAAAGTACAGGCAGATTTTTGCAAATCACTTTCAATATGATCATATCTGTGGCTAGAACTATGGCTCGCAGTGCGATTCTCGCACAATGCTAAGGTCAACCTTCGAAACAGATCGTCCAATGGAACATTCCAGTTGGTGACCTACCAATAAGCTTAGAAGCAATTCCAATTATTTTTCCCGCTCCAACCTTCAGCTTTAAAATTCTGGATGAACTCACAGCAATCAGAGAGAATCTAAATGCTGGCAGATCCAAAAACAAGTGGGAATAATAAGCTAATGCAAATACAATATTTTAATTTTACAAAGTTACCAACTTAATTTTTTGAGACTCCCCCCCCCCCCCCCCCCCACCACCAAAAAAAACTGCCGTAGCAGTGACGGCAGACTAATAGATAGGATATGTTTATTTGCTGTTGTTCTGATTCTGACATGCAAGTTATTAAGGTGAGGGCACACTACCAGTTTACTTCAGCCATTTTCTGCCAGCATTCACGTGGCAGCCATTTCATGTTGTTGTTCTGTTCAGCATTATAAACAATAAAGTCAGAACTAGGTTTCCCAATTAAAGAAAAGTTTCAAAAAGCAGATCTCTTTGAAGTTTAAATTGAAGTTTGATTCAGAGTTCATTATTGGACTGTAGTTTTTTTTCATTCTAATTGGAACGTGCAGCATCGAATGCCTGTTGTCTTGCCCGAGTGCAATTCACTTTTTCTTTTCAATTTTTGTTAGCATTTCATAAATATATCAAGTAAACTGGAGCCAAATTTCTTCCTTTGTTAACCTTACTATTCCCTCTACTTTAAATAATTCAAGTTTGCTTTTTAATCAAATCTTGGCCGCAGTTCCCTGCCACAACGTTCTTGGCTGCCATTTCAAGTACAAAAATCTTTTGGCAGCCATTTTAGGTCGCCTCTTGAGCACTGTGTACATAGCCTGAAGCTGAGTGCCAGCATGAGCAAGTGCCAAAATAGAAGTCCCAAACATTGTTCTGGCACTGTGAGTTGTATGGAGATGACATAAGGCAGAAATGAATTATTCAGGAATTTATTAAATGCCAATGTAATAAGAAAGAGAAGAAACAAAATTACTTTGTACTAAATTGTGAATGCCGGTATCTGCCTACTTGGCTAAATACACTGCATGCTTTAAGAGAGAAAAATAGTGAAATAAATGAGCAGAGTAAATACCAAAGCCTTTCGACTATGCAATGTTAGTTTGTTAACTTCTCTCCAGCCTTTGTGCAATTAGCTTTTCAAGTCTATATGGCTGACTCAAGTAATCAACCAGGTTTTTAATTGACTACTCTGATTCGGCTCCCAATCATTTGCAATTTTCTTGCCAATCATTGTTGGAATGGATTTTAACATTAACATTTGAATTCCAGCTTGTACCCTATGCTGCATCTGTCAGCTACTATTTTTTGGCAATGCTTACTTAGCTTACTATGTATACTTAGGTTATTTATCTTTACAATGGCTTACATAGCCACAAAGTTTTTTGTGTTATGATGAAAACCGCTCCAATTTATAATCTTTCCATTTGCATGGGGTGAAATAAAATAAAGTTTTTCCTCAGAATTAATATCTGCCGTTATCAACCTGCAAGAGAGAAATTCAGCGACTCACTTCATGATCAGGTCCCAGCAGACATGGGAATTTCTATTCACAATAAGGCTTGCTGTATAAGGTTAGAAGGGAGTGGCTTAAGTTCCAGCTTCAAAGGGGTTGGGACTTAAAACAATAATTGTGGTACAAAAATAATGCAGAAAAGAACAGTATAGTTATGTTTCACAGGTATATCATTTTCCTGGTTATACCATTTTCTACTTGGTTTATATTTTTTCCCATACGTAGATACTCACATGATCATTAAGAATCGCAAATATTGCATCCAAATCAGAACTTGCACCATTACAAAAATTCATGATAACTTTTTAATACTAATAATCTTTATTATTGTCACAAGTAGGCTTACATTCACACTGCAATGACGTTACTGTGAAAATCCCCTAGTCACCACACTTCTGCGCCTGTTCGGGTACACAGAGGGAAAATTCAAAATGTCCAATTCAGATAACAAGCACATCTTTCGGAACTTGTTGGAGGAAACTGGAGCACCCGGAGGAAACCCACACAGACACGGGGAGAACGTGCAGACACTGCACAGACAGTGACCCAAGTGGGAATCGAACCTGCGCCTCTGGCGCTGTGAAGCAACAGTGCTAACCACTGTGCTGCCGCAAGCAAAATTGTCACCATGTATTAAATATGTATTTGGTATATCATGGTAACATTGAAATCTGCATAAATTACCTGGTTCACAGAACTTCCACCATGAATTCTATTAAGATGGTTTGACCAAGTAGCCCACAGACAGACTCACACCATGATAGCAGAAAGGGTAAACAGATGTTTTTAACTATAAAATCTTTGTATTTGTGGCAAGACACATCTGCCGTTATCATTAGTGTCTGGTCATGAACTAGTATTGTCTCCAAAAGTACAATGTCACACATAACATGTGTTCAGTCTTAACCAAAACTGGCTACACTGTGCCAAGATTGCATCCACTTAAAAGTTATAGAAACCCATGTTTTAACATTTAGTCTTTATTACAGGACTAAATTCGCAGTCCCATCTATTTCTGCAATGCAACTTGATCAAAGCGGGAACTCTTATGCGAATAGTTCAAAGAGGAAAGACCTAGGGCGGGATTCTCCGATATCGGCGCGATGTCCGCCGACCGGCGCCAAAAACGGCGCGAATCAGTCAGGCATCGCGCCGCCCCAAAGGTGCGGAAGTCTCCGCATCTTGAGGGGCCGAGCCCTCACCTTGAGGGGCTAGGCCCGTGCCGGACTGATTTCCGCCCCGCCAGCTGGCGGGAAAGGCCTTTGGTGCCCCGCCAGCTGGTGCAGAAATGACTTTGCCGGGTGGCGCATGCACGGGAGCGTCGGCGACCGCTCACGGCATCCATGCGCAGGGGAAGGGGTCTCTTCCGCCTCCGCCATGGTGGGGACCATGTCCGCCGTGTCCCGCCGTCCCAAAGGTGATTCAATCCACGTCGGCTGGTTGCAGGTGAAACAAAACTATAAGTGGCTTGCTTTCCATAAAGGTTAACAATAAAGGTTAATGGCTATAAAAATTTAAGTTGTGAATTCTTCTTCTTCTAATACACTTTATTTCCAACATTACAAGTGACTTTTAAAAAGTGTTCCACTGGCTGTAAAAAGGGAGGTGATGGGTTAGCGCTGATTTCAAGGGACCAGTAATCGAGAGGCCCAAGCTAATGGTCTGAGAACACAGATTCAAAATCCAGCATAGCAGCTGGTGGATTTTGAAATCAATGAATAAATCTGGAATTAACTCTCCAGCCTTTGCGCAATTAGATTTTCAAATCTAGGACATTCCCTCCACCCTTGACCAAAGTGGCAGTTTCATCCATAAGAGGCACTGCAATAACTCACCAATGCTCCTTTGAAAGCAGTTTCCAAACCTGTGCCACTTAGATACGACCAGAGCAACAAAAGCATGGAGACAGCAACACCTGCAATTTCCCCTTCACATGGACTGCAGTGGTCAAAGTAGGCGACTCACCACCACCACCTTCTCCAGGATGATTAGGGACGGGAAACAAATGCTGGACTAGCCAGCGAAGCGTATATCCTGTGAAAACAAATACTGTGGAAGTGCAGGTGGCAATTCCTGCCATTTTACAGGCTGTTGCCAAGAAATTGCGTGGGAGTTTGAGACATGCACAGACAGGGAATGAAACCTGCCATCTTTACCTGGTCTGGCCTACATGTGACTCCAGACCCAACCCACAGCAATGTGGTTCACTCATAAGTGCCCTCAGGGAGAGGCAATAAATGCTGGCCCAGCCAGCGATGCCCACATCCCAGAAACATTTTTTTTTTAAAAATCAACCAGGAGAGTCACTATAAACAGCTTTCAGAGCCATGGCTAATGAAAGGTAACAACGGCAAGTACAGGCAATTGCCTTATATCAACATACATCCTCAAACATTCAACAATTTGAATCCATACAATCATTGAATCCCTACAGTGCAGAAGAAGGTCATTTGACCCATAGAGTCTGCACCGATCCTCTGAAAGAGCACCCCACCTAGGCCCACACCCCCACCCTATCCCCATAAACCAGTAACCCCACCTAACCTTTTAGACAAAGGGGGCAATTTAGCATGGCCAATCCACCTAACCTGCTCATCTTTGGACTGTGGAAGGAAACTGGTCCATCCGGGGGAAACCCACATACACCCAGGGGAATGTGCAAACTCCACGCAGGGAGTCACTCAACATCAGAATCAAACCCGAATCCCTGGCACTGTGAGGCAGCAGTGCTAACAACTGTGCCACCCTGCCACCCTCTGAAACATTTGTTTTTTTAAGGGATTGTGTAGTTGGAGGAATGTAAATGCGGTAAATGGGTTTTATGAAATGAGTGGGGTTTTTTTTATAAAAAGGATGCAAAGGTCATGTGTATTATTTGCTGGGAAGTACTGGCAAAACCTCAGTGATTTGTAGACTAAGCATGGCGAGTGCGAGGACAAACCTCTTGATTTTATTCAATGGATGCAGTGAGAAATGGAATATTGAATGACGAAGCAAGTGAGATTGTGAACAAGCAAGCTCAGCTGTCACATTAAAGATAAGTGAAAATGATGGGCTGCAAAGTTTGGGCGGCATGGGTCGCGAAGGTTAGGCCGGCCTGGGTCGCGAAGTTGGGCTGACGTGGATCGCGAAGGTGGGCCGGTGTGGGTCAAAGGTCAGCTGGCGTGGGCCATGCAGGTCGGCCAGCGTGGGTCCCGAAGGTGGCCAGTTGATCAAAATGGGTCACAGGCAATAAAGTTTGAAAAACACTGTTCCAGATCATAGACCTTGGCCTTTAATGCCCTCCGCCAGCAATGCTATCTCTGCTTCCAGAGACACAATACGGCCCCTATGGTTGGGAAGCGCCTCTTCCACCTTCTTGATCGTCACCCCCTGTACCTCTATCTACTGATCCATCCTGTCTCAATCGCCTTCACCAGATCCTTAGCGACCGCTTGTCCCTGAGGAGGTTGGGGGCGTTGCCATTTCAAGTAGTGGGGGCAAGCTTCAGGTATTTGGGCATTCAGGTGCTGTGGGGGTGAAGCAGCTACACAAGCTGAATTTGGCTCGGCTGGTGGAGCAAACGAAGGGGGATTTTAGGAGGTGGGATGTGCTCGATTGTCATTGGCGGAACGGGTGCAATCGGTGAAGATGACAGTTGTCCCTAGGTTCTTATTTGTGTTCCAGAATCTTCCAATCTTTATTCCAAAGGCTTTTTAGGAGGGTTAATGCATTGGTTTTGGGGTTTGTCTGGCCGGGTAAAGCCCCCGGGTAAAGAAGGTGCTGCTAGAGCGGGGACGAGGGGAGGCGAATGCTGGCTCTTCCAAACTTGATGAATTATTATTGGGCGGCACATATAGCCATGGTCAGGAAGTGGGTTGTGGGGAGAGGTCGGTATGGGAGCGGATGGAGGCAGCCTCTTGTAAGGACTCGAGCTTGGGGGCACTGTTGATGGCACCTCTGCCGTTCTCGCCTGGTAGTGGTGTCGGCCCTGAGAATGCGGGGTCAGTGGTGGCAGCACCCGAAGTTGGAGGGGGCCTCAGTTTGGGCACCGATCTGCAGGGAATCATAGGTTTGCTCCAGGGGGCAAGACGTGGGGTTTCGAGGGTGGCGATGGGTGCGGATTGAGTGGTTTGGGGACCTATTCATTGCGGGGCAGCTTCTCGAGCTTGGAGTGGTTGGTGGAGGAATTTGAGCTGCCTAGTGGGAATGGGTTCCGGTATTTGCAGGTGAGAGATTTTGTTAGGAAGCAGGTGTTGCCCTTTCCCAACCTGCCGTCCCCGGCACTGCAGGACAAGGTGGTGTCAAAATCAAGGGTGGGTGAGGGCAGAGTGTCAGAAACCTATAAAGGGCTAATGGACTGGGAGGAAACCCTGATAGGGGTAGTGACGCTTAAGTGGGAGGAAAAGCTGGGAAGGGAGTTGCAGGCTGCGCTGTGGGAGGAGGTTGAACACGCCCTCTTAATGTGCCTTATTCAGTTCAAGGTGGTCCACAGGGCACATATGACTGTGGCCATAGGGGTGGTGGATAGGTGCACGGATGGGCCCGCGAATCATGTCCACATGTTTTGGACCTCTCCGAAGCTGGAGGGATTCTGGCGGGGGTTTGCTGACGTTATGTCTGAGGTGTTGAGGGCAAAGGTGGGTTGTTAGATATTTATTTTCTTTGGTTACTTGTATTCCTGTTTGGTTGCTTTTTGATAGGGTTGTGCTTGATTATGCCACAATAAAAAATATATATATTTTCAAGCCTTCCTGTTCGTCCACTGGGGGAGCAATGATGCCACAGAAACCTCTGCCATTTTCTCCCCTTCTGAGGCTCGAGGACTTCGGAATCCAATGAAGATCCCTTGCCCGCCTTTTGCTGTATCCACCAGACATCACTCGCGAGAGGGACTGCACCAATTTCTTCCCAAAGGTCACCCCTTAACTGGGCAGAAAGGGTCCAAAAAACAAATCCCCAGGTTTGAGACACTGCGTGTGCGAATGCTCACCTCATAGCCGCCACCGGAAGTCCCCCTTGTACCGTAGTTTTAATTGAACAAGGTGCTAATGTTAGTTAAATCTATCTGATTTCCCTCACAGACAGGCAGACAGAATTATCCAAGGCAATATGTAAAATTACTTAAATTTCTTCCTGGACTGTAAAGCGAAACAGCCAAAAGCGTGGTGTTCAGGAGAGGGAGGAGGAAATGGAGCCATCAAGGTCAAAAGTTAAATGAGGTAGAAAAATGTCAGTATAGTTCTATTACAGAAAGCACAGAATAATCCACATGTTGGTTTTGAATTGCAAAACTCATTCGGGGATCTTTAAAGAAGGTTGACATGGAAATGGGAGCAGAGGTTGTAATCATCCTGGTGTAGAACATTGAAGGTAGTCATAGGACGCTACCGCGTATCTGACAACTGGGATTACTTAATGACAGATTGAAAAACAACCACTGACATCCCTCACCTTAACAAATACATAGAGTATATTAACTGTCCATTTGTCCAGCTGGAGTAGTGTGTGCAGTTCTGGTTGCCACATTATAGGAAGGATGTGATTGCACTGGAGCGGGTGCAGGGGCGTTTCGCCAGGATGTTGCCTGGGATGGAACATTTAAGTTATGAAGAGAGGTTGGATAGGCTTGGGTTGTTTTCGCTGGAGCAGAGAAGACTGAGGGGCGACCTGATCGAGGTGTACAAGATTATGAGAGGCATGGACAGGGCGGATATGGAACAGCTGATCCCCTTAGTTGAAAGGTCACTTACGAGAGGACGCAAGTTCAAGGTGCGGGGTGGGAGGTTCAGGGAGGATTTGAGGAAAAACGTTTTTACTCAGAGGGTGGTGACAGTCTGGAATTCACTGCCTGGGAGGTTGGTAGAGGCGGGGTTTAATTTCATAGAATTTACAGCGCAAAAGGAGGCCATTCGGCCCATTGAGTCTGCACCGGCCCTTGGAACGAGCACCCTACTTAAGCCCACACCTCCATCCTATTCCCACACCTCCACCCTATCCCTGTAACCCTACCTAACCTTTTTTGGGGTTGCCTCACATTTTTAAAAATGTACCTGGATGAGCACTTGGCACATCATAACATTCGAGACTATGAGCCAAGTGCTGGCAAATAGCATTAGGATTGGCAGATCAGGTGCCTTTCAGGCAGCGGTGCAGACTCGATGGACCAAAAGGCTTTTTCTGCGCTGTATTCTTCCGTGATTCTGTAATGTCACATTGCTGATCAAACAATGAACAAGTTTTTTTTTTAAAACGCAGCAGAGTTTGGTTCAGAATTTGTGCTAAACGCCCTGAACTTCTGCAATGAAGCATTTAAACAATATTGGGCACAATTCTCTGGCCTCACAGCCATGTGTTTCTCGGTGGTGAGCCGTTCCCTGGCAGCAGGGTTCTCTGCTCCCGCCACTGTCAATGGGAATTTCCATTGAAGCCACCCCATGCCGCCGGAAAACCCGCGGACGGAGGTGCACTTCCAGCGGGGCAAGCGAATCCCGCCGCCAGTCAACGGCCAGAGAATTCCAGCCGTTAAGAATGGAGTCAGTGACATCTCACGAAGCTCTCAACAATCCCTAATTGAAGAGTTATATCTTTTCATTTACTCAAATTGTAATGACTCATTTGCCATATTATAGCGCATTCTGCTCAACAGAGAGCATAAATCAGTGCAATTTTCTTTTCATAAGTGAGCTACATGCCAAAGGTTTGGAGTGACATTGGCTTAATTCTCCCTGAATTCTAGTGAAGTGCCAAATTTCCAGTGTCCAAAGAACCAATAATTGTCAGAAAACATCCTGAGGTAATTTGGCCAAATATTATGTATCATTCTTCAAGCATTTGCCAAGTATGATAGCTTACCAAGGCACAAATGCTGCCAAATATTTTTCAAACACACTCTTTGACATCTAACAAAACTGAAGACTAATGAGATTGTCACAGGCAAGTTTCAATGTTAGTTTTTTTCTTAACTAACTAGGCATGTAACTCCATTACTCTCCAGCTCATTCCTTTGCTGGCAGTGACAGCACAGCATACCTAGGTTGTTAAGTAATGAATTAGTCCTTTGTATTTATTGATTTCATTTGTCCTCTGCGAGCCAGCATGTCTCATTGTAATATAGCCATTTTCCAGGCAATGATATCATTGAAACATATTCAACCAATGCAGAACAGCAATTAACTCAGTAAACATTTTCAACTAGAAAAAACAATAGAACATAAGGCAGAGACCGTAACAATGAAACTTCACATTACTCAGGTCAGAACATGCCTTGGATACACATCCAGCCTGGCCACCAAGAGACACATTCAAATGCTGAATAGTGCAGTTAAAAGGCTAATTGTCCTTGTTATAGAATCCCTACTGTGCAGAAGGAAACCGTTTGGCCCATTGAGTATGCACCGACCCTCTGAAAGATCATCCTACCCATTTTGTCTCCCCAATCCACCCTGCCGTATCCCCGTAACCTAACTTGCTCATCCCTGGAAACTCAGGGCAATTCAACATGGCCAATCAACCTGACCTGCACATCTTTGGAACACGGGAGGAAACCAGAACACCCGGAGGAAACCCACACTGACATAGGGTGAACGTACAAACTCCACACAGTCATCCAAGGCTGGAATTGAACCCAGGTCCCTGGCGTGGTGGGGCAGCAGTGCTAACCACTGTGCCACCCATGTTTGAAGCTATGATGAAAAATTGGAGAGAATGCAGAAGTAGAACAACAGGACACAGGTTCAATCAAGTAAAGAACAATATGAAGACTAATACCATGAAATTCTTCACACAGAGTGGAACCAAAGTAGAAGAGGCAAAAGCCCTGGAATCATTTAAAAAAACAAATGAATGCTACAATGGGGAACAGTAGAATCTCTCAGGATGAATGAATTAAGATGAGCCAAATGGCTTTCCCCATCTGTATTTATTTTATGTTGCTGTGAAAATGAATTGTATGGGTAAAATACAGGATGACAACTGTTTCCAAAATCTGTGAGGTCAGACTGGTGTTTCTGCCATTACCAACCGGTGTATCAGTCCACAGAAAGTAACAACACAGAGACAGATGCAGAGAACTGTAACAGTGCTCTCTGCCCCTTTTGCATGTGTCACCTGTTTCTAGCTGCTAAATGAATGAAGGTTAGAAACTCACACCTGAAAACAGGCAGGATAGGTGCAAATTATATATTGACATGAACGTGATACCTTCTGCATCCTTCACTAACATTTATGCTAGGTCCATGTCACTTTGAATTGCTACCTATATACACCTGTATGGAAAACCGCAGTTGCATGATAATAAGCAGTATAAGTAAAGAACATTCATTCAACAGTTTTTGATTCACCTCTGCCTCAGTTTTCCTTCTGTTGGAAATTAGTTTTTTTTTTACTTCATCTACCAGTTTTTTTGCTCCCAGCCATATTACTAGCCTTGATAGATTCTGTGATAAACGGTTATTGTATTACTGTACCCTTATCATCATGTAAGGTGATGTCCCCTTTAAGACCGGGCTTGGAACCCTGGGGGACTCCACCTCCAGCTCCGCCCACCTGGGAGTCATAAAAAGGGGCCGAAGCACCCGTCTCGGCACCAGGCTAGTTCTTAGCTTATTAAAGCCTTCTTTACCGTTTTACTCTCTACCGTCGTTATTGAGGGTACAACAGATTCAATGTTGGGAAACCCCCTATCTGATGGATATCAAAGCAGAGATGGACCATTGAAAGGATACCAAGCAGGTTAGGCTGCAGAAGAAATGTTCTGTGCTTATGAGCCAGCATCTGTTCACCCTTATCTGCAGACGGAGGTGAATATACTTTATTTTGATAAATGATTAGTACTTGCAGAGCCACCAACATGTCAGAATGTTTCTCAGTCTATGGAATACTTTCCTTTAAGTTTTCCCATGTGTTTAAAAGTCACTTGCGTGCAGTAGTCCTTTCCCAGCATTCTCCATACTGTCTGTTTGTCTTTCATCCGTCCTCATTCCAAGGGCTGGCTGCATGCTGAACACTGATTTCTAGCCTCCGCTTACCCTCATTGTCTGTCCCACAGACAGATTGATGCGACCATCAATTCACACGAGACGATTAGTAGAAGTGAACAGTGGTTTTAATAAGCTAGATCTGTGCCTGCCTGTGACATTTCTGTACTGAGTTCCGCCTACAGGCTGCAGATCTATATACCACCCCCGAGGGGGCAGAGCCACAGGCGGAGCCCAAAAGGGCATCAACATAATACAATACAACACAGTAGTGAATTGGCGCAGCAATACGTTCACCACACAGGTCAGTCCACATTCTGATACTTCTCATGCCATCTTGGGTCTTGCTTGTGCACATTTTCCAGGTATTTTATTTCCTCTTATTACCAAACACTTCCCTCCCATCTGATTCACATGTCCAAGATACGTGAGCTTCCTTGATATCACTGCCTCAAACAAGTTCCTCCGAACACCAGTTTTGTTGAGCACTCACTTGTTTATCCGCTTGACCATCGATGACACGTGTAATATCGGTCGGAGTCATTTCCTTTCAAATGCTCTTATTTGAGCCTCAACATTCTTCTTGATGGCCCAGCTTTCACAGCCATTTGTCACTAGCCACATAAAGGCTTTCAGAAAACGAAATTTCATTATAATCAAAATGCTGTGACTATTCCATATTCTTCTAAAGTGAGTTCACAACGCCATAACCCACACGTGCTCATTGAAACAGTCCACCTCCGATACAGTGGGCAGCACAGTAGCATTGTGGATAGAACAATTGCTTCACAGCTCCAGGGTCCCAGGTTCGATCCCGGCTTGGGTCACTCTCTGTGCGGAGTCTGCATGTTCTCCCCATGTCTGCATGGGTTTCCTCCGGGTGCTCCAGTTTCCTCCCACAGTCCAAAGATGTGCAGGTTAGGTGGATTGGCCATGCTAAATTGCCCTTAGTGTCCAAAATTGCCCTTAGTGTTGGGTGGGGTTACTGGGTTATGGGGATAGGGTGGAGGTGTGTGCTTGGGTAGGGTGCTCTTTCAAAGAGCCGGTGCACTCAATGGGCCGAATGACCTCCTTCTGCACTATAAATTCTATGATTCTATGACTCTCATTTGGTCTAACCCAAATTTATTTGACAAATTCTGCATGTTGTGCTCAACATACACTGCATGGACCTCCCTAAAATAGACATTACTATCAATATTTCCATAACCTTCAACTGCCCTTCTGAACAGATATCGACTAAGCTTTCTCTAAAGGTGTCAATTGACCTCAAATTAGTTGCCTTCTCTAGGAGCCAGTTCCACATATCCACTAGCATGGAGAAAATGTTTGGATTAGGCAGCACGGTGGTGCAGTGGTAAGCACTGCTGCCCCACTGCGCCGAGGTCCCAGGTTCGATCCAGGCACTGGGTCACTGTCAGTGTGGAGTTTGCACATTCTCCCCGTGTTTGCATGGGTTTCGCTCCTACAACCCAAAGATGCGCAGAGTAGGTGGATTGGCCAAGCTAAATTGGCCCTGAATTGGAAAAAATCAATTGGGCACTCTAAATTCAAAAAAAGAGAAAATGTTTGGATTAATTACTGCAGCATTACCCAAGCAATCCAAAAATTCTTCTTTAAAACAAATAATACCAGGTCCTTTTTCTCTCAGGGATTACATAAGAAGTAATACTTAGTCGTCAATTAGGACAAACGTTTGTCATTGATTGTCGGGCACATCAAGTTATACATCTGAAATGCTGTCGAAAATAAATCAACTCAACATATCCTCAATTAATCTTAACAATATATATGGAATATAAATGTCTTGATTTGTTTGACAGCAGACATATTTCCCAAAGAAGGAAACAGTGGGGCATTGGGTCCGGAGGCTGCAGTAAAATGGCGCCCTGATGGAACGGAGTGCGGTCTCGGTGGGGTGTTGCTTGCTGAGGTCCCGAAATGAAGCATTCCCTTTTGATAGTGGGGTCATTCCCGGCACTGCCGGCGCCAGGAACACCTGGCTAAATATGCTCTGGGATTCTGTTTCATTTCCGTTAAATTGTGCCCGTTAACTCTGTTTCTCTCTGCAGATGCTGCCTGACCTGATAACTATTTCCAGCATCTACTGTTCGTTATTTCAAATTTCCAGAACCTGCAATCTTCCGCTTTGATGCTTTTCTTTGATATAAAATCTTTGCTTCTTTTTAAGCTCGCCAGTTAAATTCTGGCTGCCACCCACACACTGGGACAGATTTTCCAAGAGTGGCCAGGGCATTGCAGTATAGGTTTTGTGCCACTCAACAGCACATGGTCTCCCCAAACATACCTGATGAAATTGGCCCTACGACACACTCACATACGTCCCCAGTATGGAAACTGCCTGTCACAAGGAGTGTGCAAATCCAGGGGCAGGATATCCAGTAGTGCTGCTCCATTGAATAGGCTACAGGAGACTATTTCAGGAAGGGGGCTTATTGGTTGAGGAACAAGTTTACAATTATGTTAGGGAGCAGGCAGAGGGGCAGAACTTAATACTTGGTACGATTTCCCTCCGTGATCTTCCACTAGGGGATTTTCACAGGAGCTACATAATTAGTGCGGTTGCTGGTCACATTAATTAACAAAATTTCAACAGATTTTATTGAAATGAACCCTTAGGGGGCATGATGTATTAGATTTGTGGAAGGTTCTTCCAGTCCTTGATCCTTCTCGGGGGAGGGTTCAGCCATGTTGATGCAGAGTGGCGCCCCACAAGCCCGGTAACAGCGTGAGCTGCTCCACAAAGAAAACTCACTATGAGAACCGATGAAAATCTGCCTTCTGCACCACTAGATGTGGGAAGAGAAACAACAACTTTTGGGCTTGATGTACTGTGTATTTAAGTGCACATTCAACATTTTATAGAGACATATCAACCTGTTGTTGGCCTTTCTTTGGTTCTGGAGACTGTGGTAGCCTCGTGACGTGCCCAACTTTGAGGCACTTGTGTCTTGCGAATAATTGTAACAAAGCAAGCTGCCTGGCTTTGAACTTTCACAAGAGAGGTAGGGGGCCGGGGCGGCGTGGCGCGATTCGCGCGGCACCCTGGCGATTCTCCCGCCCGGCGGGGAGGGGGGGGGGGGTAATAGCGCCCGTAATGTTTTTAGCAGTATTTGGGTCCCAAGTAGCTATAACCGTACTCTTTGTGCAGTATAACTAGAGTCTGCAACACATTTCCTTTACTGTAATTGAAGACTGAGAGAAATGCCATTTCACTAACCCAAGCATTTTGCCATGAAGGCTGCTTGTTGTCTTTGTACATTTCACTTTACCTCGGAATCCACATCCAAAATAATTTAATGACATTCTTCAGTCACTTTACGGGGAATTCCTGTAGTTGGGTACAGTCATTGCTGATACCACAATCTGTATTCCTCTACTTTGAATTTCACTCCCCATATATTGGCCCATTTCACAGTATTATTTGAATCTTCCTGAAGGACAGTAAGTGTGGTGTCAAAGTAGAATGAAGTTTTTATATTGAAAAGCCGATCTCGCCCTCCTGAACGTGGACGCTAAGATTCTGGCCAAAGTAATGACAATGAGGATAGAGGATTGTGTCCTGGGGGTGGTCCATGAGGACCAAACTGGGTTTGTGAAGGGGAGACAGCTGAATACGAATGTACGGAGGCTGCTAGGGGTAATGATGATGCCCCCACCAGAGGGGGAAGTGGAGATAGTGGTGGCGATGGATGCCGAGAAAGCATTTGATAGAGTGGAGTGGGATTATTTGTGGGAGGTGCTGAGGAGATTAGGCTTTGGAGATGGGTATATAAGATGGGTACAGCTGCTGTATAGGGCCCCGATGGCGAGCGTGGTCACGAATGGACTGGGGTCTGAATATTATCAGCTCCATGGAGGGACGAGGCAGGGATGTCCTCTGTCCCCATTATTGTTTGCACTGGCGATTGAGCCCCTGGCAATAGCATTGAGGGGTTCCAGGAAGTGGAGGGGAGTACTCGGGGGAGGAGAAGAACACCGGGTATCTCTGTATGCGGATGATTTGTTGTTATATGTGGCGGACCCGGCGGAGGGGATGCCAGAGATAATGCGGATACTTGGGGAGTTTGGAGATTTCTCAGGGTATAAATTGAACATGGGGAAAAGTGAGTTGTTTGTGGTGCATCCAGGGGAGCAGAGCAGAGAAATAGAGGACTTATCGTTGAGGAAGGTAACAAGGGACTTTCGGTACTTGGGGATCCAGATAGCCAAGAATTGGGGTACATTGCATAGGCTAAATTTAACGCAGTTGGTGGAACAGATGGAGGAGGACTTTAAGAGATGGGACATGGTGTCCCTGTCACTGGCAGGGAGGGTGCAGGCGGTTAAAATGGTTGTCCTCCCGAGATTCCTTTTTGTGTTTCAGTGCCTCCCGGTGGTGGTCACGAAGGCTTTTTTCAAAAGAATTGAGAAGAGTATTATAAGTTTTGTGTGGGCCGGGAAGACCCCGAGAGTGAGGAGGGGATTTTTGCAGCGTAGTAGGGACAGGGGGGGGCTGGCACTACCGAGCCTAAATGAGTACTACTGGGCCGCCAATATCTCAATGGTGTGTAAGTGGATGGGAGAAGAGGAGGGAGCGGCGTGGAAGAGATTGGAGAGGGCGTCCTGCAGGGAGGAATCAGAAGGACTCTCAGGGATGTTATTGTATATGTATAGGTAGTTGGTATATGTAATTGTATATTGGATTGTTGGATTGTATTTTTGGAGAGTATTTATCTTGGACAAGGCAGTTGCCATTTGGTTTTATTTTTGATTTTGTTCATATATTATTTATTTACTTGTTTAAAACTGGCCATTGTTATTTATATTGTTTTATTGCTGTGTAAAGGAAACGCTATGTGCTGTTATGTTTGGCCAAAAAATCTTGAATAAAATATATTTTTAAAAAAAGAAAAGCCGATCTCAATCAGTCGATGCTACCAAGCCAATGGGCACAGTATACGTCACAAAAAGAGATTTCTGTCGCTGTATTACATATGTTAGCAGTTGCGCCATGCAAATTGCTCAGAGTAACTTAGAGCCGTTTGAACATATAGTGTGCATGGCAGCAGTGTAAGCTACATAAAAGCATACAGGAACATAAGAATGTACAAGGTTGGACTGATGGATTACAGTGTTTGTACTGCTCTTTCTGTTAACCCTGGTAAAAATACAAATTCAGTAAATAAATCCAATCCCCAGCTTTAGCCTTGAATACACAGTTTGTGAACATGATGTTACCCTCCTTTTCAAGAGGAAACCGATGCATGAAGGGCAATTTTTGTAACCGTAAATACAAAAACATGCTTTTTCTTTGCCATGTTTTCCACTTGGAGCAAAGTTTGCTAATTCAAATTAAATGTAGACGGAGATACAGACAATTTACGGTCAAATGCATGAGACAGAGCCCTGAGTAATGCTGATTCGCTCTTACGGGCGTGATCCAATGGCCACGCAGCTCCAGAAAAGCAGCTCGCCGCAGAACAACGGGGCTGACTAAAGCAGGAGACCCGGCTCCTGGGATCTATCCGGCTCGCAATGCCTCACGTTGGATCTCGCAGGCTGTTGCGATGTGAATCCTGCCCATTGTAGGCGGGATCACTTCTTGACAAATCTGCAGAATAGAGTGAGACAGTTAGCACCAGCCTGGCACTGCCAAGATGTCCAGGTGGCATTTCCAAATGGCATTGGCACTGTCAGGGTGGCACTGTCAAGGTACCCAGCTAGCTTTTTTTGCGCTACGTGGGTGCTGGGGTGGTGTGGGTGGAGGGGGGGGCCTCGGCCGCACTTTCTCCATTGAGGCCCTTGTGTAGCCAGGTGTTTGTCAGCACTGCGAGCACCAAGAAACACGTGGCTAAATGCAAAAGAGAAAATGCTGGAAAATCTCAGCCGGTCTGGCATCATCTGTAGGGAGAGAAAAGAGCTAGCGTTTCGAGTCCAGATGACCCTTTGTCAAAGCTAAATGAATGAAAATCGCTTACAAGTAGGCTTCAAATGAAGTTACTGTGAGAAGTCCCTAGTCGCCACATTCCAGCGCCTGTTCGGGGAGGCTGGTACGGGAATTGAACCGTGCTGCTGGCCTGCCTTGGTCTGCTTTCAAAGCCAACGATTTAGCACTGTGCTAAAGGCAGAGAAAGTGGGAAATATTTATACTGTGGAGTGAGAATGAAAGATGAGTCATAGCCACAGAAACCCAGGGAAACGGGGTGCTAATAGCCACAGAAAGCAAGGGGAAAGAGTTCTAATGGCAGGCCCCAGAGAGAACAAAAGGTGTGAAAGGCCAAACTGCAGAGAAACTATCAGGTGTAGATCTGGGGGGGAGGGGGAAGCAAAGGGGAGAAAGGGTAAGGGAAAATGGATAAGATGGGGGCGGTAAATATAATGAAAGAAAGACAAAAAAGAGAGAAATGGTAAAGGATGTGGCTAAATGCAGTTGGTATGAGGCTTAGTTCGTATTTGGTTGAATCGAGCCCAGATATCTTTACATCACCACCTGGACTTATTTGGGCGGGGCAAATGGTAGGATTTGACTCAAACTGGTTTCAAACAGCTGTTCAAAATGGTCATAAAGTTTGCTAAAGGTTGTTCAAGAAAAATAAAACTGGATATGGACAATTAAAGGACTGACCTGGATTGAGATCTTCTGATCCAGCTGTATAGACAGGAATACAAAGGGAGCAAACCTGAAGTCATGCTGCTTTTGTCACACACTAAATACTTGTTAAAAATGATTGTGCTCACCAACTCCAATTTAAATTAACATATGGATTCCCTTTAGGAGCATACAAATATCGGAATTAAGAGTAGGAGCAGGCCATTCGACCTCTCGAGGAAACTTTCATTTCCTCCCTTCTATGTATAAAAAGAGGTACATCAAGGGCAACAAAACTCTGCATTAAATCTAGTGTAATTACAACCACTTCATCGTTCTAGATGTATCCTGTTCGAGATTAGGAGCAGGACAGTGAGGAGAAGTTGTTTCCTCCCTAAACTTCTTAGCGTGCCATTTTCCCACTGCAGCCCCACTCCAATCGTAGAATTGAACCACAACTCTTTATTAACAACTGTGTCTTGGGAAAAGTTTAGTACATTTAGGGTGCTACAAGTGTTGCTATTCCTAAAGTTCCCCTTTTGAAATGGGAATGCTAATGTTAAATGAGCAGCGTTTTAGGAAGCCATGCTTTGTTTAAAAGTTACTTCCGTGAATTTACTGGCTGGAAACCCCTGATTGGATACCAGTGACTTCAAGCTGCCACTTCTATGATGGCTGAAAATGTGCTCCACTGTACACAAAAAACGGAAATCCATAAAGTGGAGCAAACCGGTCTTGAAAATCCCAGCACAGCCAACGACCCTAAAACAATATAAATGGGACTTTCAACCTATTCACACAAGGTACTGACAATCACCTGGGTGGGGGTTAAACGTTAAATGTAATCACCTCAGACAATGAACTCTGGCTGACAGAATCCACACCCAGCCATAATCTAATCAAGTTGAAACCATTCAACTGGAATACACTAGCTATGACCATAATTGTGTTACTGGTCAGTCAGAGAGAAATGATCATGAGACAAGTCTTTTTGCACTTAAGGAATTATTTTCTTCAGACTACAGACAGAAGCAGAAAGATGCAGAAATGGCAAGACACCTGGATAGACCTCCCATCCTGCAAGTTCAAACCTTGCCTTCTGCTTGACTATCAATGCGCCACAGAAAGAGATTTTCCAAACAACTAAACCCTGCAGCTGCTATTTCCAGAAGAAGAACAAATAAATGTTCTGATTCTTTGAAGTGCTTCTGTGCTGAAACCATCCAGACCATCAACCTATGAGAACTGTATTATTTTAATCTTTATTGGCTTTTAAAGTGTCACTTAATCTATTCTTCTACTCTGTAACTTATTGGTGTGTGGGTGTGAACATCAAGTGTTTGTGCGCATGTGAAGGTTGGTGTGTGTTTATTATTTGTCCTAGATTGGATTATGTATAATAAATGCAAAAGACCTGCCTGTTGTATGTTGTACGTAAATGCGCCGCAAGCAGTTCAGACTAATTATCAGGCTAATATGTGGAGTAAGCAGGTTGCCTCATGAAGAATGGTTGAACAGGCTATGTTGAATCCACTGGAGTTTTAAACTGTAAGAGATGACTTGATTGAAACATAAGAACTTGAGGGGTCTTGATGAGCAAATGGGGGAGGATGTTGGGTGGAGGGATCCAGGACGAGGGAGGTCACTGTTTAAAAATCTGGGGTCACCCATTTGAAACGGAGGTGAGGTAATTCTTTTTCTCACAGAGGGTCATGACTCTCTTCCTGAAAAGGTTGTGGAAGCAGAATCTTTGAATATTTTCAAGGTAGATATAGATAAATCAGTAATGGGAAACCTGTAACCCGGGGACCACATGCAGCCCCATCTGGATACTGAGTGCAGCCCACGAGACATTTTGTTGACTGTTGCCCATGGCAGGGTTTCCAGATTCTGCTTGTTTCGGTCGGCGTAGTTTTTTCCTACCGGTGTGACTAAAATGGTACCCACGTAAAGCGAGGACACGTGAAGCGAGATGCCTGCTGTGAGAGCCACCTGCTCCCTCCAAGTTCAATCATAGCATAAATATAGAATCCCTACAATGTAGAAGGAGGCCATTCGGCCCATCAAGCGTGCACCGACCTTCTGAAAGGACACCCTACCTAGGCCCACACCCCCACCCTATTTCCTTAACCCAGTAACCCAACCAACCTTTTTAGACACTAAGGGTAAATTTAGCGTGGCAAATCCACCTAACCTGCACATCCTTGGACTGTGGGTGGAAACCGAGCATCGGGAGGAAACCCCGCAGACACGGGGAGAATGTGCAAATTCCGCGCAGTCACCCAAGGCCGGAGTTCAACCTGGGTCCCTGGCGCTGTGAAGCAGCAATGTTAACCACTGCGTCACCGTGCGGGTGTTTTTACCATTTGAAGTTGATGACAGTTCGATTAAAATATGAACGATTAAACATTTTCTATAACTTGTTATGCAATATTCAGCATGTATTAAATGTATCTATTTTATTTGTGGTTAGTGAACATGCCTGGCCACTCACTTGGCCTCACTAGTCTAAGTTGCCCATCACCGAGATAGATTTTTGGTAAGCAAAGGGGGTGATTGGTTATCGGGGGTAGGCAGGATGCTGGTTTGAAGTTACTATCAGATCGGTCATGATTTTCTTCAATTGCTGAGCAGGCTCGAGGGGCTGAATGACTTACTCCTGCTCCTTGTTAAATCTGCATATGTTGTATCTCTTCAAGTCATAGTCCGTAAACAGCAAATTGCAAACTAAATTGGCAAGAATATCCTTTTTTTTTTTACAATACTGTTGTGTCAAACAAGGAGTGGGGAAAAGAGGGCCATTCGGCCCATCCTCACCAGTTTGTAACACGAGAGTTATTCTTTCCATTTCTTTTGAAGTGGCAGTATAGCTTGTAGTTGTGAAAATCTTTTGAACTACTCTCCCAGCATTGTGTAGTAGGCACTGGCAATCTGTGCTCCTGCCTACGCCATATGTGGCATAGTGGTATAGGCAGTGGCATAGTGATAAAGGCAGTAGATTAATAATCCAGGACCCGGGTTCAAGTCCCACATGGCACATGGTGGCATTCAAATGAAATGAAAAATCTTGAATTAAAAATCTAATGATGACTGTGATGGCATGGCCCCTTTAAGGGGACGAGCTCCATTGACCACGTGACTGGTTTGGGGCCAAGCGAGCAGCAGCGTGCAAACCCCAGCCAATGGGAAGTTTGTGTGGGGCCCTGGGAGCAGGACTCTGGGTAGCGTGGACCAGGGAGCTGAAGAGATAAGACTTGTGTATAGCGTTCTGTGCCTGTCACGCAAATGGCAGCATGGTGGCACAGTGGTTAGCACTGCTGCCTCACAGTGCCAGGGTCCCGCGTTCAAATCCAGCCTTGGATGGTGGACTGTGTGGAGTTTGCACTTTCTCCTTGTGTCTGCAAGAGTTTCCTCTGCGTGTTCTGGTTTCCTCCCACAGTCTAAAGATGTGCAGGTTAGGTGGTTTGGTCATGCTAAATTGCCCCTTTGTGTCCAAAGATGTGCAGTTTAGGTCGGGCTATGGGGAAAGGGCGGGGGAGTGGGCCTAGGTGGGGTGCTGTTTCAGAGGATCAGTGCAGACTCAATAGGCCAAATGGCCTCCTTCTGCACTGTAGAGATTCTATGGATTATCTTACAGCCATGTTACAAAAGCCAGGGTCAACTCCTTTATGTATCTCTGGCAGTTGCACAGTTGACCCCTGCTGTCAGTCCACAACTGGCAAACTCAATACCAAAAGCACATCTTTGGCCTTGAGGAGACACTTGCATTGAAGTGTGAGCAATAAGCCAGTTCTGCAATCAAAAAGCCATCTTTGTGAAGCAATTGCATCAGCTGGTGCTCAAAGCCATCATCTTTGTGTCATCGAAACATGATGGGAGCCCTTTTTATTTGCTTGCCAAACATTAGAGACCGAATAATGCTACGTGTCAACGCACATCTGTTACAAAGAGGATTGTGTCGATCACATATAATGTCACAGTGAGTATAATGACCCATTGCTGTTCTTGTTCCCAGACAGAAAGCCAGCGCTGCTTCACCAAGCTGCCTACTAAGCAATTTGGGAAGTGACATGAAACAGAACATTTGTCTGGCTTCAGCAAGTTGAAGTTGAGAATCAATGTGTCTATTGTATTTTCTGTGCTTGCTCCTAAATCAGATTACATCTGAATTTCCTGTCACTTCAAAAGAAATGGAAAGAGTAACCCTCTGCTCACTTACATTAGTCCTCCCATTTCAATGGGGGCACTTTATTTTTTACTTTGACCTCTTGTAGACCTACAGATGTTTAGATGATAAATTATTTTGTTATTTATACCCCTGCTGTAAGTTAACTGGTTTATGTATCAGCCTGAAGAAGAGTCATGATCAGATGAGAAACAGTTCCCTCCATCATGCCACATTACGAGCACTTCCTCTAAATCCAGCAAGTGCTTGACCTTAAATTTAGATGCCTGTTATTCTATATTCATCCATTAACATGAAACTTCCTGTCAGAAATATTGCAAAAGCCAGAGCAAGTTGCGTGAATGTGTGAGACAGGTCACATTGGCAGGTAGGACTTTCCTCACCATTATTTTTGATATGATCCCATGTTTCATTTCTTACACTGTGAAGTCATGGACCAACAAAGCCACTAACACAGAACCAAGCTAAAGATTAACACAAACACTATATACATTAGCAGTTTCCTGAAATTAGATTATTCAATTTCTCAAAAATCTTGTTAATGCACGATGAAACAATCCATTCTTAAATTTTATGATCCCTGTGGAGACCAGTAACTTTAAAAAAAATGTGAAGTTCCAATAGCTAAAAGGATAACACAAAATGATTTCATTTTAAGACTTTTACTGTAACAAGCAAACTAGGAGCTACATTAATTGAACACTATTTGTAGGTAATTTATACTTGAAACTACAGAACAGAACTTTCCATATTCACCTATAACACAGCCGAAAATCCCACTTCACGATTCTACTTTATACTGTCCCTTCAGTAGACATTAAATTCTCCTGGGACCAGTCCAAAGCGATTCCAAACCCCTGAGAGTTTATTTCCATTCTTTTCCTTTTCCAACCTAGTAATATTTAATTCCTGGACTGTCTTTCTTGGTGAAGGCATTCCTGGAGCTTCTCCCTCCAGCACAAAGTAGACGCATCTTCCAGCCTCATTTCAAATCTTCATACATTTGGCCTTTTCAATCTGGACACAAGATCCCACCGCATTCTTGCACCCTGGACCACAGAGGCTTTTGGTTGGTCTCTCACTCTCTTCGATCCTGGATCGTAGCAGTCTGCTTGTGTCTGTGAATTTTCAGAGCTATCTGAGAAACTTTCTCCTCTAAAAGCCCATCTCTATGGCAGCACGAATCACATGGGCCATGTATCCAGGTGGAAATGTTGATTAGATATTCTTGAGATCCCAACTCCCTCTTATCTTAGAAGAAAATGGACAGTTTAAAGCATAACTGTTTAGAACTCAATATTCTCAGACCTCCCTGGGACTTACGAGGTTAACTATTGTAAACACAGATGCGATTGCCATTGTTTCAGACTGTGAACAGTTTCCACTTTCTTTCCAGAAAGGCCTCCCTTTAATATTTAACAGCCATGTCTCCCAAGCCTGTTGTTTGGTAGACTTCAGAACAGGTCACATGGCCCCTTCAGTTTATACTAAATTAAAGATACCATCCCGATACTTAACAATCTTATAAAACCTAGCATTTGTAACACAAAGTACTCAACAGTTCCACAAGAAAACTCCAAGTGTACCATTTCTTTTTCAATAGAAATTACACTATAATTACCTTGCACTTTACTTTTTGCTCAAATAAAGGACTTTGGCTTTAATCAATTCAAAATGCTCTCCCGTAGCATAAAAGAAGCTAGAAGGTTCATTAGAACTCCTTTTCCAGAGTGCTTTTCTGCACAGAATATAACAAAGAACAAAGAAATGTACAGCACAGGAACAGGCCCTTCGGCCCTCCAATCCCGTGCCGACCATGCTGCCCGACTAAACTACAATCTTCTACACTTCCTGGGTCCGTATCCCTCTATTCCCATCCTATTCATGTATTTGTCAAGATGCCCCTTAAATGTCACTATACTGGAGTATTTACAGAATGGTCAAGCCTCTTCAAAAATGAAATTCTATGAAGCTCTTTGAAATGATTCAGCGTGAAAGATGATATGTAAATTCAAATATAATTTACATATGCAGCAGAATAAATATGCAGCCAGAACTGAATGACAAGAATTATCTGAAACGTTAACCTTAGATTAACACTTTATTTCCAGTCTAATGTTAATATAAATTCAAACCTACTTGATTTGTTTTCCTGAGTTCCTTTGCCTCTGAGAAAGTATTAAACGTGAAGTCATCTACTCCCAGTGTTTAGGTTTGATTTAAAACTTCCTTTGAAACAAATCTCTGTTGTTTGTGAGATTACAATCTTACCTGATGTGAATACTGAAGTAGTTTTGATCTGACAGTGGCATAGTCAGTAAATAAAACCTGGACATCTGATTTTGCCATGGGGTGGCTGGGAGGGGGGTTAGGGGGATATATTTTAAGGATTTATAATCCTGTGCGACAACAAAAAGACTGAGGGTGTTTTTCAGCCCATGGCTGCTGTCAGAGAGAACAGCGACGCAGGCAGAACATCCAGAGAGTATCAGTAAACGCAAGGAGATCCTTCTGGTGGTACAAAGGTAAGTGTAGCCCACTGGGGGTGGGGGGGGGGGGCATGGCGGGAGGAAGCAGGCTCTGCGGGGGGAACATGCAGGCATGGGCGGAGGGGCGGCGAACACCGGTGATTCTTCCACATTGGTGGTTTGGGGGGGGGGGGGCCTGATGATTGTCCAAGAGAGGCCCAGTACTGCAGTGGCGGTGGTTGGGTCCATTCTGTATCAGTTCTGATTGGAGTGCCTTTTAAAGATGGCACCCCGATCTCTGTGGAGCTGGATGCCTACTCTGGAGAGAAAACTAGTCTGTGCAACTGGCGAACAATTGCCAGTTTTCAGTCTGAACTTGACACTTTGCCAAATTCTGGTAAGGTTCCACCCGTAGGCCAGGATTTCCCACCCCCGTCGCAGATTTTCCATCAGTGGAGGTGGTTCATCCCTGACCGGATGTTCCCGCCAAAATCAGTGGCCATTTGCGTTGCTCGCCAGCCGTGCTACTGCGGAACCTGCCGTGGACGGGTTCAGGAATATCCGGCCATAATCTGCGGCGATTCATGAGAGATTTATGAAGAAGGCAAGTGCCCCAACACGTGGGAGCTCATATCCAACCCATTTTATGCTCTCACCATCTGTTTTACCAGATGGGAAATATATAAACTACCACAATTCCAGCCAGTTCCTCCTACTCTGAATTCAGAACTATGGACCAATTCTAATCAACTGCATACCAGACAGCCTTTTCTTTGCACTGGCTGTCTCATATAGACCATGAAGAAAATGACAAAACAAATCAATACTTTTTAAATAGAATGCAGTGTCCTTGCAATCTGCAAAGTGCTGGAGGGTTCAATCAACAGTATCGATCTTTTGTATTGATCTGGAAGGTGCTCCTATATTCTGATTAACATTTATATAAGACTGGACAAAAATGGAGGACTTTCCAAGATAGATTCTTGAAGGAAACTTATCAGGGATTCTGATCCCCCTTAGTGTGCAGGAGTTGCAGGGCAAGGGACTATAAATAATTACGTATGTGAAATTCAACACCAACCTGCACTGTGGTTTGAGGGAGTCTGAGTAGCTCATTCTAGCGGGGCAACTGGATGATGATAATATTACTCAGTTTTTGTGATGACCTTGAACTCAACAGCTACAGGTTGGGTTTCCTGGGAAATTTGGCAACAACAGGCAGTTGCAGTGGGCAAGTATTTTTTTTTTTTTTTTGAGTACTGCTTGTGGGCCAGAGCTTGTGGAGCAGACATGCTTCCCCCTCCCCCAACCCACCCCCAAAGCAAATCTTCCACCACGGTGTGCCTCCCTCCCCCATGACATAACGACCAACTCACACCATGGCCAATCTTTCCCTTCTTCACCGTTCTCATGCTCCATGATCCCCGACCAACTCCCATCAGTTCCAGATGCTGAGGAAGAGCCCCAACTCTCCGGCTATGGCCTTTTACTGCTGGCTTTACGGCTCAGTCAATCTCTCAATCTGAGCACAGTTTTTTGTCCAGGGTTGAGAAACAGCATCATTTTGAGCCATGCCTGTTGACAACCAAACTTCTGCTGCCTGCAGTAAGCACAGAACGTGCAACGGTTAGGGTACGACTGCTCTGTGGTATGTTCATTACCATGTTGACATTAGAATTCCACAGGTATGTGTGCAAGCAAGTTTGATCCATCCCTCAAATCTCTGCTCTGCTCTTGAAGGTGCTGACTCGTGCTGCAGCACAGCTCCTCACTTGCCAGAGGAAGGGTTTTGCAATATTTTGTTAAAAAGTCAAGCAAAATTTAAAGTTTGTTAAATTAACCCGGCAGTAAGTACAACACCCATTGCTGTTGGATTGGTGAAATAAAAACCTTATTTTACTTCTGATTTTCACTGCAGTCAGATAAATTGGATACCGATTGCAAATAATTCCCTGCTGCGCAACCAGATAAACTTCTGGTCAACAGACAGCAGACGACTGCAAATGCTGAAAATTTGAAATAAAAATGCTGTAAAAATTCAGCAGGCCGGGCAGCATCTGTGGAGAAAGAAAGATTTCAGTCGTTGTCCCCTTTTTCAGAAGAGAAAAGTTTCGTACAGTGAAAGTCTGTAGTCATCTTCAAATATTTGTCAAAAAAAACTTGTCCAAATAAAAAACTGCTTCCAAAACAAAAGGATCACGGGTTCAGATGAATAATTACTATCCTGAAATAGTGGACTGAATTTTTCCAGCCCTGGCACAGCTCCATGATGCATTCCGAATGCCAGAGTGGGTAGTGATGCTGATTGGCTAACCGCTGAATGGAGGTGGGCATCTAATTAGAATATTAAAGACCCCAATTGGAGGCAATTTAGAGAGCATGCCAGCATCTTGCTGGTGGCAGAGTGGCCCTACCGTGTGCAGAGGCCACCAGCTCCTTGGGGCGGCCTCCCTGCAAGTAGTCAGGCAGCTCATTGGAGCCAGAGGCAACAGGCAAAAAGTGACTCCCAGCGATCCAGTTGCAGAGATTATCCCCCAATCCTAGGAACCTGCTTGCTTGGCCTCCCTGAATTTTTTTTTTTACAAAAATATACTTTGAGCGCGTAGTGCGGTTTTCTGGGTGTTTCCCAGCGCTCAGCGCGCCAAGAAACACCTCGCTATTTAACACCCATACAGGTAGATCGGGGGCCTCAGCGGGAACGCATGGCCAAGGCCGCACTTAACCCGTTTACGTGCACTAAGGAGCTCAGCACAGGGAGAGATCGGGACACTATTTTTAAATGGCATCCTGCTCTCCCAAGCTCCCGATGTGAACCCAGAACGCCCCCAGCCCCAACTCACTAGAAGGGGTCTTCAGATCTCCCTTTAACCCCCCACACACTGTAGCCACCTAAATTGGCCAACTCCCGATTTAAAATGGCGAACGGCAAAGGCTGATGGGAAATTCAGCCAACACAGGCAGAAACCAGCAGGTGTAGGTTTGCTGTGTATTTAACTCTGCAAAAGCCCAGACAGCATCAATACCAGCGACCACCAGCATAATAATGTAGCAGCCATCTACATACTAATGAGCAATCCCCGGAACAATAGCAACATTTGGGACACACAAAACTAAGCCAGACTCCCCGGCGCCAGCAGGAGCCAACACAAAAGAGGTTAATGAACACCTCAAGACCGCCCATCGATCAGGGAACCGCTCCAGTATTGGAGAAATCGAACCAAGCGATTGGAACAAAGTCCAATCACCTAGGACCAGGTACAGGGTCCGTCCCGAAAGGCGGGAAGCCCCTGGGGACTATAAAGTCAAGCCCCCAAGTTCAACTCGCTCTCTACGTCCTGCCCGGGTCACCCAGCAACGCGAACCAACCTTAACCGTGACCGGTGCAGTGACCACCGAAAGAAGTAAGTCTTAATTCAACGCTCGCTACGAGATAGGCGCTCCTAGCTACCAATCCGTACCAACTTCGAATCCCGTAGACTCAGAACCCGAACCAAAGGCCATGGGCGCGATTCTCCACTCCCACGCCGGTTGGGAGAATCGCCTGGGCCACCGAAATTTCCGGGGACGCCGGTACGACGCCCTCCCGCGATTCTCCCAAGCGGCGGGAACAGGCCGGTCGAGTTTCGCGGGCCGCAGGCCGGAGAATCGCCGGAGACACCAACAATGGTGATTCTCCGGCACCCCCGCTAGTCTGAGGCCTGGATGGGCCGAGCGGCCAGGCCAAAACGGCGGGTTCCCCCCAGCGCCGTCCACACCTGGTCGCTACAGTCGTGGGCGGTGCGTGAACGCTGGGGGGGCGGCCTGTGGGGGGGCGAGGGGGGATCCTGCACCAGGCTTCACCTTGAATGTGGGGTGGCCCGCGATCGGTGCCCACCGATCGTCGGGCCGTCCTCTCTGAAGGAGGACCTCCTTCCTTCCGCGGCCCCGCAAGATCCGTCCCCCATCTTCTTGCAGGGCGGATTTGGACAGGGCGGCAACCGCGCATGCGTAGGTTGGTGCCGGCCAACCCGCGCATGTGCGGATGACATCCGTTATGCGGCGCCGGCCGCATCATCTATTCGGCACTGCTTTTACGCGGGCGACAAGGCCTGGCGCGGGTAGATGACGCGGCCCAGATACTGGACCATTGTCAGGGCCTGAATCGGTCGGGATCGGGGCCGTTCCGCGCCGTCGTGAACCTCGACGGCGTTCACGACGGCGCGGCCACTTCGGCGTGGGGGTGGAGAATCCCGCCCCATTTGTTCCCCTGACCTGGTGGGCCAGTCCGAAGTTAAGTATAGGCCTGTTAGTTATAGAAGTAGCTTAGACGTAGAATTGGTGCATGAGTAACGATTACTGTGTATAATAAATGTACTTTGATTTGAATTTTACTAATCGGTGTATTGAGTTATTGATCATTACTTGGACTTGAACCATGTGGCGGTATCATAAAGATACCTGGCGACTTGAGAGCAAAGGTAATAAAACAGAGCCAATTGAACCAACCCGAAAGTTAGCAACAACCTGCACAGGGCACGTCGGCCCAATCCTTGCTGCATAGAAAATGCCAGTGTGACACTTGGCAATGCCAGGGTGCCAGGCTGGAAGTGTCAGGGTGCCATGTTGGCAGTGCCAGGGTGCCCAAGTGGCACCAGCAGTGCCAAGTGCCACCCTGCGCATAGGGCATGCATCTGGAAGCCTTGGATCCCCTGAGAGATCCCCGCAAATGTTGTTCTGTCTGGTCCCTGTTTGTGGAGAGAAGTACTGATCGGCGATCACCCGAGATCTCTAAAGCAAGTGGGTTAGATCCCACACCTTGGTTAGATCTCGGAAACGCATATTAGAGTAAGACTACCTATCTCACTCTAATATGCAGATTTGCCAGAAAGTTATGCCACCTGCAATGGGCAGGATTCCCACTGTGATGTCTCGCAAGATAGAATTAGCTCAGGTCGATCCCCGAAGCAGGAATCCTGGTATCTAGCAGCCGCGCCGCACTGCATTTCAGGCGCAACGTGGCCGGGAGACCCTACCCGTTATTCGTAAAATACCTGAAAGAACATTACAATCGATTCAAAATGGCCATCACAAAATCTGCAATAATATTCAGGTTCTCTGCAGAGATACATCATGTTGCACCTTTGAGGTCTTTCAATACAGTTAAAGAAACATTACAGACCATCTCCTTTTCCCGAAGGGCCTATAGGATGTTATGTGCAGACCACTGCCTAATGGATTTGTGATCAACGGCGTTTCTCTGCATAAGTTTTTCCACGGGGGACTGGCATAGTCCAACTACTTGCACTGTGGCCAGATCCATCCTTTACAATGCTGGGCACAGGTAGATCCTCAGCACATAGTGACACTTAGTGTTTGCGCACTGAGGCTCTATGCACAGTTTGATGAAGCCACACACAAAGATGGCCATCAGGATTAGAGAGACGTTTGCCACATTTTGTCCCCCCTCTGTCTAGTACAAAGAACAAAGAAAATTACAGCACACGAACAGGCCCTTCGGCCCTCCGAGCCTGCGCCGATCCAGATCCTTTATCTAAACCTGTCACCTATTTTCCAAGGATCTACTTCCCTCTGTTCCCCGCCCATTCATATATCTGTCTAGATGCATCTTAAATGATGCTATTGTGCCCGCCTCTACCACCTCCACTGGCAAAAGCATTCCAGGCACCCACCACCCTCTGCGTAAAAAACTTTCCACGCACATCTCCCTTAAACTTTCCCCCTCTCACCTTGAAAACTTGACCCCTTGTAATTGACACCCCTACTCTTGGAAAAAGCTTTTTGCTATCCACCCTGTCCATACCTCTCATAATTTTGTAGACCTCAATCAGGTCCCCCCTCAACCTCCGTCTTTCCAATGAAAACAATCCTAATCTACTCAACCTTTCCTCATAGCTAGCACCCTCCATACCAGGCAACATCCTGGTGAATCTCCTCTGCACCCTCTCTACAGCATCCACATCCTTCTGGTAATGTGGCGAGCAGAACTGCACGCAGTATTCCAAATGTGGCCTAAGCAAAGTCCTGTAACATGACCTGCCGACTCTTGTACTCAATACCCCGTCCGATGAAGGCAAGCATGCTGTATGCCTTCTTGACCACTCTATCGACCTGCGTTGCCACCTTCAGGGTACAATGGACCTGAACTCTCAGATCTCTCTGTACATCAATTTACCCCAGGACTCTTCCATTGACCGTATAGTCCGCTCTTGAATTGGAACTTCCAAAATGCATCACCTCGCATTTGCCTGGATTGAACTCCATCCTTACAAATTCTGCTCCATCTACGCCTTCAACACTACATAAGTCCCATTCAATGTTGGGGAAGTTAAAATCTCCCATCACGACCACCCTATTGCTCCTACATTTTTCTATAATCTGTCTACATATTTGTACCCCTACTTCACGCTCGCTTTTGGAAGGCCTGCAGTAAAGTCCCAATGTTAGTGCACGCTTCCTATTTCTTAGCTCTACCCATATTGCCTCAGTGCTCGAATCCTCCATCGTGCCCTCCTTAATCATAGCTGTGATATCATCTCTGACCAGTAATGCAACTCCTCCACCCCTTTTCCTCCCTCTCTATCCCTCCTGAAGCATCTGTACCCTGGGATATTTAGTTGCCAGTCTTGCCTTTCCCTCAACCAAGTCTCCGTAATACCAATAACATCATATTCCCAGGTACTAATCCAAGCCTAAATTCATCTGCCTTACCTGCTACACTTCTCGCATTGAAACAAATGCACCTCAGGCCACTTTGCATTCATCATCTCTTCCCTGTCTACTCTTCCCCTTAAGTCACATTGAGTTTATTATCTAGTACCTTACTGGCTTTAGCTGCTGCCTCTTTACTGACCTCTGACTTCCTAATCTAGTTCCCATCACCCTACCACATTAGTTTAAAACCTCTCCAACAGTGTTATCAAAAGCACCCCCTAGGACATTGGTTCAAGTCCTGCCCAGGTGTAGACCATCCGATTTGAAATGGTCCCACCGCCCCCAGAACTGGTTCCAATGTCCCAAAAATCTGAACCCCTCCTCCTGCGCCATCTCTCAAGCCACGTATTCATTCTGACTATTCTTGAATTTCTACTCTGACTGTCTCGTGGCACTGGTAGCAATCCTGAGATTACTACCTTTGAGGTCCTACCTTTTAACTTATCTCCTAACTCCCTAAATTCTGATTGTAGAACCTCATCCCATTTTTTACCTATGTCGTTGGTGCCTATATGCACCACGACAACTGGCTGTTCACCCTCCCCCTTCAGTATGTTCTGCAGCCGATCTGAGACATCCCTGACCCGTGCACTCGGGAGGCAACATACCATTCGGGAGTCTCGTTTTCGACCACAGAAACGCCCGTCTACTCCCCTTACAATTGAATCCCCTATGACTATAGTCCTGCCAGTCTTTTTCCCGGTCTTCTGTGCAGCAGAGCCAGCCACAGTGCCATGAGCCTGGCTACTACTGCCTTCCCCTGGTGAGTCATATCCCCCAACAGTATCCAAAACGGTATACCTGTTTTGGAGGGAGATGACCGCAGGGGACACCTGCACTGCCTTCCTGCTTTTTCTCTGCCTTTTGGTCACCCATTCCCGGTCTCCCTCACCAACCCTAATCTGCGGTGTGACCAACTCACTGAACGTGCTATCCACGACCTGCTCAGCATCCTACCTGAATCCCAAGCAGCACTCGCTGTGCTCCGGCTCCCTCTCTCTCTCCCGCTCCCGAAAATGAAGGCTGCTGGAACCTCGGGGCAAGTTTAAACACCTACCTGAATCCCAAGCTGCACTCGCTGCGCTCCGGCTCCCTCTCTCTCTCCCGGAAATGAAGGCCGCTGGAACCTGGGGGCAAGTTTAAACACCTACCTGAATCCGAAGCTGAACTCGCTGCGCTCCGGCTCCCTCTCTCTCTCCCACTCCCGAAAATGAAGGCCGCTGGAACCTGGGGGCAAGTTTAAACACCTACCTGAATCCCAAGCTGCACCCGCTGCGCTCCTGCTCCCGAAAATGAAGGCCGCTGGAATCTGGGGGCAAGTTTAAACACCTACCTGAAGCCCAAGCTGCACTCGCGGTGCTCCGGCTCCCTCTCTCCCTCCCGCTCCCGGAAATGAAGGCCGCTGGAACCTGGGGGCAAGTTTAAACACCTACCTGAATCCCAAGATGCACTAGGGCTACCTCTCTCTCTCCCGCTCCCGGAAATGAAGGCCGCTGGAACCTGGGGGCAAGTTTAAACACCTACCTGAATCCCAAGATGCACTCGGGCTACCTCTCTCTCTCCCGGAAATGAAGGCCGCTGGAACCAGGGGGCAAGTTTAAACACCTACCTGAATCCCAAGCTGCACTCGCGGCGCTCCGGCTCCCTCTCTCCCTCCCGCTCTCGGAAATGAAAGCCGCTGGAACCTGGGGGCAAGTTTAAACACCTACCTGAATCCCAAGCTGCACTCCAGCTTCCTCTCTCTCATCCGCTACCGAAAATGAAGGCCGCTGGAACCTAGGGGCAAGTTTAAACACCGACCTGAATCCCAAACTGCACCCGCTGCGCTCCGGCTCCCACTCTCTCTCCCGCTCCCCAAAATGAAGGCCGCTGGAACCTGTAGGCAAGTTTAAACACCTACCTGAATCCCAAGCTGCACTCGCTGCGCTCTGGCTCTCCCTCACTCTCCCACTCCCGGAAATGAAGGCCGCTGGAACCTGGGGGCAAGTTTAAACACCTACCTGAATTCCAAGCTGCACTCCAGCTTCCTCTCTCTCATCCGCTACCGAAAATGAAGGTGGCTGGAACCTCGGGGCAAGTTTTAACACCTACCTGAATCCCAAGCTGCACTCGCTGCGCTCCGGCTCTCCCTCACTCTCCCACTCCCGGAAATGAAGGCCGCTGGAACCTGGGGGCAAGTTGAAACACCTATCTGAATCCTAAGCTGCACTCGCTGCGCTCCCGCTCCCTCTCTCTCTCGCTAGTGGTTTGTACATCACGCCCCTTCGAACATAGTCTATTTTTGACCCCCAGTTGAAGTGAAAATGGCTTGGGTAATCGCCACAGTGCAGGAGTGAGGAATGAGCCAGACCTGCACCATGTACAGCAACACCGAGAACGCCTTGCACCTGATGACCAGATTTTTACCTGCAATGGAGAGGGAACATTGCTCCCACATAACCAGTTTTTGTTTCCTTATACCTACTTGCTCCTTCCAGTTTCTAATGCCCTAGTCCCTCCGAACCATATCCCCAGAACCTTCAGGCCATTTGACCTGATAGTGCAGGGGACAAGGGATCGGTCAGCCCAGATCCCAAAGAACATGACCTTGCTCTTGCCACGATTTACCTTGGCACATGAGGCCAGATGATCAGTCTACGCACCTACAGTGGATCCGAGCAGAAAACGGTGACGTTTTCCATGAATCGTTCATAAGAACTATTCCAGGGCCAGTCTTGTTGCGGAGTCAGTACCGCTTTTTGGAAAATTCCTCATTTAACCACTTAGCACAAACAAACTTGCTCTAAAATAGAGCAAGGACTTGCTACAGAAGCATGCTTCAGGAACACAGATTTTATTAAGGGATTTTTTTTAATACAAATATTTGAAGATGACTATAAACTACTACTGTGCTTTTGATTGAAATCATGTAATATTGTTTGCAACATCTTTGTGTTAGGCTGAAAAAAAATGTTGCTTTATTTCCCAATAAATGCATTGAAACCTCACCCCCAAAACTCCAAGGGTAAGTTACTGTTACAACTCTGGCTTAAGCTCACCACCTTTGCAGTTATCCGGCTCTCACTTATACTGACCAGCAAAACTCCACACGAATGAGAAAAAAGGGTAGGTGATAATGCAGCTTATGTTACACTTCTATTCCAGGGCCAGTCTTGTTGCGGAGTCAGTACCGCTTTTTGGAATATTACATAACAATTAAATATCGACTTCACACAAATGCCTCTTTCCTGATTTCACCGCCGCTGGTGGTTCAGACCATTTCATTCATTCATTTTAAGTTGGCTTCGAAAAATAAAAATCCGACCAGGTATGTAGCCAATGTTTTGATGTTTATAGATTCAGTTTAAATGCTCCAAAATTATTGCTCATGCACTAAGTAAAATGAAAGGCAGATAAGTATCATAGTGCAAACAATGCATTTAATGCAGGCATTGTCAAACTCGAGGGCGGACCCGTGGGTGGGTCGCGGGCGGGTGACATGGAGCCGTCTGTCGCAGCGCTCCCGATCGCACAAATCTGCCCGCAACAGCTGGAGCAGCCGGCTGTTAATAACGCCGGCTGCAAGCGGCCGCGAACATGTAAAATAAATGTGGCCGCACTACGCATGCGTGCCAGATCATCGGCGCGCATGCGCAAAACTATGCGCATGCAGCCGATGATCGGGCACGCATGCGCAGTGCGGCCGCTTTTTTTTTTTTAAACGGTCGCAGCTTTTTGTTTTACAAGTTCAGGGGGGGTTTTATTCATTTATTTTATTCATTTAATTTTTATTTTTTTCATGTATTTTATTCGGTTTTTAAAAAAAGTTCGGGGGAGGGGTTCTATTCAATAAAATTGTATAGGAAGAAAATGCAGAACTTTGGGCAGATGGAGACTCCATACTTTCCGACACCAGAAGGCTTCACCTTCATCCAACAGGTTCCACTGGAGGATCGTGTACGAGGGCCAAAGGGACCCAAAACCATTTTCTCCATTTTTGTCAGCAGCAAACAAGGTAAGAGAAAAGGGTGGGTTGCGCAGGTCGGCCAGCATGGATCGCGAAGGCCGGCCGGCGTGGGTCGCGAAGGTCGGCCGGCGTGGGTCGCGAAGGTCGGCCGGGTTGTGTCCCGAAGTTTGTCCGGTTGGTAAAAATGGGTCCCCGGAAATAAAGTTTGAAGAACACTGCTTTAATTCATATTTCCCGGTGTCTTAAATCATCAGGCAAATTAAAAGAAAACTCTGAGTGGGATCTCCAACCTTGTTTAAATTTAATCTAGTAAAATCAAAAAAACTCTCAAGGTTTTTTTATGGTAAGAGCAGCAACTAACAAGTCCAGAGCCGCTATCATACTTTCATAAAGAAACAAGGGGCAGGATCTTGTTGAGGTACAAAGGGACTTGCCTGACAGCTGGAGAGACAGTGAGCGACCCGCGTTGCATCTTTACGGGAAGGCTCACTGAACCACAAGCCAGTCAAGAAGTGGTGATGCCAGCAGTGGGCCTTCCCCTGGAATCAAGACCCCAGGGGTGGAAGTCTTGCTGAGCGAGAGCTCAGCAGCACCACAGGGTGGTGGTGGCTGCTGCAAGAAAAACACCCACTGGGCTCTCATGGAAGACTGGTTCACGAGATCAAAGGTGAGCTGGCAAGATGGATACAGAACTGGCTCAGTCATAGAAGACAGAGGGTAGCAATGGAAGGGTGCTTTCTGAATGGAGGGCTGTGACTAGTTCTGTTCCATAGGGATCAGTGCTGGAATCGTTGCTGTTTGTAGTATATATAAATGATTTGGAGGAAAATGTAACTGGTCTGTTTAGTAAGTTTGTGGATGAAACAAAGGTTGGTGGAATTGCGGATGGTGATGAGGACTGTCAAGAGGATACAGCAGGATATAGATTGGTTGGAGACTTGGGTGGAGAGATGGCAGGTGGAGTTTAATCTGAACAATTGTCTAATTTGGAAGGTCTGATACAGGTGGGAAATATACAGTAAATGTCAGAACCCTTAAGCGCATTTACAGGCAGAAGGATCCGGGTGTACAAGTCCACAGGTCACTGAAAATAGCAACGCAGGTGGAGAAGGTAGTCAAAAAGGCATACAGCATGCTTGCCTTCCATCAGCCGGGGCATTGAGTATAAAAATTGGCAAGTCAGCTGCAGCTGTATAGAACCACAGTTAGGCCACACTTGGAATGTAATGTTCAATTCTTTTCGCCACGCTGTCAGAAGGATGTGGAGACTTTGGGGAGGGATGTGGTGAACCACTGTACACCTGTATTAGGGGATGTAAGGTAGGACCTGTACTACAGGTTCGCCGGTAGCTCCTGCCTGCTGGCTCCACCCAGGAGGAGGAGTATAAATATGCGTGTCCTCCATTCAGCTGCCATTTCGCCAGCTGCTGTAGGAGGCCACACATCTTACTGCAATAAAGCCACAGTTGTACCCAATCTGAGTCTTTGTACAATTGATCGTGCATCAATTTATTGCAGTAAGATTTCTACAAGGTGGACATCCGAATCAAACCAGATCGCCTGCAGATGGATCCGCAATCGACCAACGCCAGGAAAGACTTTAATCACTGGCTAGCTTGCTTCAAGGCTTACATAAACTCAGCGAACACCCCACCGACGGAGACTCAGAAGATACATGTCCTGTACTCCAGGTTGAGCTCAAGCGTGTTTCCGCTGATCCAGGATGCCCCGACCTACGCGGAAGCCATGGCGCTTCTCAAAGAGAACGACGCGCAGAAAGCGAACACACTCTTCGCCAGGCACGTACTCGCCACTCGTTCTCAACTCCCTGGTGAGTCCATTGAAGACTTCTGGCGAGCCCTAATCCCACTCGTCCGGGACTGTGACTGTCAGGCTGTTACGGCCACTGAACATTCTAATCTCCTCATGCGCAATGCTTTTGTAACATGTATTGGATCGGACCTCATCTGACAAAGACCGCTTGAAGGGGCCACGCTCGACCTAGCGGAGACAAACCAACTAGCGCTCTCCATGACGGTCGCCTCACGTAATGTTCAGGCCTACCCCTCCAGCCGCGGGGCCCACCCCTCCTATCTCTCCTGGACCCCGCAAATGGCCGCCCCAACCGGGGTCTTACCCAGCCAATACAGCCTGCGCCACCCACCAATCCGCGCACCCCGGGGGTCTCCAATGCTACTTCTGCGGCCAGCAAAAGTACCCTTGTCAACACTGCACAGCTCGCACTGCCATTTGCAAGGCTTGCAGCAAAACGGGCCACTTCACCGCAGTGTGCCAGGCCCGCGCAGTCGCCGCTAGCACCCCCTTCCCCCTGACACATGGACAATGGGCGCCGCCATCTTCACCCCCCCGGACCACGCGCAGCCAGAGGGCGCCGCCATCTTCACCTCCCAGGGCCACGCGCGGCCAGTGGGCGCCACCATCTTCACCCCCCGGGGCCGCGACCAGCCAGTGGGCGCCGCCATCCCCCTCCCTCAGTCCACGTGCAGCCCATGGCCGCCGTCATCTTGCCCAGCTCCAGCAACGCGCGGCCCATGGGCACCGTCATCTTGCCCAGCTCCAGCAACGCGCGGCCCATGGGCACCGTCATCTTGCCCAGCTCCAGCAATGTGCGGCCCATGGGTGCTGCCATTTTGTCCCCCGCAGGATCTTCAGTCACCGCCATCTTGTCTTCCCCAAGGGGCATGGACGCAGACGGCATTCCACGCTGCCCCAGTGACGATCAACCGCAGCTCGCCTCGATGACGCTAGACCAGTCTCGTCCACACAACCTGGCCACCGCTTCGACTACGGTGAAAATCAACGGCCACGCGACCTCTTGCCTGCTGGACTCTGGGAGCACCGAAAGCTTCATTCACCCGGATACGGTAAGGCGCGGCTCCCTCATGGTCCACCCTGCCAATCAAAGAATCTCCCTAGCATCCGGATCCCATTCCGTTCCGCCTCTACATCCTTCCTAATCTCTGCGCTGCACTATTACTTGGCCTGGATTTCCAGTGCAATCTCCAGAGCCTCACACTCAAATTCGGCAGGCCCCTTCCACCCCTCACTGTGTGCGGCCTCGCGACCCTAAAGGTCGACCCCCCCTCCCTCTTTGCCAATCTAACTTCGGATTGCAAACGCGTTGCCACCAGGAGCAGACGGTACAGTACCCAGGACAAGACCTTCACCAGCTCCGAAGTCCAGCAGCTGCTTCGGGAGGGTATCATCGAGGCCAGCAACAGCCCCTGGAGAGCTCAAGTGGTAGTCCTTAAAACTGGGGAGAAGCATAGAATGGTCATGGACCATCAATTGGTACACACAGCTCGCGCGTACCCACTCCCACGCATATCTGATATGGTCAATCAGATTGCGCAGTACCGGGTCTTCTCAATGATTGACCTAAAACCCTCCTACCACCAGCTCCCCATCCGTAAATCGGACCTTCCATACACTGCCTTCGAGGCGGACGGTCGTCTCTATCACTTTCTTAGGGTTCCCTATGGCGTCACTAATGGGGGTCTCGGCCTTCCAAAGGAAGATGGACCGAATGGTTGACCGGTACGGTTTGCGGGCCACATTTCCGTACCTAGACAATGTCACCATCTGCGGCCATGATCAGCAGGACCACTATGCCAACCATGCTAAATTCCTCCGCACCGCCACTCTCCTCAACCTTACTTATAATAAGGAGAAGTGTGTGTTCAGCACAACCCACTTAGCCATTCTCGGCCATGTGGTCCAGAAAGGAGTTCTGGGGCCCAATCTCCATCGCATGGGCCCCCTCATGGAGCTTCCCCTCCCCCACTGCCCCAAGGCCCTCAAACGCTGCCCGGGGTTATTTTCGTACTACGCTCAGTGGGTCCCAAACTTCGCAGACAAGGCCCACCCACTCATACAGTCCACCCAGATTCACCTTACAGCCGAGGCACAACAGGCCTTCGCCCGTATCAGAGCAGACATAGCCAAGGCCGAGGTGCACGCAGTAGACGAGACACTGCCCTTCCAAGTAGAGAGCGACGGATCAGATGTCGCCCTTGCCGCCACCCTCAATCAGGCAGACCCGTGGCATTCTTTTCCCGCACCCTTCATGCCTCAGAAATTCGGCACTCGTCCATCGAAAAAGAGGCCCAAGCCATCGTTGAAGCTGTGCGGCATTGGAGGCATTACGTGGCCGGCAGGAGATTCACTCTCCTCACTGACCAACGGTCGGTGGCCTTCATGGTCAACAACACACAGCGGGGCAAGATCAAAAATGATAAAATCTTGCGATGGAGAATCGAGCTCTCCACCTATTATTACGAAATCTTGAATCGCCCCGGCAAACTCAACGATCCCCCAGATGCCCTATCCCGAGGTACATGTGCCAGCGCACAAGTAGACCAACTCCGGGCCCTACACGACAGCCTTTGTCACCTGGGGGTCACACGATTGTACCATCTTGTCCAGGCTCGCAATCTGCCGTACTCCGTCGAGGAAGTACGGACAGTCACCAGGGACTGCCAGGTCTGCGGGGAGTGCAAGCCGCACTTCTACCAGCCGGACTGTGCGCGCCTGATGAAGGCCTCCCTCCCCTTTGAACGCCTCAGCGTGGATTTCAAAGGGCCCCTCTCCTCCACCGACCGAAACACGTATATCCTCAGTGTGGTCGATGAGTACTCCAGGTTCCCCTTCGCCATCCCATGCCCCGATATGATGTCTGCCACCATCATTAAGGCCCTCAACACAATTTTCACTCTGTTCGGTTTCCCCGCCTACATCCACAGCGACAGGGCATCCTCATTCATGAGTGATGAGCTGCGTCAGTTCCTGCTCAGCAAAGGTATCGCCTCCAGCAGAACGACCAGCTACAACCCCCGGGGAAACGGGCCGGTAGAGAGAGAACGGGACGGTTTGGTGGGCCGTCCAGCTGGCCCTACAGTCAAGGAACCTCCCAGCCTCTCGCTGGCAGGAGGTCCTCCCTGATGCACTACACTCCATCCGGTCACTACTGTGCACCGCTACGAATAACACACCCAATGAACGTCTCTTTACCTTCCCCAGGAAGTCCACATCCGGGGTGTCGTTCCCGACTTGGCTTGCAGCTCCAGGACCGACACGTCCGACTCCACAAGGTGGACCCGTTGGTCGATAGGGTACACTTGCTCCTTGCCAACCCCCAGTATGCCTATGTGGCGTACCGCAACAGCCGCCAAGATACTGTCTCCCTCAGGGACCCTGCACCAGCAGGTTCCACCCATACACACTTCCCCGTCCAGGCGCCATCCTCCCCTTCCCCGGCGCTTCCAACATTAACCCCACCAGGTCCAAACCTCCTTCCCCTGCCCACGCAAGAGGACGAAGAGGATTTTGGCACGCTCCCAGAGTCATCCAACAGCAGGCCGACACCGACATCGCCATCATCTAGATCGCCGCCACCGTTACGTCGCTCCCAGCAGAACATCAAGGCACCAGACCGGTTGAACTTCTAACTGGCACCGGACTTTCAAGAGGACATATTTTTTTCTCACTTCCTATTAATAAAACGCTGTACATAATTTTCAATAGTGTATATAGTTCTGCACCACCCCCGCCGGACTCATTTTTAACAGGGGGTGAATTTAGTGAACCACTGTACACCTGTATTAGGGGATGTAAGGTAGGACCTGTACTAGGTTCGCCAGTAGCCCCTGCCTGCTGGCTCCGCCCAGGAGGAGGAGTATAAATATGCGTGCCCTCCATTCAGCTGCCATTTCGCCAGCTGCTGTAGGAGGCCACGCATCTTACTGCAACAAAGCCACAGTTGTACCCAATCTGAATCTTTGTACAATTGATCGTGCATCAAGGGAACAGAAGAGGTTTACCAGGATGTTGCTTGGTATGGAGGGAATTAACTATGAGGAGAGGTTGGATAAACGCGGTTTGTTCTCGCTGGAACGAAGGAGGTTGAGGGTCGACCTGATAGATGTCCACAAAATTATGAGGGGCATGGACAGAGTGGATAGTCAGAAGCTTTTTCCCAGGGTGGAAAGGTCAATTACTAGGGGACATAGGTTTAAGGTGCGAGGAGCAAAGTTCAAAGGAGATGCACGAGGGAAGTTTCTTTACACAGAGGGTAGTGGGTGCCTGGAACTTGCTGCCGGAGGAGGTGGTGGAAGCAAGGACGATAGTGACATTTAAGGGGCTTCTCGAAAAATACATGAATAGGATGGGAATAGAGGGATATGGACCCCGAAGTGTAGGTTTTAGGTTAGACGGGCAGCATGGTTAGCGCAGGCTTGGAGGGCCGAAGGGCCTGTTCCTATGCTGTACTTTTCTTTGTTCTTTGGAGTAATAGGATCATGGAATAACCCAGGCCATAGGTAGGTGATGCGGGGTGGGGGTTTCCTGGAGAGCAGTATGGGGGGGGGTCCAGCAGAAAGGGCTGTGGTGATGGTGGGGGGGGTCTCACAGCGGTTCCTCCCCTTCCCAGTGTTGAGTCCCTTAAAAAGGCCCCGAGTGCCTTTGATCGAGGGGTTCCTACCCCTAAGGGATGACAAGCTGACCGCACAGTTTGACCTGTCGTGCATACTACTTGTCAACAGGCCCAACCGCCACTGCATTAATGCCAACGGCAGCAGGCTGGGCTCTTGTGTGGTAATTAAGGACCTCAATAATCTGAAAGGTAGGAAGGTCGACCATGGGCTTCCCGCCCAGAATTTAATTCTGGCGCAGGTGGGCAGGCAGCACAGTTTCAAACTGCTTTCCTGCTTTAATCTGAACCCAATTTCAATTCCTGAGTTCTGGAATTATTCAAGTTTTGTCTCCGTACTTCGAATTGGCCGTTATGTACAAACCAAATCATTTTTCTACAGATAAAATATTTGCTTCATTTCTACTTAAATGGCAGGTTAAGGTTAAAATTATACTGCCATACTGAATTGCTGCATTACACTGTTTCAGCAAACATCCATGTTTTAATTTGTCATAAGTATTAATGCCTCAGTTCACATAGATAACCTCACACTTTTCATTGTGGAAGGTCGCTTATTAATGATTTCTGACCTACACAATCTTGTATCAGATATACTTTCAAGCACCCTACTTATTAACTAGAAATAAATCGACCTCTGAGACACCACAACAACTATCTATCTTTTACATCTCCTGCACTTGCATTTCCCTTTAATTTGCAATAATTCTTTTATGAGCAACATGATTAAATAGCTTCTGGGACTTCACTTAAATGCACTGCATCCCCATGCCCACAGTTGCAATACCCTCACACAACTTGATGGGAACATCAGGCAGGCATGATTTACCTTTGTCAAATTCATGCAACTATCTTGCTCATTTAGACAAGTCATCCTGAATTGTGTGGGAAAATAGAAGGTCTTCTGTGCAGTGAGTTCCCTGTAATTCATACCAACATCTCTTTGGCTGGTTTTAATACTATGCTGTGCTCAAGTGGCAAGAATTGCAATTTAAACGGACAATCGAACATTGGCTGTTTCTCTGCCACAATCTCATCAAAGACGACCGCTTCTTTTTTGCAAGGTCATCCATTTGCAATACAGGATGGTGACAGAAAATTATTTTTTAACTTCAGGACTGAGTTCCTTTTTAAAACACCACAGTTGCCACACTGTGCATCTCTAACCTGTCCCATGTTCTCTGTTGCATTTCCACATATTTCCTAATTAACAGTTAATATTACATAAATGGAACATGGCCCATCCTGCGTGTCATACATACTGTATAATGATTGTTTACAATTGGGCTGAAAATTAATGGAATGCTCTAGATACCTGGACTGGCCAACCCACGTACCAATAGTATTGTTGGAACTGCGGATCCTTCTTAAAAGGTAGGTCTCTGGAGTTATTCCATGGAAATTGGCAGTCGGGAATTTCCAACCCTGTTGTGGCAAGACCTGCCGGGGCAGATTCGGCAGCCCAGGCAAAGGTCCATTGACCTTCCGCGGGACTGGATGATCCCGGCAGCGGGCAGAGCTGGAGAATCCTGCCCAGAGAAATTAAATTTGTGTGAATTTCGCTGCTGATTTTAATGCCTTGCACATTTAAGCACTGCAGTACAATGGCATGATCGTTATTACTTCTTGGAAATTGAATGTTTTCCAAGTTATGTCTTTCCTCATTTTCTATTGGCGTGTCATGTCATAGCCATTAGTTTAGATCATGGGCTGGATAACTTACTTCTTTACTTTGTTAATCAGTTGGATTACTTAGGTTGGGTGACCTGCCAAAATATGTTTGGGACACAAGTCAAACCCATTACTGTTTATAGCACAAACAACCCCATTCAGTTCTTCTCCCATGCGATATACAGAAAGTCACAATCTTAAAACTGTCCCATGGCTCAATAACTTAAAATATGAAAATATGGGCTAAAAGCAAGACAGGGTTCAACACATGTTACTTACACAGATCTCAGCAGCATCACAGTACAAATCCACTTTTTAGTATGTGGGCATAAGTGGATATTTGTTGTTGGAATGAGTGTCCTCCGAGTGATATATAAACAGATAGTCAACATCTGAGTCTAATTATGCTATAACCATAGGCTCACAGGATAACTGCTAGTTTTCACTTCTGGCTTAAATTTATTATGATTCGAGAGAAGAACAAGGCGTAATTACTGTGGTTTTACAAATCACAACACAAAAATGTTCCTAATGGGACCATCCCTGTTGGGAGCAACATTTTCTGCTGTAAAAAGCATTGTTAAAGGTGCTTGGAATAACTCGAGGGCTGGGTCTTGGCAGGGCGAACCAACTGTGCTAGCTTCCTGCATTTACCTTTCTAATTCACGGCTGGCCTTGATGTAAACTGGCTGCGATGTTGCAGTCCTCAATTTTGCATGTGTAAAGAGGCTTTAGAGGGTTGTGCAATGTTGTTTTGAGGCTGCAGAGTGACATCACCAGCAGGCACGGCTGTTGCCAGAGCAGCATATTTACTTTCTCGGGAAGACTGGCAGGAGTCAGAAAGATCCCGCAAAGAGCCAAAGATCAATATAAAAATCGCTCGAATTGGCAGCAAGCATCTGATAGGTTCCCAAGAAATATGTCGGAAGCCTAGCTGCCCAACATCGCATCGGGGTTACACTAGGTGTTAACTAACGGCCCCAAAACTCTCCACTTACTCCTTTCAGATTGAAGCCATCGCCTTATGAATGTGTGAGGTTTCACAAAATCTACACCAACTACATACACCTCATCTGTTTATGATAAAATAAATCTTGCAGCACAAAGACTCAAAGTATTCCATTAAGTAAACACAGGTGAAAATCTGGCTATTCCTTTTGTTTGAAGTGTTTGCCAATCCAGCAAGGGATCAGTTCAGCATTACCCCTGAGCACAGAAAAGGTACGTGACAAAACTGATTTCAGTGTCTGCCAGGAATGTGAATGTTCGGAGTTTTGTTTTAAAAATGGGTCCTGCTTTGGTGTTTCCCATCCTAGGAATTCAGGTAGTCTCATTTAAAAAAAACCCTGTCCAAGGAATGTCATACCACGCCTATAGAGACCAGGCCGAGGTGTGAAAACTGACAAACTCAAGTAGTTTCCATTGTTCCACTTGTTGACATGTCCTTTGCAAGTGGCCTGGCCAGTTCTTAAATGTATTACAGGTCAATTAGCGATATATTTTCTTTGATTTTTGTGAAATGTGCTCAAAAGCCCATTGCTGGATTTGATTTTCCTTCATATGCTTTGAAGCTCTGTGATTAGTCTTTTCACTCCAGTTACAGGGTATAAAATGGTATATTAACGCTACCCAAGGGAATTTTGCCTAACAAGAGCTCTATCAAGGCAAAAGTGCAACATTCCTGCTGTCAAAAGGCATTCCTTAAATAAATCATCCTGCCCTCCATAAAACTGGTGGCAGAGTAGATGCAAGTATTGTATTTGGATGTTGGGCGCCAAACGCATCCTTCATGTGGTCTGCGAAAGCCATTGTTCAGTGTGTCACAGTGCTTATCATGAGGTAATTAGCATTGCTGCCTCACGGCGCCGAGATCCCAAGTTCAATCCCGGCTCTGGATCACTGTCCCTATGGAATTTGCACATTCTCCCCATGTTTGCGTCGGTTTCACCCACACAACCCAAAGATGTGCAGGCTAGGTGGATTGGCCATGCTAAATTGCCCCTTAATTGGAAGAAAATGAATTGGAATCATGAGGTAATACAGCATCGCAACATTAGTATGCTGACACATTCAATCAGCTCAACGTCACATTCCCAGGTCTGACTGCTGTATAGATTAATTTTTAAACCTTTTGATAGGCCCATTATTAAATGTGGGCAAACAACTGCTTGAAGGTTGAGGGGTAAAATTCCATTTCACTCCCTTCGTACGTGGCAAGAACACATAACGTGAACTTGCGCAGTCTCAGAGCAATGATCTGACTTAGTGTTCCACCACCTACCAAACCTTGGCACACAATTTTCCCTCGCTTCCTGCTGACTCACCATTAAATCAGGTAGAAATTAGGGTGGCACGGCGGCGCAGTGGTTAGCACTGCTGCATCACGACACCAAGGACCCGCGTTCGATCCCGGCCCCAGGTCACTGTCCGTGTGGAGTGTCTGTGTGGGTCTCACCCCCACAACCCAAAGATGTGCAGGGTAGGTGGATTGGCCACATTAAATTGGCCCTTAATTGGAAAAATGCTTTTTAAAAAAGAACAGGGAGAAATTTGGCTAGCAAAATATAAATTGGGTCCTGGCAATTGGGATAGCCGGTTCTGGCAAAGTGGGGAGGTTTGTTGCTCACTCCACTACTCACTTGCTGGAAACTGCCCTGGAATTAAAATCAGGCCGCTGGAAAATCCCAGTTACAAACCATCCCAGCCTACCGAAAACACAAGAGAAATCAAATGGGAGGTGAACAAAACCTTAAATAAGTCGGGCTTTCTTCCATTATACTGAGGCAGTCCTTCGTCTGCACATTATAATAAATCTGAGTTATGTGAATTGCAAATTTTCCATTCACAAAAGGTAGAACAAGAGTAATGGCTGTTTCGAATGTGAGCTGCATTTAAAAATGAATTCTCTGAATGTGTCCCATTTAGCATCTCCCATCATTATTTGGTGGTCAATTATTCTCAGAAATCCCTGCTGTACGATTTGCAAAGACAATTCCTGTAGTGCAAGTTGTCTAAATTAATTTGAAGTAACAGCAGAGGAAGGGAGCACAACTGAGGTTAATTATCACACCTCTTTGTCGTCTGCATGAATAAAGAACATTTTCCATCATGCATGCACAGCCTGCACCTCCAGGGTTGGCACAGGTCAATAAGCAATCTGCCAATAAAGTAGGTGTTCCACACTACTGTACAGTGTGGACATACTGCTGGCGAAATAGACATTAAAACAACAAAGTAATCCCAGACAAAAACAGAAAATGCTGTGGACAATCTCAGCAGGTCTGACAGCATTTGTGGAGAGAGAACGGAGCTAACGTTTCAAGTCTGGATGACTCTTTGTCAAAGTAATCCCAGAAATTAAGGATTGTGCTCATTGGTACCCTTCAGCACCGACCCTGCTGAAATTTGCATGCCCAGCGTCCACCTGCTCCATGCAGTCCAAAAATAAAGCTCAACTTTTTTCTTTAGTAGGCCCAGATTGGTTCTCCAGTTGGGGCAACTTCATCCATGTGGAGGCCAACATGCCTTAACTCACTCAACATACCAACCTCCAGATATCCGTTGTATCCTGACTGGGTCAGGTCATCAGGTACTCCTGGCCTAACTATGGTTCCTACCCCTATTTCTGCTGACATTTGTCTTGTAACGGATGGGCAAGATTTTAACCCTGACAATGTGGAAATGTTACATGGCCTGCGCAACCAGGTCTCTGCCATTTTCTATGGGTTTTGATGCTTTCCTGCCAGAGTTGTGGGTAATAGTCAAAACCCCAAAGATTTTTTGACTCAGTGCATCATCAACGTAGCCTTACAGATAGCATTTGTTAACTTTATCCTTTAGTTGTCCCACTACACAAGAAGGCCACATGAACTTTTTTGTTGAAATGGAACATAGAGCGTGATTCTCTGGTCCCCCTGTCAGGTGTTTCTTGGCAGCACGCCGTTCGCTCGTGGCAGGATTCTATCTTCCTGCCACATGTCACTGGGATTTACCATTGAAGCCACCACACGCTGCCGGGAACCCCGCAGGTGAGGGTGCACGGCCTGCTGGAACAGAGAATCCTAATGGCTGGGCAATTCCAGCCATAGTGTAGAAAAGATCAAGGCCCTTGGTGGCAACCATATGACTTACGATGCCACAATTATGGACAATTCTGAATCCTGATGCGAAGTCACACAACCGAGGATGACTTGACTCATTCTAGACACTTTTATGAGATGCACTGTATTTTCCTCAACTTGAAACCTGAGTTGACGACAGCTCCATTTTCATAAGTGGCCTGTTTTTCAGTGCGGTTAACAAATAAGTAATGGAATGGCACGACCATAGAGCTATGAAATGTGCAATTACCAACAAAAAGATTTTACAAGAGTCGTAAATAGCACCACTGGAGGTTGCAGCGAGAGAAGGTGATGAGATGATGAGATGATGAGTTGGATATGCCCTCCTCAGATTTCTGGGTTTTGTCAGCTATTGTGCCCTACTCCAAATTCCTGAACTATCTGCTTTCCTTCCGCACACTCTCTGCACCTTGATGTGCATCTGCTCAAAGCCAAGCACAATGTACCAACAATACTTTAAGCAGTTCTCTAGCAGCTAAAACACACACACAGACTTTCTGCATCAACTGTTGGGAACAGTTACTGAACCCAAATACACACCACAGAGGTTTTGAAGTGAAAGGAGCAACAGTGCAGGAAACTATTCCAGTTAAATGTCAATGGTCTTGTAAACGCAAATAACTTGTGGAATGGAGTCCGCAAACTCGATTATGTAATGAAAGGGCAGGACTTTAAAAATGCAACATCCGTGTTCAACAAAGCAATATGTCATGATAGAATTAATTCTATTCCACTTCTATTCCACTTCTGAGTGGACCAGGGTACGGGCTCAGAACCCAGGAAACGTCACACTGACACTTAAAAAACAGCACAAAGGTGAGACAGGGATTTTGATGCAAGGTTGCATCACAGGATCTATGTGGCATGAAAGAGCACTTATTCAAAATATGTACCAACAACCCTGTACTGACACAGAGCAGCACTAAGAAGCAGGGATATGCAAATTACATTACACATACCATAAAGAGAATGTAAGAAGGAATTTTCATTGGTACAATCGTATGCATCAATAGATCCATACAAAATGTCTATATTTAAGGACCTTATTGTATATATAATACATGACTCGTGTGGATAAATGTGCTTATAAATTAACATCTGCTCCCTCCACAAAGCAAGGAGAGCCCAATGGACCATCTGCCACATTCAAAGAGAATTACACACCTAAGCACCTTACAACTTCAAGCAGACACAGAGTGTAGAGTCTGAAGGAGCACAAACTAAGATATCAAAATTGATTAACAAGGATGGCAATGAAAGTCATTCACAAAACTACATGCTAAATTGTTTAGGTTCAATATACCGTGTGCCTCAGTAAACTCAAGCTTTAGTGAACTTGTTTTCAAACAGAGACTGCTAGAGCAATATACAATACTGTGCAGCCACGTGCCTGCATATGTGTTGCATTAGAAAGTGGACTGGGTAGTTTGTGGGAGGATTCAATGCCTATATACGTACTGACATTTCCCATGAGTGATATCATGGAGTACCAGTTGTATGTACACCCTCACAATTTTGATAACATTAGCAGCATCTGCAGTGGAGAGTTCAGTTACAGAGTCCATTAGCACAGCATGAATATTTCTCCTGAATGCTCCCACTGATGCTAGGGGAACAGTGGGCTCAAAACATAGGATATAGTGCACCCGCTGTGTGAATCAATAAATGCTTGCAGCTATACAACCTCTGTGCCTTCTATGCTCTGATCTTGCTCTTTCTCCTCCATCGCAATGTTTCTGTTGTTGGACATTACACCTCTTCTCTACAAGTTCCCCTCACAAACTCCAAGCATGCACTGGAGTGAAATATTTGATTTAGTTATGCAACCAAGGAATGGACCAGGATGCAACAGTACACAAATAAGTATCAGTGGAAATAGAATAAAAGCCAGCCACCGCCAAAACACAAACATTCTCCCAATACTATATTCTGAAACAGAGAGCAGGATTCTCCGTTTGGAAGGCTACGGGCTGGATTCTCTGTTGGCAGGATCCTCCGTTTCGCCGGCAGCGCACTCACCCCCACAGATTTCCCGATGCTGCGGGGGCGCCTACAACGGGAAACCCTATTGGCCGGCTCCCGGGACAGTGTATCCTGCTGTTGGTGGGAGCGCACCACACTAGAAAACGGGTGAGGCGGGACAGAGAATCCTGCCCTCTGTTCCCCCACCGGAGCTGAATTACACCAAATTTGTGCTCACGCTGGGGTCAGAAATAAAGAAGTGATTCCCAATCCTTAGCCATGACCCATTTGCATTCTCCCGCTGGTGTGGAGCGCGAACCTCGATCCCGATCTTCAAAAACTACTTCATTGGTTGTAAAGCATTTTAGGATGTCCTGAGGTTGTGGAAGATATAAATGTAAGTCTTTCCTTTCCTTTCTTATAATGTATTAAATTTCTTTGATGCTTCTTTCTATTGCATGATGTGAAGGGCATCACAAACAGTAACCACTCTTTTTCTGTTCAGCAGGTTACAGGTCATTCCAGCGATATTACTTTTCTTGTGTTTATTATCCTCTCGCTCCATTTTTTTCTCTTTTACTTATTTAAATAAATACCCGTGCATCTTAAATGTTTTCAGTTGAGGCAAAGGACGCTCAATGCTTGAAACAATAACTTCGGGTTCACTGACCATGCTGCTGCTGGTTTTAGCATTTCCTGTTTTCATTTCAGAACTCCAGCATTTATAATTTTGTGTGCATTTTATAGGACTTGGAGAAAGTTCGGTTGAACAACAATTTATCAGCAGCCTGACTTAAATTCCGTGGGACAATGCAGTTGGATGTTATTTCATGGCTTATGGCCTCTCACCATCTTTTCTTTCTACTGATTATGCTAAGTGCTCAAGAGACTCTGACACATGTAGCACAATTTGAAAACTAGAATATGTTTTTTTTCTTACAGAGTGCAACATGCAAAGGACAGTAACTTCACCTAATTTCAGGGAGCTGGAGAAACACCAGTAAGGTGATGGGGAGAAATTGCTATTTTGCAGGGCGGGCAGAATTTGTGTTTTCCAACATCAACAACAGATAGATATCATTACTAACAATAAAATGACTGGTCATGGTCCAATAGCAAACGTTGGCCAAGAAATATGGAGCGGGATTCTCCGTTGGCCAACGCCGGAATCGGGAAATGTGGTGCAGCTGCGCACGCCACTGACTCCTCACTGTGAGCTTAGCGCCACGGGTCGTATGGGTCTCCCCCCAGGGCACCCCCCTAGGTACCCTCAGGCCCCAGCCACCCACCATATGAGCGCGCTCCAGCGCTACCAGTGTTGGCTGAGATGGTGTGTTTGGCGAGTGAAGTGTGTATATGTGGCTGCAGTTTGTCGGCCTCCCGAATGTCAATCGGGAATCCGGCACTTTTTCTCAATGGAATCGATTCTGTTCCACATGGCACCAGTGTTAGCCCCTCAATCTGTCCAGGTCGGCGCCAGTTTTGCTGACATGGAAGTCCACGAATCCTGCCCCAGCATCAACTCTTAGTCACAGGAATGGAGAATCCAGCCAATGGTTCAGGGTTTCACTTTATCACAATATAATCTACAAAAAATTCCTTTGTATGGAGGTTTGGTCTAGCGATGATGCAATGTGCTTTTGGCCAGATAGTGACACTAAACTTGTGCAGTGCGCATTTTTTGTTATGGTTTGAACTGACTGCAAAGCAAAGTGGAGAAAGTCTCCATCCTCAGGGCATCACATTCTGCTTCGCTACTGTATCAAGATGAGCCTCAATTCTGCTGCATGAGAAGGAAAATTGCTATTACAGTTGTTTGACTTTGGTCGTCTACAGGTGTTGCTTTCCACCAAATTCCAGGAATCAACATCTGTCCTGCTGATTTCTGCAGTTGTCACAAGCAATTATCTAAAGTTAGATTTCTCTGGTCAGTTTAGGGAAATGATAAAGTACTGCTGTTGGACAAACCTTTCACTGATCTGTTCGTCAAAGAAACTCATGAAAAAATGCCATGAAGGTCACTGGGAGGTTTTTGCAGTACTTGGTTCAGGCATTATCAATTATTTGTTAACATTTCAAACCTGTATCAAATATATAATCCATCACATTAAAATAAAATGCAATTAAGTAAACAGAGAACATCAGACAGGTGGGAGTGATTATCAGGGTGACCCTTTAAAGTGTTTCCTATAAACAAATAGAATTAATGATCCCACACAGTAATGTTCTCTTTTGATTACTTTAGAGAAAGGTGACAAAAATGTAATCTGGTGTTAAAATGAAATGCTGCTAAACCAATATCAATGGGTGGGGAAGCAGAAAGGGAAGGAGAGGGCATTGATTTAACATGAAAACCAGAGGGCCCACACGGGATCTGACCAAGACAGATGCACATTCAGATAGCACGTCACCATTTCTCTGAGGAAAGCTGCAAAGTGCTACAAATGATGACATTTGAAATGCAGCAACCAGTTTGCACACAGCATGGTCTCACAAACTGCCGTGAGATGAATGACCAATTAATCTACTTATAGTAGTTGAGGGAGGAATATTGGCCAGGCTACCATGAGAACTTTTTGCTTTTCTTTGAACAGTATCATGGGATCTTTAATGTCCAATCAATTAGATAGGCCTCAGTTTAACATCTCAACTACAGAACAGCACCTCCAATAATGTAGCAAACACCTCATCTAGTCACTTTGTAAATTCAGGTCCTGGTGCAAGATTTGAAAGCATGGCCTTCTGGCTAAGGTGGTTGAGGTGATATCTTTAACCAAGATAACACATATTGAATAGTTTATAACTGCTGGCTGAACTTCAAGATTTGACCATGCTACTTCCAATTTAGCAGAGGTTTTCAAAAGACTATCAACGTGGATCTTGCCAAATATGTGGTTGACACAAATTGTTAATGTTATTATAGTTTTGAGCAGTTTCTATTCTATCCCAATATATCATGCTGCAAAAGGGAAAGCACTTTTTATAGTAAGTTGATATGGATTTTTCACAAATGTTTTAGACAGATATCCTACCTTATACGGTCTTAAATCTTTTAATTAATTGCATTATCCACACACTATAGGACTGGCTCTGAGGAAAAACATTTACTTAGCACACACATAAATGTTTATTACGACATTGCACACAGGCAATGCCGCATTTGATTTCATACTGATGGTTTAATTCATTGCCAAATGTACGTCTCGGTATGTCCTGTGAAGACTGGGTGGGACCATAAATTGTTCCCTGCAGATCATTTTAAAGAATGAAAAGTAAAAGAGGAACAATATAGGTAGTCAACATTTCTGTTTCAGTTCCCTTTCCTGAATTTGGTGTCATCACACCGTTCCAGGTGAGAATGGACTTAGGCTTTTTTAATGCAGTCAGTATTGGTAGTAAATTGGCAGCCGTCAGTATTGGTAGCAAATCTAGACTGACAACAGCCCAACAGGAGGCCTTTGGCTGAACCAAAATTTCAATTTTGTGCAATGCTGTCCATCTGCAACATCACCAGAACATTCCTTTGTTTGCTCAGCACTTGTTTTCTCTTGGGCCAATCGGGCAGGGCTGCTCATGCTCAAACACCGCTGCTCAAATGTTACTTACGCTCTTCCATCCGTACATACATGCAGGCCCAGCTGCTAACACACAATTTCATATAACACATAAACAGACTTACATTCAACTGTTCACACATGTCATTACATTCATCAACTCTACAAGAGCTGTGAACTGTTGGAAAATGTGGAACTTGTCTGCTTTTGGCAAAGTAAATTATGTATACATAGGAACTGTCATGATATTCAGATAAACATCATGGTGCAAACATACATACACACTGATGGACAGATCAACAGACCAATAAATACACACACATCACAGCCAATCACAGGCAAGAGCATACACACTATAAAACGGGAAACACGACACTTCCCACTCATTCCAGCAGGAGACAGCTCAGGGCACAGAGCTCACAGCAAGCCACTCAGACATCCACCATGTGCTGAGTGCTTCTCCAAGATAGTGTTAGGGCTAGGTCCACAGGTTAGAGGGTAATGAACGAACCACAGTAACCAGTTTACAGATGTTGTTATTGTTAGTAATAAAACTGAGTTGTACCATCCGCAACCGTGTTGGTTCGTCTATGTAGCAGAGCACCCAACACAACAGGAACCAGTCTACAAATATAACTCACATTGTAGCAAAAATATTTGCAAGTTAAATCTTGCTCACTGTTTTGTGAATTTACATTTAAATATTTGTAACTTCAAAATCAAGATTTCTAACTCCTTTGAGGGAGAATAATGCTGCATTTAATGAGGGTTGCATTGGAAGATAAAGAGGTGGGAGACAAAGAGGATTGGGTGGAATTTCAAAGCTTAGCCCTTGGCGGCTGAATGCCCAGCCTTGAATGAGGAGGCTTGTTAAAGGAATGGACAATTTGAGAGAAATTGCAGAGGCAGAAACCCATGCATGGTAGCAAGGCCAATAGTGATGCGTTAGCGGAATTTGAGATCAATTACACAATATTAAGCCTCAATCCTTCAGGTGCTGGACCCAAAAAATGTAGCAATGCATTAGATTAAATCAATGTGGTCTAGACTATTCAGAAAACTGTTGAAATGTCCAGTTTTTCACAGACTATGAACTCTGGTCATGAAGTCTCAAAGCCAGGAGCACTGTACAAGGCACACGTTAGGGTCAAGGAGGTTGGAGAGTGTTGATCACAGTTCTTTCTTGATAATAAACCAATTTGGCAGTCTCTCTTTGTTAGGAGTCTCACATTTGTAGCCAAAGTTATTTTTATTGTGTAACATTCTATAAACATCTACAAGCTTTGAGATAACATTCTGGCACCCACTGAAGTTTGGCTCAGTGTTGATAAACAATATGGACTTTTCTGGTTAAGTGAATAAATGGATGATTCCACTCACTGACAGATGACAGGCAGCTCTAATCAAAAATGTGTAGATTACACCACAGGTAAAAATTCATCTGGGTTCGTTTGCGACCACAAAATTGGGCAGTACAGATAATGCCTGCTCAGATTGAGCCTCAGCCCTCAGTTAAATGTACTCTCAGTGAAATGACATTTTCTCTCTTGCTCCACGGGAAACTCGTCCATCAGAAGGATGGAAATGTTTGGCATCATGTTTTAAGTGGCATCCCAGAATGGCTGAATACCACTTGATACCAATATAATGCCATTTTCAGGCACTTAAGAGGTGCAAGACTGTCTTGAGGACAGGTGCATCAATACCAATTTTTAACACTTATTACTCATAGCTATGAGCGAGCCTTTAAAGCGCCCATAATACTGAATGTGTGAGAACGCTGCTTGGATGGAGCGACATTTTTCTTATTAATATATTAGGAGGTCAGATCAGGAGCCAAAGGCCTATCATTATGGGGGGATCACTAGAACCATACACTTTAATCTGACAGTGTTCCATTAAATGTGAAAATATCCGATCATACACAGCATCGCTCATTATTTAACTAGTACAGGCCTTAAACTTTACAAGAATTCAACTAAATGGCAGTTTGACTGTCTATACATATGTATATATATATATTATATATATTTACAAATTTCAAAACTTTTAGAGCTTGTTTACTCAAAACTTGATATTTACATCAGGTAAAATAATTTCTAAATCTCCATCTGTTCACATAGAACACCTGCCAAACCGGATTGATCAATCAGGCCAAATGAAGCAAAATGCCTCGAGTAGACTGGTCTGACCCCCAAATTGAGTGAACGAGGCCATGTGGAATAAAGTCTAACAAAAAATGGACGACCCTTCTTGGAACAAAGGTCTGCCGAGCAAAAACAGTCGAATTTCTAAAAATGAAATTGTGACCCCAAGCATTATTTCAAACGGGCACCACAGGGGAAATTTTAACTTCCACTACTGATTCTGCTGAGCACTAGTGGGGTTAAAGTCACGGAGCTCTATTTCCTGCTCCATTCCCACCCAGCTGCAGATTTAGCTTCATTAATGTACATTAAGGGACCTACACTGCAGACTTGTATCTAGGATCCCATTGGCATTTTAATAGGACACAGCCTTACTCAACGGGATCAATCTTCGCTGCTTTCACTAGCAGAATCAGGCTTATCACATACCCCCTTTTTGTTTCTGTGTTCAACCATCTTCCACAAAGCTTCAAGATCTGATCAAATAAATGCAAACTATAAAACCCAGTAACAGATAATCCTGAGCAACACATTTTCCATCCACATGGCAGTCTTTTTAATGGCTCCCAAAGGCAGAATTACAATGAAACTTCATTATCCTTTATCGAAGTTGAAGATTTTTCTTTTAAGTTGAAAGGATGGCACTAGTTCTAAGGTAACAGGAATTACATATGGGATTGCAACAAGTGACTTGTGTAGATAATGCGCAAAGTATAACTTGTTACAAATGAGAACGCACACTCAACAGATTACCAACAACTGACTGCAACTTAAATTAAAAAAGCGTTTTCTGTGCCTTGACAAAAAATATCCAAGTTGCACTGTGCTGTGCTTTTAGAAACCTCTTCAGAACATAGTCTGCAAGCAGATTTTTTTCTCATGTTAGACTGATTTACTTTACAAGGACAATTCTCTTCAAGATAAATGATATCACTGCTGGAGATGGAACATTTTTTTTGCCACCCACTTTTAACAACAAACATTCCCTGATCGTGCAATACACAGAGTCAGGTACACAGCAAATTTATTTTACTGCTTAAAAAATATCTTTGATTTTTGCCTGGGGCCTGTTTTGGTGTAAGCCAAGCAGTGCCTGACCGTTAGTGTAATGAACCCCGCCCAGCTCCATTTCTAAGATTAAAACCTCTGGCAGCTATCATTGAAGTTGGTAGGTCATCTAGTAATGTTGCAGGCCTTTAAAGTATAGCTTTTTTCCCCCTGATTCCCAACAAAACTCAACAGGTATGGTAAATTAAACAGGTGTTTATCCAAGTTGTTCCAATGATAGGTTGCCTCGATTTTTGGATACGTTTATACAGATCGCACTGCAGCTATTGTGCTGAAGGAAAGAGACTCCCCATTTGGCAGATCAATGGAAGGTGCCGCAGAAAGAAATGGCAACTAAAGTGAACACTTAGTGCACTATTCTCATTTGTTCCAATTTTGCAGAATCTCAATGATCAAACACATTCCCGCTCACTCCTAGTCAATAAAATCCCAATTGACAGGCCTTTTGCTCTACATTGCCACTGTGTGAAATTTCAAAGTGAGAGTATAACTGTGCTGGATAATGAGGGAAGGATGCTAAAGGCGAATGACCAGATTGATGTTGCTAACGGTTGCAATGAGGTCAAGGAAGGGATAAATGCACTATAGTCACAGGGACTAATGTTTGTGACCTTGATTAATGCCATTTGGTGCTATGGGGAGCTTCTCAGCTAATTATCCAAATTACTTTTGAATTATATTACTGCTGTTTTGTAGGAAAGCGCAGTAGCAGACTTCACGTGACAGGATGACACAGGCAATAATGAGATGGACAATCAATTAATTTGTTTTGGTCACGAGTGACAGAGTAAATGTAGGCCAGGCTACCTGCGAAAACTCTGTTCTTTTTCGTAAAGCACTACTCTATCATTTTTATGATACCTGAAAAGTAAGATGGATCTCAATTTAATACGCCCATGTAGTTTGGTTGATCAGAACTACTGCCACAAGACACACTGGGAGCTAAACTGGGCAGCCCTTGAAAACAAGCACAAGGTTTGCAATTCTCAATTACCCATGCCTGTTCAATGCGATTCAGGCAACACACCAACTTCAGGATGCCTGCCAATTAACAGGATTGTAGAGTACAGCTATAGGTTAACTGTGCTGTTGAATGGCTGCAGGCCGCAACACAGGACCCAAAATCCAGAAAGGCTAGCACAAGTTAAAGCTGGCCTGCGCTACTTCAATACAGCCAGCAGGCGCTCTGCAGACTTGAGCAGATGGTGGAAGTCCTTGTAGAAGTCAGACTGACATGGAAAATGATAGAACAGCTCTGAGCTTCGCAAACATTGCACTGAAGGCCCTGGGTGGAGTTAAGTGCAAAGGAGAGTTGTACCCACAGGGGTGCAGGAGGCCCTTCAGACAAATGCTGAGAAGACTGGGGGTCCATATGTCAGGTAGTCAGTGGAAGGATCAAGTCCCAAGGACTTGGATGCAGTACCACAAGAAGTTCAATAAGTGGTCAAGGCCCGTGAATTCAGCTTCAAATGCTGTTTCCTCCCAACTGCACCACTAGCCTCCCACACTGCTCAGTGCATCACGCCGACCAATAATCTCTATCAATCAGGACTCTTACCAAAAATTCATAGTTGCACCTCACTCACTTGCCACTTTTTCAGGCCCCACACCTAAAACTCACCGTTTGTACACACCTGCTATTCAATCATTACAGCCACATCAACCAAACAGGTTGTACCACACTCACTGATAAAATTAGTCTATCTCTTGCAGGATCAAATAGACACAGCCCTAGACAACAGGAGCTAACCAGTGGTCAACAGGTGCCTAAAACCATCAGGGTGGCCTCAGCAACAGCAGGATGACAAGACTTTAAGGATAAGGCCCACTAACTCTTTCATGCTTTGTACAATAAATGCCGCCTTGCCAGTGTCACACAAATTCTGAGAACAACAGGACTGAGAATTAGATTCTTGCTCACACAGTCTCAAAAAAAGTTAGCCAAGATCTAAAACCTTTCTCATTTGATAATAAACATTACGATTGTTTTCAACAATACAGAACATAATGTATATATATATATATATATAAACTCTACTTGTGGACCAGAAAGGCTATGTTTCCCTAAAACAGTGGTCGCCAACCAGTCGATCACGATAGGTCGATCCCAGAGTCTTCAACAGTGGATCTTAACATTTAAAAAATATATATATGGAGAGAGTGGGAAAAGCCATGATTCAGGATGGTGATTGCATGTTAAACTGTGGCAGCTGTGGGTCACAAATGCAACAAGCTGCTGGAAAGTTTTTTTTTAAAAAAGAGTTAGATTTGGCACATAGACCAATCGGAAATTCTTTATGTTTAAGCAAACCAATTATCCACCTATGACGCCATCATTGAACTGCTGCGGCTGCCGTCCAGTTGTCAGCTCATCGCCTGTTGTTGAAACTCGGAATAAGCTGGGCTTTTCATTTTTTCAAGTTGCTAGGATTCATTTTCTAAAGCCAAAATGACGAACGAAGAGCCAGGGACGTCCAAGGGGAGGGCAAAAACCTACCATTTCCAGCAGGAAGTGAATTTATTTTACAAATTTCAAAAACAAGAGCATTCGTCACCAGACTGTAGCCTCGAGTAAAATAAATTGTCACCTTTCTTAAATCAACGAATGAGGTGTACAGCGAGCTGGCTGATAATGCATGGTTGCTCGATTTGTCATTTCCTAGGGACATAATGGAAAAATTGAATATGTTGAATCTCGAACTGTAGGGGAGGGACAGAGACTTGTCAAACATAATCTGTTCACAGTGAATGCATTCAGATTGAAACTGCGCCTGTGGTCCTCCCACTTAAAGAATAAAATTACTGAGAACTTCCTAAATCTGGAGAAAATCCAACAACAGGTCAAACAGAACGAGTTTCATTCAAACAAATTATGTGACCACCTGAACAAATTGGAAAAGGAATTAAACACAATTTCACAAGGTCGACAAGATGAAACAAATAATTATGCCATGTCTCAAATCCTTTTCTTCAAGTGGACATTGGCAAACCGACAGCACAATTTCAGCAGGAGGTTAAGGGTGGCATGGTGGCGCAGTGGTTAGCACTGCTACCTGCTGTGCTGAGGAGCCAGGTTCAATCCCGGCCCGGATCACTGTCTGTGTAGAGTTTGCACGTTCTCCCCATGTCTGCGTGGGTTTCAACCCCATAACACAAAGATGTGCAGGCTAGGTGGATTGGCCACATTAAATTACCCCTTAATTGGAAAAAGATAATTGGGTACTCCAAGCCTATTTAAAAAGCATTTTAGCAGGTGTTTGAACAAAGCAGTGGTCTTGACATGGAAATCATCTCCATGCAAAATGACTTTTGGGGACTTGTAAATAGAGAGAAGTACCCTCTTCTGACATCCTGCACACTCAAGGTGAAGACCTACTTTGGTTCCACATGCCTCTGTGAGATGGCTTTTTCCCAGGTGAAAATCATCAAGTCCAAGTATTGCATTCGTCTCACAGATGCTCATCTAATGGACTGTGTGAGACTGACTATCGCAAACTACAACCCAGACTTTCCAGCACTCGGAGATGGTGTGCAAGCACAGTTGTCACACTAAGAATGGGGGCTTTAGTAAAATCAAGTTTCTAAGAGAAGATCTTGTGCTGCATTTAGATTCTAAAACTGATCTTATGTTTAAAAAGTTTGGAGACCACCACCTTAAAATGCAAGGGACCTAATCACTGATTTCATTAATAGTAAAGACAGTTTATGGGGAATAGGACTCTTAGTAGTTAGATGGTCCTCAGATGATCATTATGACAGAGTCTAGGGCCTGAATGTTATGCCCCCCCACCACCCCCGAGGTGAGGTGGGAAGGGCCTTGGATAGGAAGCTCACCCTTGCCCTTATTAAGGTCCTTAAGTTGCTACTTAATGGTCCTTTAAGGGTCCTTTTCTGCCCAATCATTATTTTCAGGTTGGTGGGCGGTGGATAACTCTTCCCCCACTCCTCGCTGGGCCTCGTGCCAATTACCTTCACACTGGCTCACTGCACTTAGTCTTCCAGCCACTACAGCACTGTGCCTGGATGGGCTGAAGGGCTGTCGGCCAATCTGATAAGCCATCAGCTCTCCAAGGCAGGACTTCCTTCCAAATGTGGACAGAGGTCCTGCCCGTTACCAATCAAGGCGCATTTGTGAATAAGAAATGGCGCAGGCCTATCTGTGTTGGTGGAGACACGTTCCCCGCCACCTCTCTGGATGGCGGGGGTCTAGCCACAACCATCCAAAAAACTCAGGCCTGATACCATCTGTTAATTTAAAGGTGATCAAGATCCCATCCGACCAGGACTCATCCAAGATCTAAACAACGATCCACCAATGGGACACCAAGGCCCTTGCATGTTTCATTGGACACATTTCCTTTAGCAAGCACCAGGAAAAGCAGAACACTGTGTTCTGTGGATGATCTGAAACTATCCATTAACATCAGCTCAGAAGTCAAATATTTATACAGTGAGCTTTCACAGTGATTCCTATAAGGAGACAAGGATACAAGAAGCGCTCTCCACTGAAACATGCAGCATAACTCATTAACTATTCTGTTAATATGCTATTCTGTTAATATGCTAGCATTTCAAACAATAATTCTGAAACCTTCCATGACTTCTGTTATTTAAATCCTGAAAAATTATAGAAAAACAGTTCGGAACTTCATGGGCTGCATTAATCCGATCCCCCAGCCGCATGTTTGTGGTGGCGGGATTCTATCTTTCCGCCGCTTGTCAATGGAATTTCCCATTGAAGCCACAATGCTGGGAAACCCGCGGGCGGGGGTACGCTGCCAGCAGGAAAAGAGGAACCCAACATTCGCAGAATTCCGATGTAGCTACCCTCAATCAAACAACAATGTAAAAATTAGGAGAATGGTTAAATTAATACAGTCATAAGGATTGGCTATGGCTGCACTACACATGGATTGCATCATATTTCTTGACATATATCAGTGCTAATTTCCATATACTGGTCTAAGTCAAGTTTAAATGATTAACAATTGCTGCTATACCTGCAAAATCGGTAAGGTGCTAAAATATTCATTTTTTTCTGCTCCGACTTATTCACATAGTTATTCACGAATTCAGGTACAAATAAGGACAGTACCAGAAGCACACCAGAAGTGCAAGTGGAAATTGCTTGTGAGCTTACCCTAAAATAAGATTGGCAAAATTTAAGGAAAAGAAAACTCTTTTGTGTAAGCTTCAGGCTGTCGCTGACCACTACTATCACTACCCATGGCAGCCTAATGATGCCGGTGAATACCAGAGATCGTGCAGCAGATAGCATCACTCGGTATCTGTTTTTTGGTCGCCTCCCAAATGCTGTGAAGACAGTTTCTCAACCATTGTTTCCATCTTGGCAAGAGCAACCAAGGTGGCTTTGTTGCATCATGATCATTCTGACATTCCTTCTTTCATGAACTATCATGTAAAGCAAGATGAGAGGATGTTTCTGAAGAATTGTCCAGCATTGGCCTTGGGTGACAGTGTGGAATTTGTACATTCCCCCGGTCTCTGCGTGGGTTTCCTCCGGGTGCTCTGGTTTCCTCCCACAGTCCAAAGATGTGCAGGTTAGGTGGATTGGCCATTCTAAAATCTTCCAGAATCTCCCTTCACAGCCTCACCCTCCATAAGCCCCCTTACATCAACACCCCCCCCCCACCCCCGCTTCATGGGCATGGCCCCACTCAGGCCCCGAAGGAAGTGCCGGCCTGGCACCCTGACACTGCCTGTCTGGCACCCAGCCAGTTCCCCTGGGTGCCCAGTGTCAGGAGAGTGCCAGGATACTGCTCTGCCCTGTTCCTGACCACCCGGGGGGCTCAAATGGCCTCAGAGACCACTGGAGTGGCCAGCATACCCGATCTCCGCTTGTGGAGACCAGTACAAATATGCGTCGGTTGAGGCATTGCTGGTGACTCCCTGGTGGCGGGAAAATGAGCCTCAACTCAGCCACGCAGGTGGCAGCACGATGGTGCAGTGGTTAGCACTGCTGCCTCACTGAGCCGAGGTCCCAGGTTCGATCCCAGCTCTAGGTCACTGTCCGTGTGGAGTTTGCACATTCTCCCAGTGTTTGCGTGAGTTTCGCCCCCACAACCAAAAGATGTGCAGAGTAGGTGGATTAACCATGCTAAATTGCCCCTTAATTGGGAAAAATGAATTGGGTACTCTAAATTAATTTTTTTTAAACTCAGCTGCGTATATTGAAAAAACTAATTTCGGTATGATTATCTGGATCACACCCTCCCTGGGCGCCGGGCACCACAGGTTGGGTGCTGTCATGATATCCATATTAACATAGCATGGTGCAATCACACACACACACTGATGGACAGGTAGATGGACCAACCAACACACACATAACATCACAGCCAATCATCAGTGAGAGCACACGCACTATAAAACAGGGAACACCACAGTTCCTGCTCATTCTACCAGGAGATAGCTCAGAGCACAGAGCTCACAGCGTGCCACTCAGACATACACCATGTGCTGAGTGCCTCATTAAGATAGTGCTGGGGCTGGCTCCACAGGTTAACTGGTGAAGTACGAACCACAGCCAGAAGTTAATAGTTATTATTGTACAGAATAATAAAACAGAGTTGTACCATCTATAACCGTGTTGGTTCGTTTGTGTATCGGAACACCCAACACGACAGGTGCCTTGTATGCTGTTTTGCACCTGATGCAAAGCCCAATTTGGGCCTCTCCTGCAATGCACACGATACAATAAGATCGGCACCAGGCGCAGTGTAGGGGAAAATAACACCCATTGGGCACGATTTTCCCAAAAGGGAACAAAGTCCACTAGCGAGTGTGTTTAGACCAGTGTTTCCTGGCGCTCGCAGTGTTGAGAAACACATGGCTATTCAACGCGACTCGTGTTGTATAAGGGGCCTGAATGGGGAACATGTGGCCGAGGTCGCACATAGCCACGTTTTGTACAGTGGGGAGCTCTGCTCGTCGGAACTCCTCTGCTCGTCGGAACTCCCCAATATAATATGAGTGATTGGGACACCATTTAAAAATGGCGAGGCGCCTGAAGCAATCCCCGACCTCCCCCCCCCCCCCCCCCCAATTTCAAACACACTATGAGAGGGTCCGTGGTCCCCCCAACACCCACGCAAGGCACACCCGGCCCGATCGTGTTCAAAAAAATGTCAGCTTGGCATCTTGGCAGTGTCAAACTGGCACCCTGGCAGTGTCCATGCAAGCTGGCAATGTCACCTGGGCACCTTGGCTGTGCCAGGCTGGTACCCAGGTAGCACCAGCAGTGCCAGGGCACCACCCTGCCAGAAGGCTTGCAGCTGTTCGCCTCCAATCCCTTGGGGGACCCCCCCCCCCTCACTCGAGACCCCCCCCTCAGCCTCTCACCCGAGACTTCCCTTACCAGGCAACCCTACCACCCCTTGAACTTACCTGGGCCTCCAATGCCCGGACTTAGGCTCCAACGACCTCCTGCATTTCTTCTTCTATCCAATGCAGCACTGTCACTGCAGGGCCTGGAGAGCTGCTGGCCAATCAGATTAGCCAGCAGTTCTCTATGATGGGACTTCCTCCTCATTGAGGGGCAGAAGCTATGCCTCCAGCCACTTAATGCTCATTCGAGCACGGAATGGCTATGGGGAAATTGGAGACAACGGGGATCTCTTCCCCGCCAATTCTTCAGATGCTGGAAATTCCCGGCATGTGAAAATTTAAGGCCAAGATATTGCTTCACATAAAATGATGCCAATTTGACTTAATTATATTAACTTATATTCAGGCAATTCAGTGGTGCTATTACTAACTCGGCAGAGGTTTGGGGTCTGGTCCCTGTTTGTGGAGCCCAGTGGTAAACAGCGCTCGCTCTAATATGCAGATTTCAAAATGGGATACCACCCACAATGTGCAGGATTTACATTGCAAGGTCTCGCGAGGTTGCGTTGGATCTCTAGAGGCATTGCGAGCCGGGTAGATCCCGGGAGCGGGATCTCACAGCTTTCATCGGCCACACTGCAGCACGGCAGTGCATTGCTTTTCCAGCGCAGCGTGGCTGTTGGATCGCGTTCATTGGTTTTATTATTAAGTACACACAGATACAAAGCCTTCCATGTACTCTTCAAAAAATAATGCTGCAGGTTATTATAACATTTCAGCCACTAGCTACTTAACACAAGTTTCATTTGATGATACCAATAAAACGTGGTTCTTAAATTAATGTTAAAATGCATTGATCTTGCTCCGACGGGTTATGCTAAAGATAGGAGCAGTTAGTTCACACATAGGTAATTCCCTATATGTTAAGTTACTGGTCTGTGTTATCACAGAGGAGAAGCAAACAGAAAGACGCCAAACTAACCTGGTTCTATCCTAATCTGGTGTCGTTATTACTTCAAACTCATTCCTATCTCTTCTTCAAATGAGTGAACTACTAAAGTCTGTATTGTACCTTGAAGGCATGAGAGAAGGTATCTCTCAACCAGTTAACCATTAGGTGAAAATGTCTCATTAGTTTTATTTTTACCAGATTCAAATTCAAGAATTTCATTTGAAGCTTCAAGGCTCTGAGAAAAGTATCAATTGAATTTTGGAAACCAAATGTGAGCACAAATTCCCCCCAAGCCTGTTTTCAAAACCAAGTGTCTGATGAGAAGAAGTCATTCATGAAGTTTGGATAAAATCTGACTTTGATAAGTCAGTGCTGATGGATCTGCATGCACATGTGTGTGTATGGCTCTCAGCCTGCTCGCTTGTGAAAGGAACTCTGTTTGATCAAGAGAAAGCAATGATGGTATTTGGTCAAAATCTAACGAAACACGTAAAAGGTATCAAGCTCCATCAGTGCTCGATTATGCACATGTTTATTTTCAAGTCCTAGCATGCTGATGTTCACAAGGAAATTGGCAGCTGATTAGAATCTGTCCAGCAGGAAACTTCCAGGGTTGGATTGGGCACAGACCTTTACACCCTGTCCAGCATTGTCTGTCTCCCTTTGAAGTCAATGGAAACTAAAATGGGGCACCCGAGCTGATCCTGTTCCATTCTATCCCATCAGCTCCACTGCTTTTAAAATCCCTCACATAATCTCTTGGAAGTGCTGGAAAGTTTACGAACTGGGAAAACGATTTGATAAAATCAAGCCCTCCTTTTTATGTTAATTCAGAGCCATCTTCCCATGAGTCTTTCTTTCTCTTGGAACAAATTTGTTCTGCCCTTGAACCTATTAATGCAACTTGATTCAACGGTCTTCCGTAGTATTTTATTCCAAGCACATATTATCCCGAGCGTCAAGTAACTGTCCGAGATTCCTTCATGCATCTTTGAATCTTCCTACAGTGGATTTTGTCTGGATTCGTTTTACCCATCTGTTCATAATTTTGAAAAATTCTACTTCTGTTACCTTGAAGTGTCTTCTTTTCTGATAAATCAAGTCTATTTTTTTAAGATTTCCTCATAGCTGAGATTCCTGAAGCCAGTGCTATCTTTGTTCCCCCACTCCCAAGGACAATAATTTTCTTCCTATGCTGTTGAATACAATACTCCAGACAAGGCTCTGCCACAAATTACAATTGTATCACTTATTCTGATTTGCATTCTGTCCCTATCACTCGATTACATTTTATCCCCTTTTGTAGTTTGACTGAAATGTGATGAAACATTTGAAAGTTACTGTGTTGACATATGAATGTTCAAAACTGATCACATGAAGGCTAAAATGATCTGATATTTATGCCAAAATGATACATGCAAAAAATATATATATTCGACAGTAACACGAGGAGCAGCTGCCTCAGCGTTTTGTAGGACGCAAGACTCAAGGCTCTAGTTTCCCAAATGGGAAATCCTTGCTCTGCGCCATCATGAAACAAGAACCAAAATGTAACGTTCCCCCACCAGCGGGTTTTCAGGGAGAGGGGAGGTGTGAAATTGAAGGGATGGGATTCCCTCTGGGTTCCCGCCACCCCCAGCCACAGAGCTACTTTATGCTGGGGCGGACAAGGCCTGATAGAGGATGCTCGCCCATGTCCCAATTGAGACCCTTAAGGGCTGTTTCGGCCAGCCTCAATTTCTGGGAGGATTGAACTTCCATTGGGGGAAGCCAAAAAAGAACAGGGTTACATCTCAGATGGGAAGTGGGGGATGGGGGCACCTCCAACAGAAGCCCCCTTCTGAAGTTGCGTGTCCTCTGCACCCCTCAGCCTCTCACCCGAGACTCCCCTTACCAGACAACCCTACCACCCCTTGAACTTACCTGGGCCTCCAATGCCCGGACTTAGGCTTCAAAGACCTCCTGCATTTCTTCTTCTATCCAATGCAGCACTGTCACTGCAGGGCCTGGAGAGCTGCTGGCCAATCAGGTCATCCAGCAGTTCTCTATGATGGGACTTCCTCCTCATTGAGGGGCAGAAGCTATGCCTCCAGCCACTTAATGCTCATTCGAGCACGGAATGGCTATGGGGAAATTGGAGACGACGAGGTTCTCTTCCCCGCCAATTCTTCAGATGCTGGAAATTCCCGGCAACTGAAAATTTAAGGCCAAGATATTGCTTCACAAAAAATGATGTCAATTTGATTTAATTAAAGTAACTTATATTCAGGCAATTCAGTGGTGCTATTACTAACTCGGCAGAGGTTTGGGAAGCACCTTTGTAGCCACCTAAATTGGCCAACTCCCGATTTAAAATGGCGAACGGCAAAGGCTGAAGGGAAATTCAGCCAACACAGGCAGAAACCAGCAGGTGCAGGTTTGCTGTGTATTTAACTCTGCAAAGGACCTTGGGTAGGGTGCTCTTTCGAAGAGCCAGTGCCGACTCGATGGGCCGAATGGCCTCCTTCTGCACTGTAAATTCTATGATTCTATGATAAGCCCAGACAGCATCGATACCAGCGACCGTCAGCATAATAATGTAGCAGCCACCTACATACTAATGAGCAATCCCCGGGAACAATAGCAACATTTGGGACACACAAAACTAAGCCAGACTCCCCGGCGCCAGCAGGAGCCAACACAAAAGAGGTTAACGAACACCTCAAGACCGCCCATCGATCAGGGAACCGCTCCAGTATTGGAGAAATCGAACCAAGCGATTGGAACGAAGTCTAATCACCTAGGACCAGGTACAGGGTCCGCCCCGAAAGGCGGGAAATCCCTGGGGACTATAAAGTTAAGCCCCCAAGTTCAACTCGCTCTCTTCGTCCTGCCCGGGTCACCCAGCAATGCGAACCAACCTTGACCGTGACCAGTGCAGTGACCACCGAAAGAAGTAATTCAACGCTCGCTACGAGATAGGCGCTCCTAGCTACCAATCCATACCAACTTCGAATCCCGCAGACTCAGAACCCGAACGAAAGGCCATTTGTTCCCCTGACCTGGTGGGCCAGTCCGAAGTTAAGTATAGACCTGTTAGTTGTAGAAGTAGCTTTGACGTAGAATTTGTGCATGAGTAGCGATTACTGTGTATAATAAATGTGCTTTGATTTGAATCTTACTAATCGGTGTATTGGGTTATTGATCATTACTCGGACTTGAACCTCGTGGCGGTATCATAAAGATACCTGGCGACTCGAGAGCAAAGGTAATAAAACAGAGCAATTGAACCAACCGGAAAGTTAGCAACACCTTTGTGTCACACAGTGGAATTCAGAGTCTCAAAATAAAACACTAATCTTAAACAGTATGAAATTGTGGACATGGGTATTCTACAAATATGTCCATATTGTAGCCCAGTTTCATTTAACTAATATGTAGCTATATCTTTTGATACCAAATTTTGGCCAATGGACATCTTGATCAGGAATTGCTGTGGAGGTGGTCATGGACAGAAATACCAATCAAAGTAAAATTAATTCCCACTCATATAATCTCATATGATACATAGACATACATTTTAAATGCCTTTCTGAACCATAAATTAATTACTAGAATGTTATTTTTTCTATTGAAAGCTTGCTGTGAAAATTAAGCCTCAGCTGGACGTTGTATCCAAATTTGAGCACCCCAATTCAGGAAGGGTGCCATGGCTTTGGGAAGGGTGCAGTGATTTATTGGAATTATACCTGGCATGAGGAACTGCAGTGACCTGGATGGATTAGAGAAGGCGGGATTGTTCTCCTTAGAGCAGAGAATGATAAGGGCAGATTTAAAAGAGGCATTCAAAACGACGAAGGGTTTTGCTGGAGTAAATGAGGAGAAACGGTTCCAGGTTGGGTCAGTTGATGATCAGAGGACACAGATTTTAAATAGTTGGCAAAAGAAAAAGAGGGATGAGGTGAAGACTTTTTTTTCCTGCAAAAAAGTTGCTATGATCTGGCGTGTTCTCCATTGAAGGATGATGGACGCCAATTCAAGTTTCAAATGGGAGTTGCATAAACATTTTAAGATTTTCTAAAAAGAGTGGGTTGTGGGAGTTGGCAAGGCATGATAGCTTAAATGGCCTCTTACTGTGCCCCAAGATTTTATGATTCTAACACGTTATGACCAGCTTGTCTGATTAGTGGGTGCGATTCAGCAGACTAGAGTTAAAATCTGCTGAACGGCGCATTTAGAGGGGTGTTTGTAGTGCCTGTAGTGCCAAGAAAAGCCCCGCTATTCAACGGCATTTGCCGTTTTATTTGGCCTCGCTGAGCAACTCACCGTCGAGGCCACTTATTCAGCTCACGGATCAGGGCGCCACATTTAAAGGCAGCCCCAATCTTTTGAATAACTCCCCTCCCCCCCCACTCCCCAGGATATCCCGCACTTCACCCAACTTACTTCTTCCGGAGTCATCGAGTCTCCCCTCACCCTGCCTCTTATGGGCAAGGCCGCCCCGGCCCGACCTCTGGCATGAGCAACCTGGCACGCCCAGCCTGGTAGTGCCCGTGCCAGTATAACAAGGCCGCTGAACCGCACCCAGAACCTTCATTTGTGAGGAGTTGCACATTGGCTTAACTGATCAGCCTTTGCAGCAGCATTCGCATTCCATTTCCAATTCTGTTCCGCACCTAGTGGGGCACTAAGGCAGACTTTTGTCCATTTCCATAGTTGGTAATTCCTGAAACATGTCACTTGTCTGTTTCCATGGGCTTATAGCTTTAGGGAGCGCCATTTCACATCAAGCGCCACTGACCAGGAATCTCTCCCGCTCTTACCACCAGCCATTGGAGTATTGGAAGGATTTGAAGGGTGACACACTGAATCTGTTTGACTGCATTATGAACACATCTGCCTTGGCCATCGAGACATGGGATGGGAGTTGAGCCTGGAGCTTCGGGCTCATCGGTAGGGATGCTACCCATTCACCACAAGATCTCCTCATGGCTTTCTAATAGCTCAACAAATTGATGTGCTGTAATTCTTGTACTTAGGGCAGTGCAGTTTGAGCTGTATGAAGAATCAATTGATGTTAACACTAATGATATCAAGGAGAAAAAGTTGAAATGTGAATAAGCTCAACAATCTAAATGAGAAGCAGACAGAAATTATTTTAATTTGTTATTTTTTGCTTAGTGACTATCCCTTTAAACCCAGTCACAATACACAAGTCTATAACACAGCTGCAGCTAGAATCATGTCCCTATCTTAATGAAATGCAAATGCTTCAACTTACATTTGATTGTCTGCAAAGCCCGAGGAAGGCGGAAAGCTATTTTTGAACAATCACATCTTGTCCAATTTGGGCAGCTTAATTTGTGACAGCCAAATATTTTTGAAAGTGGTTGGCAGCTAACATCAAGATTAGTGAATGTTGTCTTGAGACAAAGGAAGGTGGAACACGACTACGAAAGTGAGCTGAAATTCAAAAGCTAACGGTTATACACTCAGGAAATAAAATCAAAGACATAGCAAATGATAGCTATCGATGAAATGAATTGCATAATTTTCAACAAAACACAATTAGATTAACTATATACTTATTTTTATTCTACTTCACCCTGACTGTTGCTGCTCTGGGTAAAAACGGATCCAAAACTTCTCTTTTGTCCATTTAACTGGCTCGATCATTATGGTATCAATTTGGAGAAAGTTAAATTGCTACCATTTGCTGAAAATGGGAGTTTTACTTCACAATTTTGATAAATGCTTGAGAATAACACTGCTGTTCCTCTACCTTATTTTCTAAATGGCCTTGGTTGTTTTCCAAAACTGGTTATAATGCTACCATTTACTTAAAAAAAAAATTAGAGTATCCAATCATTTGTTTTCCAATTAAGGGGCAATTTAGCGTGGCCAATCCAACCTAGTCTACACATCTTAGGGTTGTGGGGGTGAGACCCACGCAGACATAGGGAGAATGTGCAATCTCCACAGGGACAGTGACCCGCGGCCCGGATCGAACCAGGGTCCTCAGCGCCGTGAGGCAGCTGTGCTAACCACTGCACCACCGTGCCACCCCACTGCCATTTACTAACATGAATCATGGACCACCTGCTGGTAGAATGTCTGCAACAAATAAAAACTGAAATCTTTTAGAGCATTTTCACTTGTTGCACTATTATTTGTCTTTGCAGAATTTTAAAAAGTTATTGCCAGAAAGACCCCATGCTGGAATAGGTTTATTTATGAATGCCATCTTTAATTAATAACTTTTCCACTTTTTATTTGCGATTACACAAAATCCAAAAGTGCTCGTGGATTAGTTGACACGATCACAGTGACAAAGAGTGCCAAGCACGTATCGTCTCCTCAAAGGGCCACCACCTTTTTTTCACCTCCGGTGGAAATCAGTCAACAAGCAGGCCAATATTTTGCAGAATATCTGGGGGTTGGGGAACTAATGAAGAAAGAAATCTGTGGGGTAAAGTGACTGCATGTACTTACAGAAGAAGCAGGTCATAAAATATGATGGTTGTAGATATTATAAAGGCAAGTTAACACAATGATCACCTAGTGTCAGGGGCAGTGCTCAGGCATGACCCTCCCTCCCCAAGTGTCCGTACTTACCTGGGCGTCCCTGGCAGGTTCTCTTCACCAGGTCCCCATTTCTCAGGACCTGTTGTAAAAACCCTGCCAATGTAACATCATTTCAGCAGGAGGTAGAGGATTATCTAATGTGGGGGGTGTAATAAAGTGGGGAACTCTGCTAATCAGATGTAAATGTATGGTAATGAAGTTCTGACTTTTCATAGTGGGAACGCCATTACCTCATTGGCAGGGTGTGAGGACAATCGGAATGGGAAATCCCGCCAGTGTAAAAGCCGTTTGGGGACTCCCAATGGATTCTATACCCCCACCAACTTTCCTGTCGACCGAAGACGGGGGTGGAGAATCCTGGCCAGAATTAACATCTTGGGTCTATATGACGCTTCTTCAGAACTTTCCTTCTGAAGAAGTCATACGGACCTGACATTAACTCCCTATCTCTCTCCACATATGCTGCCAGATCTGCTGTGTTTATCCAGCATTTTGTTTTTACTCCTGAAAACAAAGATGCATAAATGGGAGCACTCTGAGGTTGGAAGGTGGACCTCCTGAGAACGAAGATGGATCTCCAGGAACATTTTGAGGCTGGAAGATGGACACCCTCCAGGACACTGAATCTGGATATTCCAGCTGCAGATTTTCTCTCCCCCACCCCCCCCCCCCCCATACCCACTGACCGCTGTGGTAGTCTGGCTTCCAAGGTTGGCAGCCTCCATCGCAAACCCCAGAGACAGCCCAGGCATTGATTAGGTGAGTCACGAGATCTGCACGCCACGTTGTTCCAAACGTGTTTTGCACTGGCCTGTTTTCCCGGTGGTGTGGGTGATCATGTCTTCATCTGCATCCCATTAGCAGGATGCAATTGCCGTTCACACCGGCCTCCAGCAGGCATTCTGATCTACCATGGCAGATGCCAGCGTAAAACCGATTTTTGGACCTCCTTTTGAATCACTTCCCCCCCCCTCGCCCCACCCACCACTGAATCCATCGGCGGGGGCATAGGAGAATTCAGCCCAATCTCCTATCACACAATGGTGTGAGCTGGTGTTCAGTGCAATTCCCCTGTCTGTTACCTACTGTAGAGTGAGATGTCCTTTGACTTCACAGCCACTGTGTAAACCCAGATTTTGTTCAAAGAAATTGCCATGGAAATGCTTTATTAATATGCTAATCGAAGTTCAATTATGGTCTAGAAAAAAATGTCTAAACTGGGAATGTTCACAGGGTTCAAAAAGTAGAAAAATTCCTTTCGAAGCTCCAACATCTAGAAGATTACAAAATATGTCTTTTGGTGAACTTATTTTTATTGTAGTCAGTTTCTTGAGTCGGTGCAGCGGCTCCAAATTGTGAGATTCTGACTCTTGAAAAACATACACCTTTGATTTGAGCCATTTTACCCTTCGCAGCCTGTAGTCCATTAAAAGGTCATTAATCTGGCATTTGACCCATTGAAAACCTTGGCACATTGCTTCAAAGCAAGAGTGATTTTGGCACCTGAAGTAAATGGCATGCAAGTGAAACTTCAGATTGTACATAAGACTAGCAGGAGTGTCCCAAAATACAGTCGTATTCTCCAACGCTTCACATATCTTTAAAAATGAGCCGAATTTGTATATATATATTTATATATATATACACATGTCCATATGTTTTGTTAGACTGACCTCATAACAAATTGAAACAATTGAAAAGCTACTGCAGTGTCTCTGGCGGCTCCACTTAATGTAAGGTTATTTATAGTAAAAGAAAAGTTCAAAACCCTAAATCTTGGCAAAATAAGCACCTCTGGCCCATAGCCTGAGAGTCTGCAAGCAGCAGCTGTTACGTGGGCCCATCCACAGGCTTCCTAAACTATTTCCAACAGAGAATGAAGCAAAAGTGTCTCCTCGGTGCACAACCTGGCTCCCAACCATTTTCTCACAGCACAAGGGAAATGCCAACGTGGCACAGCCCTGATTTGGAAACACCACATAAGTTAAGAGGAGATTTAGTCAGACGCTGTGCTGCGGCTTCTAGGTAGCTTGCTTTTCTTTACTGGGTCCAATTCAAGAGCATGCGCTCATTTACAAGAGCAGAACATATGGTCTAGATTCCATTTGGAGGCATTATTTATTCAAAATGAAAATTCATGTTAGTTCTGATGCTGACATTTAAAGGATGATCATGTTTGCAGCTTGACAAATCAGTTTAGACTTTTTGCGGAGTTACTGCCAAAAAACAATGCTCATTCCAATGAAGTAAATAATATAAAATAATTCATTCAATTAATCCTAATTAGAGTTCGGCCTCTTTATTTCCCCTCCTCAAAACTGTGGAACTCTTCAGCTCCCTCAATCCTTCCATCTTCCTCTAATTGTTGGAGGAAAAAAATCAAGCTTGTTTTCTCTTTCCATTTCTCCCACAATTTATAAAGTTTTAAGTCTCCGATATGATTATTACTATGTGATTTGTCTAGTCTGCTCGTTTACAGCTAAATATTTGTTCCTGTAACACTTCAAAGCAGCAACAGACTATATTGATTCCCAGGAGGCAGATAGCAACTCTGACCATTAGCTGTGCAGACTGTGAAGGTTTCTTCACTGATGTCAATGAGGAACACATGGACTTCCCAAGTATCGTACTAGCCTGCCAGCAAGAACTGGATGCAGGGAATATCCTCTGCACTGCAATGATAGGCTTCAGCCACTCCTGTAACCGGTCTCTGGCCTCATTTCCACAAGACTTGCAGGCTACACACACCTGTGGGCATACTCTCTGGCTGCTTCCCAGTGAAGCAAATTGCCATTTTGAGCGACTGCATCATCATCAGGTGCATCTTGGGTGAATGGGTAAACGATTGGAGGGGGTGAAAGTTGAGTGTGCTGAAGCCAATCATAAAGGGGCTGGCAGCAATCTTTATCCTGCTGTGAACTACTTCAGCACCTCAAATCTCCACATTCAGTTAAATAGCTTTTACTAAACTTAATTTCTTGGTGATGGCTTCCAATAGTTATATTATGGAAAGACAGCTGATCCGGCCACACCTAGACCAGTGGGAAGTGCCAGCTTCCCAAGGCAACCCATTTTGTAAAGGAAGCCTTAAACAAGTGCTCTTGCTGTTTGCATGGGACCTAGTGCCTGTTTTAGGTGCAGGATGTGGACATATTTTTTCTGCTGTCACCAATATGACAAAAGGTGTACTTCTGGCAAATAATAAATGCAAGCCCCTGACCTCGGCGACGTGAGACTGCAGTGTTACCACTGTGCCACCATGCTGCCCTGGGGGGTGCAGATTAGAGTGAGACTAGCTGTCTCACTCGAATATACAGATTTACTAAAAAGTGATTCACATCGCGACGTCTCACGAGAGCGCCTTCGATCTCACTAGGCGTGGCGAGGCATGTAGATCCTGGAAGAGGAATCTTTCGGCATCTACTGGCTGCGCTGTGCTGCCTCTCAGGTGCAATGCGGCTGGTGGGTTGCGCCCTTTGTATTTTGAAGTTAATGAATTCATTACTGGAAAGCCAACAAAAGTTAAACAGCTGCCTTTAAGAGCAGAGCAAACCAAAGAAGATTCCCACTCATTCCCTTGCCTGACACCAGTTTGCCCAGTAAAAGCTGCCAGCTACCCACTTGGCATGGGTCTCCCCTTGCTACTGATAAAACAGCGGCAGGAGGGGGATGAGGCACTTGAGTGGTCTTCAATTGGCCAGTTAAGGGCCTCAATAAGTTCAAGAGTGGACTGGCTGTCTGACTCGTCCACCGTCGCTGCAAACTGGGAAACGGGTCAGGGTAGACGGAAGGCCATGCACTGCATTTTACAAGTCCCCCTGCCCACCACTCCCCCATCGCCACCCTTAAACATGCCAGCGGAGGCCTATAAAATTCTGCCCTTGATCTTTGAATTTAATCATGCAAAAATTCCCCCACAGCTTGCTGACCTCCATTGGTGACGGCATTTTTCATTTATACGAAGTGCCGCGCATCTTTAACCCACACCTTTAAGCATACCCAAACAAATATTACTCTTTTTCACTCTTTTTTTTTTAAAAGGAAGTTCACTGACAGAGCAACATCTGCTTTTCCTGGGAGTCTACTCCACATTTCCACTATTGAAAAAACAAACATGGGTATGTCATATTTGAGGATGCAGTCACACAAGGAAAAAGTACAGCTCTTCAGAATCCACCATGAAACAACAAGTTCCCTTCACATTTCATCCAGACTTTCTCACATGGTTTTCTTTATGTGGTTATTTTTGTTGGCAACTTACGATAATTGCAATGATTCAGATTATTTAGCGACCTACAAACCAATGTGCTTCTTACATCTATTTGACTTTCACATAACAGAAGTGTTTTGCACCCATGTTGGCCTCACACTGAACGCACTTGATTACCGTCCAACTGTTAAGTCTATAGGTCCATGAACTATGATTGTTGTGGGATCAGGCTGGGTGGCAGGCTTGATGCAACTTTGGGCTGAATCCAGAAAGAAAGGCATCTTGTGATTCGAAAATCTCTCCCCTCTATTCAACTACTTTTATTTTCCTTAAACAACTGGTGGAAGAATTCCAAACACACATTTTCAGACACCATCACCCCATGCAGACCTGCTGGGAGCTGCAGCATGATTTGTGCAGCTGCAATAATAAATAATGCTAAACAAAATATTTAAAGTATTGACATAGTTAGGGAAAAACTAAGTCCCATAAACTGTTTGTCAAAATCTAGCTCTTTATGAGAGAAGCAAATCCTTAATTACAGATCAGTGGAGGGTTCATTACTCAAACACAGACTCTGCATGAGTTGGCCACAGCACAAATCTACAGAGCTTGTTAGAATCTTTACCTTGGGGAAAGTTAATAATCAAGAAAATATTGAAGTTTATAGATATCATTACTATCCCTCAATTAATGAGGAATATGGCAAACAAATGTAATTATTTTCAGAGACTAGGGCCTGCCGAACAGAATAAAATTGCCTTTTCCGGTGTCGAGGATGGAACATCGTGACTGAGATAGATCTACCTACAATTTCAGCCACTAACCACAGACGTCTTGAACAGTTTAAAAGACTCGTTTCAAAATAAATACAACATACTGATCAAAAATGGCTGCCACGTGTCACCTGATGTCTGATTACTGTAAGTTGACCGCTTCTCTGCTAAGTTTTTATATAAATTGCATTGCAAACCTGTTACGTGGAATTTCACTGCTCAGGGTTTCAGGGCCCACTTCAAATACGGATTCTCTTGAAAGGAAGACAATAAAATTGCAAATTGATGGATTTTGATCGGCTGTGGTTCTATCAAGACAATGGGAACTGCTTGCCATCCAGATACTCATCAGACATTCAAAATCCCATGTGGAGGTTAAAATAACCCTATCTCAGAGTGATTTATTTCATGAATTTTGCCAATGATTTCAGAAATGAACAGATTCTTTAAAAAATCGGATTACTTGGTCTGTAACAATGACTAAAAGACATGCTAAGACAATTTATTTTGGGGAATATACATTCAGAAGTTTTAAAAACTGGTACTGCCAAGCAGAATCAGAAGGAAGAAGAAAAACTACTTTGCAGTCACCTGAAAACACTGCTGGAAGGTAGCAGTAAAGATTACTCTCTGAAGCAAAAAGAATGTCTTCATGAATTTGCAGACCTAGACCAAGTGAACTGCAAACATCTACAGGAAACCAGCTAACTTCAAACAGGCACAACATTCAACAATCTTTGCCTCAAAGACAAGCAAAGGACTTAATCATACATCCTTTAACTTTTTATTGGCCTCTAACTTTCTTACTCGGGTGGGGGCGGGGGGAATGGTGGCACAGCGGTTAGCACTGCTGCCTCACCGTGCTAGGGATCTGGGCTCAATTCTGGCCTTGGGGGACTGTCTGTGTGGAGTTTGTATGTTCGCCATGTGTCTGCGTGAGTTTCCTCCGGAAGCTCTGGTTTTCTCCCACAGTCCAAAGAATTGCAGGTTAGGTGGATTGGACATGATGAATTGTCCCTTGGTATCTAGGGATGTGCAGATTAGGTTATGGAGTAAAAGGGATAGGGCGGTCGAGTGGACATGGGTAGATTGCTCTTTCCAAGGGTCGGTGGAGACCCAATGGACCAAATGGCCTCCTTCTTCAATGTATGGATTTTATGATTATATAATACTTCTTTACGTATGTGTCGTCGCATCTTTCTTTTTTCCTCTTGGATTTAGTAATAAATAAATTAGTCTTTTTTTGACTCAAGAAAACCTGGTCTGACTGGTTTCTTATTAACAAGGCTGGAAAAGGCATACATGGGGAAAAATACATTTTAAAACCTGGCTGAATATGAAGGCAGCCAGCTCGTTCCTCCTCACCCAGTCATAAAACCGATCAAGCACACATTATGTTTTTATTTTCATTCATGGGATGTTGGTATCGCTGGTATGGTCAACATTTATTGCCCATTCCTACATGTTCTTGAAAAGATGGTGGTAAGCTACCTTCTTGAACCTTTGCAGTCCATGTCGTGCAAGTACTCATACAATGCTCATAGATCATAGAATTTACAGTGCAGAAGGAGGCCATTCGGCCCATCGAGTCTGCACCAGCTCTTGGAAAGAGCACCCTATCCAAGGTCAACACCTCCACCCTATCCCCACAACCCAGTAACCCCACCCAACACTAAGGGCAATTTTGGACACTAAGGGCAATTTGTCATGGCCAATCCACCTAACCTGCACATCTTTGGACTGTGGGAGGAAACCGGAGCACCCGGAGGAAACCCACGCACTCACGGGGAGAACGTGCAGACTCTGCACAGACAGTGACCCAAGCCGGAATCGATCCTTGGACCCTGGAGCTGTGAAGCAATTGTGCTATCCACAATGCTACCGTGCTGCCCTTAATGCTGTTAAGGTAGAGGGTTCTAACCGATGATGAAGGAATGACAATATATTTCCAAATCAAGATAATATGTGACCAGAGGGTACTTGCAGGAGTCAATGCTCCCATCATCCATGGCAGTGAATAAAGACACTTAGTTCAGTTCATAAGAGTTTAATTTGCTAATGGACAATGCTATCAAGGCTGACTATACATGAAGGGTTTGGTCCGAACATTTTTTAAAGCAATAAAGCTGGTTGATGTTTGAGATAAAGGGCTTATTAGGCCAATGGTCCATTTTTGTTGTAAAATGCTAATGTTAAGTACAATGAACTGCAATTTATTTTTTTGTCAAATATATCCCACTAGTGTTCAACTGTCCCAGTCTTTTTTAAATATAAATTTAGATTACCCAATTATTTTTTCCAATTATGGGGCAATTTAGCATGACCAATCCACCTACTCTGCACATTTTTGGGTTGTGGGGGCGAAACCCTTGCAGACACGGGGACAATGTGCAAACTCCACACGGACAGTGACCCAGAGCCGGGATCGAACCTGGGACCTCAGCGCCGTGAGGCAGCTGTGCTAACCACTAGGCCACTGTGCTGCCCTTCCCACTGCATTCTGTAAGATGAACTATCTCCTTGGACCAGTGCACAATTTACAACTGCGACTGTCACCCTGTTGCTGTGTAATTGCAATATTAAGTTAGAGAAACATTAAAGTTACTGAGGGACAACGTTTAGCAAAAGATTGTATAACATTGAGTCAGCAGATGCCGCACTGACAGGATAAACCAACTGCTCTGTCTGTCTTCGGAGTGATTTAAAACCAGTAGATTAAAACGTAACTTTCGCCACACCAAAATTATTATTGCAATAAATGGTTTGTGTGGAAAGTAATGGCAGCACTCAATCTTTGCTTCTCACAAGTAAAATGCTATTTTACTTTCGAAGTCACACTTTTGATAGAAGGCGAATGGGAATATCCAATTTGATAGTGACGAGATATATTTCATCGATGTATACATCTTTGTTTGGATAGTTACATGTTATGGTGACAATGATGACTTTGACAGCTCAAGGATGTATAGATTGAACAAGACAGTTGTATGTGTACCAGTGTAAGTTGTTTAATAGTTCATGGTTTCACGTCACTATTTTTGAAGCTTTTGGATTTGCTGAAGGCTCTTGTTGGAGAACGAAACACTGCCCTCGTCTAATATAATGTCTGATCTGGACCTTAAACTATGAAAGCTCGGTGTCTCCACATCCTGCTGCCTTCATCTTGCATCACTGGTATGTGGAACAATTAACAACGAAGCTATGTGTCCGGACCGGAAAGACTGGCAAATCCAATATTGGTGGAAGATTTTTGTTTTCAATTATTATTTCCTTTTGCATGATTGAAACAAGCAGCAACAATCCTGCATCACTTATTTTCAGGAAGGTCATATTCAGTGCCAATCAGACTCTTAACAAGCCAGCCCACTGAGAGTTGCCAGCTTCTCTTCATTGCTCTACCGTCACTGGCGAGGTGGTAACCGCTACCGGTAATGCACCCAAGTTCTGGATTACCGAGGGACCTAGGCTAAGTTGAAAGTGATGTCAGGAGAGGGAAATTGTGTGGATGTGTTCTGCAGAAAGGAGTGAGGGGGCTCTGCAACAAAGGCAGGGCAGTTGCTCTCAGTGGGCCCTCCCCAAGATCGGGTCCATCGATTGGGCACCGAGTGCTTTTGGATGATGGACCACCATGAAAGCCCCCATGGATGAATACTAGTGGCTGTGGGATGAAGTCCTAAAATTGGCATTAATTGCCCACTTAAGGGCTTCAATTGGTAGCGGATCATGAAGGCTATCCACAAGCCTTCCTGCCTCAAACGTTATCGGAGAAGAGGCAGGAAGTCAGCAGGGACCCGCCTGGTATCTTCCCACCCAAGTAAGTGTCTTCTGCCATCAAATGTGCCTCGAGAGTGGGCAGTAAATCCTCCCCTTAGTTGCAGCATTACCACTGTTGGGTGGTGCTAATTACTGTGGACCCACAGTAGTTTAATGGAAAAAGAAAAACAAGGATAGAATGTACCACTTTAAAATGGGGTCTGAATACTGTCTGCATCTCCTGTTCATTATCTCAACCTTTAAAATGGTTTCACCTGGAAACCGTACTTGCTCTTTGCTCCCCCTGTGCAACACAACAATCGGCACATTCTATTCATTTCATGCATTTGATATTCCTGCTATACAATCACAGAATCTCTACAGTGCAGAATGAGGTAATTAAGCCTATCAAGTGTACACCGACCCTTCGAAAGACCACCATTCCTCGGCCCAATCCTCCATCCTGTTCCTGCAACCACACCCTAAGGTGCAATTTAGCATGGCCAATCCACTTAATTCACGTAGATTCGGGGAGAATTTATAAACTCTATACTGATAGTCAACCGAGGTCGGAATCAAACCCGGGTCCCTGACACTGTGGTGCAGCAGTACTAACCACTTGATGTGTGAAACCATACACTGCCGTTCATTATTCAGTGTTATCTCTACACTGAGGCAGTCATCACTTTTCATTGCTTAACAGTAGCTAGCTGGTTCAAGTGTTTTGTAGTCAGGACCCCTGTATTTGGCAGTGGACAAAAGATCAAAGTCGATCTTTAGTTTCAGTTTGTGAAAGCGCTGTTTAGTTTTCCACCAACTGAAGCTTGTGGGTTCTAGTCCCACTCCAGAACTTAAATGTACAATCTCAGCTGACACATCAGTGTGACAATAAGGAAGTGCTACATTGATGGGAGCTGCCATCTTTCAGATGAGTTACTGAACTCAGGCCTTTCAGCTGGACGTAGTCAATATTAATCCCTCTTTTATTCCATTTTCTGTTTACAGGGCCTTACTCTGCACACATTAGTCGTAGCATTTCTCGAAATAACAGTGAGCAAGAGATTCTCCGAGATCAGCAAAGTCCGAAGTTGGGTGGTAAATGCAGCACTGAGCCCGTCGACAGAAATGGTGTTTTTTTTACACATTATGGTGCAGACTTAGTGCAAAAAGGCAGGCAGGGTTACACGATGTATCACTGGCCAGTGACCGCTGATCCACCCACCCGTCCTGCCACCAACTCAGCGCTTCGATGATCTGGATGCCATGTTTAAAGGCCACCCCAGTGCACAATGAGCAACATTCTCCACCCATATGCAACCCCTGGCACTACCCTGGCATTACCCTATCACCTTGGCACACATTGGTATTATTCTAGCACCACCTGGGATTATCCTTATATCACTCTGACATATACCTGTCATCATCCTGGCACCCCGTGGAATTACCCTGGCACCTCTGGCATCACCTCTCGGCATGGGCGAGCTACATAGGACCATATCTCAAAACAGCTCTCCACTTGGGCAGCACGGTGACGCAGTTGGAGCACTGCAGTCTCATGGCGCCGAGGTCCCAGGTTCAATCCCGGCTCTGGGTCACTGTCCGTGTGGAGTTTGCACATTCTCCCCGTGTTTGCGTGGGTTTCGCCCCCACAACCCAAAGATGTGCAAGGTAGGTGGATTGGCCATGCTAAATTGCCCCTTAATTGGAAAAATGAATTGGGTACTCTAAATTTTTTTTTTTAAAACAGCTCTCCACTGACAGGAGTCGAAAGATGCCACCATCACTTATTTTAAAAGATAAAACAAACCTTATAGGACCTTTTCCAACAATGATGCATTCCTTCCAGATCTCATATTTCCCTACTGTAAATCCCATCCGAACAACTTTTGACAGATTTTGTCACTTATCCTGATACTTCTTTAATGGCTCAAATTCCAGTTATTTTCTACATGTGCCTCTACATATTTTCTGCATGTGCGTTTATGGGATAGATTCTCTATCTCGCACCACCGGTAGAGTTAAGAGCTTTCCATTCATCTCCCTTCCTGATTGAGTGACTTTGAAGTGGTCAGCTAGAAATTAACAGCACTTAACTCTGTTTGAAATGGTCCAGGAACTGTCAATGAAGGCTTGATGTTTATAAACATTGTGGTTAGTTTCGCAGCTGACCACTTTGAAGTTATTCATCCCTGAAGCGAGATCAATGGAACAATGCTGACAGCCTGGGGTGTGTGTGTGTATGGGTGTGGGTGGAGGGGTGTGTGGAAGCTGTCAATCACAGCCTAGTAAAATCAATATCAAAGAGAAATGGATGAAAAGTTTGCAGATAAATGATCTGAGGGGGCTTAAACCCAGCTGACTAGTTTTCTCTTTCCAGGAACGGACAGTTGCTGCCTCCTGTGCCTGAGCCAGCAGGTGTATTGCCCAGGTGAATGCTAAAGCAGTGATGTTTTTTCACTGCCTCTGTCTGGACTGCTCCTTAGCTTCCAGCCATGGGTCTCTCTTCTGAGGAGCTTCCGAACAGGAGTCTCTCTTCTGAGGGGGGTGGGTCTTCATGACCGGGGTCTCACTATGGGGGGGGGGGGGGCTCTTTATTTAGGGGTCTCTTTATTTAGGGGTTTCTGAGGGGGGGGGGATGCTTTATTTACGGGTTCTTTTGGGGGTTTCCATGGGAGGTTTCTTAATTGGAAATTGCTTCCTGCTTTGAGCTCCTGCTGGTGCAATTCAGCTCCGGTGGGACAACGGAGAACCCTGCCCTATATGTTTTCGTCTCCATTTAGGGGTTCATAAACGGAAGTTGTTATTTTTGTCCTTTTTGTTTTGGGTCCAATCTACACCACACTTTTTAAATCAAGCCATACAATGCTACAAATGTTTTCTTCAGAGAACACTCATTGTGCTGTGAATTCTGTTTAATCAGAAGGTGCAGCAAGACTAGAGTAAATCACAATTTCTGCACCATCGATTGGATTGCACACGCGTGGCAGCCTTGACAGGCTTCAGTTCAACACCCGTAGTGGCTTGAATGGACAGAATAACTTAGCAGTATGTGCACAACCAAGATGACCCGACCTTACCTCTCCACCTACTGCAAATGCATCAGCTCTTTCCGCTAGAAAGAGAATGAAACATGTGTTTAAAATAAGCTTTTCAAAAGAGGATTTCTATAAGCAGAATGTCACAGCCGGTTGTGAAATATGATTGTTTTTTAAATATCAGGCATAGAGTTGACCGGAATAAAACTTATTTTTCACAACTGGTTGGATCATATTCTCTGCTTGTTATAAACATTGGTCATATTTGGAGTAGTGTAATGTAGCCTGAACCACTCATGCGCCTCATGCAAGATGCACCAATGATAGTGTGGTATCACACAGTTATACTTCATTTCTCAACTATATATTGCTTGCCTTATATTGGAGAGGCAAGTGTTAGATGGAATTGTGTTGGACAGGAGGAGGAGATTCAGGAAGTTACACTGGCAAATGCATGTCTGCCAACATTAGCTTGTGTGAAACATGCTGCCTACATTTTCTTATGCTGCAACAGGTCCTGCTCACTCGTCACATCTTTGTTCAGCAAGCTGCATTGGCTTCTGTTCCTCAATATCGCACATAAAATATTCCCAACCTCATGTTCAATTCCTATTATAGATTTTCCCTTCCTGTCTCTAAAACGTTTCCATCCCTGCAACTTTCCCTCCTCCAAATTCTCAATTTTTCTGACTCTGGTCCCATAAACACTGCCCTTTCCCTTTGCTCTGCATTTGTCAGCTGTATTCCACCCAAATAGGCCCCATATTCTGGAATTCCCTCCCTAAACCCATCCACTTTTTTATCCTCACCTCCTCATTTAAGACTATCCTTACAACTGACTTTTTTGACAAAGCTTTTGGTCAAACAGTCTGATATCTCTTCTTCGGTTCAATCTCCAATTATTTTCTATGTGTGTCTCTATTAAAACACCCTGTGATTTATTTTTCCCGTTAAAGTGCTTTGTAAATAGAAGTTGGTGTTTGTTCTATATATTTTGGGGGCCGATCTACACTACAATTTTTATCAAGTCACATAATGTATAGTGTCCACCTAGCCACTTAAAACTATTTTTCCCATAATGTTTTTCAGTGCAGGGTATCGCTTTCTTCTGAGAACGCTCAATTTCTTGTGAATCCTGTTCAATCAGAAGGTGCAACAAGGCTGCAGTAAATCACAATCTCTGCATCGTGTATTGGATTATACACATGTGGCAGCTTTGACAGGCTTCAGCTCAATGCACATATTGGATTGAATGGTCATAATAACTTAGCTGTCAATGAGAGGAATTTAATGCCCTTCCCCATGGTGGGTTTGGTGGCAGGAGAGCATTTAATTAGGTAGGAGGGAGGTGGGTATGGATGTTACTCTTTTTCTGCTCCTGCCCCAATTAAGGCCTGTGGGGAGAAGGTCTATGAATGGCCTTTTTACCCCAATACCAATTGAAGCCCTTTTAAGTGGGTGGAGGGCCTCATCTCACCGCTTATAGAATTCACCTAGCGGCAGACGGAGGACTTGCCATGCAGAAAACCCCCCAAAAAGCGGTCTTCCGGGGAGGGAGAATCATTCGTTGTTAGGCAGTCAGTGTCTGATCAAGATCCGGCATTGCAAAGGGGGGAGCCTGCTGAGTGCCACCCCCCGCCCTTGCTGTCGACCCCCCCCACCTCACCATTACTCCACTGTACCTGATCCATGCCAATATTAGGACTCGGGAGGTGTAGTACCAGCAGCAACCACAGCGGGTGCTGCTGAGCAATGAACAGCTTTCAGCCTCTGATTGGTCCCAGGGATGAAGGCCCTGCAGTCCAGTTAATATAATAATAATAATAATAATAATCACTTATTGTCACAAGTAGACTTCAATGAAGCCCACTATGCTAAACCAGCCCCTAAAAGTGGCTGCTTTGAACCTGATGCAACAGGGCTCCCTGAAAAGAGATGTGGGGCTCTTGCCAAGTATGTAGCAAGAAGGCAATACCCACTTTTGCCTCAATTAAATACCACCCTACTTTTTCAACAGCACACAAATTGACCACACCAACAAACTCTGTATGAAGAGGCTCTTAGAATTTGCCTCATATGAAACAAATGTTTTTAAGCGAACTTGAAAAAGTAGATACTGACAGACTGTTTCCTCTGGCTGCAGCGTTTGGAAGGAAGGACCATAGTCACGATAGAAGAAGACAGACATCCAACTCTGAGATTGGGAGAACTTTCTTCACTCACGGGAGGGTTGTGAATCTGTGTAATTGTGTTCCCCATGAGCTCAGTCATTAAGTACATTAAGAATGAGATTGATAGGGTGACAGGGTGACACGGTGGCGCAAGTGGCTAGCACTGCTGCCTCACGGCGCCGAGGACCCGGATTCGATCCTGGCCCTGGGTCACTGCCCATGTGGAGTTTGCACATTTTCCCAGTATCTGCGTGGATCTCACCCTCACAACCCAAAGATGTGCAGGTAGGTGGTTTGGCCCGAAATTGCCCCTTAATTGGAAAAATAAATTGGCCGCTTTAAATTGAAAAAAAAGAATGAGATTGCTGGATGTTTGGACACAGTTTGACAGAGTGGCTGGGGAGGAATAAAATTGCAGTAGAAGGTGAGCCATGACCCACTGAATAGAGGAGCAGGCTCGAAGGGCCATATGGCATACTCGTGCTCTGCTTATGTCCTTGTATTCTATCCTTCATCAGTCAGACTATACTGCGCAGCAAAAGTCATCAGTCTTCTCTTCAGTGGCTGCCAATGATGATCTGTAACTGACTCAAGCAGGTGAGTAATGGATTAATTTCCATCCTTTGTGAGGAGGCAAACTGGCTTGAAGACAATTTAGAATGCCTAACTGTCTTGCTTTTCAAGACAACACTGGGTGCAAGACCTTTTTTAAAACATGCACTAACGTACCTCCGCATGGCAAATGTGCAACATTTGAAAATGCACATTTATTCACAATTTTGTAATTTACTGAGCCCTGATAATCTTCGACAAATCCTGTGGGATAATGAAGCCAGTTTCTCAGCCAAAACCTGAATCAATTACCAACAAGTAATGAGAAGAAATCACATGACATGTGTAAGTCACAGGAACTTGGTGTTCTCAATGTAAATGGAAAAACTGAGTACAATAGAGCCTGTTGGAAAAGGGTGAGTAGGAGTTGGAAGTTCATATATTTTGGCAAGGAACCAGTGGACATCCTGTATGAAAAAAGAATTATGCTTGAAAAATCCATATGAATTTAAAAAGCCCCGTTTGCAGGTTTCAGCGATGCTTCATTGCTTTCTGTTTTATACGTTAGCCTCCCATCTTCAAATAATTTGGGTATTAACTGTAGTTTTTATACAAAATCAACTGATTGAAGGAGAGGAACTTTCCAGTATCCCCCTTCCCCCCCATCAATTCACAATTGGCCTGGATTTTGAATCTGTTTTCTGCTTTGCTGGAGTAATTATATGGCTCCAGATGGGTAGGGAGGGTCTGCTCGAGAATCGCGACTTAATGGGGCAGGCCAAATAGATCAATGGGTCTTAATCCGTTCATCATATTCATACGTTCATATGCTTTGCTTTTGTTCTTTTTCCCGTTCCAAATACATACGAACAGCTTGAGATGGGGAAGGCTCTTGGTACATCTAAGCCACCATTCCAAATTTCCCTTCAGGCTACTTAATATCGTTCTGGAAATACAAACACTGATTCCTATTACTAATGCACGTTCTTCCAGTCTTATTGAGAACTTGCCATGGTTTACTATTTTACCAGAACTGATTGGGATTTATTTCACAGTCCAAGCAAGAAAAATGCTGCCAAAATGTTTTTTTTTTTTAAAATATCACAATCATCAAGCTATTCCCTGATTCTCAAGACTAACATCTGACAGACGATCTTTCCCCAATCTAATTTTCCGAGCTCCCGAAAATGCCTTATGCTCCTCCTGCTATTCTGAAGAAAGTGATGTTCCAGGATGAATCGTCTTTCCTCATAATTGTGCCCCATAAGTTCAGGAATCAACCTCGACTTCACTCCCTCTATCTCTATAATATGGTGGTCGTAACCGAACATGAATTATGAGCTGCGGCACCACTAAGACCTGAAACTTCAAAACCACCTATTCAGGCTTAAACGTCTCACTGCTCGACTGAACCAAAGGTTTTAATGGCTGCTCAAAACCTGCCTAAAATAATTTCCTGCTCTCTTTTGGCACAAGTATATTATCATTGAATAGAAAATATCAAACTGATGGGGTTAGATCAGCCTCCCATTTTGAATCCTGGCCTTCAGCGGCTGGAACGAATAATCTGATCCCTGTCGCAAAATTGGCCTGACCTCAATGTAAATCTTCTGCCAAGATCAGAAACTACCCATGCTGAATGGATTGGAGAGAGAACTCATAGGCCATGTGATATTTCAAAACTCTTTGGTGCTTTTAAGAATTCAGGCCTCAAGCCAAAACGATATGGGGCATCCTTCATTTCTATAACACTTCAAGTACTAGAAGCTGTCTAACGACAGTCTAAAGAGCAGAGGGAAAGGGTGCATACCTCGGAGGCTGGAGAGAATAAGAGAACGGCAATTAGGTAAAAGAGTTGAACATTGGAAGTGAAGCACAATGAAAGAGGAGATCTTTGAAAGCAAAACGTGAAGTGACAAGAAGGGGGTCTGGGATGAGAGTGCTGCAGAACAAAGGAGAAAAACATCTTTATTAAGCAGACTCATCAGAACTTTATACAATCTTTCCAGAAGAAATTCCATAGGACATGTCAGATGAATTTTAAGCATTTTTTGGTTGTTGCAATTTGCTTACAGTACTCCCTACAGTACAAAAGGAAGCCATTCGGCCCATCGGGTTTGCACCAGCCCTCTGAAAAATCACCACAACCCAGGCCCATTCTCCCATCCTATCCCCATAACCCCACTTAACCTTTTGGACACGAAGGGCAATTTAGTATGCCCAATCCACCTAACCTGCACATCTTTGGACAGTGGGAGGAAACCGGAGCACACATAGGAAACCCACGGAGACAGAGGGAGAATGTTCAAACTCCACACACCCAAGGTTGGAATCAAACCCAGGTCCCTCGCGCTGTAAGTTAACAATGCTAATCAATGTGCCACAGTGTTGCTCCTCAAATTTGGAGCACATCAAATAAACTTTAAAATCCTGATTTCATCATTCCATTTAGGATATTTTTTTTACATTGATCAACTTCAATCACATATATAATTGCTGAGCAGGAACAACATTTAACAGCGAATTTAGAAATTACAGAGAAAACTCCAAGTGATATGAGCAATAAATCAAAACTTTCGGGCTAGTGTTAAAGCCTGTGGAAACAGGGAAGGCAGGCAGTTAATAGTTCAAGAGACTTTCTAGTGCGTGATCCTGCACTCTTCCCACAAGTTCTGATCTATATCTGCTTTTCTGTACAAATGAGGACATTCAGCCAGATTAATCCTTCTTTAAATATGCCAATCAGGCTCCAATGGCATCATTGGCATCAAATTGAAATTTTAACTAAGCTAACCCTAGTGGGAAGGGAAGCTGTGTGCATAGGAAGCCACTGCTCCCTGTAAGTTGCACAGGCTATCTAGAAGTTATTGTGCAGGGGGCAAGCAGACCATGCACGAAAAGTGGTCTCTTTAAGACGTGCATATGTGTTACAATCATAAAGGGACCATGCCAGGCAATAAAACAGGGCATGCACCACAAACAGAAATTAGAGCGAACATTGGAATCAGCGCAAAAAGATTCCATGGAATCCACTGAATCAGTGCTATTGCTGGAATATGATCAGGGTCCATAGCCTTTGCATATCCAGTGCCTTCAGGCATTTCTTGATATCACGTGGAGTTAATCGTATTGGCTGAATACTGACATCTGTGAAGATGGGGACCTCCGGAGGAGACCGCGATGGATCATCCACTCAGTATTGTTGCAAATCTTATCTTTTGCACTAGTGTGCTGGGCTTCACCATCATTAAGGTTGGGGATATTTGTGGAGCCTCCTCCTCCAGCGAATTGTTTAACAATCCACCACCATGCACTGGTGGATGTGGCTGGACTGTAGAGCTTTAGATCTAATGCGTTTGTTGTGGGATCGCTTAGCTCCGTCTATTACTGGTAGCTTATGATGTTTGGCACACAAGTAGTTCTGTGTTGTAGCTTCACCAGACAACTCATTTTTAGGTATGCCCTGTGTTGCTCCTGGCATGCCCTCCTGCAATGAACTAGGATTGATACCCTGGCTTGGTGGCAATGGTAGAGTGCGGGATATGCCGGGCCATGAGTTTGCAGATTGTGGTGGAGTACAATTCTACTGCTGCTGATGGCCCACAGCACCTCATGGATGCCCAGTCTTGAGTTGCAAGATCTTTTCAAAGCCTATTCCATTTAACACAGTGCCACACAACACATTGGAGGGATCCTCAATGTGAAGACGGGACTTTGTCTCCACAAGGATTGTGCGTGGTCACCTTTATCAATGCGGCCATGGACAGATGCACCTGCAGCAGGCAGGTTGGTGAGAATGATGTCAAGTATGTTTTGCCCCGGGGCAGCACGGTGGCGCAGTGAGTAGCTCTGCTGCCTCACGGCGCTGAGGTCCCAGGTTTGATCCTGGCTCTGGGTCACTGTCCGTGTGGAGTTTGCACATTCTCCCCGTGTTTGTATGGGTTTCGCCCCCACAACCCAAAGATGTGCAGGCTAGGTGGATTGACCACACTAAATTGCCCCTTAATTGGAAAAAATGAATTGGATAATCTAAATTTTTTTTTTAAAGTATGTTTTGCCCTCTTGTTGGTTCCCTCAACACCTGCTGCAGTCCCAATCTAGCAGCTATGTCCTTTAGGACATGGCCAGCTCAGTGTCTGGTCATACTACTGATGTCCCGCAACCAGATTATATTCTGCACCCTTGCCACCCTCAGTGCTTCCTCCAAGTGGTGTTCAACATGGAGGAGTACTGATTCATCAGCTGATGGTGGACAATACGTGGTAATCAGCAGGAGTTTTCTTTGCCCATGTTTAACCTGAAGCCATGAGACTTCATGGGGTCCAGAGTCGATGTTGAGGACTCCCAGGGCAATTCTTTCCCACCTGTAAATCACTGTGCCGCCACGTCTACTGGGTCTGTCTTAGCGGTGAGACAGGACAGACCCAGGAATGGGATTGTGGTGTCTGGGATATTGTCTGTCAGGTATCATTCTGTAAGTATGACTATGTCAGTCTGTTGCTTGACTAGACTGTGAGACAGCTCTCCCAAGTTTAATACAAACCCCCAGATATTAGTAAGGAGAACATTGCAGGGTCAACAGGGCTGGGTATTCGTTTCCAGTGCCTGGGTCGATGCCAAGTGGTCAGTCCGGTTTCATTCCATTTTCGTGTTTTTGTAGCAGTTGAATACATCGGAGTGGCTTGTTAGGCCATTTCAGAGGGCATTTAAGAGTCAACCACATTGTTGTGGGTCTGGAGCCACATGTAGGCCAGACTAGGTAAGGATAGCAGATTTACTTCTCTAAAGGACATTAATAATAATAATCTTTATTATTGTCACAAGTAGGCTTACATGAACACTGCAAATTAGTGAACCAGATGGGTTTTTACAACAATCGACAATGGTTTTCATCATTAGACTTTTAATTCCAGGTATTTTATTGAGTTTAAATTCCACCACCTGCCATGGTGGGATTCGAACACGGGTCCTCAAATCATTACCCTGGGTCTCTGAATTACTACTCCAGCATCAATAGCACTACATCACTCATCCTGTTCTTTTGGGTCCCAGCCAGTGGCTTTCTGTCTGGCTCAAAGCACTCCAATCTGTCGTTTCTCATCTGCAGGTGAGGGTAAGACTGGCTGTTAGAAATCTCACAGGATTCAGGCTGTTACGGTTGGAACAGTTTGTTGACTATCTCTGCCCCCACCCACCCAATCGTAACCCCAAGTTAAAAATTCTGGGCAATCAAGTTACCATTTCTGACCCAGGGAATTTGACAACACAAGATACACGAGCTCCATTGAGTTTCTAGTTAAATTTGGCGCTCTGTAAATAAAATCTCCGTTCGGAAATGTCTTCCTTACATTATATATTGCTTTCAAGCGAAGGACTGATATTCTGTAATTTTGTGAATAATTTCATTGAAGGTGCAATCTGCTGCTCCAATAAGTGCCTGAAATTTAGCAGTAATTATGTTATATATCTCAGAGATGCTGTTCATAGCAACAGAGCACCTTTTACAACCATCTGTTCCTGAACAGATGCTTGGGTTTCAGTTGCCAAAACAGATTCCTTATTGTTTATAGTTCATAGATAAAATCTGTCACACACTGTTAATGCTGAATCCAAGGAATGCAAATATTCCCACACTGGCCGTACATTACCCCATATACTTTAGTACAGTGTTTACATACTGGTGTTTTATGTTCCAGGGAATTTCTGATTTTCAGGTTGAAGTAGCCCCATGACAGGGTTATGCTGGGTAACGAAGAAAGAAGACAAATAGGGGACTGTGTAAAGACTGAAACAACTGAACTCAGGCTGGGCATTGCAACACATGGTTGGAAGAAGTAACATAACCTCCTTTGTGTGGGTCCAAAACATCTAGATGTGAAGGCACTATTCAGATATATGAAATAATAACCGACAACGACCCTGCATTTTTTGTATTTATTGGTTTAAAAACAAATTTGAACACTGGTGTCCATAGATGAGCTAATTCTCCAATAACCTTCAGTGCAAAGCAAGGTTTGGAAAAATGGCCATTGTTAAGGGTGACGGGGAGCATTATGATTCCACAATGGAGCAATGTATTCACTCGAGTGCAAATACCACTTATAGATTTCACTGATTTCAATGCCAAATATATAACAAATGAATGTTTGAAGTGGAACTGGTATGTGGCCCATGACAGTTATCACTCAACAGTAAAGGAGAACTGAGCGCTGTTACATTGAACCAGAAATGTTACACAGTCCAGTTAAAGTAACAGGCTCTTGCTGAAACGGGATGAAAATTGTTTAGGAAGAGGTTGGGGGAGGGTGAGAGGGGAACTCGACCTGAATCAAGGAGGCTGCTCATCTATGGACACCAGTGTCCAGATTTGTTTTTAAACCAATAATTTAACACCGGTGTCAACCGGTTGCTGATAATTGAGTTAAGGCCAGTGTTAAATTAACACCAATTACGAGATTTGATCTCAATACTTCTCTCCATATGGCTTTCACTGTTAAGAAACTTTGCAAAGTTACATGCTTCAAGCCTGTTGTTTATGCATGGTACAAACCAGAAATTATTTGGATTAGCGATGCTGAGATATGTTGACTTATAATCAACACTTCTTCATCCACTGGGCTGCTTGATTTTGAAAGCTTATGTTATAGCCGAGTGATATTTGCAGACTCATCCTACTGTAAGAAGAGAGATGCAAAGGATGTAACGAAAGTTAAAGGGGTACAAGGCAAGCTAGGAGCTTAAATCAATCCTATAATTCCTTCACCCTGCATTTATTATACTTTCCATTCTACCCGGAGCTTACGGAGATCGTTGCAAAGCATTTTCTACTGAATATCAATCATGATGAAAAATGAGGATGTGAGAAAGGGATGCAGATGGCACTTTTGCAGGCACTGGGCATATCCTTAATGCAATGCTCCAGTGAACAATCAGCCTAACATGTGTAGCATTCCACTTCGTAATTCAAAGTATATTCATTAAGTGATTAAAAATGTAACCCATAACCTTTTCCTTTATTAGAAGACTACATTAAGCAAAAGCATGTGTCATAGACATGGCATCACAAAATGATGGGCACGATTTAATGGGGCAGAAACAGAGTCCCATTTTTTGGCACGTATAACGGGCTGTTTCTCGCCATTTTGATACCACTATTTAACGGCATTTTGCTTTTCTTTATCTTGGTCTTGGCGACGAATGCCCCACTAAGGCTGCACTTGCATCAGCAGAGTACTCGCAGATTTTTCAAGGCCGCCTCGATCTTTCGCTCCCCCTCAGTTACCCCACTGCGGCCTCCACTGCCCCCCTCACCCCACCTTTTAAGGGCAAGGCACCCCCGGGCCTAATCCCTGAAACGGGCAATCTGGCACCTTGGTACTGCCAGACAGGCAACCTGGCAGTGCTATCCTGGAACTCTGGCAGTGCCAGCGTACCTGGGTGGCACTGCAAAGGTGCCCGGCTCTCAGTGGGAGTGCAAGGGTACCACTGTGCCAGAGCCCGCCCGCCAAAGGGTCTATAATGGCCTGGGAGAAGCCCCCCCCCCCCCCCCCCCAGGGGGACCCGACAGACCCCCCCACCCTTCCTCCAGGTGCTTTTATGCCTGGTCAAAGTTTGTCATGGCGAGGTCTCCCAGACGAAGCAATTAGTTCCCGGGCCCTGGGAAAATACGGCGATGTCATATTTAAATGAGTTTACTGGCTTACTTACGTATGTTATATCTGGATCTTGCGATATCTCACAAAATTTACTGCTTTTTAAAAAATATATTTTTATTGAAATTTTACATCTGTACATTATACAATATTATGAACAAGATGGTTTGTATGTACGATTTACATGTTCCCCTTTCATCGGTCTTCCCATGTCCCCCTTCCCTCAATGTTGTTGTTCGGGCTCCATCTTGGACCCTTTCTTCCGTTGTAGACGCCGGAGGCTCTCTTTCATTTTGTATTTGTTGCTGTTATCCCTATGGCTTTGATGGGGGGTGGGGGGGCTCCAGCCCCCTCCTCGGTCTTTTCCCATGTATGAGATACAGCTAAATATTGCAGAACACAATACAGAGTTTGCCTCACAACTGAACTGTACAATATCAGTTTAACTGGACCTCCAGATGTTCCTTACCTGTCATGATTTATTCTTTCACTCATTCACTGTCATTGGACCAACACCCTGAGATTTCCTTTCTAAAAGCTTTATGAAAGTATCATCACCAGCAAGACTTCAGCATTTCAAGAACAAGGCAACTAGAACTTAACAACAAAATGCAGCTTTTCCAGAATCGCTCGCATCCCATTGAGAATAATCAAACTCAAGACATCTGTCCACATTAAAATCCACCTTTCGTATCATATTTCATCTACGTAATGGACCAAGTCTCCCTGAAGATAGCCAATCTCCTCTCAGTTTATTATCTAATCACAGATCATTGTGTCATCAACAGACACAGTAAACAGACAACAATGCCAAAAGTGTGGTGCCCAGCTGAGTCTTGTAAGAAGAGCATTCCAGGATACCTATATGACAAAACAGGAATGTGCCATTGTTGGCAGAAGTGGTAAGCAGGCTGAAAACAGTGCATCTCTGGAAAAGTATGAAGAAGAAGATGGAACTAGCAAGATAAGGCAAGCAATCAGTTCCTTGCACCTGGTTGATGGCACAAGACTACAAACCACAAAATGCCGTCTTTCAACTTGTCCCACATTGAGCATTCCTCTCCATGGGAAGCTCTCGTACAACTTTACAGCCTACATCTTCTGCATACTTACATTCTAACAAGACACAGAATCAACTCGCAAGTTACAATAGAAACCTGGCCGACTCACAATTTCCAAGAGTTTCATCCATTGAACCACAGAAGCACACAGTGGCTAATTTACTGATGCCCAAGATGGGCTAGAGGTTGAACATATGACAGCCATCGGTTAATTTCTGTTTTGGGGAAAGTGCGATGATACCAGGCAGCTGTGGCATGCTATTTATGTGAAAAATGAGATGGAAGTGTGGACCATGCTGAGCACTGGACACTCATTTGGTCTGAGAGCAGTAGATCAACTGACTTTACAATGTTTTTAAAAAAAATATGTTTTATTGAAATTTTTTTTCCCAAACAACAATTTTTCCCCTCTTACAAAGCAAACGCAACAATAACAATACAGAAATTTTTAACAATACACAAGTAACAAAACCCCTTTATCTTTGACCTAAACTAAACTAAACCCCCCCCCCCCCCCCCACTGACTTTACAATGTTAACCAGCAATTAACCAAAGGTGTTGGAAACTTACCGGTTTTCTATTCTGGTGAGCAACATGATTTTAGTGGTCAAACTCCAGCAATACCTCTGCGCACAATGAGGTCCCTATACATTGGCTCTACCAAATTGGGACATAGGTCTTTGGACTTAGCCAAGTAGAGTGTGTTTTGCACTGGCTGAACAGAAATGTTACAACCACAGATTTCTTAGTAGCTTGGTTTGTAGATGCTTTTAAGTATGGTGATGGGTTTGAGTGTAAGCCAAACACACAGTTGACTAAAACAAAAAAAAAACTAAGACTGGGAAATTCCTCCGAGAGACTGTTGCTCTGTTGTTATTTGGCCAGGGCTGTAGCAGAAACCCTATTTATGTGTTTGAACAGGATTTCTGTTGCACTTCCAATGAACTGATAGAAGCGGCGTGGGACCAATTCGAAGGCATTTCCATACCTAGATTACAGGGGCTGAGGATACTTTTTGTATGCATAGACAGCACAGGTCTGTCTGCTCGTCTTGTCCATACCCATCTTGTGATCTTATGAAATGGGAGTATTTATGTAAAAATTAAAACAGGACATCCCCCACCCACCTCCCCACAGTAAGGAACAGCAGAGTTCAATCCCAAGTGTGTGTCGCCATTCTAAAAACTGAAAAAATGAATAGATTTCCAACATAGTCTTGAGATACTTGGAGATCTTTTAATACTTCGCCAGTATCTATGAAACTCTGAAAAGCATCAAATCATTACTAACTTTCTGCTCTTTTTCCTTTAAAAAGTATTTTGTTATACGAGTGGTTGAATATCCAAGAATGGTATTCAACCACTACTTGCTCTCTTCCTTGAATTTGGTAGATTGAAGGATTCTAATCTCAGACAGGCACATCCTACATCATCCGTGTGAATTTTTCCAATCTCCACATTTGACATGGAACGACTGAGGTGTGCACATTTTAGGCATATATTGTGCTGAGGACTTGTGCCCATTACCTATCTGCATCAATTAAATATGAACCCAGGTCCCCTGAGTGGAAGTCTAGTCTTTTAATCCAGTAAACTGTTCAATCCTTAAAGAGTGCTGCCACTTCAAATTACTTTGTGTGGGAACTTCCAAATTACAAATTTCTCAAACTGCTGTAACTTAGTTGTTTTGGTCCTTTAAGGGTTACAAGTATTGGTTGGACAGCTGTGGAGGCCTATGTATAAGAGCTTGGATGATTTCCTCTCTAACATGATTCTCAGAATGTTTAAAATTTCCTCCAGGCAGGAAATACTTGATGTAAACTTTCTGTCACTCAATGTATGCAATCACCCTCTGCACCCTCACTGGATCCTGGCAGAATCAGCAAGTCATGCCACCGAAACTTTAAACAAGTAGAGTCAGCTCTTATGTAAAACAATCTTTTGAGAAACCATGGAAATTAGTGTCTAACTCACGCTTTTGATTAAAATACACGACTCTATTGAAGCCAAACCAAATAAAATCTCTTTTTAAATAGAAAAAAGTAAGCAAGACCTGATTAACCTGTCTCTACTGAATATTTAGATTGGACTCCCTCAGCTAATATTCCGTCAACTAGCAGATCTTACGTGGCATTGCTCATGGTGAGTCAGAGCATCTGCTGCTTCATAACAACAGTATTAGGAGCAGCAATTTTTTGCGAGGTGAGCGGGAAGTGGCATATAATAGCAGGCTTTTGGCAATTGGAGAACATATATGTGGCAGCTCTCCTTCGCGAATGCACCAGAAACACTGGCAGAAGCTTGGAAATTCAGTGGAGAAAGCCAGGCCCCCAGTCAGAAAGGTGATCAAGCTGCAACCAGGGCCCTAGAGTCACTCGGAACCTTTCTTTTTAAGTATGGTTGCTCAAGGGTGCAGGGCAACATCCCGCCCAGGTGGGACCAGCTTACACTGGTTGCCAGCAATGTATATACTGTATGTTGCCACACTGGGTCCCGCCTGATATTCTGGATATTTCAGCTGATTGTTGGGCACCAATAGGGTTGAGGTTTTGTAATTTGGTAGAAATGGTTGTTGCTGACTTCCGGGTGCGGCGATGACCAGCTGAGTCGCACGTTTCGGCAGCTCCCGGTGGAACAGACTTTTGGGCTCTTAACAGGAGCCCCATCGGCAATTTTAACGGCAAATAACACTGTGCGGTAATCCAGAAGGGAATCCCCCCTGGACACGGATGGAAAGAAAAGAGAGGAAAGTAGCCGGATTGCGGTGGATCCTCTAGAGCAGCAGCCAGGAAGTCAGGCACAATGCAAGATGGCGTCGGAAGGAGGCAGTTTAATATGGGGCCCTGACCAACAAGAGTTCCTGCGGCGTTGCGTAGATGAACTCAAAAAGGAGATGAAGAAGGAGCTGTTGGCCCTGATATTACAAGCGATTGAGGGGCTAAAGGAGGAGCAAAAGACCCAGGAACAGGAGCTTCGGGTCGTGAAAGCAAAGGCTGCTGAGAATGAGGACGACATACAGGGCCTGGTGGTGAAAACGGAGATCCACGAGGCACAACACAAAAGATGTGTGGAAAGGCTGGAGGTGCTGGAGAATAATGCGAGGAGGAAGAACCTAAGGATTCTTGGTCTTCCCGAAGGTGCAGAAGGGGCGGACGTCGAGGCATATGTGAGCACGATGCTGCACTCGTTAATGGGATCGGAGGCCCCGACAGGTCCGCTGGAGGTGGAGGGAGCCTATCGGGTTATGGCGCGAAGACCGAGGGCTGGAGAAATCCCTCGAGCAATAGTGGTGAGATTTCTCCGATATAAGGACAGAGAGATGGTCCTCAGATGGGCAAAGAGAACTCGGAGCAGTAGGTGGGAGAATGCGGTGATCCGCGTATATCAAGATTGGAGTGCGGAGGTGGCGAGAAGGAGGGCAAGCTTTAATCGGGCCAAGGCGGTGTTGCATAAAAGGAAGGTCAAATTCAGAATGCTGCAACCGGCAAGACTGTGGGTCACACATCTAGGGAAACACCACTACTTCGAAACGGCAGATGAGGCGTGGACATTTATTGTCGAGGAGAAGCTGGAGTGAGCAGGCCAGAAAAAGAACGTTTGGGACAAAAGTGGGGGGGGTGAATTTGTGGGATGAAGGGAGGAAAAGGGGGAAGAGAGACTTCCCAAGTTGTTAAACCAGCGATCCTGTAACTTCTCTCTCTTCCTCATGTCGTGGGGGAGGGAGTGAGGGAGGATGAGGAGCTGAGGGCGCCGGCCATTGGGGGCGGGGCCAAAAGGGAAGCGCGGGCTTTGTTCCCGCGCTATGGTAATCATGGCGGGAACAGGGAAGCAGGAAGGAGGGGGCCTCGCACAGTGTGAGCCGAGGTCACGGGGGGAAGCTGAGGTCGGCCAGAGTTTGCTGACTTCTGGGAGCAACATGGGGGGTGCAATTACGCTAGCTTGGGATCTAGCGGGGGGGGGGGTTAACTGGGTTGCTGCCGCCTGGGGGGGATACAGCTACGTGGGAACCAGGTGAGGAGCTGGATTGAAAAAGGAAATGGCTAGTCGTCAAAGGGGGGGGGGGTAAAGAGCCCCCCAACCCGGTTGATCACGTGGAATGTGAGAGGGCTGAACGGGCCGATTAAGAGGGCACGGGTACTCGCACACCTAAAGAAACTTAAGGCAGATGTGGTTATGCTTCAGGAGACGCATCTGAAGCTGATAGATCAGGTTAGACTTCGCAAAGGATGGGTGGGGCAGGTGTTTCATTCGGGGCTAGATGCAAAAAACAGGGGGGTGGCCATACTAGTGGGGAAGCGGGTAATGTTTGAGGCAAAGACTATAGTGGCGGATAGTGGGGGCAGATACGTGATGGTGAGTGGCAAACTGCAAGGGGAAGAGGTGGTATTAGTGAACGTGTATGCCCCGAACTGGGATGATGCCAATTTTATGAGGCGTATGTTAGGACGAATCCCGGACCTAGAAGTGGGGAAGTTGGTAATGGGTGGAGACTTTAATACGGTGCTGGACCCAGGGTTGGACAGATCGAGGTCCAGGACCGGAAGGAGGCCGGCTGCAGCTAGGGTGCTTAAGGATTTTATGGAGCAGATGGGAGGAGTAGATCCCTGGAGATTTAGTAGACCTAGGAGTAAGGAGTTTTCGTTTTTCTCCTATGTACACAAAGTATTTTCACGAATAGATTTTTTTGTTTTGGGAAGGGCACTGATCCCAAAGGTGACGGGGACGGAGTACACGGCTATAGCCATCTCGGATCATGCTCCACACTGGGTGGACCTGGAGATAGGGGAAGAAAATCAACAGCTTCCACCCTGGAGAATGGACATGGGATTATTGGCAGATGAGGGGGGGTGTTTAAGGGTGAGGGGGTGTATTGAAAGGTACTTGGAACTTAATGATAATGGGGAGGTACAAGTGGGAGTGGTCTGGGAAGCACTGAAGGCAGTGGTTAGAGGGGAGCTGATATCTATTAGGGCACATAAAGGAAAGCAGGAGGGTAGGGAAAGGGAGCGGTTGTTGAAAGAACTTCTGAAGGTGGACAGACAATATGCGGAGGCACCGGAGGAGGGACTGTACAGGGAAAGGCAAAGGCTACATGTAGAATTTGACTTGTTGACTACGGGTAATGCAGAGGCACAATGGAGGAAGGCACAGGGTGTACAGTACGAATATGGGGAGAAGGCGAGTAGGTTGTTGGCCCACCAACTGAGGAAAAGGGGAGCAGCGAGGGAGAGAGGGGGGGTGAGAGATTAGGAGGGAGAGATGGAGCGGGGAGCGGAGAGAGTGAATGGAGTATTCAAGGCATTTTATGAAAGATTATATGAAGCGCAGCCCCCGGACGGGAAGGAGAGAATGATGTGCTTTCTGGATCAGCTAGAATTTCCTAAGGTGGAGGAGCAGGAGAGAGTGGGGCTGGGAGCACAGATTGAGATGGAGGAAGTAGTGAAAGGGATTGGGAGCATGCAGGCGGGGAAGGCCCCGGGACCAGACGGATTCCCAGTTGAATTCTATAAGAAATATTTGGACTTGCTGGCCCCGCTACTGATGAGAACCTTTAATGAGGCGAGGGAAAGGGGGCAGCTGCCCCCGACTATGTCAGAGGCAACGATATCGCTCCTCCTAAAGAAGGAAAAAGACCCGCTGCAATGCGGGTCATACAGGCCCATTTCCCTCCTAAATGTGGATGCTAAGATTCTGGCCAAGGTAATGGCAATGAGGATAAAGGATTGTGTCCCGGGGGTGGTCCATGAGGACCAAACTGGGTTTGTGAAGGGGAGACAGCTAAATACAAATATACGGAGGCTGCTAGGGGTAATGATGATGCCCCCACCAGAGGGGGAAGTGGAGATAGTGGTGGCGATGGATGCCAAGAAAGCATTTGATAGAGTGGAGTGGGATTATTTGTGGGAGGTGTTGAGAAGATTTGGCTTTGGGGACGGGTATATTAGGTGGGTACAGTTGCTGTATAGGGCCCCGATGGCGAGCGTGGTCACGAATGGACGGGGGTCTGACTATTTTCGGCTCCATAGAGGGACGAGGCAGGGATGTCCTCTGTCCCCGTTATTGTTTGCATTGGTGATTGAACCCCTGGCCATAGCACTGAGGGGTTCCGGGAAGTGGAGGGGAGTACTTAGGGGGGGGGGGGAAGAAGAACACCGGATATCTCTGTATGCGGATGATTTGTTGCTATATGTGGCGGACCCAGCGGAGGGGATGCCAGAGATAATGCGGATACTTGGGGAGTTTGGGGATTTTTCAGGGTGTAAACTGAACATGGGGAAAAGTGAGTTATTTGTGGTGCATCCGGGGGAGCAGAGCAGAGAGATAGAGGAGTTATCATTGAGGAAGGTAACAAGGGACTTCCGGTACCTGGGGATCCAGATAGCCAAGAATTGGGGTACATTACATAGGCTTAATTTAACACGGTTGGTGGAACAGATGGAGGAGGATTTCAAGAGATGGGACATGGTGTCCCTGTCATTGGCAGGTAGGGTGCAGGCGGTTAAAATGGTGGTCCTCCCGAGATTCCTTTTTGTGTTTCAGTGCCTCCCGGTGATGATCACGAAGGCTTTTTTCAAAAGAATTGAGAAGAGCATTATGAGTTTTGTGTGGGCTGGGAAGACCCCGAGAGTGAGGCGGGGATTCTTGCAGCGTAGTAGGGACAGGGGGGGGCTGGCACTACCAAGCCTAAGTGAGTACTACTGGGCCGCCAATGTTTCAATGGTGTGTAAGTGGACGGGAGAAGGGGAGGGAGCGCGTGGAAGAGATTGGAGAGGGCGTCCTGCAGGGGGACTAGCCTGCAAGCAATGGTGACGGCGCCGCTGCCGTTCTCACCAAAGAAATACACCACAAGCCCGGTGGTGGTGGCTACATTGAAAATTTGGGGGCAGTGGAGACGGCATAGGGGAGGGACGGGAGCTTTGGTGCGGTCCCCGATAAGAAACAATCATAGGTTCGTTCCGGGGAGTATGGATGGGGGATTTGGAGCATGGCAAAGAGCTGGGGTAGTACAACTAAGAGATCTATTTGTAGATGGGACGTTTGCGAGTCTGGGAACGCTGACGGAGAAATATGGGTTGCCCCAAGGGAATGCATTTCGGTATATGCAATTGAGGGCTTTTGCGAGGCAACAGGTGAGGGAATTCCCGCAGCCCCCGACGCAGGAAGTGCAGGATAGAGTGATCTCAGAGACATGGGTGGGGGACGGTAAGGTGGCGGACATATACAGGGAGATGAGGGACGAGGGGGAGATCATGGTAGATGAGCTGAAAGGGAAATGGGAAGAAGAACTGGGGGAGGAGATTGAGGAGGGGCTGTGGGCTGATGCCCTACGTAGGGTAAACTCATCGTCCTCGTGTGCCAGGCTAAGCCTGATACAATTTAAGGTGCTACACAGGGCGCATATGACTGGAGCACGGCTTAGTAAATTTTTTGGGGTAGAGGATAGGTGTGCGAGATGCTCGAGAGGCCCAGCGAATCACACCCACATGTTCTGGTCATGCCCGGCACTACAGGGGTTCTGGGTGGGGGTGGCAAAGGTGCTTTCGAAGGTGGTGGGGGTCTGGGTCGAACCAAGCTGGGGGTTGGCTATATTTGGGGTTGCAGAAGAGCCGGGAGTGCAGGGGGCGAGAGAGGAGAGAGGCTGACGTGTTGGCCTTTGCGTCCCTTGTAGCCCGGCGCAGGATTTTGTTAATGTGGAAGGAAGCCAAACCCCCGGGTGTGGAGACCTGGATAAACGATATGGCAGGGTTTATAAAGTTAGAACGGATTAAGTTTGTGTTAAGGGGTTCGGCTCAGGGGTTCACCAGGCGGTGGCAACCATTCGTCGACTACCTCACAGAAAGATAGAGGGAATGGAAAAGAAGTAGACAACAGCAGCAACCCAGGGGGGAGGGGGAGGCGGGGGGGGGAGGAGGAGGACGGACTCTCAGGGATGTTATTGTATATGTATAGGTATTTGGTGTATGTAATTGTATATTGGATTGCTGGATTGTATTTTTGGAGAGTATTTATTTTGGACAAGGCAGTTGCCATTTAGTTTTATTTTTTGTTTTATTTATATATTACTTATTTATTTGTTTAAAACTGGCCACGGTTATTTATATTGCTTTCTTGTTGTGTAAAAGAAACACTACGTATTGTTATGTTTGGCCAAAAAACTTGAATAAAATATATTTTAAAAAAAAAGAAATGGTTGTTGCTGTATGGTTTTGGGCTAACTACAGAAGTTTGGTGGAATTTGGAAGTAAAATAGATAAATTGTCTAACCGGTGAATTCCTGATAGCTATTGGCAGTGAGGAAATGAGTTCAACGGCATGAAGGACAGATGGTGGTGAAGTGGTATTGTTGCTTGATCAGTAATCCAGAGACCCAGGTTCAAATCCCGCCAGGGCAGATGGTGTAATTTAAAATAAAATTTGATATATCTGGAATTATAGTTTCATATTAACTATGAAACCATTGCCAATTGTCTTAAAAACTCATCTGGTTCATTATTGAAATACATATGACTCCAGACCCACAGCAATGTGGTTGATTCTTAAATGCACTCTGAAATAGCCTAGCAAGCCAATCAGCAGTATTCAATTGCTACATTACAAAGGAAACAAAAAGGAATGGAACCAGACGGACTACTTGGCATCGACTGAGGCACTGGCAACGCAGCACTGTCTTTCCTGCAAAATCCTCCCTACTAATATCTGAGGGTTTGTGTCAAGGTTGGGAGAGAAGTCTCACAGATGAGTCATGCAACAGCCTAGCATAACCATACTCATGGAATCATACCTTTCAGATCATGTCCTGGACTCCATCATCACAATTTCTGGGAATACCTTGTCCCACCGACAGGCTGGACCCAGCAGAGGTGGCGGAAGGGATTGCCTTGGAAGTCCTCACCATCAACTATGGACCCCATGAAGTCTCATGTCACCAGGTCAAACATGGGCAAGGAAACCCCCTGCTGATTATCACATACTGTACCCCCTCAGCAGATGAATCCGTACTCATCCATGTTGGACACCAACTGGAGGAGGCAGAGGGTGGCAAGGGCACAGAATGTACTTTGGGTGGGGTCTTCAATGTCCTAGAATGGATCGGTAGTACCACCACAGACCGAGCCTTAAAAGGACATAGCTGGTATACTGGGACTGCAGCAGGTGGTGAATGAAAAAAGGGAAAAACATACACCTCATCCTCACCAACCTGCTTGCCGCAGATGCAACTGTTTGTGACAGTATCGATAGGAGTGATCACTGCACAGTCCTTGTGGGGACAACAAATTATAGAATCCATACAGTCCATAAGGTGGCCATTCATCCCATTGAGTTTTCACCAATCCTATAAAAGAGCATCCTACCTAGACCCACTTTCCCGCCCTAACCCTCTAACCTTGTAACCCCATCTAACCACTAAGGAGTAATTTAGAATGCCCAATCCACCTAACTGGCACATCTTTGGACTGTGGGAGGAAACTAGAGATCCCGGAGGAAACCCACACAGACTCAGGGAGAATGTGCTAACTCCACACAGTCACCCAAGTTTGGAATCAAACCCTGGTCCCGTGAGGCAGCAGTGCTGACCACTGTGCTACCATACTATCAAAAGTGCTTTCTTCACATTGAGGATACCAATTACGGCCAGTAATTCACCTCCTGACCCCAAAGCCTGTCCACCATTGACAAGGCACATGTCAGGATTGTAATGGAATACTCTTCACTTACCTGGATGAATGCAGCTCCAATAACACTCAAGAAGCTCGACACCGGTGAGGACAAAGCAGCCCACTTGATTGCTACCGCTTCAACAACTATTCAGTTCATCCACCACTGATGAACAACGGTAGCTGCATGCACCATCTACAAAATGCATTGAAGGAACTTATCGAGGTTCCTCTGGCAATGCCTTCCAAACCCACAACTACTGCCATCTAGAAGGACAAGAGAAGCAGACACCTGCGAATTCCACCAGTTGGAAGTTTCCCTAAGCCATTCACCATCCTTACTTGGAAATATATCATTGTTCCTTCACGGTCATTGGATCAAAATCCTGGAACTCCCTCCCTAACAACACTGTGGGTGTACCTACACTTCAGGGGCTGCAGCGGTTCAAGAAGGCAGTTCCCTACTACCTTCTCAAGAGCACGGTAGCACAGTGGTTAGCACAGTTGGTTCACAGCTCCAGGGTCCCAGGATTGATTCCTGGCTTGGGTCACTGTCTGTGCTGAGTCTGCACCTTCTCTCCGTGTCTGCGTGGGTTTGCACCGGGTGCTCCGGTTTCCTCCCATAGTCCAAAGATGTGTGGGTTAGATAGAATGGCCATGATAAATTGCCCTTCGTGTCCAAAAAGGTTAGGTGGGGTTACTGGGTTGCGGGGATAAGGTGGAGGCGTGGGCTTAAGTAGGGTGCTCTTTCCAAGGGCAGACCCGATGGGCCGAATGGCCTCCTTCTGCACTGTAAAATCTATGATTCTATGAACTAGGGATGTGCAATAAATGCCAGTCTAGCCAGTGATGCCCACATCCAGTTAACAATTCTTTTTAAAAACTGGAAGATCAGCAACACTAATTTGTAATTTTCTAACATTTAAATGCTTGGTATTGTAAGTCATGCCAAGAAATGTATGAGCTACATCTGTCTACCTTTGTCATCTGTTGCTCGAGCTAAGTTTTACAGTCTGTAATCCACTCTCCTTTTCTCATGTCTATCTCTATCTTCTTTCTCTTTTTGTCCGTAATCACAAATGTATGCTCCGGTCAACAAAACACATGATAATCAAAGACTTTCTTTGCTTTCAAAATTCACCTATTTTTTTTAAAAAAAGAACTCAAATCAAAATGAGGAAAGATGGTATTAGTTCTGGGTCTCATAGTTACTTGGAATTAGGATCAACAAAACACAGGTAATAATCAATTGAGGACTTTGCGAGCTCTCAATATTCAACTCGTTTTTAATGTAAAAAGCAAACTGATTGTGAGGAAATCCCAGGTTCTTTCTCCCTCGTTCTGTGCTCAATACATTTTGGCCCCCTTGAGTGTTTTGGAAAACAAGAGCTACAAGTGGTGTATAATCATTACAGTCTTTTCCCCCCCCCCAAATACAAAGACATACACAGTCTATTCTTAAAAATATTCCACGTAAATTATATGGCTTCTGAAATGTGTCCCGCACCTTTATTCAAATAATTTTGAAAAACCCAACAGATTTTGTTGGAGACTGGGTAATTGTTTGGCTAACTATGGGCCAAAGGTGAAACTTGACAAAATATGGACACTTCAAATTGTTGGACTTGTCTACAGCTAACAAGAATAACGACTCCAGGCAAATGCATTAGGTCCAAGCCAAACTTCTCGGAGAGGTGGAGATCTTCCAATGACAACATTATTAAAAAAAACAAATACTGCATAACTGTATTATGAAATATTTAACCGTGTGATTTTAATAAAAATAGCAACCCCACTTTGTACAGAGGAGAAATTTCAGTTACTGAGGAAAAGAAATGGAGCACAAACCTTTTCCAAGAAGCATCCCGCATGATTCAAATGGTTTATTCGCAAACTGTGACAGCAAAATGCTTACATATATTTTTCCATTGTACATGCTGGCATATATATATTGGGTTTTCCATTAAAAATGTTTGTATATACAGTTTCATTATAGAAAATGGAAAGAAAAGGTTTATCATAATATATAAAAAGGTTTTATGGGGGAGGATAAAGGAGAGTCAATCTGGAGTTAAATCAGAAACTGTAATAGCCCTGTTACACATTCTGACATAAATATCCAGCACCGGTCTTGGAGGAGATATCACAATCATAGATCAAGAGAGTGAATCTTGACAATTTAAAAAATACCATTCAACCTGAGATTATGTAATCCATTTCTATTCCCTTCTTTGTATTAAGTAGAATTTTTAATATTTGGATGGAAAGGTGTAAATGCTGACTGTGCTATCTGCATGAACTGGTCTCGAGGCAGAACCTGAGTGGCGCGTGCCCGACTTGTTTTGTAACGCCAGTGAGAACAAAGCCCGAGTCCTGTTACCCAAGCAAACACACAATCACATGACTTCCAGAAGCATAACACCAAGGTTATTTCATAATTTGAAACTCTGGGTCATTCACCATTAGGGCAGCACAGTGGCACAATGGTAGGCACTGCTGCCTCACTGCAGCACGGACCCGGGTTTGATTCCGGCCTTCGGTGACTGAGTGGAGCTTGTGAGTTCTCCCTTGTCTATGTGGATATCCTCTGGGTGCTCTGGTTTCCTCCCATAGTCCAAATATATGCAGGTTAAGTGGATTGGCCATGCTAAATTGCCCCTTGGTATCCAAAAGGTTAGGTGGGGTCACTGGGTTATATGGATGGAGTGGTGGGAGTGCGCCTGGGTAGGGCGCTCTTTTGGAGGGTAAATGCAGACTCGATGGGCCGAATGGCCTCCTCCTGCACTGTAATGATTCTACAGGACGTTGCTAAAAATACCACTGCTTTTCTGTGCTATGCAGATGGCACCTGGTCATCCAACAATATGATATTTTTGATGGTACATTGTCAATGCACACTGAAATCTGGTACAAGTAGGCCTTTGAGTCAAAAATATGCATGTAACCAAAATAATTTGCATGAAATTCCCTCTCTCTAGATGTTAGATGTTCGCAAAATATATCCACAATGCGAACCGGACTTCAGAGGAAAATATTTTGCAGCTGCTTGTAAACTGTGATAATTTGTGCTAATCGAAAAAGTTACTTTGTCAAATGTGGGGGGGGGGGGGGAGAGAGAGAGAGAGAGAAGAGTAACAGCAAAAGATCTTTAATCAGTGTTTTTTTTTAGGTTTCCCCTCAACTGTCCTTTGAACAGATAACACCATCATTTTGGCTGATAGAAAGAAAATATCAAGCTGTTGGGATTGACATCTGTCTGAGTTTTGATTGCTCAGCCATTAAACTAAAGCTGATATGCTGATTGCATTCTTGCGGCTATCTTCTGTCATTCATAAGCATTTTCTCTCTCAGTGCTATGGCAGTACGACAATCTCGGTTCCTCTATAAATCTCATGTGCGCCTCCTTTATCTGAATTACAACACATGTTCCTGAAGCACCTTGGTCTTTATTAAGACTGTTACAAAATGCAAGTTAATATTTTCATTGGTACAACACTGGCTAGAGTTTGGTTCTTTTTCAAATGACTCTTTCTATACTTGTTCTCCAGTGGCTATGGGTTCTTTGTCACGTCAATGTTTCGTACTCGTAGAGGTCTATTTACTGGGGTTTCGGTTTCTAAAACATGGAGAATGGGAGAGAGGGAACTAAAGAAAGGGTGAATATTAACAGAGAACAAAATCAACACCCAAGACTGAAAATAAATAAAAGCAAAAACAAACGCTAGTCAATAGGTACACTTTAACAAGTGTTAATCTTTAAATCATAATGTCCACCAGCCAGCATAGATAGAATAGTGTGAACTACAGAGGTGTGACAATCTGTAAATTCTCTCACATTCTTGTCATTTTTTTGCACCCCATCTGTAGACTGAGTCTTACTTGTTTCCTTGCTGTCTTTGATCAGACTACGTTAGCAGTAGTGGAAATCTTTCAACACATGGGCCCAAAGATTAATGCAGACTTACTAAAATAATATCAGAATGTAACTCCACAACAGAGTTTGAATTGCTGCCTATCTGTTTCTCTTGACGGAAATATGTGTGCAGGAATTAGATTTTGTGCACCTTCATTAAATATTTTCGAGTCTGATATGGAGTTGGGTTTTACACCCACGAAGACAGTGGAAGGAAAATGCTTGTTATCGTGATATGTCCTTAATAGTTCAGAATTTAATCTGAAGAGTAAGCAGGGAAATGGGAAAGAGCCTTTCCAGTGGGATGCATGCTGAAGCCATGTTAATATTGAGATCTGGAAATAAACCCAGAGCACTGCACTGAACGTGCATCCACAGATTACCATGTCACAATCGTATTTATGATGTTCTTACACAATGGTCCTCTAATGGGTCTTATTTCTCATTTCATTCAAGCATACACACTTGTAACGCACAGGTGCCCATGTCAGACACCCTGTGTGGTTAGATTAGCGCTTTTTGTTATATTTTCTTGCTTCTGGGATTATTTCCAATACTTATTTCTACATCATTAAATTCCTGGTGAACCAATCAGTTGTGCTTCTAAACCTGTGTTTTCTTTTCCTCCAGCTCCAGTGTGCCCGAGGCAGTTGACCCTGAACTCTCGTCATGTGGCCTGCCTTATTAATCATCCACTAATCGCTCAGTCAGAAATGAAAAAAAAGAATGCGTTAAAAGGTTGCTTGTAACGAGTTAGAATTAAGCCAATTTCGCACTTGATCAAGAAGTTGCTTAAATTGTTACTCAGCTGATATAATTTACTTTTGAAAAATAGTGCACTGTTATAAGTATCTGCATTTAGAAGTAAGTGGTTAAGCAGATGCAGAACACGGTCATGATTCGCCCACATTGAGAGTTGAAGAAGGAAGTCGTGCCACCAGGGGTAGTAACAGAGCAGAAACAGGATAAGTTTCCCCTTGGATGGATAAGAAGTATGAGAGGAGCAATTCCTCGTGTTCATCCCATAGCTGTTAGTTACAGAACAGCAATGGTAAAAGCTCAGGAGCAGGAGGCCTCAGCCAGGGTGTATGATGCAGAAACAATAAAAGAAAATCTATAAATGGTCTCTCCATAGTTGCAGAGTAAATGGTTAGAGTATTATGCACAGTTAGCATTTCCCATTGAGTGAATATTATGTTGGAAAATTCAAATTCCTCTGAAGACAAATTGATTGTAACTAAATGTTCCACATTAAGAATGAATTACCAATTAATAAAGTATGCATTTTGCTCTTGCCCAATATTTCACAACATACCATGAGTAAGCTTGAAAATTCAGAAATTTATTTTATTGTTTTATCCTCTTCAAAATTCCTTAATTAAATTGCTTTCTCATTTAATGAAAGATGAGCCAGTGAATGAAGTCCTTCATTCTTCAGTATCAATTTCTCATAATTCTTGCTGCAGTAAAATCCTGTAAAAGCAGTACACTGTGCACTATGAGACCTTCTGCTTGGTTAAAATTGTTAAGTAATGGGTTAAGAGACATTGCAATTAGTTGTCTCATTTATGTTAAGTATCCATTAATGGACACTGACATGTAAAGGGGCTTCAGGTGGCCTCTGTCAGGTGATGTATAGTGAGAGTTTTGTGCAAAGGCTTTTGGAAGGAACTAAATGTGTGTTTGTGAAAAAGGAAAAGAACTTTAAACTCTTCATATCACAGCAACTAAAACGTCTAGCAGAGGATGGTTGCTGTGTAAATGTGAAGGGTTGAAAGATACAACTTTCCAGATCAAACCAAGGAGTGAGTGAGAAAAGAAAAAAAAAAGGGATATATGGCTGAACCGAGGATAAAGATGGCTGGATATGACTATCCTCCCTTATTTTCTGAAAGGGAATCGTACGACCAATAGAGAAGTGCAGTAGTTATGTGGACTAAGGTAACTGCTTTGGGAAAGAGAAAACAAGGTATGGCATTGGCTCTTTCTCTACCTTATGACAGTAAAATCTGAAACAAAGTGCTTTCTGAGCTGGAATTGGAAGAGTTAGACTCAGAAGAAGGTCTGGAGACGTTATTACATTATATGGATAAGATTTATAAGAAAGATGACTTGTTAAGTGCGTATGAAGCATGGTCGGATTTTGATAAGTTCCGGAAAATGGAGGATATCTCCATTGAAGACTATATAATGGAATTTGGCAGACTATATAAAAGACTGCAGAAACACAACCTGGAATTTCCAGGTTGGCCTTTAAATTACTTGACTGTGCTAGAGTGAGCAACATGGGTAGGCTCCTGGTTTTGACAGGAGTTCAGTTTACTGATAAGGATACCTTATTCGACAGATGACAAAAGCTTTACAAAAGTTTCTGGGGAAACATTCGATTCCGATGGCTCTGATGACCCAAATAGGTCAGCCTGCAATAAGTCAGAATATGGAAGATACACTACTAACAGGATGGCGAAATCGTATGGCTACGAACAGGGCTCAAGACTATAGAAGGAGACCGAGACAAGGAAATTATGAAGACAGAAACCCAGTTAGAACCTACAATAGGAAGATGAACCCCAGAAATGCACGGGCATGATAAATCGCTGTTTTCGATGTGACTCTCAATACCATTATGCGCTCAACTGTCCAACTCATTATGATAGTGTGTTTGAAGCGACGCATGACATGGAAGAGTCAGAAGAGGAAAAGGATAGTGACCAGAAAGAAGGCATTGTCCGATTGACAAGCAGTTTTACGCCGGTAATGAGGGTGTTGGCTGCAGAATCCTTCAACTGTGCTGTATTGGACAGTGACTACACATCTACTGTGTGTGAAATTGACTGGTTAAAATGTTACCTGGACTCTTTGAATGTTGAAAATCGTAACCAGGTTAAGGGATTTGAAAGTTCAACAAGTTTCACGTTTGGGGATGATAATACTCTGAAGTCGCTGAAAAGAGTGGTGATCCCTTGCAATATTGCCGGAGTGAATCATTTCATTAGCACGGATGTTGTATCAAGTGAGATACCTTTGCTTCTGAGCAGACCGTCGATGAAGAAAGCACACATGAAACTGGATATGGAACAGGATAAGGCAACAGTTTTTGGAAAGACGGTGGACTTACAATTTACACAGTCGGGACACTATTGTATTCCATTACTGACAAATAATATTTCAAGTAGAGTGGTTAAGGATGTGTTAATGGCAGTTGAAAATGGGACTTTAGCTGATAAAAAGCTTGTGGTATTAAAACTGCATAGGCAATGTGCACATCCGTCTCCTCAGAAGCTGAAAATTTTATTAAAGGATGCAGGGGTAAGGGATGACGACTATACTAAACTGATAGAACAGGTTAGTGACCGCTGTGAAGTTTGTAGGAAGTACAGAAGGACACCAGCACGACCAATAGTAACCTTACCTTTGGCCAGGGATTTTGACGACATTGTGGCCATGGACCTTAAGATCTGGGATAAAGCAAATAATATATTTATTTTGCATTTTGTAGGTTTAGCAACCAGATTTAGTCAATCAACGATTGTACGAAGTAAAGAAAAGAGAGTAATTCTGGATCAAATAGTAGAAAAATGAATAGGGACAGGAATGGGTCCACCGCCAAAATTCCTTACGGACAATGGGGGAGAATTTGATAATGGTGAGTTTAGGGATATGTGTGAAAACATGAATATCAGAGTTATGAATACGACTGCAGAAAGCCCATTTAGTAATGGTGTCTGTGAAAGAAACCATGCTGTCATCGATGACATGCTTCGGAAAATTTTGGCAGATCGACCCAATTGCAGGCTAAATTCAGCTTTAGCATGGGCAGTACAGGCAAAGAATTCATTGCAGATGGTTGGGGGCTATAGTCCTTATCAATTAGTGTTTGGTAGAAATCCTATGATTCCATCCATTTTGGATGACCAGCCTCCAGCTTTGGAGGGGACTCCAATTAGCTCGGGTTTTGCTGAACATTTAAATGCATTACATCGTAGTAGAAAACCTTTTTTGGAAGCAGAAGTCTGAAAGAATTCGCAGAGCTTAAAGACATAACGTACGGCCATCAGATGCCGTTTTTCAGCAAGTAGGCATGGTATACTATAAGAGAGACAATTCTAATGAATGGAAAGGCCCAGGGAAGATCATAGGCATAGATGGCAAAACAATTATTTTGCAACATGGTAATCAAACTGTTAGGGTATATTCATCAAGGATAATGGGTACAGATTACAAATTTTCAAACTTAGACAGAGCAGACATGACAAGGAACCAGAGTCATCTGGTACGCATGTGTTACAGAACTATGAGGACTATAGACATGATATAGACAGGGTTTCTGTGGAGGAACACAACACTTCTGATGAATTAGAACAGGCCATTGTGTGGGAAACAATGAAAATAAGGAGAGTGGTAAAAAGCACTTTGGCTGCTGAGACGTTAAGCCTTGTAGACGCGGTGGATATGGCCTTTTATATAAGTATGATATTAACAGAAATTTTGGGATTAGGGGATTTGGGTAATATACCTATTGACTGTCACATTGACAATAAATCCCTGTGGGAAAATGTGCACTCTACAAAAAGTGTCAATGAAAAGGGGTTACGGATAGACATTGCAAGTTTGAAGCAGATGTTGGACAGAGGGGAAATAACAAAAATTAAATGGGTCGACAGGAGCTATCAACTGTCAGATTGTTTTACGAAAAGAGGGGCGAGTTTACAGAAACTTTTGGATATTGTTAATGAAGGGCGTTTGTTTCTGTGACTGTTTTTTTTTTCTTCCTCGACCAAACACAAAAAAGGGGGGGGGGGGAAATCGTGTGTGTTTTTGAGTTTCTTGACATTTTATTTTCACCTAATTTTTTTTTTTCTCCAAGGAAGGGGAGACTGTTAAGTAATGGCTTAAGAGACATTGCAATTAGTTGTCTCATTTAGGTTTTTTATTTAATTCAATTAAAGCATGCTTTCATTTGTTTAGATGTTTGTCAGCAGAATAATGAGGTGAAATGCTGGGGGGGGGGGGGGGGGCAGTTTAGCTCAGTTGGTTGGACAGCTGGTTCGTGATGCAGAGTGAGGCCAACAGCATGTGTTGAATTCCCATCTGATCAGAGCTTATTCATGAAGTCCCCACCTTCTCAACCTTGTCTCTCGCCCAAGGTGTGGTGATTCTCAGGTTAAATCGGTACCAGTCAGCTCTCCCTCTCAAAGGTGAAAGCAACCTATGGTCTTCTGGGACTATGGCAACTTTAAGGTGAAAAGCAGTGCTTTTCTGGCCACCTTGACGTTTGTATTTGTTTGATTACTGAATAAAGGGCGATGTTTGTTCAATAAACATACACATGTAAAGTATGTTTGCCTGTGTTGTCTGAATGTACATAAAGTGTTTTTCACTAAAACTAGTGTATGTGGCTAAAAGGTGTCACCACAGCTATACCTGTAGTTAGTCAGCAATTTCTGCTGTCTCTATCTGCTTTGTAGTTTGTTATAGTTTTCTCCTCTAATTTATTTTGAGTACTCATGCATCCAATCCATCTGAATTGGTGGCCTTATCCTCCTTACATTTAGCAAGTTTGTCTAACATCTCCTTACTTTCTATCTTAGCTATTGTAATATCCATTTTGATTTCTTCAATGATTATCATTTCCACTTTGGTAGCCTCTTCAGTAAAAACAGAGGCACAGTATCTGTTAAGTATGCCTGCAATTTAAACATCATCTCCTCAGAGTTCATCTTGCACATCCTTTTGTGGTCCTGAGCCAATCTTAATCCCCTTTGTCTCCACCTGCGATCTGTGCTACAAACTGCAGTGTTTTTTGCACTGTAAAGCCTCGTAATTCATTTATTTCCGTTACCTTTAATAAATTTGTCACTTTTTCTGGCAACCTTTCCAGACATTCTTTTTAATTTATTGTTCAGTGCTCCCATTGTAAACTTAAGTCAAACACACCAAGATGTGCATTTTCCTTGCTTTGCCATTCACTTAGTCGCAATCCTCACCAACATGCTGTATCTGTGCAACCACTACCAGATATAGAGCTGGCATTTTACTCTTTTTCAGTTTATGCAAAGGTGGCACTCAAAACTGTTCTTTTGCCTGTTTGCAAACTGCATGTTTTAAAATACGTATGTATTATCAACCTACATTCAAAACTTTTAAGAGTTGATCATGTCTTTCGTGCACTAATATATTTATTTGACTGAATACCACTGCAACGCTGCATCAGATGTTTCATGAATGGATGGTGCTGCCCTACTCTTAATATCCTCAGCAGTGTCCTGAATTTCCCTTAGAATTCATTAAAGCTCAAACTGACAATAGAAAAATGAGGACGAAATCGGGAACTCTTCACAAGCAATGTCATGGGAATTTATTGGAAATATTTTTTGACCTCCTGTGGCACGGCACACGGAATCAATAGCAAGCGAGGTCTTCGAGTCAAGTGGGTTTAACTTGTGGAGGACAATTGCACCTGGGTATGAACATATTCCACTTCCTCTTCTGGCAAAAGTTCTGTCCTTAATTTTATATTCCTTTATAAATTCCTCCATCCACATTTATAATGGAGCTACCTATTTAAATGGATAATGTTGAAAGTGCTTTCTCCAACCAGCGCTAGCACTGCAGCATAATCAATGGGGGGAGGGGGGTGCAATGACAGCACAACAAAATTATATTTGTAGCTCCCATTCTAAATGCAGACATTGCAATTGATCATGGAAAGGTTAACAAAGTGCATGCAGATGAAAGATGTCACACTTCACTCATCACATTTTAAAATGCCAAACGTATTTTTTTTAAAAAGTTTTCCATTTCATGTTGATTCATTTAATGTGGAGCTGGAACTTACAACAAGTACCTGGGGCGAAATTCTCCGGAAACGGTGCGATATCCGCCGACTGGCGCCCAAAACGGCGCAAATCAGACTGGCATCGCGCCGCCCCAAAGGTGCGGAATGCTCCGCATCTTTGGGGGCCGAGCCCCAACCTTGAGGGGCTAGGTCGGCGGCGGACGAATTTCCGCCCCGCCAGCTGGCAGAAAAGGCCTTTGGTGCCCCGCCAGCTGGCGCGGAAATGACATCTCCAGACGGCGCATGCGCAGGAGCGTGTGCGGCCGCTGACAGCTTCCCACGCATGCGCAGTGGAGGGAGTCTCTTCCGCCTCCGCCATGGTGGAGACCGTGGCGAAGGCGGAAGGGAAAGAGTGCCCCCACGGCACAGGCCCACCCGCGGATCGGTGGGCCCCGATCGCGAGCCAGGCCACCGTGGGGGCACACCCCGGGGCCAGATCGCCCCATGCCCCCCCAGGACCCCGGAGCCCGCCCGCGCCGCCTTGTCCCGCCGGTAAGGTAGGTCGTTTAATTTACGCCGGCGGGACAGGCATTTTAGCGGCAGGACTTCGGCCCATCCGGGCCGGAGAATCGAGCGGGGGGGGGGCCCGCCAACCGGCGCGGCGCGATTCCCGCCCCCGCCGAATCTCAGGTGCCGGAGACTTCGGCAACCGGCGGGGGCGGGATTCACGCCAGCCCCCGGCGATTCTCCAACCCGGCGGGGGGGTCGGAGAATCTCGTCCCTGATAACTTGTAAACATCCCTCATCCTACCCCAGCAGTAGCCATTGGATGATCCTGGATAGAACAATTAAACCTTGTGTCCTTAAAGGGAATTACAACGTTGTTTTATGCAATTTACTATGAACACTGGCATGGTACATATACTGGAAAATTAAATAAGCAGAATTCCAGATGCTTCTTTTCACCCTAACTCTGTGAACTTGACTATCCACTACTAAAGGGGATAATAGGGAACAGTAACAACACACAAAGATACTATTAAGCCTTCATGAGTGCTTCAAGTTGTTAGTGATGTTAGTTCACTCTCCTCCAGAGGTGAAAAATAAATTGACATCCTACAAAATTAAAATAAAAGCCTCTCTCTTAAAAACCTTTAGCCCAGATAGAGTGCAGACCTGTATTGGTGTTGTTTTATTCATGCACATTCTGAATTAAACCTAATCATGGTTTGGAGATTGGCCACAATTTTAAACATATTGATTGTAATGCAGCTCGAGCTGGAGGACCAGTATGCATGCATGTCCTGATCAATTGTAGAGCAGACGGACTTCCGGGTGCGGCGATGACCAGCTAAGTCGCACGTTTCGGCAGCTCCCGGTGGAACAGACTTTTGGGCTCTTAGTAGGAGCCCCAACGGCAATTTTAACGGCAAAAAACACTGTGCGGTAATCCAGAAGGGACTCCCCCCTGGACACGGATGGAAAAAAGAGAGGAAAGTGGCCGGATTGCGGTGGATCCTCTGGAGCAGCGGCCAGGAAGGCAGGCACAAAGCAAGATGGCGTCGGAAGGAGGCAGTTTAATATGGGGCCCTGACCAACAAGAGTTCCTGCGGCGTTGCGTGGAAGAACTCAAAAAGGAGATGAAGAAGGAGCTGTTGGCCCCGATATTACAAGCGATGGAGGGGCTAAAGGAGGAGCAAAAGACCCAGGAACAGGAGCTTCGGGTCGTGAAGGCAAAGGCTGCTGAGAATGAGGATGACATACAGGGCCTGGTGGTGAAAACGGAGATGCACATGGCACAACACAAAAGGTGTGTGGAAAGGCTGGAGGTGCTGGAGAATAATGCGAGGAGGAAGAATTTAAGGATTCTTGGTCTTCCCGAAGGGGTAGAATGGCGGACGTCGGGGCATATGTGAGCACGATGCTGCACTCGTTAATGTGATCGGAGGCCCCGACGGGTCCGCTGGAGGTGGAGGGAGCCTATCAAGTTATGGCGCGAAGACCGAGGGCTGGAGAAATCCCTCGAGCCATAGTGGTGAGATTTCTCCGATATAAGGACAGAGAGATGGTCTTCAGATGGGCAAAGAAAACTCTGAGCAGTAGGTGGGAGAACGCGGTGATCCGCGTATATCAAGAATGGAGTGCGGAGGTGGCGAGAAGGAGGGCAAGCTTTAATCGGGCCAAGGCGGTGCTGCACAAAAGGAAGATTAAATTTGGAATGCTGCAACCGGCAACACTGTGGGTCACACATCAAGGGAAACACCACTACTTCGAAACGGCAGATGAGGCGTGGACATTTATTGTCGAGGAGAAACTGGAGTGAGCGGGCCAGAAAAAGAACGTTTGGGACAAAGTGGGGGGGTGAATATGTGGGATGAAGGGGGGGGGAAAGGGGGAAGAGATGACTTCCCAAGTTGTTAATCCTGCGACCCTGTAACTTTTCTCTCTTTCCCATGTGGGGGAGGGAGTGAGGGAGGATGAGGAGCTGAGGGTGCCGGCCATTGGGGGCGGGGCCAAAAGGGAAGCGCGGGCTTTGTTCCCGCGCTATGGTAATCATGGCGGGAACAGGGAAGCAGGAAGGAGGGGGCCTCGCACAGTGTGAGCCGAGGTCACGGGGGGAAGCCGAGGTCGGCCAGAGTTTGCTGACTTCTGGGAGCAACATGGGGGGTGCAATTACGCTAGTTTGGGATCTAGCGGGGGGGGGGGGGGGGTTAACTGGGTTGCTGCTGCTGGGGAGAAGGGGGAGCTGGTATGGGGGGGGGGGGGTGGTCGGGGCGGGGGGGACGGCGCTTGGGGGAGATATGGCTACGTGGGAACCGGGTAAGGAGCTGGATTGAAAAAGGAGATGGCTAGTCGTCAAGGGGGGGGGGGGGGGTAAAGAGCCCCCCAACCCGGTTGATCACGTGGAATGTGAGAGGGCTGAACGGGCCGATTAAGAGGGCACGGGTACTCGCACACCTAAAGAAACTTAAGGCAGATGTGGTTATGCTTCAGGAGACGCATCTGAAGCTGATAGATCAGGTCAGACTACGCAAAGGATGGGTGGCGCAGGTGTTTCATTCAGGGCTAGACGCAAAAAACAGGGGGGTGGCCATACTAGTGGGGAAGCGGGTAATGTTTGAGGCAAAGACTATAGTGGCGGATAGTGGGGGCAGATACGTGATGGTGAGTGGCAAATTGCAAGCGGAGGCGGTGGTATTAGTGAACGTGTATGCCCCGAACTGGGATGATGCCAACTTTGAGGCGTATGTTAGGACGAATCCCGGACCTAGAAGTGGGGAAGTTGGTAATGGGTGGAGATCTTTATACGGTGCCAGACCCAGGGCTGGACAGAACGAGGTCCAGGACCGGAAGGAGGCCGGCTGCAGCTAGGGTGCTTAAGGACTTTATGGAGCAGATGGGAGGAGTAGACCCCTGGAGATTTAGTAGACCTAGGAGTAAGGAGTTTTCGTTTTTCTCCTATGTCCACAAAGTTTATTCACAAATAGATTTTTTTGTTTTGGGAAGGGCACTGATCCCAAAGGTGACGGGGACGGAGTACACGGCTATAGCCATTTCGGATCATGCTCCACATTGGGTGGACCTGGAGATAGGGGAAGAAAAACAACAGCTTCCACCCTGGAGAATGGACATGGGATTATTGGCAGATGAGGGGGTGTGTTTAAGGGTGAGGGGGTGTATTGAAAGGTACTTGGAACTCAATGATAATGGGGAGGTACAGGTGGGAGTGGTCTGGGAGGCACTGAAGGCAGTGGTTAGAGAGGAGCTGATATCTATTAGGGCACATAAAGGAAAGAAGGAGGGTAGGGAAAGGGAGCAGTTGTTGAAAGAACTTCTGAGGGTGGACAGACAATATGCGGAGGCACTGGAGGAGGGACTGTACAGGGAAAGGCAAAAGCTACATGTCGAATTTGACTTGTTGACTACGGGTAATGCAGAGGCACAATGGAGGAAGGCACAGGGTGTACAGTACGAATACAGGGAGAAGGCGAGCAGGTTGCTGGCCCACCAACTGAGGAAAAGGGGAGCAACGAGGGAGATAGGGGGGGTGAGAGATGAGGAGGGAGAGATGGAGCGGGGAGCGGAGAGAGTGAATGGAGAGTTCAAGGCATTTTACAAAAGATTATATGAAGCTCAGCCCCCGGATGGGAAGGAGAGAATGATGTGCTTTCTGGATCAGCTGGAATTTCCTAAGATGGAGGAGCAGGAGAGGGTGGGGCTGGGAGCACAGATTGAGACGGAGGAAGTAGTGAAAGGGATTGGGAGCATGCAGGCGGGGAAGGCCCCGGGACCGGACGGATTCCCAGTTGAATTCTATAGGAAATATATGGACTTGCTGGCCCCGCTACTGATGAGAACCTTTAATGAGGCGAGGGAAAGGAGGCAACTGCCCCCGACTATGTCAGAGGCAACGATATCGCTCCTCCTAAAGAAGGAAAAAGACCCGCTGCAATGCGGGTCCTACAGGCCCATTTCCCTCCTGAATGTAGACGCTAAGATTCTGGCCAAGGTAATGGCAATGAGGATGGGGTTCCAGGAAGTGGAGGGGAGTACTCGGGGGGGGGGGGGGGGGGGGGGGGGGGGAAAGAACACCGGGTATCTCTGTATGCGGATGATTTGTTGCCATATGTGGCAGACCCGGCGGAGGGGATGCCAGAGATAATGCGGATACTTGGGGAGTTTGGGGATTTTTCAGGGTATAAACTGAACATGGGGAAAAGTGAGTTTTTTGTGGTGCATCCAGGGGAGCAGAGCAGAGAGATAGAGGATTTACCGTTGAGGAAGGTAACAAGGGACTTCCGGTACCTGGGGATCCAGATAGCCAAGAATTGGGGTACATTACACAGGCTTAATTTAACGCGGTTGGTGGAACAGATGGAGGAGGACTTTAAGAGATGGGACATGGTGTCCCTATCATTGGCAGGTAGGGTGCAGGTGGTTAAAATGGTGGTCCTCCCGAGATTCCTTTTTGTGTTTCAGTGCCTCCCGGTGGTGATCACGAAGGCTTTTTTCAAAAGAATCGAGAAGAGTATTATGAGTTTTGTGTGGGCTGGGAAGACCCCGAGAGTGAGGAGGGGATTTTTGCAGCGTAGTCGGGGCAGGGGGGGGGGGGGGCTGGCACTACCGAGCCTGAGTGAGTACTACTGGGCCGCCAATGTTTCAATGGTGTGTAGGTGGATGGGAGAAGGGGAGGGAGCGGCGTGGAAGAGATTGGAGAGGGCGTCCTGCAGGGGGACTAGCCTACAAGCAATGGTGACGGCGCCGTTGCCGTTCTCGCCAAAGAAATACACCACAGGCCCGGTGGTGGTGGCTACATTGAAAATTTTGGGGCGGTGGAGATGGCATAGGGGAAGGACAGGAGCTTCGGTGCGGTCCCCGATAAGAAACAATCATAGGTTCGTTCCGGGGAGAATGGATGGGGGATTTGGAGCATGGCAAAGAGCTGGGGTAGTACAACTGAGAGATCTGTTTGTAGATGGGATGTTTGCGAGTCTGGGAGCGCTGACGGAAAAATATGGGTTGCCCCAAGGGAATGCATTTCGGTACATGCAATTGAGGGCTTTTGCGAGGCAACAGGTGAGGGAATTCCCGCAGCTCCCGACGCAGGAGGTGCAGGATAGAGTGATCTCAGAGACATGGGTGGGGGAGGGTAAGGTGTTGGACATATACAGGGAAATGAGGGACGAGGGGGAGATCATGGTAGATGAGCTGAAAGGGAAATGGGAAGACGAACTGGGGGAGAAGATAGAGGAGGGGCTGTGGACTGAAGCCCTACGTAGGGTAAACTCATCGTCCTCGTGTGCCAGGCTAAGCCTGATACAATTTAAGGTGTTACACAGGGCGCATATGACTGGAGCACGGCTTAGTAAATTTTTTGGGGTGGAGGATAGGTGTGCGAGATGCTCGAGAGGTCCAGCGGATCACACCCACATGTTCTGGTCATGCCCGGTACTACAGGGGTTCTGGGTGGGGGTGGCAAAGGTGCTTTAGAAGGTGGTGGGGGTCCGGGTCGAACCAAGCTGGGGGTTGGCTATATTTGGGGTTGCAGAAGAGCCGGGAGTGCAGGGGCCGAGAGAGGCTGACGTGTTGGCCTTTGCGTCCCCAGTAGCCCGGCGCAGGATATTGTTAATGTGGAAGGAAGCCAAACCCCCGGGTGTGGAGACCTGGATAAACGACATGGCAGGGTTTATAAAGTTAGAACGGATTAAGTTTGTGTTAAGGGGTTCGGCTCAGGGGTTCACCAGGCGGTGGCAACCGTTCGTCGATTACCTCACAGAAAGATAGAGGGAATGGAAAAGAAGTAGACAACAGCAGCAACCCAGGGGAGAGTGGGGGGGGGGGGGGGGGGGGGAGGAATCGGACAGACTCTCAGGGATGTTATTGTATATGTATAGGTATTTGTTATAGGTAATTGTATATTGGATTGTTGGATTGTATTTTTGGAGTGTATTTATTTTGGACAAGGCAGTTGCCATTTAGTTTTGTTTTTGTTTCTCTCTTATTTATTTATTTGTTTAAAACTGGCCACTGTTATTTATATTGCTTTATTGTTGTGTAAAAGAAACACTACGTATTGTTATGTTTGGCCAAAAGATCTTGAATAAAATATATATATTTTTTTAAATTGTGGAGGAGACGATGTTGACCATTATTGGGATACCACTGCTGAGACTGTGGCCAACATCAGGACTGAAACTATTGAAGATGAAGGCGTCCTTACACCTAATCGTCCTTCTCACATCCCACTTTCCCCTCATCCCACACTCTCTTCTCGTCAACATGCTGTAGATGGTGCGAGCATGCACCTCTTCTTTTCCCTCACTCCCTGCACCACAACCTAACCCTTTCACCTTTCTCCTTTGAGATACCCAGAGATCCAACCTGTCCAGGAAGTAGAAGAACACCAGGAAGAGAGTGATGATGAAGATACAGCACGGTCACTAGATTTTACACTTCCAGCAACCAGCTCAGATACTAATGCTGCATGCAATTCAAAGGATAACATAGAGATGGAATCTGGACATGGTGAGGCACAGCACACAAGTGAGCTACAGTTAGGGTCGGGGACAAGGATAGCGTAGGCGCCACTTATCAGAGGATGAGAAAAATTAGATTCCGTTCCAGAGGGCTTCGATAAGTACTTTAAAGTGTGCCGTACAGAAGAATGCTGACAGGTATGCACAGTGAAATCTTTGTGCATTGGGAAACCTGTCATTCAATATCAGGGAGAATGGAACAGTATTGATGACCGGTCGCAGACCTGAAATGTTAACTCTGCTTTTCACTCCAGCGATGCTGCCTGACTTGCTGAGTATTTCCTAACATTTACTGTCTTTATTTCAGCACCAACTTGATACAGAGCTCTGTGCAGAGGTATGGCATGCATGGCCAAGTCTTGCAGGGGTCCTCCATATCAAAGCATTGGCTCAACCCGCTAATATTCTGCTCTGCAACATTTCATTGCATGCATGCTACACATTTGTGCACAGGTTCTGTACATGTGTCACAGCCATGTCAGCAGTCGAATATACATGCAAACATACAAAATACAAACAGAAGTAAGCCATTCGGTCCCTTGGGCCTGCCCCACCATTCAAGATGATCACAGCTGATGTGTTACATTTAGAGTTCCACATTCCCATTTATCCCGGATAACCTTTGATTCGCTTGTCTTAAAAATATCCAATGACCCCACCTCCACTGTCTTCCATGCAGAGAGTTCCAAAGTTGCACAACCCTTTGAGAGAAGATATTTCTCCTCATCCCCGTCCTAAAATTTTAAAACAGTGCCCTCTCCCTAGTTCTAGACTCACCCACAAGAGGGAACATTCTTTCTATGTCCACCTTATCAAAACCGTTCATGATCTTATGCACCTCCATCAAGTCACCCTTCACTCTTCTAAACTCCAGTAGTAATAAGTCCAATCTGTCTAACCTTTCTTCATAAGGCAATCCACTCATTCCAGGTATCAGTCTAGTAAACCTCCTCTGAACCACCCTGTTCCTCTGTAAACCACCCTTCGGTTTACCGAGGTGGCTCAAATGCAGCTGCTTAAAGCTGTAAAATTAAACATTGTGATTGTTGCCAGGATAACAGGCATTTACTTTCACAACTTAACACCCGTGGTCACATATCAGCTGGCCATTGAGGGAGTGGAATCTCTAACACAGCACAGAGAGGACATGTAGCAGCCACATACAGTCAGTGGAATCCTGCATCAAAGGGGAACCTGAAATCCTTTTAAAAATCTGGTGATTACTTCCTTCTGCTTTTCTCTGGCAAGAAATACTGAAATATAATTCAGCTCCACACAAGTGCCAGGCATTAACCATCTCATACAAGAGCGGATCCAGCCATCACCCCTTGACATTCAATGGCATTCCCATCGCTGAATCCCCCACAATCAACATCCTGGAGGGGCGTTATCATTGATCAGAAACTGAAATGGACTACCCACATTAATACTGTGGCTACCAGGGTCAGTCCAAGGTTAGGAAACCTACGGCGAGTAACTCACCTCCTGACCCCCCCAAAGCTTGTCTACCATCTACAAGGCCCAAGACTGGAGTGTAATGGAATACTCTCCACTTGCCTGGATGAGTGCAGTTCCAACAACACTCAAAAAGCTCAACACTATCCAGGACAAAGCAGCCCGCTTGATTGCTTCCCCTTCCACAAATATTCAAACTCCCCCACCACCGACGAACAGTGGCAGTGTGTATCATCTATAAGATACATTGCAGTAACTCACCTATACCTACATCTCAAGGACTGCAGCAGTACAAGAAGGCAATTCGCCACCACCTTCTGAAGGGCAACTAGGGATGGGCATTAAATGCTGGTCTAACCAGCGACTGCCACATCCCCTAATTCTTTTTTTTTAAATGCTCTCTTTGAATGGAGAACCTCTCCATCAGACAAGAGTGGGCAACGAACTGTGAGATGTTGCAAATATCATCAGCTTCAGTCCAAAGACAGATACATAACAGTTAATCACCATAGTCATCTTTACAGACACTGGAAATGTGGTCCTCACCCTGCTCTGTGGTGGCAGTTGTGGCTGCAGCTAGGAGTAGATTAAAGCAAGGGCAACCTTACTGAAGCACAGTGTCTCATAAATTGTTCTATGCCAAGGCTCAGGTCAGAGAATTGTTCCCTGAAGACCCTGGGCAGATATAGCCTCCTAGTGAGTGTCCTTTCCCTCCTCCTGTCTCTTCGGCAGCTTGTCCTGCTCAGTGTGGCCTCTGCTCATTTGCCCAATCATGCTTTAGTTCAAGTTAGAACACGGGGTTAGAAACAGAGTAAAGCTCCCTCTACTCTGTTGAACCCCAAGTTCAATGCATATCAGTGCATCTTGGGGATGGGAAAAAATGCTGGCCATTTGTGTCTTGGGCTAACTGGTTTGTGAAGAGATATTGAAGTCAACAGTTAGTCCTTCAGCTCCTGCCACGCCCCTTCCTGTAGACCGTTGCAACTTATAACTCAAGAAAGCACAAAAGCTGCGTTCAACCAGAAGAACTCAACCAGCATTTAACCTGTTAAGTAGTTAAGAATGCCTTCAAATAAAGCGGAGGGTTCTTCCTGCTGCTCAACACCTGTTCAGTTGTGCAAGGTTAAGAGAGGACACTGGCTACGGTGTTGAGCTTCAAAATGGCACAGCATTATCTGTCTGCTCCGCATTCTTTTGGCGCATGTTCACAGCACATGCTTTAGTTAATGCCTGCACCAATATGGCGTCGGGTGCAATTCACCTCACAAGTATGCATGTGTACTGCAGATGGCATTTTGGAGCTTCAAGTGCAGTCACACAGAAATCTGAGTCCGAATTCATACCCACTGTGTAGCCACAACCAGCTGCTCACTGGCAAGAAGCATGTCCACACTATCCTAGGCAATCTAAGAATGGTTACAGTGTTTTTAACGTTCACTAACTACTGGAGGAAAGTTACACCTATATTGAGAGCAAACAAATTTGTTCAGATTCATTAAATGGCACATGCTGCATCTTTCAGATCAATTTACCTCTTATTTGCTTTTATAAATATGCATAATTTCTCAGAATCTGATCGCCCAAATGAGGCATTTGAACACTTGTAAGCCTGTTGCAATTTGCATTTGTCCAAAACATTGAGGTAAAAAGAAATGAGAAAATTTACATGTGACATATTGAATATCACTTTCAGCTGCAGTGAAGATGTAAAGCCTACAGTAATGTGTGACACCATGCATATGACTAGTAACTGTAGCCTTCAGTCAGAAGAACTTGAGGAAATGGTTACATCCTGTGTGACAGCAAACAAAATTATTTTGGTGCCAACTTTCAGACCCCTACAAAAGCCCCGAAGGTACATTTCGTAATACTTTGTTGCACAGTAACTTAAATCATTTTCTTTTTTAAAATAAAACCTATCTTGAAAGGAAAGAATTGCAGGTCATCTACAATACCACTCATTATGGTAACTTTAGTCTTCAATTGTCAAGCTAGTATTAATAGCCTGGACACATGCCTGTGAGGTGACCACAACAATGCACATTTTCTCTCAGCTAGAATATTTTACGGCACTGGCTGCTCTTTAAGCAGCTAAGGAAGTAGTTACGTTGTCCAGCTGCAACATCTGATTTGAGTCGCCTGTAATAGATTTGGAAGCTGTGGCTGGAAACACCACAACAAATACTTTCTGCCTGGTATCTGGCCAGACATTCTTTCCCTCGAGTACCATCTTCTAATTGGAACAGTCACCAGCTGTCTATCCTGGCACAAAAACCAGACGCGATCTGTTTGCCTGTTGTCCAAGTTCAATTATGTAGTATTAAGCCAAGGCATTAAATGTGTACAGGAGATCTGTTGGGCCTTGCCCACAGCTCAAGTGCTGAGGAAAAGGGGAGTGGAGTTTCCTATCTCACTTTAACTGGTTTGTTCCTTGAAGCACTTAACAATAACAAAAATGGCTCTCAGCCTGAATGCCGTTGATTTATTCTCTGACATGCTTACTTATGGTTCTCAACATAATATGTCCAGAAGTAATTAAATGCTGTTTTTCCTATCATTGTTTATAATTTTGAGTAGTTTTCCTGATTTAAAGTATTGGTGTATATTTTTTAAGAATGTGACATTGTAGTGTTCCAAAATGTAGCAAAACATTTCATAAAAAGAGCTATCAAATGCTGCATATTTCATATTTAGTATGGAATGATTTCAATCATGAGTGAAAAGGTGGCATTATTAAAATAATAATTGCCCTGCATGATGAAATACAAGACATAAAAGCTTTTAAAATTGTTAATTTTCAGCTGGATTTCTATGTCCCCAGACTCAGAAGGTGGCCATTTGGCCCACCATGTTTGTGCCAGCTCTTAATAATAGTAATAATCTTTATTAGTGTCACAAGTAGGTTTACATTAACACTGCAATGAAGTTACTGCGAAAATCCCCCAGTCACCACACTACATTGTCTGTTCGGGTACACGGAGGGAGAATTCCGAATGTCCGACTCAACTAACAAAGGGCTGTTCAAATAGACCCATTTCCCTGTTCTTTTCCCAGAGTCTTGCAATATTTCCCCGATTAAGTATTTATCCAATTCCCTTTTAGAAATTACCATCGAATTGACTTCCACCATCCTTTCAGACAAATGTGTCCCAGATCATAACAAGTCACCCTATATATCTTTCCCCCTCACCTCTCCTCAAATTCTTAATTACCCGTTACTTTAAACTTTTGCCCCTCTGGTTATTGATGTTCTCAATCGTCTGCTGGACAATTGAGAAACAGGGTCATATACATGAATGATAGGCTGCTGGAAACAAACACAACAGTTGAAAAATCTTTCCATTGGTTTGATAACCCGAAAAGTAAAGGAAAATCATTACTCAAAAGTAGAATCAGGAAAGGCATTTAGCCTGATGAACCACAAGCATCTGAGGTACACTTGCAAAGAAAACCAACTTAAGTTTTAGATCAGTTAACTTGTGCACACAGCAGGTGCTCTACTTGTAAATCACAATGGAATGTTAACTGAAATTTCAACCATCCCGTTTAGACTTCAAAGATGCTTTGAATAGCATTCTTTGGCTCTCATTTTGGAAAATCTTGTAAATTCCTAGGCCATCACAAGTTCCCATGTTCTGAATCAGGGATACCTGTGCATAAGCCAAGGCCAGAGTCTTTAACTACTCTCGCTTTGAGATAAGGCAGTTAGAAGATGTGTGTCGTATCAAAGCAAATCATATTGCAAACCATCCTGAAGCTAAAAGAGTAGAGATTTAAAATGAAGACAATAGTGAAGCAAGAAAGATTCAAAACACCATCTCAATTTTCTTAAGACTGCAGATGATTGCAGCCATTGTGGTCAATAAGAGGCATGACACAGCTGACAGGTGGCATCGTATACAGGGTGAATGTTGTACTACCTTGCCTTTATTTGCCAATAGCTGTAATGAATGGATTTAGGAGCAAGAAAGGCCTGCAAACTGGGAGCCATCTACTCTAATCTCAGTTTGCTGCAATATCTCTATATTCTTTTTTATGTTCCATGTAATACAAATGGAGCTTAATTGCAGAAATTATGAAATTTTCATATGCATTTTCATCACTTTCAGCAAAGAAGGATTGAAAACGGAATCTAATCAATGGAGAAGCTATGTGTCTTCTATCGTCTATTTCAGTGAGACTTGGTGGCATATTCAGCAAGGATAAAAGGTCCTAATAAATCCAGCTAGAAAATATTGCTGATAATTTGGACAGCCCAAACCATCAACAAGATCAGTCAGGGGATGAAATAAATTCCTTCCCGTTGTAAGAACCATTCCTGAGCTGGTTTAAGAGAATGGGTTATGTTGCCCACCTTAGGTGACTTGATGTGCAGACGTTACAAGAGATGCTGTGGACCCACCTAAGATGGAGGCAAAAATGGTGATTACAGAAAAGAGTTGGGTGGAAATTTTCAACAGCAGCCCGAATGGGCCTTCCTATTGTTTTTTGTACCATGCGAGTCATTTGCTGACGTTCCATGCTCAGCTGAGAGTCTCAGCCATTGGCCACGCACATAGTCAATTTCGGTGAATATAGCTAATGATAGTTTGATTAATAATTCAAATGAGAAAACTACCCTTTAAATTGTCATATGCCATAAGATGACTGTAAGATATGCTGTGATCGAACATAGTGAATATTTTCTTCGTGGCTGTTTTTTGAATAACTCAAATACACTATAACAAAATGCAGCATAAATACATAACACAATCTCACTTCACATCAAATCACATGCCTGTCACATGTCATGACATACCAACATGTCAACAAAGTTTTTCAGCATATCCAATATTGCCTTTGAACCGAATAATACTTGACCCAAGGCTGCCCGTAATGTCAGTAGACATGGAAAGAAAAACAAACCTTGCTATCTATTCGTGCAAACACCCTGCTGAAAATAACCGCCTTTCCTATTTCACTGTATATTTTGGTGGAGTACAAGAAAACCTTGGTAAGGTGAACCATTTATCGGCTCCCCATGGGTTCTTAATGAAGTTTGACTTTGGCAGGGCTGGACGAGGGGACTCAGAGCATCTGTCAGGCCAGCTTTCTTTCAGTAATATTTAATGAGATAAGGCACAATTCCAGCCCAGCAGCCATAGTAGGTCCATTAGAATACACTGTCTCTGCCAAGATTGTCTAAGACTAAACATGGTGTCTTCAAGAAATAAGGTCACATTAGGTGCATCTCAGACAAACATCCAGCTGATGTTTTATTCATGAAAAAAGAGGAACCACTCAATAGCATTTTGCCTTTCCTTTAGTTGCAACAGTAGCATATGATAACTTTGTTCACAGCTTTGCCTTAGGCTTGAAGAGAACTGTGTCAAGGGTAGGCAACAGAAATCTAATAAGTGCCTTAAAGAGACAGAGACCTTTTTTTATTCTCCATAGATCAATCCTGAAATAACTGACATAGCAATTCAACAACTTGAAATGTGGTCCTGGTAACAAGCTGATATTTCGAAGGCTTCTTCCTTTTTATTTGTTACTCCCTCAATCAAAATCAAATATAACGGGTGTGATCTATTGGCCTCGCTGCGCCTGACTCAGGATGCAGCAATGGGGCCGGTAAATCTCGCGAGAGACCTCTCGCGAGATTTACCCGCCTCGTCATGTCTTGGGAGATCTAACGAGATCTCGTGAGGCGTTACGATCTAGATCCTGCCCATTAAGGACAGGACCCAGATTTGCATATTCAAGTGAGTAGGTAGTCTCACTTGAATATGTCTACACTGGATCTACCCTAACAGCCTCGCCTCGGAGACCCCGAGCGGGTGCAGTTTCGCACTTTTTTCCAGAAACGTGGACCGTGCGTATCAGCACTTGGGGGGGGGGGGGGGGGTCTCCCAGGCGATCAGGGGCCCCTGGGTAGTAGGGCTTTGGGCAGGGTGGCATCCTGGCACCTTCAATACAACCCAGGAACCATGGCACTGCCAGCATGGCATCCTGGAAGTGCCACCTGGGCACCCTGAGTGCACCTGCCAGACTGGCAATGCCCAGGTGGCATGATCAGACCCGTGCCAGGAATTGGGATGGGGTACCCTACCCTTATGAGGTGGACTGTGAAGGGCTCAACAATCCCTTTATTGGTGAGTTGGGGTGTTTGGGGGGGGGGGGGGGTATAGAGATTGGGGCGGTATTTAAAAATGGCACTCTGATCTCTGCCTGCACTGGCGAGCATAGCTCATTAGTGCAGGAAATGGGACCTCGGCAGGGCGTTCTTTGCTGAGGCCCAGAAATGAAGCAGAGTCTTGTTTAATAGTGGGGTCATTCTCAGCACTACCAGTGCTAGGAAACACTTGGCTATGCGCACTCGACACGGGACTATTTCATTTTGTTAAATCGTGCCCAACATTTATGTCAATTTATTTTTTCCAGAACTACAAATTAGTATTAATTGATTTTAAGACAGCAATTATTGTAATTTGTTTTGTGTTTTTCCAAAAGAACTGTTTCAATAATTAATTAAAAGTCCTAATATTCAAGGGCAGCACGGTGGCGCAGTGCTGCCTCACGGCACCAAGGTCAGAGGTTCGATCCCAGCTCTGGGTCACTGTCTGTGTGGAGTTTGCACATTCTCCCCGTGTTTGCGTGGGTTTCCCCCCCACAACCCAAAGATGTGCAGGGTAGGTGGATTGGCCACACTAATTTGCCCTTTAATTGGAAAAAATGAATTGGGTAATCTAATTTTTTTTTTAAAGTCCTAATATTCTTAGGTTCTGAATGTCATCAGGCATGTTATATAGGCAGGAAAGTGCCCACTGGGGAGTAGAAAACAAGAAATAAAGGGAAGTTTCCCAGACATCACCATATGGAACACTGGACCACCCATGTATGTAATTCATCCAGTGTCACCTTCACTTCTTCCTTTTAATCACTTTTATTCTAAAGGTCTGAGACCAAAAGCCAAACTGCTCATGCAAGTCATGAAGATAACAGGTCCATTAATTTCTTTAACCATTACTATTCAGTCACAAAACGAAACAAACTTGCATTCCAAGAAACAGATGTCTTCCTGGATGTGCATGAGAGCCAGCAATTCAACAGTAAGCCTTAGCAAAGCACTGCCTTCAACCATCATTTTACTTGTCCACGTGCTTATTACCAGTCCTCAAACACTGCCCAGTATCATCTCTGGTTGAGCATCTTGGGCTGTTAACCAAAATATTTCTCAAATAATGCTACTGCTGTACGAAAACTCACAACAGTTTGGGGGCAAATAAGTCCAGCACTTCAACACACACATCAACAAACAAGCAACTCAGGCGGCATGTGCGAGTGTGCAAACTTGATACTGAACGCTGCTGAAACAATCGTAGCAATTACAGCAGCATGATGTTGTTGCAACAGTAACAACGATTTTGTATAACAAGCTATGCAAAACTAATAGTTGAAAGTTAAAGCTCTTTGAAATGTCCCAGTTAAAGGATTCTTGGGGCCTTTCTTAAAAATCAAAGTCGTAATATCTACTCATTCACGGCGCCGAGGTCCTAGGTTCGTTCCCGGCTCTAGGTCACTGTCCGTGTGGAGTTTGCACATTCACCCCGTGTTTGCGTGGGTTTCGCCCCCACAACACAAAGATGTGCAAGGTAGGTGGATTGAACATGCTAAATTTCCCCTTAATTGGAAAAAATGAATTGAGTACTCTAAATTTTTTTTTAAGTAAATGTCTACTCAAGGGGTACATCCGGAGGAATGCAAGGTGCCAATTTTAACCCTAACTGACCGACACAACCAGACAGTGAAAATAGCCCCAGAAATGTAGCCCTTCTAATCTTGCTGCCTCCCCATAGGTTTTAATTTTAACCTGTTGCTTTGAGTAGGTGAGAGGCATATCCATCAGAAAGCAGTGTGGTCTTTATTTTAAAAATGCAGATTAGGTTACATTGACATTACCAGAGGACCAACTACAATTATAACCCAAAGGCTGTTCAGAGAAACCATTTGTGCTTGTTCTGCCAAGCCACACTGTGACAAAAGCAGCTGGGCAGGACGAGGTTAATTTTTGTTTTGTATTCTAGTTGGAGAGCATGAGTGCTAACAGTGGGTCTCTCCCCTGCATGGGTGGAGTTTGATTACAATTGAAGTGAGACAATAATATTTTGTTATTCAATGTAAAGTTCAATCTCTAAAAGCATACGTGTATCTTGGAATACTCTGCTAGTTATTTTTCTGGTATCTTCATGTCCGAGGAAGTGTTAACTCCCATGTTACTTTATGATAGTTAATCTGAACCTGCCAAACATCAGATTCCTACCTGCAGCCCGATGACAAGCCAGTTCCATGATATAATTGGTTTACCTATTTCAGAAACACCTTTCCGACAGAACTTTATCAGATATAACCGGAACCTCTAGGGCATATTGCACACTTTAATCACACTCTTAGGCTCATTGAAAATAAGGCAACCGAGAGGGAATGTTACCTGACCCATGCACATACAGAGCCCAGTGACAGACCGCGCTAGATCTCATGAGTGCAAAGTCTTATCAAGCTGAGCTATGCCGCAAACATCTCCCATTTTAAAATCAAATTCCCCTTATACTTCTACTACGGTGTTAGGTCCGCACTTATAAAATACTTATTCACAAGTCCAGTGGTTTTATTCATGAATTGCTGCCTCAAAGAAAAAATACTTGACAAACGAGCATTTACATAGCAACTTTCATGACCTCAAGTCCCACATTGCTTTTTAGCCAATGAAGTATTTTTGAAGTGTAGTCGTGGCTGTAGGAATCACAGCACCTAATTTGTGTACAGAAATTAATCATCACCAGATAATTTGCTGTTGGTTGAGGGATAAATATCACCCAGAATACTGGGAAGAATTCCCTAGCCTTCCAAAATAATACCAGGTGATCCATTTACATTCACCCGGGATTGTAGACAGTGCTGTGGTTTAACATCTCATCTGAAAGGTAGCATCTCTGACAGTACAGCAGTCCCTCAGTGCTGTACTGAAGTGACACCCTAGATTTTGTACTCACATCTCGGGAGAATGACTCAAACCCACCTTCTTTTGACTCAAAGGCGAAGGGGCTTGTCAGAGGGTAAAACTGACAAATGGAGACATGCGCTCAATTTCCTTTCAAATCATCATTCGTAAAATGGAACATTTTTGAAAACCTACCATAGGGGAGGGGAGACCACCCCCCAGTCAAAAGCCACAATCACCTCAATATTTCAGAGGCCAGGAGCAGAAATATGACGTTTTATAGCTTAACTTTGAGAAGAAGCAACTACGGGCGGGATTCTCCAGTGAGGACAGAGAATTTTGCGATCAGCCAAATCTCCATTCACTGCAGCGGGACCGGGGTACCCCACCGGCATGAAGGAACGGAGAACCGAAGTCTACACAACAAAAGGGCAGCACGGTGGCGCAGTGGTTAGCGCTGCTGCCTCACGACGCCGAGGTCCCAGGTTTGATCCCAGCTCTGGGTCACTGTCTGTGTGGAGTTTGCACATTCTCCCCGTGTTTGTGTGAGTTTCGCCCCACAACCCAAAGATGTGCAGGGTAGGTGGATTCAACACGTTAAATTGCCTCTTAATTGGAAATATTTAATTGGTTATCTAAATTGAAATGAAATGAAAATCGCTTATTGTCACAAGTAGGCTTCAAATGACGTTACTGTGAAAAGCCCCTAGTCGCCACATTCCGTCGCCTCTTAGGGGAGGCTGGTACGGGAAATTTAGGGAGAAAAAAGCGATTAAAAGCAAATGTCAACAAAAGGGAGTTAGGCTAAAAAAAAAAAACGTTTTTTTTTTTAAATTGGGCCAGACGATAACACAATGTAGCACTGTTGCTTCACAGCTCCAGGGTCCCGGGTAAGATTCATGACTAGGGTCACTGTCTGTGCGGTGTCTGCATGTTCTCCAGTGTCTGCGTGGGTTTCCTCCAGGTCTCCGGTTTCCTCCCACAGTCCAAAGATGTGCAGGTTAGGTGGATTGGCCATGCTAAATTGCCCTTCGTGTCCAAAAAGGTTAGGTGGGGTTACGGGGATAGGGTGGAGGTGTGGGCTTAAGTAGGGTGCTCTTTCCAAGATCCATCTAGGTGCAGACTAGATGGGCCAAATGGCCTCCTTCTGCACTGTAAATTCTATGATTCTATGAAATGCAACATTCCTATCCCAAGCCTCAGAAATACTGAGCAGATGGAGCATTGACTCGGTGGCAGCTGCCTTGTGGTGAATTAAAAGTACATTTTACTCCTAAATATATATAAACTCTAAATGAAGAGCTACGGGGCATTACAGCTGGTTACATTTTTCAGATGAATGCGCAAGGAGTAGAATATTTTACAGTCTTATCCAGATGTATGATACCCACAGATTTCTACAAGTTTCCCTCCTAATTTTGGTGGAAAATCAGTGACACCGACGGAAAACGCGGTTTCTCTTTGAGATCCACTGAAGTCACGGCTGGAGCCTTGGGGAACTCTGGATTCTCAGGGCCTACAGCTCTAATGTTTAACAAGTAAGAAATGAACCATCAATCTCACACTTATATTTTAAGTGTGTCTAACAATATGCAGGACACAGATGTTAATCATTTTGATCAGGGACACTTGGTTCCCAAAGTAGTGTTTGAGGAGTCAAATTAAAATATTTTAAGAGCTAAACCACAAACTGGCACAGTTTAATAATATTCAAATATGCAGTGGTGAGCAGCTGAGTACGGTACTTTAGATATAAACTGATGAATTCAGATCTATTGACAATCTGAATGACAACAGAACTGCTTGAAATCGATTCCACATAACAATTTATGGACAGATCTGAAGGGATACATGTTATAACTCACTCCGATTGTTTATTTTAATTGTAGAAAATCTTAAATAATTACAATGATTTCCCCCATATTTCCTTTTGAGCATCTCCTTTCTTCACCAGTCAACATTAAAGTCTGGACTTCCCAAACTAGGGCTGTGTATCCCTGCCTGTCTACAGCCTGCCAGAGCCATCGTGGGGAGTGCACTATGGATAAAGCTTCTTCAGCGAAACTGACAAGCTGGGCAGTCTTTGATCAGTTACATTGATGAGCTCCAGCCATGGCCATTCAGAGATTTCTGTTGAAAGCACTTCTCTCAGCATGTGCTACCACTGTGGAACTTGTTCAAGGAACAGGTACTACGTGTCCTTGTTATGCATGTCCCTGTCAGGCAGGGAAGAGATGGTCGAGTGAGGGAACCATGGTTGACAAGAGAGGTTGAATGTCTTGTTAAGAGGAAAAAGGAGACTTATGTAAGGTTGAGGAAACAAGGTTCAGACAGGGCGCTGGAGGGATACAAGATAGCCAGGAGGGAACTGAAGAAAGGGATTAGGAGAGCTAAGCGAGGGCATGAACAATCTTTGGCGGGTAGGATCAAGGAAAACCCCAAGGCCTGTTACACATATGAGAAATATGAGAATGGCTAGAGCGAGGGTAGGTCCGATCAAGGACAGTAGCGGGAGATTGTGTATTGAGGCTGAAGAGATAGGAGAGGTCTTGAACGAGTACTTTTCTTCTGTGTTTACAAATGAGAGGGACCATATTGTTGGAGAGGACAGTGTGAAACAGACTAGTAAGCTCGAGGAAATACTTGTTAGATGTGCTGGGCATTTTGAAAAACTTGAGGATAGACAAGTCCCCCGGGCCTGACGGGATATATCCAAGGATTCTATGGGAAGCAAGAGATGAAATTGCAGAGCCATTGGCAATTATCTTTTCATCCTCACTGTCAACAGGGGTGGTACCAGGGGATTGGAGAGTGGCGAATGTTGTGCCCCTGTTCAAAAAAGGGACTAGGGATAACCCTGGGAATTACAGGCCAGTTAGTCTTACTTCGGTGGTAGGCAAAGTAATGGAAAGGGTACTGAAGGATAGGATTTCTGAGCATCTGGAAAGACACTGCTTGATTAGGGATAGTCAGCACGGATTTGTGAGGGGTAGGTCTTGCCTTACAAGTCTGATTGAATTCTTTGAGGAGGTGACCAAGCATGTGGATGAAGGTAAAGCAGTGGATGTAGTGTACATGGATTTTAGTAAGGCATTTGATAAGGTTCCTCATGGTAGGCTTATGCAGAAAGTAAGGAGGCATGGGATAGTAGGAAATTTGGCCAGTTGGATAACGAACTGGCTAACCGATAGAAGTCAGAGAGTAGTGGTGGATGGCAAATATTCAGCCTGGATCCCAGTTACCAGTGGCATACCGTAGGGATCAGTTCTGGGTCCTCTGCTGTTTGTGATTTTCATCAATGACTTGGATGAGGGCGTTGAAGGGTGGGTCAGTAAATTTGCAGATGATACGAAGATTGGTGGAGTTGTGGATAGTGAGGAGGGCTGTTGTCGGCTGCAAAGAGACATAGATAGGATGCAGAGCTGGGCTGAGAAGTGGCAGATGGAGTTTAACCCTGAAAAGTGTGAGGTTGTCCATTTTGGAAGGACAAACATGAATGCGGAATACACGGTTAACGGTAGAGTTCTTGGCAATGTGGAGGAGCAGAGAGATCTTGGGGTCTATGATCATACATCTTTGAAAGTTGCCACTCAAGTGGATAGAGCTGTGAAGAAGGCCTATGGCGTGCTAGCGTTCATTAACAGAGGGATAGAATTTAAGAGCCGTGAGGTGATGATGCAGCTGTACAAAACTTTGGTAAGGCCACATTTGGAGTACTGTGTACAGTTCTGGTCGTCTCATTTTAGGAAGGATGTGGAAGCTTTGGAAAAGGTGCAAAGGAGATTTACCAGGATGTTGCCTGGAATGGAGAATAGGTCTTACGAGGAAAGGTTGAGGGTGCTAGGCCTTTTCTCATTAGAACGGAGAAGGATGAGGAGCGACTTGATAGAGGTTTATAAGATGATCAGGGGAATAGATAGACAGTCAGAGACTTTTTCCCCGGGTGGAACAAACCATTCCAAGGGGACATAAATTTAAGGTGAATGGTGGAAGATATAGGGGGGGATGTCAGAGGTAGGTTCTTTACCCAGAGAGTAGTGGGGGCTTAGAATGCACTGCCTGTGGAAGTAGTTGAGTCGGAAACATTAGGGACCTTCAAGCAGCTATTGGATAGGTACATGGATTACGGTAGAATGATATAGTGTAGATTAATTTGTTCTTAAGGGCAGCACGGTAGCATTGTGGATAGCACAATTGCTTCACAGCTCCAGGATCCCAGGTTCGATTCCGGCTTGGGTCACTGTCTGTGCGGAGTCTGCACATCCTTCCCGTGTGTGCGTGGGTTTCCTCCGGGTGCTCCGGTTTCCTCCCACAGTCCAAAGATGTACAGATTAGGTGGATTGGCCATGATAAATTGCCCTTAGTGCCCAAAATTGCCCTTAGTGTTGGGTGGAGGTGTTGACCTTGGGTAGGGTGCTCTTTCCAGACTCAATGGGCCGAATGGCCTCCTTCTGCACTGTAAATTCTATGATAATCTATGATTAATCTAGGACAACATCGTGGGCCGAAGGGCCTGTTCTGTGCTGTATTTTTCTATGTTCTATGCTTTGGCAGGTGGTTGCCAACATTTTGGAAAGCACTTCATCTATCTCGCAGTTCATTCACCTTCAACTTAATGCCACTGCTGTCGGCCTTCACTTGGCATGGGAGCAACTTAAGCAGCTCCACCTGCCACCTCTACTGAGAGGCAAGAGCAAAAAACACATCACAGAAAACAGTAGCAGCAGCACCCTTTGCCTTCTCCTCAGCTGCATGAATGGACACTGTGATCCAGGTGGAAGGAGGAGAGACCCCAAACATAGGGTGGGATTGTCCAGCCCTTTCTGCTGGTGGGACCTTCTGGTCCTGCTGAAGGAGACCCACGCAGTGGATTCCCCAACGGTGAGGCTGGCGAGCAGCGCAAATTGATTTTGGTGGGGGGGGGGAGAGAGAGAGAGAGAGAGAGAGAGAGAGAGAGAGAGAGTAAAAGAGATACCCCAGCCATAGGATGTACAGGTAAAGGTACAGTTGAGTATTCATAAAGGCTTGCAACAAATGAAGGGAAGGACAACATTTTTGGAGGGTGTCTGTGAGGCATGGGTGTGATTCAGTGTTTGCACCCTCCTGAACTCCTGGATCCTCTTGGTGCACTGTTTTCAAGTTGGAGGGGCCACATGTCTGCTGCTGACTTCCTGAACAAAAAATAGTCTTGCTGCTCCGGCAGGGGGAAAGTCCAAAAGATTACACCTATTGTTTTTTTGAGTACAGTTGTACCATTGTTGCAAACCAGGACTTCTTTGGCTTAATTTTGGAGGAATCCAGTTACAAAACACTATGGGTGTAATTCAGCGACAAAAGTTAAAGTCTGCTTTTGGGTGCGTTTGGCAGGGTGTTTCTCAGAGGCTGCAGTGTCGAGAATCACCCCGCAATTCAATGGCACCTTTTTGTTTTTTGGCCTCGGGAAGATTCTTCTCGCTGAGGTAGCCGTCCTGCACTGGTGAGATGACCTCGCCAGGTGTTGACTCCCAGGGGCCAGGTGCATACGACGCCCGGTAGTTAAAATGAGCCGAATGGCTCATTTAAATATGCAGATCTGGATCTCACCCAGCGATGTCGTCATTCAGATTGCACCAGGCGGAGCGAATCGGGTAGCGATCGGCCTGACGTGGATCCTGATTTGGGGCTTTTGCACAATTCACCCGTTGCACCCGGATCCACACCGGGCGCAACATGGTCGCTGAGTCGCGACCTATATTTCTATCATATAAGAACATTTGAAAATATGAAATAAGAAAATGCTTTTGATACTTGGAGCTAACTTCCTTTTAATATGCCATATACAAAACAATATGGGCGCAATTCAGCGACAAAAGTTAAAGTCCACTTTGGGAGTGTTTGGTGGGGGGTTTCTCAGAGGCTATCTTTAATGCATTTCATTTCCTAAGGCAGATGAATAATCATAGATATACTTTCTGATGGTTCTCTCTAATCTTCATAGATAGTTAAGCCGCACGACAGTAGTCAATCTAATATTTGGATCATGAGAACAAAAAGGAGGCGTGGAATAATACAAAGCCACTTGGCTCATCAAGCTTCCTGTAGACGAGGGACAATCTGGACTGTAATTGACCACTTAATAAAGGTTCTCAAAACCACTTCTCCCTCTTCACTTCAAAAGCGAAAATTGGATAGAGCTCCAGTGTAACACCCTGCTTTATTCATCCTATTGTCTTTCTTGGAATGACAATCCAGTGTGCCAGCAGTTCATAAACCATCATGTTCCATGGGATTCATTTTCCTGTGTCTGCGTTTTCTTTCTCACACACTCAATCCAGTTCTCATTCAGATATTTCTTCTAAAAGGTGCCAACTGGGATGTTGAGAGTTAATTTTACTGGGCATTTATTTGACTTATCCACAATGCTGCAGGGGATGTACGGAAGAGTGAGGATGGGTGGAGGGAAATCCTTCAAATCTCTGTCTGATCTTGCTTGAGACATGATAATCCTATATACAATTTCCTTACTTCTTAGTTCACAGTCCCATTAGATAAACTGCCAGGTTTACATTATCCAGTCTTCTCATCCAGAATCCAACAGCACACTATACCATTAAAAAGTTTGGAGCTATGTTCGATGTGTTCATGAAGGTAATAAAGCTCTACTTTGAAAAATTGATATACTAAACTTCCATTCATTCAATTAAGTATCAAATTTGACTGCAACGGTTGCAAAGCTTTTCTGTAAACACCAATAGCTCAGCTAAAAATGAATATATCCAATAACTTGTAAGTAAAATAAATATACTAAATTTTGCAGGGAGCATAAACTGTTACTCTACATGTTTTGTACTCAAATGGTTATGGGTTCAAGACCCTGCATAGGCAAACCTATCTACTGTGAACATGAGGGACTTTGTCACTTTGGACCAGAATCCTCAGTAAATTGATAAATATTCAGATCTTATGTTATTCTGATCAGGAGGATTCTGCCCCAAACTGACAAAGGCCAATACACACAATAACATTGGTATAATTTAATTCCCAATATCACATATTTTTAGGATCTGTGTTGTCGGTTATGATGTAAAATATGACAGCTCATGTGGTTAAGTCATCCATGAAGTGAGAATGGAAATTAGAATGGATTGGGAAGCTAAGTTGTGAAGAGAAACCTCAGAGGTCAAAATTAATTTTAACAATTGCCACTTTCAATAGGAATTATTTTTATGATCTTCAATATCATCAGTATTAAATATAGGGCCTGCCTAGTGTTATAAACCCCATCCAAGATACTGGAATCCTCCTTCGATTCCAACAAAGATCCACTGTGGGTCTCAGCTAAGTGAATGAGTGGTAAACAGGTTAAAAAAGATGTTGGAAGAAAAAAATTAAAACACTACAAAATACTTCATTAAAAATGTGAAATACGCAGTTGTTTCTTCAATCACTAAGCCCTCCCTAAACACCTCAACTAGTCACTGCCCTATCAGCTTTCAAACATGTCTAAAAACCTATATTTTAGACTATGCTTTCACCCCAGCCCCTGCCCAAACCCTTGGTTTCTTATTTTTGATCAGAGTCTAATCTTGCTTTCTATCCAGTGAAATGCGAAAAAATGTTTTTCTGTTTGTTTGAACCTATAAAATTATACATTTTAAGTTACTGATACTGGGGCCGGGATTCTCCGACCCCCCGTCGGGTCGGAGAATCCCCGGGGGGCATACGAATCCCGCCCCGCTGCCGGCTGCCGTATTCTCCGGCACCGTTTTACGGGCGGGGGCGGGATTCACGCCACGCCGGTCGGGGGCCGTTGCAACAGCCCCCACCCCGGCAATTCTCCGGGCCCCGTTGGGCCGAGCGGCCGTCCGTTTTTGGCCAGTCCCACCGGTGTGTGTTAGGTATGGTCCCACACGGGGGGACCTGGCAGGTATGTATGCGGGGGCGGTCGGCGGGGAGCGCGGGGGGATCCGACCTCGGGGAGGCCTGGCCCGCAATCAGGGCCCACCGATCTGCGGGCGGGTCTGTTCCGTGGGGGCAGTTCTTCCTTCCGCGCTGGCCCCTCTAGGGCTCCCCCATGGCTGGCGCGGAAAAGAGAACCCCCCGCGCACACGCCAAAATACTCCGGCCGGTCTGAGCATGCACGGAATCATTCTGCTGGTTCCGCACATGCGTGAGACCACGCGGCCCTTCAGCGCATGCGCGAACTCGCGCAGTCCCTTTGGCACCAGCTGGAGAAGCTCCAACCCCTCCAGCGTCCACCTAGCCCCCTAAACAGGTGAGAATTCCTCACCTTGGGGGCCCATTGACGCCGGAGTCAGTGGCGCCGGTTTTCCTGCCGGCGTGGGGACTTAGTCCCCGGAAGGGAGAATCCCAGCCCTGATGTTAGAAGGTACTTTCTGAAATAATGGGTGGGAGATTCTCCGGTCCCCCAGCCGTGTGGTTCTCGGCAATGCGTCATTTGCAGGCAGCGGGATTCTATCTTCCCGCCGCTTGTCAAAGGGATTTCCACACCACATTGCCGCAAAACCCATTGGCAGGGGTGCGTTGCCAGCGGGGAAAAATGAATCTCGTGATTGGTGAATTCTTTAAGGTTTCTCTAATTCTCTAATGATTTCTCTAAGGTTTTGATTGATATTATATGCCCACAGTATCAACAAAATAGAATATGGTTTTTAATAATAATAATCTTTATTAATGTCACAAGTAGGCTTACATCAACAGTGCAGTGAAGTTACCAGAGCACCCAGAGGAAACTCATGCAGACACAGGGAGAACGTGCCGATTCCACAGAGACAGTGACCCAAGCCGGGAATCGAACCTGGGACCCTGGCGCTGTGAAGCAACAGTGCTAACCACTATACTACCGTCCACGCTTGTGGATCGAAATCCTGTAACACACTATAAGGAGAGTGTAACCTCTTTCCCTCACCTACAGCAAAGACATGCTAAGGAGCTTGGCAGGCAAACAACACATTGCACAAGACTAGAATCTTGTTCTCTTTCCACCACAAGAATACAATAATGGTCAAATTGGAAAGCATTCCCAGAAAGCTGGTCTGCAGCCAGGTCGATGCTTTCGCCATAAGACATTCCACCACAGACTGCGGCTGTGTGTGATTTAGAGCCAGCAGGTCACATGGGGTGTCTTCAGCTCACAAGCTTCCGACATGCCACTAGATATGAATTCTAAAACAATCGTGTAATGTGTGGTTTCTTACTGACTAGGATTATGTGGGGATGGAAAGTAAGTAATAGATTTTTCAGCAGGGAAAAGGTGGTTAAAATTCATTTCGAAAAGCAGATTCTTCCTACAGTACAATCGTGATTACACAAAACTAATTTGTGCAGAAACGTTGACCAGTATTTAATTGATGCAAAGGGGGTCTTGCTGGGGGGCTGGGGTCTGCCTGCTTTGCCTCCTTCGGGAAAGGTCACTGAATTTAGTGTCAAAGAGGCACAAGTGGCCAGCGGGAGGCTATCTCCAGGATTAAGGATGTCGGGGGAGAAAATCCTGCCCTGTGAGAGTTCCCATCCAATCAGAGGCTGGCAGATGTCCATCAGCTGGAGCAGTGGCTGCTACCGGTAATGCACCCAAGGATAAGCCTAGGATCACCGAGGGACCCACACCGCAGGTGTGGTGAGGGTCGCAGGATGGGGTTTATGGGGGGGTGGGGGCAGTGTTGACAGCCAGGGTAGAGTGGAGGTTCTCGGAGAGCCCCCCTGCTGCCCGATGCTGTGTCTGCCAATCAGGCACTGAGTGTTCCTTTCAACGAGGGACCTCTCCTGGGATCCTGCAAGCAACCTTCGGAGGGTTTGCTTTCAATTTTGCTGCTCGACATCTGCTCCACCCACTCACTGCTTAGAGGGATGAGGCAATTACTTGCCATCTTAAGGGTCTCAATTAGTGGCAGGATAGGAAGGCTGTCCAAGAGCCTTCCTGCCCAGATCCACTCGAAGCAGAGGTGGGGAAACAGTGGGGATGCTGCCCAGCATCTACCACAGAATTAAGTGGAAATGCAGGGGCAAACGTGCCTCAGGGAAGAGGATTAAGTCCTGCTCATTATTGTAGGGCCAGGATCTGCATTTTAGCCTTGATTTTAACTTGGGGTAAAAGGTCAGTGTGGATCGGGCAAGGTGATAGCCAAGCCCACCCCAATTTGCCATTTAATGATCTGGACCTCATTATCATACTTTAGTCCCAACTCCCATCCAAACCTGGTGCAAGGGCAGATGACAAAATGTTACAGTTTGTAACATCTGTATCAATTCATTGTCCCTCCCTCAAAAGCCATTCTTATAAAGTTCAAACTATTTAAAATACATTATTAACCATTATTTAATTTAAGTTTGAAATACGCAATTAGACATCATTTCAGCCATAAGACCATAAGACGTAGGAGCAGAAGTAGGGCATTCAGCCCCTCGAGACTGCTCCACCATTCAATGAGATGATGGCTGATCTGATAGGATCCTCAACTCCACTTTCCCTCCTTATCCCCATAACCCTGGATTCCCTGACTGATTAAAAATGTCTATCTCTGCCTTGAACATACTTATTGACCCTGCCTCTATAGCCCTCTGCGGTAAAGAATTCCACAGATTCACGACACTCAAAGAAGAAATTCATCCTCATTCCGGTCTTAACTGGGTGACTCTTCGCTCTGAAATTATGCCCTAGTCTATCCCAAAAGCGGCAACACCCTCTCAGCATCTACGCTGTCAAGCATGCTGATAATCTGTCTCAACAAGGTTGCCTCTCATTATTCTAAACTCCAATGAGCATTGGTCCAACCTACTCAACCTATCCTCATAAGGTTGCGCCGGCGTTCATGACGGCACGAACATTTGGCCGCCACATCAGAGAATCGCCCCCATAAATGGGTGACCCAATGGTCCCCAGTTCTTGATTCTCCCACAAGAGGAAACATCTTCCGCACATCTGCCCTGTCAAGATCCCTCAGGATCTTAAAAGTTTCAATCAAGTCGCCTCTTACCCTTCCAAACTCCAGTGGATTCAAGCCGGGCCTGTCCAACCTTTCCTCGTATGACAACCCGCCCATTCCGGGTATTAGTCGAGTAAGTCTTCTCTGAAATGCTTCCAATGTATTTACTTAAATAAGGAGACCAACACTATACCCCAGACATGGTGTCACCAGAGTACTGTATAGCTGAAGCATAATGTCTCTACTTTTAAATTCAATTCCCCTTGCAATAAACAATAACATTTTAATAACTTTCCTAATTACTTGCTGTACCTGCATCCTAGCATGTTGTGATTCATGCACCAGGACATCCAGATCCTTCTGAATCTGAAGAGCTCTGCAATCTCTCACCAGTTAGCGAATATGCTTCTTTTTTATTCTTCACGCCAAAATGGATAATTTCCCATTTGCCCACATTATATTCCATTTGTCAGATCAGGGGCCAAAAAAGCGAACGAGTGACTTATTTTGACTGATATCCAACAATCCCTACTGAAGCATGTGGATATAAAACAAGGACAGATTTGGACGTAGCTGCAATGCCCCGATGATTTAACAGTGTGTAAACATTTGCTGTCCAGGCTAACTAATCAAGAATTCCCGCTTGGGCAAGGTATTGGAGGGCACCTGGAAATCGTAGACCTGGATTGTATGAAGAAGCCAATGGCTTTGGGAAATGGTGAAGAGGACAGAGAGAGAAACTGGACAATAAAGGAGGAAGAAAAACATTACAGAAGATACTTGGTGCATTGCGAGACCCCAGCTTGACACCATAAGCCGTGAAACATGCCCGGTTCCCCCAAGGACCCAATGTTTATAGTTTACCTTGGTTGTTGTTCGGTTTTATTTTTCCATCTTGGATCTTTTGATTTTAAAGGCCAGTCAATCAGTTTAGATTATAGTCCAGATGGATAATAACGCAAAAATAACAAGATAGTAATCTGAACTAACACATTTGAAATCATGTTGAAACAAACATTAACGAGCCGGGGAACAAGATGCAAATAATGGCTCTGTTGGGATTTCAGGCCATTTGGAGCACCTGCTTTACTAGATTCTTCTTAGCTATACAGTTGCTATTAGGATCAAGAAAAAGGATCTATAAAGAAGAGCAAGCAGTTTTTCGTTTCATTTTATAAAATGAGCCTCTTCGGAGTTCACTAATAACTATTATATTTTGCAGTACGGTCCCAGAGAAAAGAATAGCACGAGTTTCAGCAGGATGAATCAGCAATGTAACATTCAACAAAATACTAAAGCAACAGCACAAGCAATGAAAATATCAAGGGCCTTCCACTTCAGGTGGTATGTACCACTAATCTGACAAAGATCCCAATAAAGCAAAGCAGGTCTGCCTAGTTATCAAAACAGTTATTAGAAACAAAAAACCGAGGATATTGGAAACCCTGGAATTAAAACAACAGAAAGTACTAGAAAAACTCTGCAGGTCTGACAGCATCTGGGGATAGGGAATGGCTGTGATTTTCTTGTCCCGCCATGGTGGGGTATGGGGACTGGAGCGAGCCAGCCAAAAGTCCTTTGACTTTCGATGGGGACTGGAAGACTGGAAGATCCTGGCAGCGAGCTGGGCCAGAAAATCCCAGCCGATGCTTCAGGCCCATGAGCTTATATCCAGAACTGGAAAGTGGATATCAGTTCTGGCGTGACCTAAAACAGGGCAGGAGTAAGAAATGTTCAAATGTGGGAATCTATGGCAGATCCTGTGATTGGATAAGCAGTAGCGATTAAAAATAACAGGGTGGGGCGTGCTAGTTCATTCATTGTCAGGTCCATGCACTGCAGATATGTGTTGAATAAAACATCTGAGGCATGTAAGTAAGTAAGTAATCTTTATTGTCACAAGTAGGCTTACATTAACATTGCAATGAAGTTACTGTGACAAGCCCCGAGTCGCCACATTCCGGCACCTGTCCGGGTACACAGAAGGAGAATTCAGAATGTCCAAATTACCCAACAGCATGTCTTTCGGGACTCGTGGGAGGAAACCGGAGCATCCGGAGGAAACCCACGCAGACACGGGGAGAACGTGCAGACTCCACACAGACAGTGACCCAAGCCGGGAATCGAACCTTGGGACCCTGGAGCTGTGAACAACAGTGCTACCCACTGTGCTACCATGCTGCCCCGTAAAATACTGCACACTGGGGAATGATGACAAAGTTTGTGGAATCAGCACAAGGAGACTTGAAAGGGGCCTGTGAGTAGCAAGCAGTGTTGAGACAATATGGAAGCGCAATTTTCAAAAAGCAAAGAAAATACTGGGATTCACAGACAGAACACTGGAATCAATTGCGATCAAGCTGAGATCTTGGGTGGGATTCTCCACCCCCCACCCCCCAGCCATGTGTTTCTTGGCGGCGACGCGCCATTTGCTGGCACTGGGATTCTATCCTTCCACCACTTGTCAATGGGGTTTCCCATTGAATCTACCCTCCGCCGCCGGGAAACGCACTGGTGGGTGTGCGCTGCCAGCGGAAAAAGTGAATCCCAAAGACCGGAGAATCCCTGCCCTTATAATGCGCTGAGTAGCCTGCAGTGGAAATACTGCATGCAGTTTTCAACAAGGTGCGAATAACAACGAGAATCTCCCGAAGTGCAAGTGAATAACCTGCGAGGAATGATTAGAAAAGTTTAACTTTTACAGTCCAGAGAAATCAAGGCATAAATAAAGGTTAAATGGCACGAGTACGGTTAAGTCAGATTACTTCAAGAGAAGACACGCCAGTAGAGTAAGAGGGCATAAATTTAAATCAGTGAACTTTAATGTTAAAGAAAATTAATTAAAAATATGCATTGAAGCCAACGGAAGAATGGAGATCAATGTGGAACTGTATCGTCAACTATTCTCCTCACTGAAATCCTTACCTCCTCATTCACAAACATTTGATAATTCAGAGCTTGCTCTTGAGAAACAGTTCTATCATTCTCGCTACTTCCAAAACGCTTCAGTGAAGCCCATCTCTTTAGTAGTGCTGTTGATCTGCCTCCCATATTCTTTCCCCTCCTGGTCAGTGCCCGTCTCGGAGCTGTAACCATTGTTAGAAAAAATATTTTTCCATATTTGGCTGGAACTACAGGAAAGAGCGAGATGAAGCCCTAATTAAAAATGGAATATAATGATCAAATAGAAGCACCCCACTTACCCTCCCAGGTTTATAATAATAAACTCCAAATGTGCAACGGCTGGCTGAATTGCATGGTCAGTTCATGGGCCACTTCGAACTGATGTCAGCAACAAAGACAATTCCAAACTAAATCATGAACTGCCTTTGTTTTGTTATAAGAGGTAGGGAACATTTTGTGACCAATTGCACAAGAAAACCAATAGTGTATTGACCACCAACTACTTTTAATGATATCCTGTGTGGGGGAGATTTTCCTGGGTCTGCACCAAGTGAATCATGTGGGTGTAGCAAATATCAGAAAACCAGGCAGTTGGGAGTTACTGCCTGCAGTGAAACTGCCCGAGTCTCTTTGATCAATTTAAATGGAGAAAAACTGGCTGGGATCCCTTATAAGCACACGCTCCCCACCCACCTGATTGTGCGATATTTCTTGAGCCCAGGAAAACCTCCTTTTATATCTGCAGGGCTTCACTGTCTTGGAAGTCAAATTGGCAACGCTGCTAGAGGTATCAGTGCACAGACTAAATATTGCATCACCATTAATCTCATCAACACTCTTTCTTGGCTTATTCCTCTCCATTTGCCAATAGTAGCACAGCCAAGGAACCCAAAATGGATTTCTGGCAGCTTTCACTGGAGGCCTTGATCAATAGATGTGCAGTTTGTTGTAAATCGCAGCCTGCTTCTATTTAAGTGAAACTACTTGAAGACTGTTGATCAGGAAGAAGAGCGCGCTGCCCGACGGTTGTGCCACGTCCCACCTCTGTCTCAACACAACAAAGAATTTCGGACACAGCAAATTAGTTGCAAACTAGAGACAGCGTGTTCCAATTTATTTTGGCTCTCGCTCTGCAAACTTGGAATCCAAATCACGCAGCTGTTGTGTGTGCAGGCTGGGAATTAACAAGGACAGGATAGGACAGGGACTGTCTCCTCGTTGAAAGGACAAGCTTAAAAATAAAACTTAACTGAATCGAGCAGTTTAAAGGGCAATTAATGCTGACTGTACAGTAAACATGCTCATTAGAAAATCCTTTACATTACAAATATTTGAAGATTGATCACATGGTATTCAATAAATTAAGTTTTCACATTGTTGTTACAAAAAAAAACGCCAAGTGTCGCAAAAATGCTTTATGTTTGTTGGTATATTCCTAATTGTTTTGTGTCTCAAACTATCTCAAGCTGACACTAACTGTGATGCAGCTACAAAGGCATACAAGAAAACAGGCTGACCTTGATGAAAGCTGCTCCAACCACGTGCAAACCCTGAACATACGGTGGGTCAGAATATTTTGGACAGCAGTTGTGTAAAAAAAAAAGACGGCTCGGGTTGAATGCCCCGAAACTGAGAATCTGACGGCTGCATGCCTCTGATTCAATGTTTTTTTAAACTGCACAGCACTGCTTCCTTTGCAACTTTCCAGATATCTACTATATCCTCTCAATACTATTACATTTAGGTGTCAATGTCAAAATTTATAAATGATCCACCAAATTATAAACACCAAAGTTGTTGATCAGAGGTTCCTTTTTACCTTCAGAACATTGAAGCAGTTTATTGAATTTTCTTCCCTCAAAGCCTATGTCAGGGCTGGTCCTTTATAAAGAAATAAACTTGTTTTTGAAATCTTGCAAAGATTAAAAAGAGTCCTGTGTTTCAGCTTCCATCAATGTTACTAAGTAAATAAATTCAGTAGTCCTGTTTCATCAAAGCCAACCAAAGTGATTTTGTAACCAGAAACAGGCTGACTTTCTGCATCCACTGCAGCACAGTGGTTAGCACAGTTGCTTCACAGCTCCAGGGTCCCAAGTTCGATTCCCGGATTGGGTCACGTTCTCCCTGGGTCTGCGTGGGTTTCGTCCGGGTGCTCCGGTTTCCTCCCACAGTCCAAAAATGTGCACATTGGGTGGCTTGGCTGTGTTAAATTGCCCTTAGTGTTCAAAATAGGTTAGGTGGGGTTACGGGGATAGGGTGGAGGTGTGGGCTTAGGTTGGTGCTCTTTCCAAGGGCCTGTGCAGACTCGATGGGCCAAGTGGCCTCCTTCTGCACTGTAAATTCTATGATTCTATGATCCATGCTCCGAACACAAAACTTCACTCACATGGATACAAATATAAGCATATGGAACTATTTTCAAATAATCCAGACTCTATCCAAGCACTGTTAGTATGTTCTTCAAAACGCTAATATTTGCACATCATAGTCATTGTCATACAAAAATGCTTGAAAAAAAGTCTTTGGCCGGAATTGTCCGGCTTGCTCCGGAACCCGCCACGAGAGATTTGGGAGCCTAGCCAAAAGTCCATTGACTTTGGGCGGGATTGGAAAATCTGCCCCTTTTTTCCAGCGTCTCCTGAATAAACTAACAAAAAATTACATTTTACTAAATGATAATGATGAATGGTTATCTAGGAGGTTGTAACATAATTGAAGGCCTTAGATTGCACCATAAACGGCAAGAATAAAGCCTGAGAGATTTATATCCTTCATTTAAATCCAAAATTAGATTACAACCTAGAACACGCTCCTTTATTTTAAATTCGCTAAAATATAGGTTTCATTTATTTATTGATGATAGCTTTATTCTGTTTGTAGATAATTATTGTGTTGTTTGGATCTGTTAAAATGCACCTACCTTTGATGCACAATGCAATTCTCAGAAGGGCATTACCAAGCTTGACTGTACTGGAGTTTCTTGGAATTTCATCTATTCTCAATAAACACAGCAAAGATTACAAAACCTACTTGCAATGTTTTCGCTGAATGCAAGTGAATTAATACCTGTTCGGGAACCGGATTGAAAGATCCCGCAAAATGTAACAGTCAAAGTATGCAAATACTTTATGAAGCATTATGTTTTTCAAGAGGCTGGGCCCTTTGCTGATGTAAGTGACTTGGCACAGAAAGCAGTTCATCAGGAATCAATAAGGTAGGTTGTAAAACCGAATTGATATTCTGGAGTTAATGGATTTTGTTCGTGTATATCTGCTGTTTCAACAACTTATTTTATCTTTTTACAATGATAAAAAAATAAATTTGAGTGCCTTGAGTGTCAGCTGCAGAACACTACCATGACTTCCTATATCAGTGTGACTCTGTATCATAATGAAATGAAATGAATGAAAATCACTTATTGTCATAAGTAGGCTTCAAATGAAGTTACTGTGAAAAGCCCCTAGTCACCACATTCCAGCACCTGTTCGAGGAGGTTGTTACGGGAATTGAACTGTGCTGCTGGCCTGCCTTGGTCTGCTTTCAAAGCCAGCGATTTAGCCCGGTGCTAAACAGCCCTGTGGCCATAACCAAAACATATAGTAATGCAGCTCACCTCAATGATTTCCAATGTCCTGATAGATAAAATTAAAGCAACTTTACAGCAGGTGATCAGACTTTTACAAAACATTTCATGCTCGACATTTTGCCAGGGGAAGTGCGGGGGGGGGGGGGGGGGGGGCCCTCTGCGGAGTTCCACGGGTGGGAGGAAGGTGGGGTCCCGAGTCTATTTTGGCGAGGGGTTTCCAGTGTAATGGGGTGGGGGTTCCCGGAGTCCATGGGAAGGTTCATAGTATACATCGGGAAGGGGAGGGTGCTGGTTTCCCATGCCCGTGGAGAATGGGGTTCCCAATGTATGTGGGGTGGGGGGGGGTGGGAATCTCCTTTTGCATGAAGGAGGAAGAGTCCTTTTTTTCAGGAAACCTGATGTTGCCAGTTTTTTCAGGCCCCGCCCTGTCAGCATGATGGCATGGGAAAGCAGCATGGTGGCGCAGTGCTTAGCGCTGCGGCCTCACAGCGCATAGGTTCGATCCCGGCTTTGGATCACTGTCCGTGCGGAGTTTGCACATTCTCCCCGTGTTTACGTGGGTTTTGTTCCCACCACCCAAAGATGTGCAGGGTAGGTAGACGGGACACACTAAATTGCCCTTTAATTGGAAAAAATGAATTGGGCATTCTTTTTTCAAATGATAGCATGGGACAAGCCTCCAGGATGTTTTTCTTCTTATGTCCGACAATATGGCAAGTAAAGTCAATTATGCAGCCTGTGAGCTGATTTTCTTGCCTAAGCCAGCACCTGGAAGAAAAAAAGGAAACTTCTGCCCAACCTTTATGGATTCATGTCTCCCTTCAAGCTTTGAATATAGAGTAGAATATGTAAATTAACACCCCAGCCTCAACGACGGAGACATTTTCAGGAGGCTGGGTTTCCATGCCTCAGTTCCCAGTATGTGCTCCTGCCACGAAAATTTCCACAATCAATGTTAATCCATAAAATCAGCTCTTTTACTGGGCTGTCACTTCATGAAGCATGGAAGCAGGATTGCAGTGATGAATATATGGTCCTCCAGTAAAATCAGTCTCGGTCATTCAGCAAGCGTTTCAAGTGCATGCTGAATTGGGGCTTCTCTTTAATCTGGCCAACATTATTCCCTCAACCAAAACAAAGATTATCAGGTTATTCTCATATCATTGGTGTTTGCGGGATTTTGCTAGGTTGGCCTCCCAATTTCACAGTAATTAATTTTATGCGAAGAACATTGGGATGCAGTGAAAGAGCTTTTTAAATACAAGTACTTTCTTTCAGCTGGTGAAGCAGTGCTTTCCATTTGCCTTAGAATTCATGAAGATTTTACTCAAACTCACAGTAACAAAGTGATTTTTGGGGGAAGGTTCTTTGGCAAAGCAATAGCCTCATCTTTTCTATCAATCAGATTTTAGTCTTACACTCTCATTCCCCACTCTGATTCCCCACATCAATTCAGCAAATAAAACTTTACTTCCAGGAAAGAAGATTCAATACCGTTTCACTTAATCCTGATCGCCATAAAATATTTTTTACATATCATCTAACTCCTTCAAACATACACCGTGAACATTAATGTTCTCGTCCTGCATTAATCAATTGTGGATTTCAATCTATGCGATGGTCAAAATGCAGGGAGTAGGCCAAGTTTAGAATGAAACGGCCCTGCTTAATAAATATTAATATCTTTCTACATTATACAAATGAAATAGGTAATAGAACTCCATATGATCCAGTCTATTTTTGTATAAATGATCTGGACTCAAAAATGATGAACATCTATTAACAGAGTGCCGTTCGTACCCTCAAAACATGTGAATATGCTTTACAGCCAATTAGTTAATTCTGAAGTGCAGTACCACAACCAGCAATGAGATCAAAACCATTCATTGATTTTTTTTGATTATGTTGGTTGAGGGATAAATGTTGGCCAGGATGCCGAGAGAACACCATTGCTCTTATTCAAATAATGCCATGGTGAATAAGCAGATGGTGCCTCAACTTAATGTCTCATCCAACAATGCATTGAACTTTCAGTGCTGCATTGTCCGAGTAGATGGCGTGCTCAGATCATGGATGAACCCTTAACCATTTGTCTCTGAGGTACAACTGAGCCTAAACTGCAGAAGAGAGTCAGAGCTGAAAGCGGCACGAGACAAGAGTTAGAGTTCGGAAGAGAGTCAGAGCTGAAAGCGGCATGAGACAGAGCGAGAGTTCGGAGGAGAGTGGGGGCTGAGAGCAGCACGAGACAGAGTAAGAATTTGGTGGACACTAGGGGTTGAAAGCAGCACAAGATAGAATGAGAGTTTGGAGGTGACTTGGGGCTGAAAGCAGGTCAAGGATGTCAATGAGCAGCTGCAGAGCACCCTGAAGGGTGATTTACCCTAAGAGGCGCCACACCTCTGGCGAGGTGCAAGGTTGTGATAATGAATAATCTCAGCCGTTTGAGGAATTGAACCTGCACTGTTGGTATTGCTCCGCATCATGAACCGGCTGTCCAGCCAACTGAGCTAACCAGCCCTCAAGTGCTTATGAAAGGCATCAGGTAGAAAATACAATTGATAACCACATTAAATATAGGAGGTTCCGAAGGAAGGTGAAGAGGCAAATGAGAGAAGCAAAAAGAGAGTATGAAAAGAGATTTGAAGCAAACAAAAAGGAGAATCCCAAAGTCTTTCATCGGCATATAAACAGTAAAAAGGTGGTAAAGGGTGGTGTAGAGATGATGAGGGACCAAAAATGGAATTTACACATGGAGGCAGAGGGCATAGCTGAGGTACTAAATTAATACTTTGCATCTGTCATTACTAAGGAAGATGATGTTACCAGGCCATGGTAAAAGATGTGATAATTCAGACATCAGAATGGTTTAAAATTGAAAAGGAGGCATTTGATAGGTTATCCATACTTAAAAATTGCTAAGGTACAGGGAGCAAATGTCATGCATCCAAGGGTACTGTGAGAAGTGAGTGGGGAAATTGTGCAGGCACTGCTGTAGACTTCCAATCTTCTTTCGACCCCGGGCTGGTGCTAGAGGACAGGGGACTTCCAAATGTTACACCCTTGTCCAAAAATTTCATGCAAAGAGAAGCCCAGAAACTACAGTCCAGTCAGTTGAACTTCAGTGGTGAGGAAATTTCTAGGAACCATAAGTCGGAACAAAGTTAATAGTCATATGGACAAACAAGGTTTAATTAAGGAACGCTAGTATGGATGTCTTCAGGGAAAATCATGTTTAACTAACTTACTGGAGTTTTTTGAAGGGGTAACAGAGAGGGTTGATGAGGACAATGCTGTTGATGTGGTGTACACGGACTTCCAAAAGACATTTGGTACAGTGCCACACAACAGACCTGTGAGCAAAGCTAAAGCTCATGGAATAAAAGGGGCAGTAGGAACATGGATATCGAATTGACTGAGTGCTATGAAACAGAGTGTAGCTGTAAATGATGTTTTTTGGGCTGGAGGAAAGTTTGTAGTGGAGTTCCCCAGGGGTCAGTGATGGGACTCTTGCTCTTCCTGATATCTTGGAGTACAGAGCAGAATTCTAAAGTTTGTGAATGATAAAAACTCAGATGCATTGTGAACTTTGAGGAGGATAGCATAGAACTTCATAAGGACATTGGTGGAACAGGTGGACAAGTAGCAGATGAAAGTTCAATGCAAACAAATGTGAAGGATCCATTTTTGTAGAAAGAACATGAGAGACAGTATAAAATAGGTACAACTTTAAAGGGGGTGAAGGAGCAGAGAGACCTGGATATATATGTGCATAAGTCATAGAAGGTGGCAGGGTATATTGAAGAGCGGTTTATAACAGTATCCAGGGGTCAATTCATAGGGGCATAGAGTACAAGAGCAAGGAGGTTATGTTGAACTTATTCAGCCTCACTGGTGTATTGAATTCAGTTCTTGGCGCAGCACTTTAGAAAGGTGTGAAGGCACTGGATAAGAGTGGAGAAAAAATTCATGAGAATGGTTCCGGGGATGAGCAAGTTCAGTTATGAGGATAGATTGGAGAAGTTAGAACTGTTTTCCTCAGACAAAAGAAGGCTGAGAGAAGATTTGACAGAGATATTCAAAATCATGTGGGGTCTGGACACAGTAGATAGGAAGAAACTCCCACGCATGAAGGATCGAGAATGAGAGGACGCAGATAATATATGAATATAATAATATTAATTTCAAGTAATTAAGTAAAATTTTAAGTAATTAGTAAAAGAAGCAATAATGATACCAGGAGAAACCTTTTCAGACAGTGAGTGGTTAGGGTAAGGAATGTTCTGCCTGAGAGTGTGGGGGAGGCTGGTTTAATTGAAGCATTAAGAGGGTATTAGACTGTCATTTGAAAAAAACAAGAATGTGTAGCATTATGGGGCAGGAGAATGGAACAAGGTGAGTTGCTCATTCGGAGGGTCGGTGAAGACGTGATAGACAAAATGGCCTCCTTCTGCACCATAACAATTCTGTGATCTTCTACCGTCTACAAACTTGAGCTCAACCAAAAGGCTGGCTATATCTTAACCCACAACAATTTCTGTTGGCCATCATGTCATTCAGTGACATTCAGTGACCTACATTGGCTCCTGGTCTGACAATGTCTTCATTTTGATATTCTCATCCTTGCTTTCAAATCACCCCAGGGGTTTTTCCCCTCTCTATCTCAGTTATCTTCCTCAGCCCTACAACCCTCATAGATATTTGGACTTCTCCAATTCTTGCCTCTATCACAACCTGTCTGCTCTGGAATTCCCTCCTTCAGCCTCTTAATCTTTTCAGCTCTCTCTCCTCCTTTAAAATGCTCATTCAACCTCACCCCACTTCCTGCCCACAGCCCCTCATGAGGCTGCATGTCATTTTTTGAAATATAAATTTAAAGTGCCCTATTATTTCCCCCCCCCCCCCCCCCCCCCCCAATTAAGGGGCAATTTAGCATGGCCAATCCACCTAGCCTGCACATCGTTGGGTTGTGGGAATGAGACCCATACAAACATGGGGAGAATGTGCAAACTCCACACGGACAGTGACACGGGGCCGGGTCGAACCAGCCCCTCAGTGGCCTGAGGCAGCCGTGCTAACCACTGTGCCATCATGCTGCCTCAGAGAGGCTGCATGTCAAACTGTATTTCATAACACTCCAGTGATACAACTTTGGATGTTTTACTACTTTAAAAACACCAAGGCACATTTTTGTTGTTGAGGGGAATGATCCCCAGTGTAAAGGGGATAAGGTAAGAGTTAAGGTTAGAGAATCATAACATGTACAACCTTAAGGAAAGATTAAGGGAACAGCACTTTGATGAGGTATGTAAAGATTCAAATCCAAGATGAATCCAGAATTTGATCCAAAGTATAACAAGAAGCTGCAAATGTAAATGAATGAAAAGTAAATGTAAAACAAATATATAGAAAAACCCTACAAATAGGGTGATAATCATTTGGGCTATTGTGCCAGGCAAAGTAACAGAATCAAAGGCATGAAAGGGATTCAAAATGCAGCTGATTCTAGAAGTGTGATATCTGATTTACTGGAATGAGCAGCTTTGAGTGGCCTTTTATAGTTATATACTTTTAAAAAAATAAATAAATTTAGTGTACCCAATTTTTTCCAATTAGAGTCCTCAGCACCATAGGCAGCAGTGCTAACCACTGCACCACTGTGCCGCCCCATTATGTACTTTTTCCATCTATTTTTCTATCTATTATATTAATTTGGCGTATTTGTTGGGAGCACCTAGTTTCACGAAACCCCACAATTTAGTTTCATTAACTTTCATCTTGCAAAAACAAACTGCAGTCAAAACCTTTTATTACTATGTGTTGGGGACCAGCAACATATTCTTATCAAGGTTTCAAATTCGCTGCGATTGCAATCAAGCATTGACTGGGGCCTAGGACCAAACCTGATGCAATGGGAGGCCTATGCAAAATACATTAATTCATATTATCAGGTTATATTGTATGAAATATATGAATACATCTCCTGTAAAAAGATGATTGTCTGCTACTATCTGCTGAAGGAGCAGAGACACATGCTGACTTATTTCATCAACTGGATGAGGCTTTGCTGCACCAGCCTTAAAAGGTTAACACTTTAATGCATGTCTGGCGAGTCTCTGTCTGATCTACAGGAAATGTCAGAGGAAGTGTTTCGGGAAGGAAGAGTGCTGCCTTCATTCTACTGCATCAACAGTGCTAAGATAGCAAACACACTACCTTCCATTAAAGAAAACAGAGTGAGTTAATGCAGCTCCAGAGGCCCAACATTAACTGTTTTAAAAAATCACCTTCATTAAAACAATATTTTTATTTGTTTGCTCACTGTACACTTCAAATTCTAACATGCAATTTGCTTTTAGCAATAGCTCCTAAAGTAAAACTCTCTGAAGGCTGCTATCAAATGATATCTTTCAGGCCAGCTGGCAATGACCTTGATGCAGACTTTCACTTTGTTTACAATTGGAAATCCCTTTTTCATATCACCACCGACAGCGTAATATCAACAGCATAACGCTCTGTTAATAGAATTAAATTAAACCACTTTATAAACCTGTTTCAATGCTTACACTGACTGAGCAAAGACTAAAATTCAACTTTTTAATGTTAATCTGTACTGGCCATTACATACTAATCAATAACTTGTTTGGTGACCTCATAAAGGGTGTGGAACAATGGATTTGTTGCAGATAATGAATATAACAAAGGTGTATATAAATAAGTCGCTGGCTTTTATCAAAGGGATTTTTAACTCTTTGTTGGAGATAAATACAGTTTACTTGACACAGTGAAGGAGGTACTCCATCCCTTTTGCCCTTTCTTATATCCTTAATACTTCTCAGTTCTCACTATTCTATACCATCTCCTCTGTTCTGCCTCCTTGCTGATCTGAGATGTTCATTAAAGCAATGCTTCCACTAGGAGGTTTGTCTCATTCTGCCAGTTCAGGTTGGCAGACTTGTGAAAGTCACCCTTGGAGGGGATATGATAGCTCAACTACTTGAGATTTGAACTGAGTATCTGAGCCAGAAGTCCAACCCCGGCACTAGTTCACCTGACTGGTGCAACTTTGGGAAACTTAAAAAATAAGTCAAGATGATGACAGGGTAATGCAGCAGCGGCATCGTCTGGTGTGACGTGTGTGTTTTGAGCTGCAATGTTTCATGTAATTAATTCTGAATTCCAGCTATGGCACCATCAGGAGCTGCTGCAAGAAGGCCAAGAATTTCCTCATGGGAGGAGAAAAGTAGTTAGAAGAAGGATCACCCAGAGCTGCTCGTGTAATTGGTGAGTAGCATTGATAGAGGCCCCAATGGCAGGTTACCTGCCTTGTCTGCAAATGGTAGAAGGCATGAGGAAAGAAATAATTCTCACCAAAGCAGGAGAAAATAATGCAAACATAAAAATTTAACAACATAAAAGTTCTTGAAATGAGTAAGACATAATATGCTAGGGCATAGACAAACATGTTCTACCAGAATGAGCTCAGTTTTGAGACAGACTAACAGCCCACAATGAGTTTCTAATGTGCTCCAATAGCAGAGTTCTGCTTTATAATCTAAAACCAGTTAGAGATCATGTAGTCACTTCCATTAACAGTCCTGTTAACAACGAAGCAACAACAAAACAAACAAAAAAAAGAGATGATGGTGAACCTTTGCCCTGTTGAATAATTGAAGAATTTATAGTGTCTCCTTTTTTGATTTGGTGGATGCTAATAAAACATAAATTAATAAGAAAGCTAAAGCACAATGTGTGGACAAAATATTCTTCTGCATGGATCCCAAATTCATTATTAAGTGGACATGAAGTTCCTCTCAGTTATGACCTGAATAGATATCGCCACAGCCTTACATGTGGATAGTGGTCACTAAACAGATCCAAGCTAAAACTTTTCATTTTCATATTTCTTTGGAAAAGGCGAATCCGTTTCAGATACAAAAGAATAAAATAATAACATGTTCACATGTAGCATTATTGCATTGTAGAAGATAGACCAGCTATATATTTTGTCCTGGGGAAATGGAGGATCAAGAATGCGGAATTGTACTAACTGGGTGCGATCCTTCAACCTGGTTGGTGCACTGTAATAGTGTGCATAATAATTCTGCATAATACATGCATATTTTTTGAAAGAAATCATTTATGTGCATTGTTGTTTTTCAGGTGTTAAATTCCAATTTAAACACTGTAAGACTCGGGGACAGCGAAGACGGGATGTGTGAAGTCAATGAAAAAGAGTGAAATACTGTGAGAAACTCTTGAGTGGATAAATATCATTTTCTGCTTTTTACGCAAACCCGCTGAACTGACGAAGGATGCACTGAAGGTTGAAGTGTTTAGTGTCGGAGGGGACCCGGGGTGGGAGAGTGATAATTGTGCCTGTCCTCTCTCTCCCCAGCCATTTGACTACAGCACCCAGTATATTTTTTTTGTTTCTCCAAAGTGTGTGTGCAACATTCTGCTATTTTATTCTGGTAAAACGTAAATTCTTGATTTTTTAAAATATAAATTTAGAGTGCCCAATTAACTTTTTCCAATTAAGGGGCAATTTAGCGTGACCAATCCACCTACCCTGCACATCTTTGGGTTGTGGGGATGAAACCCACGCAAACACAGGGAGAATGTGCAAACTGCAAACGGACAGTGTCGCAGAGCAAGGATCGAACCTGGGAACCCGGCGCCGTGAGGCAGCAATGCCACTGTGCCACCATGCTGCCCATTAAATTCTTGATTAATAAGGGGATCAGGGGTTATGGGGAGAAGGCAGGAGAATGGGGGATGAGAAAAATATCAGCCATGATTGAATAGTGGAGCAGACTCGATGGGCCGAGTGGCCTAATTCTGTTTCTATGTCTTATGGTCTTAAAAGGTTGCAGTCACAGCTGATTACAAGATTATTGCTGCAATCATCTTTCCAGCACTGGGGTTAAGGAATGGGCCTAATTACAAATGCCGAAACCTATTTTGCGGTTTTGCTCAATTGGCCTATGTAATAAACGTTTGTAGCGAGGTTTGTAATCTCACTAGTATTAACTGCATTTTAATCCTGCTTTTCCCCACTAGCAGGTCCCTTGAGTGTGCCACACATCCAGAATCATAGAATCCCTACAGTGAAGAAGAAAGCCATTCGGTCCATCGAGTCTACACTGACCCTCTGAAAGGGCACTCTACCAAGGCCCATTCTCCCAACCCATCCCTGTAATCCTACATCTCACCTAACCTTGTGGACACTAAAGGACAATTTAGAATGGCCAATCCACCTAATCTGCACATTTTTGGACTGTGGGAGGGAACTGGAATACCCAGACGTAACCCACACAGACATGGGAAGATTGTGCAAACTCCACACAGTCACCCGAGGTCGGAATCGAACCAGGGTCCCTGGCGCTGTGAGGCAGCAGTGCTAACTGTTGTGCCATCGATTATCATTAAGATTATCAAACATATTTGATTAGGACAGGTGGTGATTGGTTTTAAGAAGGGAATAGGAATGACCCTGGTAATTATAGTCCAGTTAGTCTTACTTCGGTGGTCGGTAAGTTAATGGAAAAGGTCCTGAAGGATAGGATTTATGACCATTTGGCAAGATGCAGCTTGATCCGGGATAGTCAACACGGATTTGTGAAGGGCAAGTCTTGCCTCACAAATTTGACTGAATTCTTTGAGGAGGTAACTAAGTGTGTAGATGAAGGTGGAGCAGTTGATGTCGTATACATGAATTTTAGTAAGGCGTTTGATAAGGTTCCCCATGGTCGGCCCATGAAGAAAGTAAGGAGGTGTGGGATAGAGGGAAATTTGGCCAATTGGATAGGTAACTGGCTATCACATAGAAGACAGAGGGTGGTGGTGGATGGAAAATTTTCAGACTGGAGACCAGTTACCAGCAGTGTACCACAGGGATCAGTGCTGGGTCCTCTGCTATTTGTGATTTTTATCAATGACTTGGAGGAGGGGGCTGAAGGGTGGATCAGTAAATTTGCTGATGACACCAAGATTGGTGGAGTAGTGGATGAGGTGGAGGGCTGTTGTAGGCTGCAAAGAGACATTGATAGGATGCAGAGCTGGGCCGAAATATGGCAGATGGAGTTTAACCCTGATAAGTGCGAGGTGATTCATTTTGGTAGAAAGAATTTGAATGCGGATTACAGGGTCAATGGCAGGGTTCTGAGGAATGTGGAGGAACAGAGAGATCTTGGGGTTCATGTCCACAGATCTCTGAAGGTTGCCACTCAAGTGGATAGAGCCGTGAAGAAGGCTTATAGTGTGTTAGCGTTTATTAAACAGGGGGCTTGAGTTTAAGAGCCGCGGGGTTATGCTGCAACTATACATGACCCTGGTGAGACCACATTTGGAGTATTCTGTGCAGTTCTGGTCACCTCATTATTGGAAGGACGTGGAAGCATTGGAAAGGGTGCAAAGGAGATTCATCAGGATGCTGCCTGGTTTGCAGGATAGATCTTATGAGGAAAGGTTGAGGGAGCTAGGGCTTTTCTCTTTGGAGCGGAGGAGGATGAGAGGCGACTTAATAGAGGTTTATAAGATGAGGGGGATAGATAGAGTGGACGTTCAGAGACTATTTCCTCGGGTGGATGTAGCTGTTACAAGGGGGCATAACTATAAGATTCAGGGTGAGAGATATAAGAGGGATGTCCGAGGTAGGTTTTTTACTCAGAGAGTGGTTAGGGTGTGGAATGGACTGCCTGCTGTGATAGTGGAGTTGGACACTTTAGGAACTTTCAAGCGGTTATTGGATAGGCACATGGAGCACACCAGAATGACAGGAAGTGGGATAGCTTGATCTTGGTTTCGGACAATGCTTGGCACAAAATCGAGGGTCTGTTGTGTGCTGTACTGTTCTATGTTCTTAAGGCGTGAGAGGTAAAGAGGAAGAGATTTTAAGGAGGAACTCAAATCATACAAACCTGTCCACAGCTAATATCACTCCTCTCAAATCAGCTGTCTCAAGTGATGTTTGCAGGAAGTCAAGACAGACAGCATCACCTCCTCCCTCCCGGAGGTGAAGGTGAGCAAGTACAAATGGAATGGATTCAACCAGCACGGAGAAGACTTAAGTAACACGCATTATGAGCATGTGCTGCATATGGTTTAAAAATATACAAAATACCATCCAACTGTACAATCCCCACAAAAAGGTACTTTCAAAGATCAATCAGCTACGGTGCACATTCCTGAACTTAGTCGGAGCCAGGCTGACTAAACACACAGCTTCAAATAAAGTCATCAGAGCCACAGACTCATTCACAACGTTAAATATAAGATATGATTACAGCTCTTAATTTATTTAGCACTTGCCACAAATATTATTTTGTCAATACTCAACATCGTTTAGATATACTCTTGGGGTGCGTTTTTCATGTGGTGACTTTAACACTTCTCCTTCCAGGCCTAGACAAAGAGGACAACAGTTAATCACAATCGCCAATACTGATCGTTTACCCAAGATTGGACATTAAATATTTAGATCTATAGGTGTCTTTCTCTGCTAAAATGACTTGTTTGTAATAATGCTCTGCTTTTATGTGTAACATCATTAAGCAGTTAAGAATATGGTGCCAGATTTGAAATGCAAATAAAACCTTTTCAAAAATAATTACTGTATAATTATATCGTCACAGACAGATTTGAGAGAGAACTGAAACCTTTGTATTTTATTGGGTGAGATATAGGCATGAATTCATCCACAGTTGTTTTTTTGGCGCCTTGGGAAGTTTCTCACCTGTCTAGCCCACGATTAGGGCTGGAGTGACTCTCAGTGTCCCGCCAGAATCAATGCGGGGCACGGCCTGTTGATCCCAGGAAAGGCTTCTCCTGGGATTCCTGATTGTCATAAACTTAATGGTCATAAACCTAATGAGATCTAACCAGATCTCGTGAGATGTCCCAATGGGTTCAGAAACCCACTTAGTCCGTGCTGACGCCGGATCAAATGGCCACCCGGCATATAGCACTGGTCTCCACAAACGGGGACCAGGTGAAACGGCACTTGGGTGTCTCCCAGGCGATTGGAGGCCCTGGATGGTCGGCCTCTGGGCAGAGTAGCACCCTGGCACTGCTGGTGCCACCCGGGCACCTTAGCAATGCCAGTCTGGCACCCCAGCAATGCGACCTGGCAGTGCCACCTGGGTGCCATCCTGGCACTGCTGTGGTGCCCAGGTGGCACTGCCAGGCTGGCAAGGGCAGTGCCAAGGCGCCAGGCTGGCATTTTGCCCATGCTGGGGATGGGGCCAGTGTGTGCCCTGCCTGTGTGAGGTAGGGTGCGGGAGGGATGGTGAGAACCCCTTTATAGGTGAGTTTGGGGGGGTGGGGGCGAGAGATTGGGGTGACATTTAAAAATGGCATCCCAATCTCTTGCTGCACTGAGGAGACTTGGGGAGTGGGTTCCCCACTGGGGCCTAATGTAGCAACAGAGTGCCATTAGATAGAAGGGCCGTTCCCAGCACTTGACCCCGCTAACCTCTCCCAGAATGGACTCTGATTTGTTTTGGTTAGATCGCACCCTGGGATGTTTCTTTCAGCAGTGGAGAGCTGAGCTCGCCACCATTTTGAAAGGGTACCCCAGATGAGCTTGAGGGTCTCCCACACCCACTACCCATGGACAATGCCACCTCCCGTAGATATGGGCCTTCCCCCCCCCCCCCCACACACCAAGTTAGCACACCCCATTATGGGGTCACTGAGGGCCCCTTCCCTTTTAGGCTCCCCTTCTTCAGGACCCCCATCACCACCTCCCCCAACATTTATGAAGCCCCTTCATACCACTCTTCACACCCCCACCCTTCAACCTGCCTTTCATGGACATGACCGCTCAGACCCTGGCCCTTGGCAGTGCGAACCTGGCACTCTGGCAGTGCCAATGCAGGTACAGTCAGTGACTCCTGGGAGCCAGGAGAATGCGGCCTCAAATAGGCCATGCATATTTAAATGAGCCAGATTTTCTGGATCACAGCCAGTGAGGGTGTGATCCAGATCGCACTGGGTGTGCAGGTCAGGTGATCCGCATGCAGTGTTGCGCCCGATGTGAAGCCCGATTTGGGCCACTCCTGCGATGCACCAGGCGCAACGAGATTGGTGCCGGGCGCAATGCAGTGGCAAAATCGGGCCCAATGTGTTTTTTGTAAAGGGAGGTACGCATGTTTCTTCGCATCACAGCTTGGTATGGCAACTGCTCGGCCCAAGACCATAAGAAACTACAGAGAGTTGTGAACACAGCCCAGCCCAGTAGCAAAACCCATCCATTAACAGTCTACACCTCCCACTGCCTTGGGAAAGCGGGCAGCATAATCAAAGACCTCTCCCGCCCGGGTTATTCTCTCTTCCATCAGGCAGAAGATACAAAGATCCGAGAACACACACTAATAGATTCAAAAACAGCTTCTTCCCCAGTTACCCGACTCCCGGATGACCATCTTATGGACTGAACTGATGTCTCCGCACATTTTCTCTACTGTGTAATACTACACTTGCATGCTTCATCTGATGTCTATATCTATATATTTACATTGTGTATTTATCATATGTGCTATGTTTTTCATGTATGGAACGATCTGCCTGGACTGTACGCAGGACAATGCTTTTCACTGTACCTCGGTACACGTGACAATAAATCTAAATCAAAATTGTCAAGTTTTTGAATAACCAGTTTTTTGAATAACCAGTTTTATCATAATAAGTTTTTGAATTGTCCACCCAGAATGGTATAAAGCTAGAAACCATTTCTACACAATGGGAGAATGAATGGTGGGGGATTATCTGTTCACACCCACTTATGATAAACTAGCTTCTGCAGCTTTATTTTGCTGAATATAGATTTTGAGTTTTGGGTGAGTCCACAAACAATTATAGGTGTAAATCCCACAGATGAATTTTGCCTGGGTCTGTCCATTCAAACGCCCAAGGTTGTTCAAGCAGAAACTTTCCGGAAACCCGAGGGAGAAATTGCAAAAGTCACCTGACCTTTGGCAGCCATCTTAGCAGATGTGCTAGTGTCAGTTTTTAAATAAAAGGCAGTTCCAGAAAATTATACACTGAATACAGTCTGTGTTTCAAAAGTTATGAAAAGGGAATGTCTTCACTGGGCATGACAAAATTGAATTTGAGATGTTTTTGCTGTACTTCCGTTTTGAAAAACTGCCAATAATATCTGCTGGACATCAGCCACAGGCAACAAGAGAATAAATCAAGTACGTGATGTTTCAGTTTTTCACTGCATCAGAAAATACCATCTAGTAGCCGAGTTCAGAGATGCCATAACTTATGGCACGATTGACTTGGCTTGTAAGTTTGCAACTGGAAATGTTTGTGGCTTATATATGAACTGGTCCTGGGTGTGTGTTGAATAGAACTTCCATTGAATGCAGCCCAAAATGAATTCCATCGAACATTACCATGGTATTTTTCTGTCCATATTTAGTCCGATTTGTAGGAACACTTTGCAGAGACAGAGCATATCCAGCCAAGCCATCACTTCCCCACCTTTGAAGTGCAACAGAGCCTCCAATTCCACCCCCACCCCTGGATTATACATTTCTGCTAATATACCACGAATTATGTCCACGGGGCTTGGCATGTTTACCTGGCAATGGTGATGACAAATGGGTTTTGGATCAGCAGAAAAGCTCATTATAGATCTGCACTATTTGCTGCAAGGCCTCCTTCAGCCAATCTGCACCATAGGAAAAGCAGTGCACTGTATGATCACCTTACTGGGCAGGATGATCCCTGCCACTGGAATGGGGCTGGGGTAGGCAGAGCTGGAGGGGGGGGGGGGCAGTGGTGAAAGGTGAGGGAGCTATGAAAATAGTGGAATAGTGGATAATCGTGTTGGGGTGGCTCCGTGACACTTTCCTGCGGGACCAGATGCGCACCCACTACAATTTTCCTGGCCCAGTTCAGTAACCCCACTGCCGTGCGCAGAAGTCACTCACTTCATGGAGGCAGAGCTGATGGCTTCTGTTCATGGTGGGGAAGCTTGGGGGGGGGGCTCCACTGCCAGAAAAATGCCAGTGGGCCAGGAAAATTGCAGCCCAATGGAAACGTGTTGGGGAACCATCCCAACATGACTATCCCCTATTTTCCTGACCCCCTCACCTTCCAACACCCTCCCCATTCATTCTAGGGCTGGGGCCAAAAACCCGGGCCCTTGTACATGCAACCATTACTACTTTTACCTAACTGCAAACAGTAACTTCAATATTTACTGATTATATATGAAACAGACTGAGATGTTATAATGCACCATGTAAATGGAAGCTATTTTTTTCTTCCTTAATTCCTGGCCAGCACTTTCAATTCTTCAGCAACAGAAGCATTATACAACTGCTCAATGTCAGTGCATTGGTGTGTATCCTGAAGCATAGGGGTCATTGGCAGTGGCTTCCGTGTGTCAGTAAATGGGAATTCATCATGTATGTTGATTGTGTTACAAATATTTTATGTACAGAGCCAATTTAAGATATGAATGTGTCAAGAATGCTAGCTATAAATGGTAGCTACAATATGAGCCATGGTGGAGCATGGTCATTCATACTTTCTGATAAAGTACTGAAATGTGAGGAAATTTTGGGATGGGTTACCAGTAACTGCAGAACATTTCGACATGCAAAGTTTTGTGTTGGACTTTGGTGAGACCACACTTGGAGTAATGCGTACAGCTTTGGTCTCCATATCTCAGGAAGGATATACGCGCGTTGGACATTGATACTGCTAAGGTTATGGGCCACAACAGCATTCTGGCAATAGTACTGAAAACATGTGCTCCAGAACTTGCCGTGCCCCTAGACGAGCTGTTCCAGTACAGCTACAACACTGGCATCTATCCAGCAATGTGGAAAATTGCCCAGGTATACATAGAATGCAGGCAAATCCAACTCGGCCAATTACTGCCTCATCGATCTACTTTCAATCATTGGTAAAGTGATGGAAGGGGTCACCGGCAGTGCCATCAAGTGTCACCTGCTCATAAGTACCCTGCTTACTAATGCTCCCTTTGACTGAGTGTGGCATTAAGCAAAACTGGAGTCAATGGGAAGCAGGGAGAAAAATCTCTGCTGGTTGGAGTCATACCTGGCACAAAGGAAGATGGTTTGTTTTTTGGAGGTCAACATCTCATTTCCAGGCCATCACTGCAGGAGTTCCTCAGGGTAGTGTCCTAGGCCCAATCATCTTCAGCTCCTTCATCAGTGGACTTCCTTCCGTCATAAGGTCAGAAGTCGGAATGTTCACTGACGATTGCACAATGATCAGCACCATTCATGACTCTTCAGATACTGAAGCAGTCCATGTCCAAATGCAGCAATACCTGGACAATAATATCCAGGCTTGGGCTGACAAGTGTCAAGTAACATTCGCGCCACACAAATGCCAGGCAATGAGCATCTCCTACAAGAGAGAATCTAACCATCTCTCATTGACATTCAATGGCATCAATATCCCCGAATCCCCCACTATCAACATCTTTGGGGGAGGGGGGGTTACTATTGATCAGAAACAGAACTTGACTAGCCATATAAATACTGTGGCTTACAAGTGCAGGTCAGAGGTTAGGAATCCTTTGGTGAGTAACTCACCTTCTGTCCTCCATCTACAAGGTGCAAATCATGTGTGCAATGGAATTCTCCCCACATGCCAGGAAGAGTGCAGTTCCAACAACACTCAAGCTTGACACCATCCAGGAAAAAGCAGTACAACTGATTCCACCCCATCCGCAAACATTTACTCCCTCTTGACACTTTGAAATCTTTTGGTTGAATCGCTCCTCTCCTCTTATGTTCTCTTCCATGCTATGTCTAGTTCAGTTATCTCCCTCTTATGGAGAAGACAAGGTTGTCTTATATTGGCCGCTTTCTTGAGGTATCAGGGGTGGGATTCTCTGAGCCTCCGCACCGAAATCGCGCTCGGTGCAGGGTCGGAGATTAGGGCGTCAGACCCACGATCGGGAATTATGCCTTCCCGTGATTCTCCACTGGCGCAGATCGGGGGCCATTGAAAGAGGGCCCTACGGCGATTCTCCGCTGGCAGAGTTCCCGCCGGCGTGGTTCCAACATGGTTCCACCCAGCGGGAGCTCGGAGTGCTGGCTTACCTAGTCCGCGGCCGTCCTAGTGGGGGGCGCCTCCAGGATGGCCAGGGTTCCGATCGGGGGCCAGTGATCGGTGAGCGCACGTGATCTGGGAGGGGGCATATATTGTGGGGGCCAGCTTTCTGTGTGGGTCCGCCATGTTGCGTGGAGCCGCCGCTGCAGGGCGCATGCGCGGATCCGCGGCCGGAGGTGCAGGGCCCCGTATCGGCAGCCGGAGCTGCGTGGAGCCCTGCGGAGCCCCCTTCAAAACGGAGAATCACTCTGGACCTTCTCCAAGGAAGTCCAGAGTGATTCATGCCCGTTTTCTCGAGGGCGTGCGGACATAGCCCCATTTTCAGAGAATTCCGCCCCTGATCTTCTACACTGCTGCCAAGTCACATGGATACTGTACACAGACCTCACCCTCGGCTACCACATTTGCCAGGCATGTTGCATTGCTTTATAGTGACCTGGGGTGCCAGAGTATGCACAATCCTCTGCTTTTGCACCCATCAAATGGGAGGTTCAGATGTTATTCCACCCCAACAGTTGTTTACAGATAAAATTCCCTTCCTCCATGCTTATTTTGTCAGTCACTTCTTTCAGGCAGCTCCTTTATTTGCCAAATTAATGGCTGCTGGGAGTTTGTCAAGAGTAGTCCATCAGTTGGGGGTGAGGACAGGTGCGTTAGGTGCTCAGGGAGCCCAGCAAACCACACCCATATGTTCTCGGCTTGCCCAGCACTGGAGGAATTTTGGAAGGGCATAGCAAGGACGGTGTTGAGGGTGGTAGGATCCAGGGTCAAACCGGGCTGGGGGCTCGCAATATTTGGGGTTGCAGGGGAGCCGGGAGTGCAGGAGGCGAAAGAGGCCGGTATTCTGGCATTTTCGTCCCTGGTAGCCCGGCAAAGGATTCTTCTTCAGTGGAAGGATGCGAGGCCCCCAAGCGTGGAATCCTGGATCAACGATATGGCGGGGTTTATTAAATTGGAGAGGGTGAAATTTGCCTTCGGGGGATCAGTGCAAGGGTTTTTCTTTTTTAAAAAAAATATATTTATTAAAGTTTTTTAACAAAACAATTTTTTCCCCTTACAACCAATAAACCCCACCCCCCACCCCCCGTAACAAAATCGCCCTGAGCAAGATATATACATGGTAAGATGATATATTTACATAGCTTTATACACTGGCTCTCGCCCATTCGTGCCAGTTTCCCCCACCCTCCATGTTATCACCCGCTCATCTGTCCCCTCAAACAATCCCTCGTCCCCCCCCCCCCCCCGTCCCCCCCCAGGGTTGCTGCTGACCGACCTTCCTCTAACGCTCCGCGAGGTAGTCTAGGAACGGTTGCCACCGCCTGTAGAACCCCTGCGCAGACCCCCTTAAGGCAAACTTAATCCTCTCCAACTTTATGAACCCAGCCATGTCGTTTGTCTAGGCCTCCACGCTAGGGGGCTTCGCCTCCTTCCACATTAGCAAGATCCTTCGCCGGGCTACCAGAGACGCAAAGGCCAGAATGCCGGCCTCTTTCGCCTCCTGCACTCCCGGCTTGTCCACTACTCCAAATATTGCTAGCCCCCAGCTTGGCTTGACCCGGACTTTCACCACCTGAGATATTGCTCCCGCCACTCCTCTCCAGAACCCCTCCAGTGCCGAACATGTCCAGAACATGTGGACATGGTTCGCCGGGCTCCCTGAACATCTTCCGCATCTGTCCTCTACCCCAAAGAACCTACTCAACCTCGCCCCCGTCAGGTGCGCTCTGTGAACCACCTTAAAGTGCAAGGGTTTTTCAGGCGGTGGCAACCGTTCTTGGACTTCCTGGCAGAATGGTAGACAATGGTCAGCAGCAGCAACCCGGGGAGGGGAGGGTTCTATTTTATTTTTCTTTGTCTATACTGGGGGATCTGAGGCGTTGTATATATTTGCTGTGTGTTAATTCGGGGTGTTAATTTATTATTTATGTACAGGGGGGTGGGGGGGGCAAGGAGTTGTTTTGTTTTGTATTTAATTCTATTGGGTTCCTTTTACATTTTGTTGTTGATATTTTGTGAAAACGTTAATAAAAATTATTTTTTAAAAAAGAGTAGTCCATCTGGATAAACTCAAAGTCTCAAGACCCCAACCCAGTGGGACATTATCAAGTATTAAACTACCCGTTCAGACCTGGGACCAGGAAAGTTGCCCTTATTTGATGTAGTGCACTTGAAGAGGTCCAGTAAAGTTCCAGGTTGATAGAAGAACCACAAAAGATAATAGCGGTGGGAATTCAAAGAAAAAACCTTGACTTTGATAATCAACTGGCAGAAGAAAAAAACAGTTACTGTTTGTTAGGAGAATAATCTCAGGACGAGGGGGGAAGCTACAGAGTTGAGCGTCCCAGGGTCAGGGTTGAGGCCTGTATGATTTGTAAGTTGCGTCAGCTGCTTTAATTCAGAAGTTTAATGAAATTGGTTACATTTGCTAATAATGCTAAACGTGTGGGGGGGGGGGGGGGGGGGGGGGGGTGGAGGAGAAGAGGGAAGGGTGAAGAATCAGAGGCAAGGTCAGAAATATGTAACTGGATGCAACAGTGGCAAGTGAAATTTAATACAGATTATATAAGGAATACTGCAAGGAAAAATTAGTTCCAAAAGTACTCTTTGGGTGGTGTAGAACTAATTAAAGGTAAAAATGAAAGAAAGCTGGTGGCAATAACAGATTTGGAACTTAACACGTCAAATAGCTCTCTGCAGCAGGAATCAACAAAGTGAAACAAATGCTGAACTATATCACTACCAGTAGGATGCATGTCAGAATGTTTCTTTCACTGAAAATGTTCAGTGATCTATTTCGTCTGCACTTTGAGCCTGTCTCAAGTTCCAGTCGATAAGACAGAAGAAAGATATTAAACTCCTTATTATCGACAGTAAAGAACTACCAGGGCAGCCTCGAGCATCTGAGGAGCCAGTAATGAACATAGTCTGCAGAAACTTGGGATCCTCGTCGTTGAACAGGGATTTCAAGGTCCAAAATGTTAATCGATACAGAAGCCAAAAACTGGGACACTGTCAAAGTGTTCCATGACAGTAGAACGAGTGACACGAGCTAAAGCAAGCACCAGGTCCACTTTGAGCCTATTTTTTCCAATCTTCCAGCAGAAAAGAATGATGCCAGCGGATTTGTGACATACAGGGTAAAGAATGAAAACAATTTTTAAAACAAATATGAAATTTGAGAAGCAACATTCTCTGGAATGCCGTGTTGGTGGAATTAACCGATTAGCTTCCATAGATGGAACAACTTGTCTTACATTGAGTTTTAAATAAAAATATTATACGATGGAAGACTTGCTTAAAACAGCTTTCATAAAAATTAATGAATAATGGAGAACCAGGATACTTGGAAGGCACTGTGTGTGTAAAATCAGAAGAATGTGGTGATATTTGTTTATAATTTGCAAAGATAGTCTTACTAACCCCACTGAAGTAATCCAGTAGTTTCCTTGTTCACCGTGTTCTAATTAGCAAATCATTCATCCAGATTCTATAACAAACAGACCTTGCATGAGCATTTTTGAACCAATTCCTCATTGTGAGTAAAATAACCCCAAGGTCCTGGCGCACATTCGTTTTCCACATTCACAGGGAACGTTTCAGGAATAGGTGGGCAAGGATTAGTCAGTGCACCAGCTCTCAAAAGGGTTCTGCTAATTACTTTGGATGCTGACGGTGAAGGAATGTGTCAGAATCGAATCCGTCAAGGGTATCCTGCTGGAACAGGTAGACAGCAGAGAAAGGTCTCCTCTTGTGGAGTTAGGGGTACTCTTCCTATTCAGGTGGACTCCTCCTATTCAGATGGCCAACAAAGTAAATGCAGTTCAGGCCCAGGGCAGAGTTGAGGAAGAAGTTCTCTAGCTTCAGAAAGAGTAGCAAAATGTGGCAACTCACACCTTGCCTTGCTTGAGTGCTGAATGCTCATGGTGCCACATCAGCAATGCAGCATAACAAGTACTGCTTCAAACTCTTACATCACGCACCCCCAAAACAAGCATGTGCCATCTGCAAAAGGGAATGGTCTCATACAGTATTCATACTAGCATCTTCTGTCTGCTATTTTTAGCATTAAGCCATTCACTTAAAATAGCCAACGCCTATTCTGAAGCAGCAAATTAAATGTCATGGTCTAATATTGGAAGCTGTCATTTCAAGGCATGAACATATGTGCGGAATCTTATCAGCCCAATATTTTCAGGTGTCGGGATAATTTGAGTCTCAACCTCACATTGGTCAGAGGTGTGCCCTGCGTCGACACCTTCCAGAAAGCCGGCTCCGCTTTCATCATTTAATAACGGATAGCCTTATTGTCTCTTATTTTTAGCATAGCCTGTGGGAGTCTGGACCTACGGGTCTCCTCTGGTCTTTGCCCCTGTAGTTTTTGTTCCGTGAGCATGCACATTTGACTGTTGTCCACCAGGGGCAGTTATCATCACCGGCACCCACCAGTCTCTGCCACCAGCCAACCCAGGGTCCTATGATCCAAGTGTCCCTTTATTTCATAAGAGTTGGTCACCTACAAGACACAAGAAGCCCAATGGGAGGGTCAGCAGGATTGCTCGCTGGCAGTCCTACTGGAAGACAGTGACAAGAGCATAAATGGGGCACTTTCAGAAGGTTCATTAAAAATGAAGGCCCAGAACGGTCATGGCTATCATAGTTGAGGGAGAACCTCTTCACGAGAATATTTTGGCCGTGGCTGTGTCTGTCTCAAACGTCTGGCTCTATGATAGTGGCACACTGGCTCTGAGGTATCGCTGCTGTTCCACAATGAGGCCACTTCCAATGTCCTGCCTGACTCCTCATGCAGCGCAGAGCCCACACACCTACAGAGGCTCTCTTGAAGATAGGAACCAGTCTGCAAGCTGACCGAAAGTCCAATGCTCCAAATTTCGGTCTCCCCCCTCCCAAAGAAAACACCTGCGTGGGGCTGGTACAGTTCTGCCCTTTGTTTCTTTTCTTCTGATAACGAAGCATAAAATTCTATAAAAGGTAGGAGTGAATCCAACAGGATTAAATTCCATCTTGTTTGATGTTCGGGAATTCTTAAAACAAACGGTAGCTTCTGAGGTATCTTGGCTAAAGATGATCAAAATAGGGACTTGCACGTTGTCTTATAAATTAAGAGTAAAAGCAAAATTCAAATTCCAGTTTACTTTGATGTTCGGGTATAAGGATTTAATCCAGTAATATAAATAAGGTATAAAAAAATAGAGTATGTATTTATAAATCACTTCACAGGATATGATAGAAGAAGCCGAAAAAACATCTAATTAACCCGAACCAGAACAAATGAAACAATTCACTTATAAGGAAGAGAGACAGACAGAACTGATCTGTAAAAGGATTAAAGTTTAATACGACAGTGTAATAATTTCTGGGATAAAAACATTTGTATGGCATTTAATTAATACCAAAGACTTAAAGAGCAGCTAAAAATGTAGCTGAACGCTGCTAAGACTGAGACTGCAATGCTTCACTGAGTTGCATCATTTTATGGTGAAAATCCTTGTAGCAGTTCAGGCTCTCTTCAAACTCTCTATTTGTTTACAGGGAAAAATCAAAAGTAGACCCCATTCTCCTTTTAGATCCTGTGAAAGGGAGTTATGTACCATCTTATCAACACGACATGAAAAACAAAAAGTTGACATGAGCAAACTCAGTACTATAGAAAAAGAAGGGCCTATCGCGCTGATATTTCACAGAGGTATGTGACATTATGAAGCGGAAAAGGTTTTTTGGCATTAGAGTAAATGATCCATTCACCAAGTTATTTTTTGCACCAAAGTTGCCACGGACCGCACGCTTTCTTGTCTTTTCTGAATGCCAAAGAATATCAGAGGTTATAGTTCAGGCTAAAACTATAGATCAAAATTATTTACACCATTTATAAATATGCAAACTAAAAGGAAAACAACACTGCTGCTTAACATAGAACATACAGTGCAGAAGGAGGCCATTCGGCCCATCGAGTCTGCACCAACCCACTTAAGCCCTCACTATCCCCGTAACCCAATAACCCCTCCTAATCTTTTTGGTCACTAAAGGCAATCATGGCCAATCCACCTAACCTGCACATCTTTGGACTGTGGGAGGAAACCGGAGCACCCGGAGGAAACCCACGCACACACAGGGAGAACGTGCAGACTCCGCACAGACAGTGACCCAGCAGGGAATCGAACCTGGGACCTTGGCGCTGTGAAGCCACAGTGCTATCCACTTGTGCTACCGTGCTGCCCACGTAAGGAGTACAATAAGTTTTCAGACTGGCTTTAATGATCATCATGTTGCTCGTCTCTTTATTTCCATCATGCCATCTCAGTTCTCCATACAGGCCTTTTACAGACCAGGTCAAAGCAGTTCATATTCACCAAGCATGTGACTCTGCATTAAATCAATTTTAATTTCTCAGGAAATTACAAGCATAAACTCCAGACTTCTGGCATTTAGAAAGATGTTCTTATCTCTTAAAGTCTGATTTGGGTGTGAAATTACTTGGTGTCCTGAACACCTTTTAATAACCATTATGGGTCTGCGATCCTCACATGCACCTATCATTTCCATTTCAGGAGAGAATTCCTGTTGCAATTCAGAAGTTACTTCTCTCCAGGAGAGGAGCTAGTTCAGCAGCTCTGTGTGGGGGTAATTTTCTTCTTTGTTGGGGGTGGAAACCTTGTGGTAGAGGACCGACTGCTGCTATAGACTGTGCTCTATTTGCCTTTCCATTTTAGTCAATTAGTAGGCCATGTAATGAGTGAATGATCTTCAACCTCCAGATTACCACTCATGCCGAAAGTGAAAATGACCCCTATATGTCTAGACAGAATTGCTTAAATCACTAGTCCCAGCTCAAAGGCAAAAATGTCCTTACAGAAAGCAGAAGAGTATTGTGTTACTTCAAAAGTCTTCTGTCCTGACTAAACTTTCATACAAAGGAAATAGAACAAAAAAAAAGATTTAATATAAGATTTAGCCTGGCTTGAATCACCTATCTGCTGCTGTACTCTTGTCAGTCAAAGTTATAATGATGGTTGTGATGACTTCTTTGATAACCATGTTATCTTTGATTGTGTAGAGTTAGGAAAATTATTTCAGAGATGCGTGTTACCATTCATTTCTTGCTATCTGGTAAGAAAAGAATTAAATGGTTTCCAAACAAAATTCCATTCTATTTAGGGTAACAGAAAATATGACGTTTTAGCATGCATTATTCATAGTTGTATCACACCAAATTAAAATTAACCCAATGTACACATGCTGAATGATACAAAGGTGACCTGGAGCTTTACGGATCAGTTCTGTTTTTATGCTGGCGATAGGCAGAGAAACAAATATTAAAATGCTGTTTTCACCTCTTTTCTGTCACTCAGTCTTCTTTTATTCCTCATCTATTTGCATTTTGTTTTACAATCCCGGCAGCTTAGATTTTCAATTTATTAACAATGCCTGCCAATGTATCACAAATCTAACAGGAATATTTCTAGCTGTTTGAATAACTTTTTCTGATGCTGGACATTGCACATCTGTTGCCAGCTTCACATGCATAGGGCTTTCCCTCAGAAAACAGAGGTTAATTTTCTTTGGTATTTTAACTTTCGTTTGATGAAACGAGTGGGTGGCCCTGCCGGCCAGATTTAAGGTCGGTTAGTCCCAAGCAATAATCTTCCTCCAGATTCTGCAGTCAGCAAACCTCCTTTCTGCCTTGCTGGTCACAGCAAACCAATTCAGAAGATTGATTACCTTAATACCGCTGTGGCTTTGACTTTGAACCATGACCTTTCCATATAATCCAAGGTTAGGAGCTACCAACCACGACAAGCATGAGGGAGCAGCAATACTCATCAAAGGAACATAATGATCATTAATTAACACAGACCCATATTTTTCCACAGAAAGGGCTTTCTAACTAGGATGCAGGTAGCAGTGAAATGTCAGAGGGACCTTCAGTACATTTATTAATTGATTCTAAAGGCTTTCCACAGTTTTCAACATTGTTCATGCTCTCTCTGTTGCATTTCACAGTGTATTGTGCTGGAACCCCTTTCAGGAATCACAGAGCTCAGCATGCTTGGCTTTCTTGGCTATTCTTTTATTAGAATTGCAGAGATAATTTTCCTTCAGACATCACAGACAGGGAACAGTGATCCTATTGTCTAAAACTGTCCACATAAAGGTTATGCCATTAACCCTTGCCATTCGCAGAAAGACATGGTCCTAAACTAGTGCTTAATCACGATACTTTCAAGTCCAAATTTGAACACCATTGGCAACCGAACAACATTGTATCCACCTTATATGTAACCTACATGTCATCTGCAGTACTCATACTTTTAAATGTAAAGACAATGGGAAATTTGCAGTCACACACGGGATGTTCATGCAATTCTGTGATTTTAGAACGACAGGAGCTTTTCATTCTTCAGCAACAGCCATTTATATTCCGACATGACACCAAACAAACAGTTCCTTTTCATTTACAACAATTTACAAAAATTTGATTTCTGACAACTGGTCTATAAACATCACCTTGAGAACATGATACCAGAAACATTTACTGTGGAACAAACGTATCAATGTATGTTTTGACATTGAGAAATTCAATTGAATAAAATGTGTCATTATTGGAAAACTATGCTACTTCTCACACTTATTGCCATTCATTGTTAGTGCTTAAACAGTAAAGAACAAAGATTCAGCCTCAGCTTAATTATGCACCTTATCTTGCTTGCATAGGCTGAGTTCTAGATCAAGGTGTTACAAGTGCAGATCAAAGGTTTTATATCATAGTGGTTATGATAATAGGTTCATAATCTTTTGAATCTGGGGCCCAAATGTTTTGCAGGAATGGAAGGAGTCGCCAACTTGGCCAAAATGGTGCCGGATCCCAGATTCTGGAAATCTTGCCCCTAAACCAAGCACCTACCATGGAGTGGGAGAAGAAGGGGGTGGGTTGTACTTGTACATCCATGGGTCAATGAGGCAGCTACATGGAGAAAAATGCAGCTGCCTTCAGACAGATGCCATTTGCATTAGTGGATTGCACAAAACACGACTTGTGGGCTTTAAACACTTTGAGTAAAAGATCTTAAGCCGCGAGAGTCATTTGGAGAAGTCAGGTATCCTTTTGCGGACAAAAGTGTCCTATTGGATAGGTCCAGGGATCCCCTTTGGAGAAGCAAGTTGCCCTTTGTAAGAGGTAAGTTGCCCTTTGGGGTTGTTAAAAGGTAGACATGAATGTGAGTAAAGAAATTAAAAAATTAATTGACACCGTCAGGTTGTCAAGCCATTTAAATGTCCTACCCATAAAGTCCCTGTGACTACTTGCAATTTCACACGCTTTTTGTTGACATTAGCCAGAGATTATCAATAAAGCATTAGTGCTGCAAGACTGATCACACAACCTAGTGGAGAGCTTGGACGTTCACCATTTGATTAACAACCCAAAGCAGTTACAAAGGGCGCAATTCTCTCAAAAGGGAACAAAGTCCCCAAGCAAGTGCGTTTAGCTGTATGTTTCCCCGCACTCGCAGTACCGGGAAACACATGGGTATTCAACACGACTGGCGCCTGAACGGGAATGCGCGGCCGAGGTCGTAGATAGCCCCATTCTGCACACTGGGAGCTCCACTCGTCAAAACTCCCCATTGTAGAGAGAGATAGGGATGCCATTTAAGAATGGCATCCCGATCTCCGATGCCACCCAAAACAATCCCCGACATTCCCCGAGTGCCATTCCGTCTGGTCCCTGTTTGTGTGGACCAGTGCTGAATGGCACTCGCCCAAAGTCTCAGAGGCGAAGGCGTGTAATCCCAAAGCCTCAGGTACCTCGCGATTCTGCACATTAGAGTATGGCTTACTGCCTTGCCCTAATATGCAGGTTTGCTAAAAAGTGATCCCACCCATTGTGGGCAGGATTCACATCGCAACGTCTCGCAAGCGGAATGTGGTGACTAGGGGCTTTTCACAGTAACTTCATTTGAAGCCTACTTGTGACAATAAGTGATTAAAAAAAAGATTGCGTTGAATCCCGCGAGACGTTGTGAGCCGGGTAAATCCCGGGAGCGGGGTCTCCCGGCTTTCAATGGCCATGCTGTGCCACGGCGAGCTGCTTTTTGGGTGCAGCATGGCCGTTGGATCGTGTCCACTGTCTCTGATGTGGGGCTCCAAATCCAAACAGTTATTTTCATTTTTGTGTTTAAGTACTTTAATTAATTTAAATACGTCAAATGATTTTTTTAAAAATCATTTACAGTGGGCAGGTTTCTTCAGCCATGCCTGCACCTCAACAGCAAATTCTCGCCCAAGGTCAACAGACCTTCAAATGGTCTCCGTCCCGTTCGTGCCGATCTTGTGGTAGGCGCAGCCGAAGAATCCAGCCTAGTGTTTTTCTTAAAATAGTGGTCATCAATATACACTTAGAACTCTATTTTATTTAATCTAAACATGGGCTCCTCTAGTCTGCCCGTGGTAGATATCAGGTGAGTTGGCATGGAGGGTGCAAGGGCAAAAGGTGGTAGGTGGTGAGTCATAGTTTGGCACAAGTTGGTTGTATGTTGGAATGGAGGCTATAAAGACCCATTGGGGATCTGTAGAGAGATATGGGTTGACCAGAGAGTGGATGGGAGTGCCTGAGGTGGAATAAGTTGGCATGGATGGATCATGGAGAGTGCAGGGGCGATGAGGGGGTGAGATCTGGGGAGGCTGTTTTTATTTTTTTATATAGCTTGGAAAAATGCCTAGAGCACTAAGTCAAGCCCTTCACACAGTCCGCCTCCAAACCCAGCAGCAACAATAACCCCCCCCCCCTCCCAAGCAGCAATAAACACCCACCCCCTCTTCCCCTCAAGTGCTCCCGACACGGCATGGAAAATTCAACCCTGGGCTTTTGTTCTACTGCAAAGTGTGGATTCTTCCTGAGAAACCAGTTCTCTGGTTCAAAGGTCTGACAAACATTGATTCATCATGTGTTCAGGGGAATGTTCGGAGGATAAAACTGTCGCAGGCAGTCACTGCATAGACAGGGCAGATGATCTTAATGTCGACTAATATTGTCATTGAAAATTTTAGAAAGTCTATGCTATTGCCCATCTAGGCAGCACGGTAGCATTGTGGATAGCACAATTGCTTCACAGCTCCAGGGGCCCAGGTTCGATTCTGGCTTGGGTCACTGTCTGTGCGGAGTCTGCACATCCTCCCAATGTGTGCATGGGTTTCCTCCGGGTGCTCCGGTTTCCTCCCACAGTCCAAAGATGTGCTGGTTAGGTGGATTGGCCATGATAAATTGCCCTTAGTGTCCAAAATTGCCCTTAGTGTTGGGTGCGGTTACTGGGTTATGGGGATAGGGTGGAGGTGTTGACCTTGGGTAGGGTGCTCTTTCCAAGAGCCGGTGCAGACTCGATGGGCCGAATGGCCTCCTTCTGCACTGTAAATTCTATGATAATCTATGATAAACTAGAGTTCAAGGAAATAAGGCCTTTTGAAACAAATAAAAAGGGGTTATAGCAGAACTGACAGCAAAGGGCTGAAGAAAAACAGATCCGCAAAGTTCTCCTCCTCTTTTCCAAAACTGGACAGTTTCTTGCCTTCTAAAAGCTTCTATCTTGATGCTTTTCATGGTTTTCGTTAACCCATGGCTCAAAGGCCCAGCGCTCTTGATTATTAGCTCTGGGTGGCCCTTAAAACTCAGTCCCTAATCCAGACATGCATTCATATTGAAAAAGCGGCATGTCTTGTTTATCAACAGTCTGGACCCCTGCAAGATTTAACTAGCTTCCTTTAAATAATGGTAAGCCCTATGAGAAAGTGAACAAAATATTTGAAACTCTTCTACACTTTTAGCTAGAATAACCTTTGTTTCTATCATCGCTAGTAATAATTCAATCTATTTTTTAATGATGGTGGCAGCGTAGTTACCATTCTGAACATACTTGTACACTGTGGTATGAGCAGTTCACACTAGCATTACAAGATTTCTGCTCATAAAATGCTTCAAGTCAAGCACAATAAAACATTCTTGAAACAGTTTAATGTGAAAGGAACATGTCCAACTTATTTAGATTATTTAATTATTCCTTCTAAATTAATACTTTCTTGCAAAATGACTGATTCTATGCTCACCATTCCATCAAATTAGTAATATACAACTCCACTGGACTGTAACCAGGTCAAACTTGCTAATGGGCAGATATAGCCACTAAGAGCCACCAAGTAAAAGTGAGGGTGGAAACTATTCCAACCAAGTAGCCATGGATATTCAGAGATAAATAAAGGAGGAAAATAAATAGCAAAAGTAGAATAATAATTGCGAAGTTATCTCAAGTTGTATGGATGTAAATATAAGGAGTACAGGCGAAAAATGAGTACATAGGAATCAGTAGTGAGTAGCAAAAAAACACTCTTTGCATCTGTGGAGATGCATGAAATTTAGTAGCTGCAGTAAATTCTGTGAGAGTAACAAACTTGATTCAAAACAAAGACAAGCAAAGAGTTAACTTGCAGGGTGGTGAATACTCCAGGAAGGAAAGACGGGATGGGAGCAACAATTTGTCAAGGAACGGTAGCTGTATTTGCGCATAATAATGTTTGAAATGGGCGCTGAGGTCCCAGGTTCGATCCCGGCCCTGGGCCACTGTTCCTGTGGAGTTTGCACATTCTCCCCGTGCCTGCGTGGATCTCACCCCCACAACCCAAAGATGTGCAAGATAGGTCAATTGGCCACACTACATTGCGTCTTAATTGGTAAAAAAAAATAAAATTGGATACTCTTTAAAAAAAATTTTTTTTTAAATGTTTGAAATGGCACCTGGGCAGGATCTTCCTTGCAGTCTTCTGATCCCAACCATCAGGTAGAAGCCCACACAGTATAGGAAACAGTCACTCATCGTGGTTTTCCCTGGGGCAGCCAATTAATGCCTAGAGGAATGAATTGTCATCTAATGAAGGATGTTCTTGAAGTTGGAGGGACAAGCAGAGGCCTTCCAGCTTGAAAGGCACAACAGATGCAAAGGAGGATAAATGAAGTAGGGGCACATCAAAATGGAAGAACACTCTTTCCAACTTTTATAAAGTTAAATTTTTATTTAAAAAAAAACAACTGGTTTTGCGGTATTCCTCCAGTCCTTTAAGCACCAAAACTAACATCTGCCCCCAGTCTAATTGGCTGAGGGCCCTCCACCATTAAGGTCACCGCCTCCTTTCAGACCCCACACCTGCAAGGCCCTCCTCTTCAATCCCCTTCATACCTCCATTCATGGGCATGGCCCCTTCAAATCCCACCCCTTGGCTATGCTCCATGGCATCCAGGCAGTGCCAACCTGACACCCCTGCAGTGTCAGATTGGCACTGCCAGGGTATCAGGGTACCAGATTGGCACTAGTCGGGTGCCAGCCCTGTCCCCGACATCCGGGGGCTCCAATGGTGTCCCAGATCCCTGGTGTGGTGATCACATTTGGGTTTTGTTTTGGAGACCAGTACTACTACACGCCAGCCTCAGGCTGAGGTGCGGTGGGGCCAATGAATACTGGGAGCCGGGAGACTGCGGCCTCAAATGGGCTGTGCATATTCAAATGAGTATAGCGACTCATTTAAATATGCTGCACTGGATCATGCCCAGCGAGGGGTTGATCCACATCCTATTGGACATTGCGGGTCAGGTGCATCGCACTCTGCTCGGCACCTGGCACAAAACCCGTTTTTGACTTCTCCCGCTAGTCAACAGGAATAGCAGATCAGCGCCAGGTGCAACATAGTGGGAGAAATCATGTCCTAGGTCTTTTGATTTTTTTTTTTTACAAAGTTTAAAAAGAAATTTAGGATATCCAATTTTTTTTTCCAATTAAAGGTCAATTTAGCGTGGCCAATTTAGCGTGGCCAATTCACCTACCTTGCACATCTTTTGGATTGTGTGGGTGAGACCCATGCAGACACAGCGAGAATGTGCAAACTCCACACGGACAGTGACCCAGGGCTGGGATCGAACCCGGGTCCTCAGCGCCGTGAGACAGCTATGCTAACCACTGTGCCACCCGATCCTAGGTCTTTTGATGTAACCAGGCAGGATTTCAGTCTTCCCAAAATTAATTGTTACATACTATAGGGGCAATAAGAATAATGAAATTGCATCGCAATAATACCGGTTTGGGTATTCAATAATGAGGATTGCCGGATAAATCGAGTCAGAGTAAGAACCCGGTGACTATGATGTTGTTATTTTCAGGGTAGCTGCACGGATGGAAGCATATTAAGAAGATACATTTTGGACAAATAAATATTGAGGTTATGGGAGAAATGCTAAAAATATTACTGGAACAGAAAATATTCAGAGAAAAGGATGTGGAGGAAAATGCAAAATTTAATGGATATTTTGTAAGATGGAAAAGCAACTTATCCTTCAAATAGGAAGAATTGAAGCAAGGTGGGTAACTGTGGAAAAGTAGGAAAAGAGAAAAATATACACATTTGAAATGTCTTTGAAAGTGAGATCCATAACAATAGGCTGAGAAATGATAAAAGATACCAGGAGAGAGCACCAACGAAACAATTATAAATGTAAACCCAGTCTGGAAACATATGAGAAACAAACAAAGCCCACAGTGACAATGGGGAGGTGGTGACTGACAATAGGAAAATTACTGAAATGCCAGACAAATTCTTTGCAACAATGTTAACAAAGGAAATCAGTGAAAGAATGCCAGAAGTGGTATAATGTTGAAATTGTCAAATGCAATTTGCCTTTTACACCTTCAAAAACGTTTAAATTCACAAGGGTGATTACACATGAGGGAAGCTGCAGAATCTCAGATAGATAAGACCATGGGCTATGACAACTGTCATCAGGTGCTTGCAAATTCCTTCATTACTATGCGTAACAACTTCCCACTCACTGCCAGTCTGAGAAACCGCTATACTCTTGTTTTCTGTTTCAATCCATTTCACTCTCTGTATCCTGATTCCATATTCCCTCACATTTGCCATGTGCCTCTGGTCAGAGGCCTGAATGTCCCAGATAACCACCATCGACTGCATTGGCCTTGTCTACTCTTTGTTAACTCCTCGAAGAAATCAGTAAGATTGGTTCAGCACTCCCTTCATTTTGTGTTTCTAGATATTTCATTCGCTGATCATTTCGCTAAAAGTCAAACATCTTTTCTGCTTCTGACATTAAATTATCTGGATTGTAGATCTCTGGGTTATTTTGACTTCTCTCTTTGAAAATAAAAATTATGCTTGCTATTCACCAGTTCATGCTTCAAGTGATGCCAAGAGAGAATGCCAACTAAACATATTGGCAAACATAAAGAATCATAGCAAAGCCTTTTTCCACAGGTTAGTAGGAAGCAAAGACTGCAGAAGCAATTTGGACCCAATTGGTGGTGACTCAAGGGTAGGAAAATCACTGAAATACCAAATGGATATTTTCCATCGGTACATATTGGGGCCAGGGGGGGGGCCAGTTTAGCTCAGTTGGCTGGACCGCTGGTTTATGATGCAAAATGAGGTGAACGGCGTGGGTTCAATTGCCGTACCGGCTGAGGTGATTCATGAACCTTGCCTCTCGCCTGCGGTGTGGTGATCTTCAGGTTAAATCACCACCAGACAGATCTCCCCCTCAAAGGGGAAAGCAGCCTATGGTAATTTGGGTCTATGGCGACTTTGCTTACTGTATTTGGAGAGGTTGCAGGTGATCAGATGGATAAGGTCATTGGGTCAGACAATCGTCATCCCCACTGTGTTAACAAAGTTGGCTCAGAAGTGTGTTCATCCCCTTCTGCATGCTTGTTACGCCTCATTGGATTTGCCTATTACAGGGATCAGAAAGTACCAAACGTGACTCCTGATTTAAAAGGACGAATGGTGAAATCACAGACTCGGAAGCTTTACCTCAATTGTGAGGAAATAGTTTGAAACTATAATGAGGAATAAAATTAGGGGCCTTGCATTACAATGATTAATTATGAAAGATTGCTAACAAGGTTTCAGTAGCATCAAGTCATGCTTAGCCAGTTCACTGGATTCCTCGGAAACCATGACTTGCGTCCTCTATCTCCAATGTGAAAATCACGGGCCACTATATGTAAAAGTACTGGGTTTGAATATCTGCAGTGCTCACCCAATTGTCCACTGTTGCTTTGGCGGGAGATCTCCATGTACCAGAGAGAAACCGCAGAAAAATGAACATCCCACCAAAGTTACAGTGGATAATTAGGAGAACGCCCACAACATTTCAACCCCATGAAATTATGGTCATTGTGATGGATCCATAGAAGTTGTTTGTCAGTCATTTCTCAGCCAGAAAAAGAAAATTACATTTCTATGAAAAGAATTCCATGAACATTTATACTGCAGCACTATGATTACAACGTGTGGTTCTTTTGTTTGAAATAAGTACTGGAATAATGCCAATAAGCTTTAATTTGTAGACTTAGCCTTAAGCTAAAATGTTTGTTTCAAGGTCCTGAATGCAAGGTTCAAACCAAGTTTTTCTTCCTTCATTCTTCTTCTGTCCCTGATCGGGCACACTTTTCCTTGGTTCTACTTGCTGTATCTGTGTTTCAAAATTCCTCCAATGCAATATCACACTGGCATTCGCCACCTTCCCTCCATCAACATTGCCACATCCCCCCGCACTCCCCAATCAATCATGCTCATCTCCCCCGGCCCTAATTTTGACCACAATTTCATACCCTCTACCTTAAATGTGAACGTTGAGCTTCACAACTTATAGATGAAACGAATGCTGAAAGAGTAGAAGATAGTTCCCTCATTTTAGTTGTATTAATTTGTTTAACTAATCAGTGTGTCAGACTTGTACCCACTGTATTATCTTGAATGAGAATCAAGAAGCTTTAATCGGCAGTGGCTAGTTGTGTACTACAAATGCAACACCCATAATTTTCAACACAGTTTGAGATAGGAGGAGTAAGAAATGCTTTGCATTTAACGCTGCAGTGTGCCCTACCCCATTCTTATTCGAAAGATGCTTTCAGCAACCGGTGTGACCCTGTTTGAGCAATTTGATTACCAGTAGTATTACTAACACAAAGAGGTAGAGATTAATGATTCAAGAGAAGGGAGCTGACAACGGACGAGATTTTCCGGCTGTTCACCCCGATGGGATCTTCCAGTCCCACTGATGATGCACATCTGCCAGGGTTTCCCGGCGGCATGGGGCGGATTCAATGGGATATCCTATTGACAGCGGCGGAAGATCCTGCTGCCGAGAAACACGCCATGGAGAGGCCAGAGAATCTCGTCCATTATGTATTTTGCTTCAACGCTTTCTTTTTACAAAGTGTAATACAAGCCAGTAATACACGTGTTTACCTGTTTTGCAACTAAACTAACAGAGGGAGAGAATGCACAAGAAAACAACAAACATCATCATTCCTTTCACAAAGTAATGTTTTTTCCAAAGAAATGGCAAAGCGTAATTTTCGGTGCAAAATTCAGTGTGAATCTCGTCGGCTCCTGCAGCGTGATCTGGATTGCAATCTTTCGGCACTTTGAGAAAGAAGAATTTCCCCATGTGAAAAACACCACGCCCAAGCATCTGATTCACCTGCCCTGGGGGCCATCTGAGCACTCCAATCAAGCATTTAAACTGCTCCATAGCACTTGATCTCATTCAAGCCAGGAGGAAAGCACCAGCTCCCAGATTGTCATAGGGGGCCCTCACTCAATTGCTGGATTCTGTAGAGGAGCTGTGGGCCAGAATTTACTCATGGATTGGTAGGATGCCCTCCACGAAGGTCACCAATCCCGCCTGGGAGACCATGGCAGCACTGATCAGTGCCAGCTGCCTGACCAAGAGGATGGTGTTAATTGTAGAAGAAAAAAAATGAATGGGCTACTTCTAGCTTCAAGGGTAAGAGCCCTCCTATCTCCCCTTGCCACCCAACCATTGCGTCAACCCCGGAATGTCACTTCGAACCCACATTCCGCCACCTCGCAGGTTCCCAGCACCCAAACTCCCTACATCACCCTTAAACAGCCCCCCCACCCCCCCACCCCCCCGTCACTCCTCATCAGAATCCCTCCCTGTTTAAATGCAGTGCCCACATATGCCTGTCGTCCTCGCCTTCTGCCATGCCAGGCATTCGACACACACTATCCCCTTTTGTGGCCACAGTAGGAAAGTCTGGGGTATGACATCAGAGCCGTGACTGGAGAACCCCGAAGTATGGTTCAGTCTGAGGACCATGGCTGAGGGGTTCAACACCATGATGCAGACACTGGCAGGCCTCCAGGCCTGGTATTGGATTGAAGGTTGAACGGGCAGGACAGTGGAGTTGAGGCCAAGATGGGATCAGCCCTGATCACAATGAAAGTGTCGGCTCGGGGAGGCTAAATTGCCTAATTCTGCTCCTAGGTCATGTGTTCTAGGGAGGAGATGCTCTGGCTGATTTTGCAATCCAGCTATTGGTCTGTAACACTGTAGGTAACAGATGAGGAACATATCAGCCATGATAGAACGGCGGAACGGATTTGATGGGCTGATGGGCCGAATGGCCTAATTTTGCTCCTATATCTTATGACGCTGAGGCTTCTGGAGCTCACGCCAGCTGCCCTTCCATCCCATGAGTAACCATGAGCAACTGGAGGGAGGAGGAAGCATTGGAGAAAATCCCATGGCCTTCCACCCGGGAGACCCTGGAAATGACTAACCTTCTGAATCCCCACTTCCTGATACCGGGGCAGTGACAAAAAAAGGGTGACATGGCAACATCAGTACTACACAAAAGTAGGCTAATGCCCTTCAGGTCCCGGCCCTCCGGATGGATGCCCGCCCAAGGGCAACTCAGGCCACAGGGCATGGAAGGCAGCAGTCCTTCTCCATTTCCGATGTGCATCCTGGGAATACGACAAGATGTGGTGAGAGAGATGCAAGAATAAGTTGCAGAGCTGTCGGACAACATGATGGTGCTATTGTGCAAAGCAGGAAGTGGTGAGGGCATCCCTAAACCTCGCCACTGCCTGGCTTCCATCCCCCGGCTCTTCTTCGGCCTCTCCCTCTACTCCTTCCTGGATTTCTTCCTCATAAGAGGATACATTCCGCTCCACCTATTTGTCAGCATCAAGGAAGTCATCCCTGCGCCAGGTTATAGGGCACAACAGCCCACGACAATGCGGGAGACCTTCTGGGGACTGTACTGCAGAACCCCAAAGGACCTGTCATGGTAGTGGAAGCTCATCTTAAGCAGCCCAATGCACCTCTCAATCACAGACTGGGTGGCACTGTGAGCCTCGTTGTAATGGGCCTCTGCACTGGTTTCAGGTCTCCACACTGGGCGCAATTAGCCAAGATTGCAAGCTGGTATCCCTTATCCCCAATGAGTCATCCCTGCAGCCTGGGGTGACCCTGGAATATCCCAGGGATTTGAGATTCCCAGGGATGAAGCTGTCATGCATGCTCCCTGGAAAATGTAGTGACACACGTAGTGACCATCTTGCCTTCTCCTTTGGGGTCTCATCCAATTAGCCCCTTAGGCCAGCCTCCTTCAGTCTCATCACACCTTCCCCTCCCACTCATGAGCCCCGTACTCACAGGTGCCCCATACCCTCATTCCACTAACAGCTGAGTGACTCTGCACCCATTTTCATTGCCCGACAACACAGCCTACATAATGACACAGCGGTCTGGAAAATATACAGCCTGGAGAGTGACACAGCGCTCTGAAAATGTTTTAAATACACCGCCTGCAGGCTTCAGCACAACTAACACCAACCACGACCCCATCCCGGAGAAGGCCCTCAAACCTTCCATCTCCCCAACACCCTTGAACACTCCCCTCCCCTTCTGGAGCTGGCCAGCGGAAACTGTCCCCTTGTACAAGGTGGAAAGGGGGTCTCATCTTTTTCCTCCCTCTCGGAGGACAAGGCGCCTGGTCCCATTTTTAAAAACCAGTAGTAATTCGCACCCATGTGACATCATGCTGGTGGGTGGGAAGATCCAATGAGGTTCAAAGAGTTGACCTTAAACATGCCATTTAGATTAAAATGCATTCAAATTCATTAAAATCAAATTCTCGCCCTTCCTGGGCATGAACCTGATTGCGTCATTGTGGAAGGTCCGGGAACATCGCGATTGGAAATCTCACCAGTGCAAATCCTATTTTTTGCCTCTTGCACTATTTTGTGGCCATTACAGAATTTGCACCTGGGGCTAATGAACCTGCAAAATTGCCCCATTGAAAGTGTATTTCTTCAGTAAATTACACAGCACAGTCATGTTTAATTGGAAATAGCCCAAATGACTAACTGTATAGTTTTTGTAAAACTTCGTAAAATATTCATACTGAAATAAAGTTTGACTAAACAGTTTTGAACTGACTGCACCTCTGAAGAAGCGCTTCCAGTCCATTGAGAGGGGGAGGGGGAGGGGCATGTGAGAGAGAAGGCCAATTCAATGAACTAACAGCCCCTGCTACATTAAAAGTGGGGATGCTCACTGATGATGAAATGAAAATCGCTTCTTGTCACAAGTAGGCTTAAAATGAAGTTACAGTGTTCAGAACCATTCGCAAATCCTCAGATACTAAAGCAGTCTGTGCCCGCAGGCACCAAACCTTGAAAACGGTCAGGCGTGGGCTGATAAGTGGCAAATAATATTCGTGCCACAAAGTTTCAGGCATTGACCATCTCCAATGAGAGAGAATCTAACCATCTCTACTTTGCAATATCATTGCAAAATTCCTCCAGTATCGACATCCTGAGGATTACCATTGACCAGAACCTTAACTGGACCAACCATAAAATTACTGTGGTGACAAAGCATGTTAAAGGGTAGGGATTCTGCAGTGAGCAACTCATCTCCTCACTCCTTAAAGCCTGTGCACCATCTACAAGGTACAGCACAGGGGAGTGCAACTCTAAGAAGTTACAACTCTAAGAACTCTAAGAAGGGGCAGCACAAGTGGATAGCACTGTGGCTTCACAACGCCAGGGTCCCAGGTTCGATTCCCCGCTGGGTCACTGTCTGTGCTGAGTCTGCACGTTCTCCCAGTGTCTGCGTGGGTTTCCTCCGGTGCTCCGGTTTCCTCCCACAGTCCAAAGACGTGCAGGATAGGTGGATTGGCCATGATAAATTGCCCTTAGTAACTCTTCTTCTCCTCCTCCCCCCCCCCCCCGCCCCCCCCCCCGCAAGGGTTACGAGGATAGGGTGGAAGTGAGGGCTTAAGTGGGTCGGTGCAGACTCGATGGGCCGAATGGCCTCTTTCTGCACTGTATGTTCTATGGTCTATGTAAGAAGCTCAACACCATCCAGGACAAAACAGCCTGCTTGACCTGTACAGCATTCACCACCTTAAACAGTCACTCCCTCCACTACAAGCACACAGTGGCAGCAGAATGCACCATGTACAAGCTGTACTTCACAAATGTATTTTACAAATTGGACTAAAGAACAAATACACTCAGTTACCCGTCTTCAGAAATATGTCCATTATCATTTTTTTGGATAATTTTGAGGCAACTGCATAAATCTCAGACTTCACGTGGTGACCCACCCTCAGTGCACCACTAAACCTCAGAGAATTGAACATCCCAGTTTGTTTTACAGTCCCTGGTTAGTTAGTTAATCTCACCATTTGAATGCTACAGTTGCCCGCAATTCCCATCAGGAATTGGAAACGTCAACCAGGGTTCTTGCTTCTGGCCATTATCCATAGACTTTTTTCCGGAATTGTGTTCACCGGCGTGTGCGTCAGGCAAGGTAATCAGATTCAGCTGTGAGTCCCTAAACAGCTGAATAGTTCACAAATACTTACATGCAAAAAAGAATTGAAAACAAACTGCATTTTGTGCAATCACATATCTATCTAATATGATACTGCAGTTCAACAGCTCAGCATCGTGCAACTATCACCGTAGTCCAAATATAAACCTACCATTAAAATGAGTTAGATTTTACAGATTAAAATAAATGGTGCCACACGCTTTATTCATTGTCCAAATGTAAACTACTTTGAATCCCTGCCGGAAGCCTCGGTTGAGGAGGCAACATCCCAAGTAGAGAGTTATATACCCAAAGTCTTCGAAACCATCTTTAATGACGTTCTGCACAGAAGACCTAATGGACAAAGTCGTGCAAATTCAAAGAAAACCTGGAAATGAGTGAGTTGTTTTTTGAAGAGTCAAATAGCAAAGATTATGCTGAAGTGTGGTAACTCTTATATGGCCTACCCCAGGGACCGTGGTTGATGATGGGACTTTTATTATCGCAACCTAAATTCAGAAGGTTAGTGAAAACTGATCATTTAACAACAAACTAATTTGGGGGAAAGTACACTATGAAATCCAAGAACATATCATTGTATAAATATAAACTACTTAATATTCCTGCCTAACCTTAAACAGAAGAGCAAAGTAGCCTGTATCCCCGTACAGTGGCCGGGGGTGGGGTGGATTAGAGCGGTTAGGCGCAATTCCCATGTTTGTGATGATGGTGAAAAGATTGTCTGCAAAAAAACATCAGATGAGGACACGTTCAAGTTCAGTTTTGATCTCCCATGGGCAGATAGACTGATCACGAAATCTACTTAAAATGGCCGCTTGAGGTATCAAGGATGCTGCTGGCTCAGATTGTCATTAATGCCTGGAGGGGAGGGGAAAGGTGGGGGGGGGGGGGGGGGGGAGGAGCAGGAATTGAGAAAACTGAAAACACTTCAGGTGCAGTGAAGTAACAGTTTCAGAATAATTCATTAAGTTAATCTTAGACTTAATTTAAACTTAAATTTATGAAAATGTATGGAATGGGCAACCATGCGAAAGGACTAAAAAGAAAAGTTAGAATATAGAATTCTACTGATATCGTGAACTTTGCGCAGTTGACCAGTACTCCAGCAGGTTTACTGCTTTAGTGTCTGTGAAATCCGTACCAAAAACATTGAATGGTACTGTGGTAGGAGCAAAAGGATATAATGCTGATCGTGACCTAGAGAATACAACATCACATGGCTGCTGATAGGAGGCTATTTTTTTTTAAATCTAGCCATTTACTCGATTAATCTGTATTGCATTATGCAATTACACACTGTCCTGTGTGCTCTTTCAGAGTTTTATATTTATTACCTTGTGGCCCAAGGCAAAGGAAATTTTCAAATTGAATACAGGAGAATGTCAAGTTAGAACGACTGACCCTCAAATGGAGCTGAGTCGCAGGCTCGAAAATTAATTTTGAAAGGGGAAATGGATTGGATGCGATGTAACAGCTGGCTCAATCATTTTTATGATTAAGGGTCTGTCTGCTAAAGTCAAGGTAGAGCACAAAGGAAGCACAGTGTTCGTTACGCAACTCAGAACACCTTACACTTGTTGCCATAGTGACAACATTAACTCAGTGATATCAAAAATGATGATAATGCAAGCTGGATTCAGAACTGATTTCTTCCAGGAAAACTGCGCTTCTAAAATGTAAAAGTCAGTCTGATTTCTCATAGAATCATAGAACTTACAGTGCAGAAGGAGGCCATTCGGCCCATCAGGTCTGCACAGGCCCTTGTAAAGAGCATCCCACTTAAGTCCCACACCTCCACCCTATCCCCTTTATCCCCGTAACCCCACCTAACCTTTTTGAACACTAAGGGCAATTTAGAATGGCCAATCCACCTAACCTGCACATCTTTGGACTGTGGGAGGAAACCGGAGCACCCAGAGGAAACCCACGCACACATGTGGAGAACGTGCAGAGTCCGCACAGGCAGTGACCCAAGCTGGGAATCGGACCTGGGACCCTGGAGCTGTTAAGTAACTGTGCTAACCACTGTGCTACCATGCTGCCCTCATGTCATGTTTTATCTCCAAACAGGTTGCGCTGTTTAAATGTTCATTGTTAAACATTTAGAGGGCAGTGCTGGTGCCCCTATCTCTGGACCAGAAGCTTTGGTTGGGCCCAGGTCCAGCGGCAGGACTTATTGGCCACTGAAGGAGTGTTCATAACACAGTTCAACGGGCTGATAATCAGCTTGAGAACCCTTCCACTACATCCCCCACTATTCCCCAAAGGGAACAACAGCGTGGGTGCGAAGATAAGCTAAAACAAAAATTAATCATTTCAGCCTTCTTTTACAAGTTAGCCAATTAAATTCTGGCTTGCAAGTGACCTCGGAAGTATCCTGCTCTTTTGTGGAAGTGTCAAGGCCGCAACACTCTGAAAGGGTGTGGAGCATAGAACTGGGACAGCAAATGTCATTACACGGATTGAATAATCTATGAGACTCAATCAATCAGTCCTGAAATAGAAAGCATATTAAACCACAATGAGGTTCTGTTCCCCTTCAGCTCAGCGTTTGTGAGATGGTGGATCGACTTGTTGGGACAATAAAGTGACTTCAGGCCACCAAACTCTTGAGTTCTTGTTCACAATGAAGATATGAAGCTGTGCGAGAAGATACTTGATTTTCTTTATAGCGTAAAGCCCCTTTACAAAATCCAATCTCATTTGGTAAGATAACATTTTAGTCATTATTACATTTGCAATCAAATCCTTGAAGAAAGGTCCCTTTTATTAAACATTAAGTCATCTTATGCAGGTCCCTCAACAGTCAGTGCTCAAATTTATGGTAATCTGGCTTTTGCGGTTGTAAAATTGTAGAAGAAATATAATTGTAAAATGCGATTTCCTATCACTTCCAATTTCCACACTGCTGTACCTTGGTGTAGTTTCATAAATTCAACCAGGCAATGATCTCTCAAGGTGACTTGGAGGCAAACAGTATCATAGAATTTACAGTGCAGAAGGAGGCCATTTGGCCCATCGAGTCTGCACCTTCCCTTGGAAAGAGCAATCTACTTAAGCCCACCTCCAACCTATTGCCATAATCTAACTTTTTTGGACACCAAGGGCAATTTAGCATGGCTAATCCACGTAACCTTCACATCTATGGACTGTGGGAGGAATCCAGAGCACCCAGAGGAAACTCAGGCAGACAGAGAGAGAAAGTGCAAACTCCACAGTCACCCGAGGCTGGAATTGAACATAGTTCCCTGGAGCTGTGAGGCAGCAGTGCTAACCACTGTGCCAGCCAACAAGTATCTTTGCTGCAGTTCAAATCTTTGCTGATGGAAAAATAAGCATGATAAATAATTGTATAAATATACTAAATGGGTTGTACGATTTTAGATGTTTTTTAATGCAACATAATGACTTACAAAGGCAGGCCCAAAGAAACAAATAATTTAAATGCATGATTTTTTTTTTTTTAAATTCAGCCCCCAGGGTTTTAATAATTTTAGGAAGAGCAAGCCAGGCTTGTGTTTTGAGTGAGTTTGTTTGGATTTACTGCCAACTGCATTTGGGTGGCCTTTCAATTTGTCTACTTAAGCCAACCCATTAACAAACAAAAGCAACAATGAAAAGGCACCACTATCTAACCGCACCAAATAACTGAGAGGCCACCTCCAGCCAGCTCAGCCAAGGGGGTGGCCCCTGTGACAGTTTGTTCAGCCGCGGCTGCCAGCGCTTCAGCAGGAAAAGTAATAATTAAAACCTCCTCGCCTTTGGTCCTGCCACCGGACAGGCTCCTGTAGAAGTCAGGGTCAAGAACAAACTAAGCCCTGTATTTTTTATCCAGGCGGCTGGGGTCAAGAGCAGTGAACTGATTTCTGGTTTCACGACTCACAGAGACAGCTTAATAGATTGGTTTCTTTTGCAACGTAACACATGCAGTTTAAACCAGCCAGGCTATCGCCTTTTTTAAAAAGGGGGTTTAACTCCCAGAACCTGGAGCCAAAAGCACTTTATAACACTCATAACATGCAGCATTCCTTTTTAGATCTCAAACTAACAATCCTTAATTCCACACCTGAAGCAACAGTTTACCAATACTTGCACTTTTGAAAAACTGCACAGGACCTATTGCAAAATTAAAATGAAATGCACACAAAATGTGCACCAAACCACAGTAGCATTGCAATTTACCTTGACTGCAGTTTCTTTGGATTGGATTTGTTTATTGTCACGTGTACCGAGGTACAGTGAAAAGTATTTTTCTGCGAGCAGCTCAACAGATCATTAAGTACATGGGAAGAAAAGGGAATAAAAGAAAATACATAATAGGGCAACACAAGGTATACAATGTAACTACATAAGCACTGGCATCGGATGAAGCATACAGGGTGTAGTGTTAATGAGGTCAGTCCATAAGAGGGTCATTTAAGAGTCTGGTAACAGCGTGGAAGAAGCTGTTTTTGAGTCTGTTCGTGAGTGTTCTCAGACTTCTGTATCTCCTGCCCGATGAAAGAAGTTGGAAGAGTGAGTAAGCTGGGTGGGAGGGGTCTTTGATTATGCTGCCCGCTTTCCCCAGGCAGCGGGAGGTGTAGATGGAGTCAATGGATGGGAGGCAGGTTCGTGTGATGGACTGGGCGGTGTTCACGACTCTCTGAAGTTTCTTGCGGTCTTGGGCCAAGCAGTTGCCATACCAGGCTGTGATGCAGCCAGATAGGATGCTTTCTATGGTGCATCTGTAAAAGTTGGTAAGGGTTAATGTGGACATGCCGAATTTCCTTAGTTTCCTGAGGACGTATAGGCGCTGTTGTGCTTTCTTGGTGGTAACGTCGACGTGGGTGGACCAGGATCGATTTTTGGAGATGTGCACGCCTAGGAATTTGAAACTGCTAACCATCTCCACCTCGGCCCCGTTGCTGCTGACAGGGGTGTGCACAGTACTTTGCTTCCTGAAGTCAATGACCAGCTCTTTAGTTTTGCTGGCATTGAGGGAGAGATTGTGGTCGCTGCACCACTCCACTAGGTTCTCTATCTCCCTCCTGCATTCTGACTCGTTGTTATTCGAGATCCGGCCCACTATGGTCGTATCGTCAGCAAACTTGTAGATGGAGTTGGAACCAAATTTTGCCACACAGTCGTGTGTGTACAGGGAGTAGAGTAGTGGGCTAAGTACGCAGCCTTGCGGGGCCCCGGTATTGAGGACTATTGTGGAGGAGGTGTTGCTGTTCATGATTGTGGTCTGTTGGTCAGAAAATCAAGGATCCAGTTGCAGAGTGGGGAGCCAAGTCCTAGGTTTTGGAGCTTTGATATGAGCTTGGCTGGGATTATGGTGTTGAAGGCAGAGCTGTAGTCAATAAATAGGAGTCTAATGTAGGAGTCCTTGTTGTCGAAGTGCTCTAGGGCTGAGTGTAGGGCCAGGGAAATGGCGTCTGCTGTGGACCGGTTGCGACGGTACACGAATTGCAGTGGGTCAAGGCGTTCTGGGAATATGGAGAGGATGTGCATCATGATAAACCTCTCGAAGCACTTCATTACGACTGAAGCCAGGGCCACCTGATGGTAGTCAGCAAGGCACATTGCCTGGTTCTTCTTTGGCAACGGTACGATGGCGATCTTCCTGAAGCAGGTGGGGACCTCGGAGTGGAGTAAGGACAGGTTAAAGATGTCTGCAAATACCTCTGCCAGCTGGTCTGCGCAGGCTCTGAGTGCACGACCAGGGATCCCGTCCGGGCCCGTCACCTTCAGAGGGTTCACTTTCAGGAAGGCCGATCTGACTTCGGAAGCTGTGATGGTGGTATGGGTGAGTTATTGGCTGCTGGGGCACTCGGTCAGCGGATTGTGGGTTACCTGCTTGAACCGAGCATAGAATGCATTGAGTTCATAGGGGAGGGGTGCGCTGCTGCCGGAGATACTGCTCGGCTTTGTCATGTGAGAGTGCCTTTAAGAATTGGATGCTGAAGAAATGTATCTTTAACAGATGAAGCTGATCATATTACTGAAGTGATGTCACGGGGAGGGGGGGTGGGGGGAGCTGAGCTCACTTCTGCTTTTGGTTTCAGTTTGAAAAAACAGCTTGTGTGTGTCTGTGTGTTGCCAGAGAGCTGCAGGAAGAAAAGCAAGGTGCTGGAGCTGAAGTCAACCAAGCTGATATATCTCCGCCATCCAACAGAAAATATATATTAACTGTGACCTGGTGTGTTACTGTTTTGAAGGTTTGAAGCCTTTGGATATTTGAAGAAACATTTTGAGGAATGATTTAGTGTTGTATTATTTTCGGGGTTATCTTTGAAGTAAGGGGTGTTAAGGGATCCAATGTTTATTTAAAAGGTTAGGTTGAGTTCATAGAATAAACATTGTTTTGTGTGAAAAACCACATGTCCATAATTGTAATTTCACACCTGGGGAACAAGCCGCGTGCTTCAAAAGCATCAATCCATTAAAGGGGGAGGTTGAACATAGAACATAGAAAATACAGCACAGAACAGGCCCTTCGGCCCACGATGTTGTGCCGAACCTTTGTCCTAGATTAATCATAGATTATCATTGAATTTACAGTGCAGAAGTTGGTTGGTTGAACTCCATGATACACTTTGGGGTTCTGAAAACACCTCGCCCATAACAGCTTCGCTTTGTAGCCCATTATGTTGTTTAGTCCTTGCCACAACCGCCGAGAGTCTGTCTGTGACTCTAGTTTGGTTTGATATTCTCCCTTGGCATCTCGGTTGGCTTTGCGGAGGTCATACTTGGATTTCTTATATAGGTCAGGGTCGTCTGACTTGAACGCCTCAGATCTGTCCTTCAGTAGGGAGTCAATCTCACGATTGAGCCATGGTTTCCGGTTGGGGAACATACATACGGCTTTTTTTGGCACGCAGTCGTCCACACATTTGCTGATGAAATCTGTGACGGTGGTGGCATACTCATTTAAGTTGGTCGCTGAGTTCTTAAATATGGACCAGTCCACTGTCTCTAAGCAGTCACGTAAGAGCTCTTCCATTTCCTCGGACCAGCACTGCACGACCTTCTTAGCAGGATTCTCCCGCTTGAGTTTCTGCTTGTATACCGGGAGAAGGAGCAACGTCTCATGGTCTGATTTCCCAAAGTGCGGTCGGGGGATTCTTTTTTACTGTTCTAGTCTGTCCCAATCATCATTGTGTGTTGATTATGCACTCATGAAAGATAAATTTGTTACTTTGAAAAGGGATATTATAACTTTAGCAATTTAAAACTTGATGTTTCATAAAGAAAATAAAAACTGAAAATACTGGAAAACTGAAGGAAAATCAAAAATCAGGAAAGTACTTTGGAGGTCTGCCATGAAAAGAAAAAAAAAATCCATGCTTTAAGTTTAGACCTTCCATTAGAAAACAAAGGGCGGAATTCTCCCATCCCGCCCATGGTGGTATGGTGGTGGGCGGGAGTGGAAAATCTAGCAGGAGCCAAATAGCCAGAAACCTGGCAGCATAAAATCAGATTGTGATTCTCCCAATGGCGGGTTAATAGGGTTGGTCTTCCCGCTGGCGTTAATGCCATTTGCATATCATGAATGGCCATTAAAACAGTTGCCCACTGATTCCCCTCAGGCCTTCCAATCTTGCGTCAGTTCATGTGGGACATCACGTCAGTGTCAAACCTAATTGCTAAAAAGGCAGTGTGCACAAGTCAGTTGGCAAGCAAGTTTGTCAGGGTCCAACTCCCCTCCACTTGGTCTTCCCTCTGCCTTCCATTGTTCATCTTCATCAACAAAACTTTCTGGCATAGTGCTGCACCCATCCTGATGCACTGTGCACCACTGGGCCAGGTTAGACAGGTTCCTGTCCTCCATCTCCTGCTGAGCTGGTCTTCATGGACAGCACCATGCCACTGGATCCTCGGACTCTCCTGCATTACTGAGTTGGATCAGCACAGCACCTGGGGTTGAGTAAAGGGGTCTCCTATCCGCTGATGCCACATGTCAGTGTCTATCTGTAGAGCACCGTGCTGTAGAACTCATGCAGCCACGACAACAAAAGTCCAAAATTCAACTGGGGTTGAGTGCAAGGTGGGGTCCAAATGTGAGAGGTTCCAAATGTGGAAGGAAGGCTGTGCAAGGAGGGAGCTGGGTGAAGGGCAAGGGCTCGCGATGTCAGTAAGAGGGGCAACTGGTGATGAATAAATTGAAAGATGGGAGGTAGAGGGAAGGCCAAGTGGAGGGGAGTTGGACCCTGACAAACATAGAAAATACAGCACAGAACAGGCCCTTCGGCCCAATATGTTGTGCCGAACCTTTGTCCTAGATTAATCATAGATTATCATTGAATTTACAGTGCAGAAGGAGGCCATTCGGTCCATTGAGTCTGCACCGGCTCTTGGAAAGAGCACCCTACCCAAAGTCAACACCTCCACACAACACGAAGGGCAATTTTGGGCACTAAGGGCAATTTATCATGGCCAATCCACCTAACCTGCACATCTTTGGACTGTGGGAGGAAACCGGAGCACCCGGAGGAAACCCATGCACACACGGGGAGGATGTGCAGACTCCGCACAGACAGTGACCCAAGCCGGAATCGAACCTGGGACCCTGGAGCTGTGAAGCAATTATGCTATCCACAATGCTACCGTGCTGCCCTTAAGAACAAATAAATCTACACTATATAATTTTACCGTAATCCATGCACCTATCCAATAGCTGCTTGAAGGTCCCTAATGTTTCCGACTCAACTACTTCCACAGGCAGTGCATTCCATGCCCCCACTACTCTCTAGTGAACCTACCTCTGACATCCCCCCTATATCTTCCACCATTCATCTTAAATTCATGACCCCTTGTAATGGTTTGTTCCACCCGGGGAAAAAGTCTCTGACTGTTTACTCTATCTATCCATCTGATCATCTTATAAACCTCTATCAAGTCGCCCCTCATCCTTCTCCGTTCTAATGAGAAAAGGCCTAGCACCCTCAACCTTTCCTCGTAAGACCTACTCTCCATTCCAGGCAACATCCTGGTAAATCTCCTTTGCACCTTTTCCAAAGCTTCCACATCCTTCCTAAAATGAGGCAACCAGAACTGTACACAGTACTCCAAATGTGGCCTTACCAGAGTTTTGTACAGTTGCATCATCACCTCACGGCTCAATCCCTCTGTTAATGAACGCTAGCACACCATAGGCCTTCTTCACAGCTCTATCCACTTGAGTGGCAACTTTCAAAGATGTATGAACATAGACCCCAAGATCTCTCTGCTCCTCCACATTGCCAAGAACTCTACCGTTAACCCTGTATTCCGCATTCATATTTGTCATTCCAAAATGGACAACCTCACACTTTTCAGGGTTAAACTCCATCTGCCACTTCTCAGCCCAGCTCTGCATCCTATCTATGTCTCTTTGCAGCCGACAACAGCCCTCCTCACTATCCACAACTCCACCAATCTTCGTATCGTCAGCAAATTTACTGACCCACCCTTCAACTCCCTCATCCAAGTCATTAATGAAAATCACAAAGCTGCATGAAAAGCTCACAAACAAGCAGGTCAAAGGGGCTGTTTAGCACAGGGCTAAATCGCTGGCTTTGAAAGCAGACCAAGGCAGGCCAGCAGCATGGTTCAATTCCTGTAACAGCCTCCCCGAACAGGCGCCGGAATGTGGCGACTAGGGGCTTTTCACAGTAACTTCATTGAAGCCTACTTGTGACAATAAGCGATTTTCATTTAATTTTATATCATATCGTTTACTGAAAGGGGTGAATGGACACTCCACATGTGGCGATTAGAGATGCAAGTGGGGCATGGGCGCCTCACAGGTGATGGACTTGGGAGGAAGCTGGGTGAATCTAGGAAGATTTCTTCTCGAGGCTGTGTGCCTTTTCCCTCTGGGTTGCTGACATCCTGCACGGTCTGATGAAGACAGTTGGGCTGGAGAGAGTGATAAGAGTGTGCAGGACTGATATTTAAATATGGCGCTGGGACCTTTGACCGGTCAGCGGAGGGTGAGCAGACAAATCAGCTGCCAGCCCTCCACGTGGTTCAGAGAGGAATTCATCTGTGCATAATTGTTGGGGTTCCAAACACATTGGGCGCAACTCTCCCAAAAGGGACAAAGTGCGCTAGCGAGCGCGTTTAGCTGCATGTTTCCCAGCACTCGAGTGCCGAGAATCACATGGCTATTCAATGCGACTCGCATTGAATAAGTGGCATGAACGGGGAACGGCGGCCATGGCCGCACATAGCCACATTTTCATAGAATCATGGAATTTATAGTGCAGGAGGCCATTCGGCCCATCAAGTCTGCACCAGCCCATGGAAAGAGCAGCCTACTTAAGCTCCCCTCCACCCTAACACAGAAAAATACAATGCAGAAAAGGCCCTTTGGCCCATCGAGTCTGCACCACCTCATGAAACGCACCTGATCTGCCAATCCTAATCCCATTTGCCGTACTCCATTAACCCGACCTAACCTTTTTGGTCACTAAGGGCAATTTAGCATGGTCAATCCACCTGACCTGCACATCTTTGGACTGTGGGAGGAAACCGGAGCACCCGGAGGAAACCCACACAGACACGGGAGGAACACGCAAACTCCACGAGGTCGGAAGCGAACCCGGGTCCCTGGACCCGCAAAACAGCAATGCCAACCAGTGCCACCGTGCCGCCCGACTGAGCCTCCAACAGCTTTGCACAGTGGGAAACTCTGATCGCCGGGACTCCCCATTATAGTGAGAGATTGGCATGCCATGATCTCCAAGGCTCCTGAAATATGGGAGGGTCACCGGCCCACCCGCATCCCACCCCAACACCCACGCTAGGTATCACCAGCCTAATCGTGCAAAAAATGCCAGTTTTGCACCTTGGCAGTGCCCATGCCAGCTGTTTGTGCCACCTGTGTAACTTGGCAGTGCCAGGTTGGGTACCCAGGTGGCATCAGCAGTGTCAGGCCATCACCCTGCTCAAAGAGCATGTAGCTGGGGGGGTCTCTGATCCTCTGGAAGACCCCCATGAGTGCCATTTTGTCTGGTCCCCATTTGTAGGGACCTGTACTCAATGGTGCTCGCCCAAGGTGTCTGAGGCAAATGGGTTCAATCCCAAAGCCTTGAGTACCTCAGGAATCTGCACATTAGAGTGAGGCTTCCTGCCTCTCTCTAATGTGCAGATTTGCTTTAAAAAAGTGAACCTGTCCATTGTGGGTGGCATTCACGTCGCAACGTCTCGCAAGATTGTGTTGAATCTCACAAGGCGTTGCAAGCCAGGTAGATCCCTGGAGGGGGTCTCCTGGCTTTCAACAGCCACGTTGCTTCGCAGCGAGCTGTTTTTTAGGCACAGTGTGGCCATTGGATCGCACCCATAATCCAGTGGGAAAGGCACCGCCAAATGTCACCCCCCACCACCACAACACACTTTGTTCAGCCTGCTACATATTTCTAACATTTACTACTGTGATTTCATCATCAATACGGAGTATCAGCTCAGTTCTGAGCACGCATGGAGGGCGGTATTTAATTCTAACCCCACCTCAGCAACAAGCTGGGGGGTGATGTTGGTGGTGGTGAGGGACGAGAGCTGGAAAATCCAGATGGAAGACAGGATGGTGTTGTGCCCATTGTCTTCCTAGCTGCCCCCAATTAAGTTCGGAAGGGAAAGTTGAGGATAGCCTATCGCCCAGAGTCCAACTAAGGCCCTTAAGTGGACAATTAAGCCATGTGCCAGAAAAAAAGCATCCTTGAAGAGAGGTGCTAGAGCTTCCTTCTTGCGTTCAAAGTTCAGTCTCTCTCCTAAGTGATCAGATGGTTTTACTTTTATAGCAACAGACTCACCCCTTTCTATAACCACTTGTACAACAGCCAGGCACGCAATAAGGAATCTCCCTCGTGACCGGGGTCAGATATGCACTTTTTTTTAGCACTCACAGACCAAGTTGACATTAGATAAGGCAAGATCTGATTTGAATCATTAAGCTGCCTTTATATATAATCAAGTGAAAGCACAAACAATAGGTATGATCAGCTTCACTTTGTTCAACTGATAGAACTGATCGCCACATAATAGTGTAAAAATAATGAACATGCTTTGTTACACCACTTCAGTCAGCTGTCTTGCGTGACTTAAACAGAGAATTCCCCTGCAATCTAATTTTTTGAGCCTGCCTTTTTATTGGGCCTTTCTGCCTCATTAGCTTCTCCACTGACAAAACTCAACTACTCTTTAGGTGTCTGACATTCTGCTTTCTTCCTGGCTGCTCAGTCAGAAAAAGGTCAGAAACTTTCTGAAACAATGGATGCAAGGTGCTTTGCTTATTATTTATAACCCATAAAGTAATAACTTCAAAGCTGCTATCCTAGGTACCATCTAAGGCACTCTTTTTTAAAAAAAATACTTACCACGCTTTTGAAGCACAACTTCTAAAGTAATTCAGGGACAAAGTGATCAAAGGATTCCAAACTATAACAATAAAGAATTATCAATCATGGATTTAACTCTAGAAATGTAGGAGTTGAAAATACATATCAATACATATGATGAAAATTAACTCTGGAATAGTTAAAACAATTTATCTTCAGTTTGTTCACTGTTGTGTTTTCCATGTCGGCAAACAGGTAAAACCAGGCTGCTCAGCACAGCACTCGACTTGGGTAGTTTGATAACACAGGTAGATTGCAACAATAAATTGATCTAATTGGCCAAGAAAGCGGGCATTAACATGTGGTAAAAGGATATATTGCTAAACTAGGCTGAATAGATCCGAAGTGTGTATTAAAGAGCCTTTAATAGTTGGAACTTTCTAACGTCCTATCAATCCAGTAGCAATTAGAAGAAATGTTCTGGTACATTTTATGCTTGATTAGGACCTTGGCTCTAATTGACTCTCTGGGCATGGGCAGTATTTCATCCGTGGTGCGCCGTACCCAATGACGGAACCGGAAATAGGTGGTACTTCCCTCTCCTCTTTTGCTGGTTCCTTTGCGATTCTAATTAAAATTGAAAGTGTTGGCAGTGGGCACAGTGAGACACGTGTAGTTACATGCTGGTGGAGGTTATTCATTGGTGAAAAAAAGCTTTGGCAAAGGGTCATTGTACTCGAAACGTTAGCTCTTTTCTCTCTCTACAGATGCTGCCAGACCTGCTGAGATTTTCCAGCATTTTCTCTTTCGATTCATTGGTGAAACCTGCTGCCAGCTAACAATGCACCAGGTACGGGTAGACTACCTTCTGGACAAACAGGCACAGCCACAACTTTGATGTCAAGTGCCAGCGCCCATCTTCTATGATGTCTTCCCTGGAAGCTACATCGAATAAAATAAAGAACTTATATTTATTCACAATAATGGTATATACACTACCCAGTAGATCCCCGACTTGGTCCCGCACTCCGAAGCCCCCGAAACGATCCCAGCCCAAGTGCAATATGGGTAACCCCGTACTTTACCCACCCAAAACACCCACGCTGGGCAACCCTGGCCCGATTGTGCACGCATAAAATGGCAGCTTGGCAGTGCCAACCTGGCATCAATGCCAGCTGGCAGTGCCACCTGGGTGCCTTGGCAGTGCCGTACCCGGATCCAGGTGGCCCTGCCAACCTGTCAGGCTGACACTGCCAGGGTACCCAGGTGGCACCAGCAGTGCCAGGGCACCACCCTGTCAGAGGGCATGCTGCTGTGGACCTCCGGTGTCCTAGGCGATCCCCACGAGTGCCTTTCCATCTGGTTCCAGTTTGTGTAGATCCGCGCTCACCTGAGGTCTCCGAGATGAAGGGGTTGAATCCCAAAGCTTCAGGTACATCAGGAATCTGCATCTTAGAGTGAGGCTGACTGCCTTGCTCTAATATACAGATTAGCCATAAAGTGATCCCGCCCAGATTTACATCACAACGTCTTGCAAAGGCGTGTTGGATCTCACAAGGTGTGGCGACCTGGGTAGACCCTGGGAGTGAGGTCTCCCAGCTTTCATTGGCCACGCTGCGCCAAGCTACTTTTCGGGCGCAGCGTGGCCGTTGGATCGCACCTGTAATCTCTGCACTTCACCCCACCACTAGGGAACTAAAAGCTTGGTCCCCATCTAATTAAACCATCCCACCTGCCATATTATCACTCTTACGGGCCCATTAAATGTCCCCCTGCCTTCAGATCTGCCTCTAGAATCTCCTGGTACATTCACTATAGCACAAAATGTCTTTTTTTGTCTAGCCAGCCGATTGTGTATGATATTAATATCAGCTAGCTGTATGAACACGAGGCAAAGTGAAAAGCATGTAGGTGTTTGGGGCACCAGACCAACTGCACCTGAGACAATAACAGCTACATGCCAGCATAAGGTAACCAATCAAATGTTGAGAAGCCTGCTTCTCTGAAAGCCCCCAAGTGCAGGCAGCTAATACAAAGTGATTACAAAGCAGAGTTCAAAGCTGTCAAATGAGAGGTAACAATCTGGAGAATACAACATCAAACATGCCAACTAGAAAGGGCAATTTCAAATTATTTGCTTCAACTCCAATCGACTAGATACAAATATTAGGTTTCAACACTCAAAGCCAGCTGAATTGTTCAAACTGCTGCATGGGCACTTCTACTTGGTTAACTAATGCACCAACAGCTGTTGTTACCTGAACTAATTATGGGGTGTTCTAGTTCTGAGTTACTTCATTTATTCACAGTAATCTACACAATCGGGATTCTGCATCAGATAGGACATTACCTGCAAATATATTTTTGTAAGAATACGAATGGAGTCAGTTACGAGACTGAAGATTTAATTAATGTTGACACTATTCCCTGCCAGCTCCATGTTCCTTTGTTGAATGGTGCCAATATTTTAAGTTCAGTGATTATCATATTCCCATAAACTCTTCAGGATTCCAGCCAGGAAAATTAGGTTTCTTCTTATTTAAAAAAAATTAAAATACATTTATATGATTAATGAAACAGATATTGTCAAATCAGTTTCACCAATACAAGCCTAATTTCTCAAATTTTGCAACAAAGGATTTTTTAAAAATCTATCTTAGATTCCTTAATTTCCCATCTTCCAGCCCCATTCAGATCCAAGGATGACAATGCAGCGGCCTTATCCCTCAATCGAGCTTACACTATTCAAATACTAATCCCATTCTGTTCCGAAGCTCCTATCCAATCGGGTGAGATCTTGGTGCTGAAATCTCAGTCTTCACTCTCCTGGCTCATTCTTATCTGTCCATATGTAACCAGAGAATCACCTGCAATGATTTATTTTCCCATTCCTGCATAATCCATGTGGTGGATTTCCTCTGGTGTCCCCTGAAGATCTTATCTTGGCTGCCTCATATTTCTTACCTCAATGCTGCCCCTCTGCAACTTCATCCAGAAATATGTTAGGTTCCACATGTATGCTGATGACACCCAGCTTTACCTTACAACAACTTACCTTGATCCCCCTCCCTCGCTGTCTTTAAATTATCAAACTACTTCTCTGGCATCCAATATTGAATAAGTATTGAGTTTGTGGCGGGCACCTAAGGCATCGACTTTGGTGCCCGCCACAAACTCTTGTTTCTCAGCCACCATCCCTCGTCCTGGCAACTACACAATCCTGAACCAGGCTGTTTTTGAACTTGGTGTTGCATTTGACCCTGAAATGAGATTCTGACCAGCATTTCCACAGCTTCCTCTGTTCATATGCTGTTCAAACCATCACCCATGCTGGTTATCTCTTGGTTTGATTATTTTAATGTATCCATCCCGATAAACTTTAGTTCTTCCAAAGCTTTCCAAATCTAAACTTGTACCAAGTTGCATTTACCCATCAGCCCTATGCTTGCCAATCAATATTGATGCTCAGTTAAGCAACTCCTTCATTTTAAAATTCTCACCCTTGTTTTTAAATCTCCACATACCCCCCTACCTCTGTAACCTCCACCAGCCCTACAATCCTACCAGATTTCAGCATTCTTCCAATTCTTGTGTTTTGTGCATTCCAAATTTGAATTGCCGCACCACCGACAAATATGCCTTCAGTTGCTGATGCCCCAATATCTGGCAATCACTCCCTACACGTCTCCATTTCTCTACCTCTCTGCCTTGAAAACACTATTTAAAACAGTAATGTATTTCAAATCTTTTGGTCACCTACTGTAACATCTCCTTAGATGGCTTGATGTCAGATTTTGATTGAGAAAAACTCCCCTGAAACCTCTTGGGATGCTTTTGCTACATTAAAGGTGCTCCATAAATGCAAGAGACTGTTATTCACTAAAATGCAGATGCAAGTATATTTTTTAATGTGCATCAGTAGAGGTTTGATAAAACAAAGGAGGGAGGGAGCAGAGCTAAACTATAATCCACATATTTAGTTAAATCTGTTAAAAACTTGCCAATGAAAACAGGGTTTGCAGATAATTGGTACTGTAGTCTTATTGCATTTTCTACCAGCTTGAACTGTTTCCGAGGCAAAATTAGTTCTCAGTACCCCATAGCTTCCTGTGCCCAGGAGCTGAAATGTTACTTCTGACGAGACACATCGATACAGCTGAAACATGATCGATATGTTCTGAATCAGTAACCTGATCTAGTACACGCAGTACCCGATGTAAAGCAAGCAGCTGCTCCTGCCATTTACTGTAGCAAAGCCATGTGATCTCTTGTTCAACAATCTACAGTACTTGTCAATTTCATAAATCCAAAAGAAACGGAGTGGAGATCTAGACGGAGAGCCCTCGGGAAAAAATGGCTGGAGCTAAAGAAACTTAAAAACATTTGCAGCCTTGAATCCAGTGCAGAAAATTAAAGGGAAGGCAGGGGTTGATTTGAACTATTACTGTCCCTGTTCCATTGGAAGCCATTAAGTATGAGATGAATATTGTGCCAATGCATTAAGTAATTCAGCAAACATCACAAATAATCAACTCGGCTAATATCCCATCCAACACACCTGGAGAAGTTGGATGTTTTTGTAACTTGCACATTAATTAAATCACTCACAACTTCTCTCTGTTAAGTAAGCTACAATTTCCCACGATTTGTCCAAAAAGAAATCAATAGCCCAGAGTTTGCTGCCAAAATAACTAAAATTAATGGTACTCATCATTATTCATGCAAAAATGCTACAGCAACTTCAGATGAGGGCAGATGCACAGGTAAAGTCAAATTTCCAAAAGGTGCTGCCTGAGTTACACTGCTTCGTGGAAATACCATCTTACTGTCTGCCTCATCATTAAGATGCAATGAATGGTGTACAGTCACTGTATTTGCACAGTAAATGTGAACTGGGCTCACCCCGGAAAGTCAAGTCTTGTCCATTTCAGAAAAAGTACACTTTTTAAAAATATTTTTTTTAATTCAAGTTTTTCCACTTTGCAACAATAATGCATCAAACCCTCAAAACTGGTACAGTACAGCCTCCAAGTTTGAATACAGAAAAAGACAGCAGGACACCAACATAGTTTGTTCAGCTTATCCCTTATGCTCGGTGCCTTCATTTATACAAAAGAAACATTCTGAGGGCAAATGAGAGGATGGGGGAAAAGAGGATAAAGCCATGAAAACATGGCAAAATGGTGCACACCCTCAAATACAGCATGTTAAAGGCAGTGTTACATGGCATATAGAAAACCTTGTAGGAGGAAGTCAGATATTACGGAATCTATATATTTGAGATAGGGGCCCCATTCCAGAATGCATTTGATTTGGATCAGAGAATACAGGTTAGGAATTCCATTGGGATACATTCCATGATAATTTTATGCCAATTCTGAACTGAAGGAGATTTATCGCTGATCCAGGAGCAGCGGATATTCTTCCAAGCTGCAAATGTTAGGATATTATACAGCCTTTTTTTATTAGCATCAATTATCTTTCAATCTAGAAACCTCAGAATTAAGAACAAAGGATTAAATTCTAAGACCGTATTGAATATCTTAGCAAGCTCTTATACCAGGCCAGTAGGATTTAATAGGGTGGATAGGAAGGTACTTTTCCACTTAGTGGAGGGGTCAAAAACCAGGGGGCAAAGGTTTAAGGGAATGGGCAGGAGGTTTACAGGAGATTTGACCTAAAACCTTTTTCACCCAGAGGATGGTTGGAATCTGGAAGTGTCTTGGAGATGCACAGGACCACACACAATGGGTGTATTCTCTCTTAACTACCTTGCATTTTTAGCACAGCGAGGATATAGTAAGGTCAAACCTGTGTCTTAAGCTTAGCATGATGTGCAGATGGCGTAATATTTTAAATTGAGTCTCCTTCATTCTGTTACAGCTGAGATTCCAAAGGCATTTTCTCATATATTGCCCCAAGTCTCCTCATCAATATTCATCTCAAAATATTTTTCCCCAGACCGCAGTCTCTAACATAGTCATATATGATCTAGAACACAATGTGTCATAAAACTTTCTAATTAAGTGCTTAGGTTCCATGGATATCAAGATTTCCTCCATCAGGGAGACATTAGCATCGAGATGCAGAGATGTCTTATTGAGGATTAAGTCTCGGAGTTGTAGGTATCTGAAAAAGGAGTATTGTGGGAGATCAAATTGTTGACTTAGTTGCTCAAGGTCTCCCTCTAAGCCTTCCTAATGGCATGTCACCATACTTCGTAAAATTGCTTTATAACCTGAAAATCTACCCTCATATCAATAATAATGGGAACAGAAACGTCCAGCTTAGATACAAATAGCAACACATTATCCGCATATAGCATAATCTTATGTTACTTTCCTCCACTAAATAGCCCAAATACCAAAGAATCATGTCTAATTGCCTCCATTAGGGGTTCAATAGCTATTGCAAACAATAACAGGGATAATGGGCAGCCCTGTCTAGTTGGAGACTGAAATGATCAGATTTATAACTGCGAGGAAAAACCACAGTCAGTGGGTATTTATAAAACACTGGTATCCACTTAACAAACTCCGCTCCAAACCCGAACTTCTGCAGCGTATAAAATAAATAATTCCATTCCACCCGGTCAAAAGCTTTCTCTGCATCCAAAGAGATCACTAAATCATCTAATGCCTGCTTTTGAAAGACCTGAATGACATTTAGTAACCTCCTGACATAGTTACATGAAGTCTGGCCCTTTATGAACCCAGTCTGATCGCTCTAGATGATCATAGGGAGGGTTCTTTCTAGGTTCTGCGCCAGCACCTAAGAAAACAATTTCAATCCTACATTCAGGAGCGATATTGGCCTATAGGATGCCGCAGGATTCTTGCCTGCCTTCAAAATTAAGGAAATATTTGCTTCACGAAGTGGCTGCGGCAGCAAACCTGCGTCAAATGAGTGGTTATACATACCAATCAAAGGTTCTACCAGCAGGTCTTTAATTTTTTTCTAAAATTCACATCCAAAACCATCAGGCCCCCAGGGCTTTACTAGATTGAAGCTCCCTCAGGACAGGAGCTACCTCCCCCTAGAAGTGGGGGCATTCAGCATCGGCCTTTGGGCATCAAAAATTGCTGTGAAATGCATCCCCAGACTGGTCTATTATATATAAGTCAGCAAAAAGCCTTTAAATGCCTTATTAATATCCTCTGTATTAATCACCTTATTACCTTTGGAGTCCAGCACAGAGGGTATATCCTAGTAAGAAAAGCAAAGTATCTACTCGGTTTGTTTCCAAACTCATATAGTCTTTGTTTGGGAAACCTTATACTCCTCGCAGTTCATTGAATCAATGAGGAGTACAGTGCCGTTCGAATTGCATTAATTTCTTTCAGCAAAAAATGATTAGGATTCCTGCCTTACGCCCTCGCCGTTTCAGCCAATTTTACTTCCATATGGTGCTGACGCTCTCACACTTGAAAACTTTTGTTGGTCATATACGAAATGCGCAAACCCCCAGCATAAGCCTTGCAAGTTTCTCACAGGATTGAGGGGCTTGCATCAGAGAGAGAATTGACCGAGTAGAAGAGACCAAATTCAGCCTTAAAAGTACAAGATAAAGTTATGATCCCTGAGCAAAGATGCATCATTTATAAAAAATCTTTTTGTTCTTTAGTACCTGATTTGGCATCGAATTCACCTAGTCTAATTCACACATCATTTTCTGCCCTTACACTGTTTATTTCACAATTCCTCAATCTGATTGGTTAAGGAGATATGCAATTCTTTGCCTGGTGTACTCGGGTCTCAGTATGCTCTGTTTCCCTTGCTGAAACTTCATCAATTTACACTTTCACACAAAACATTAAAAAACTTTCATACTACGGGCAAGTCTAGCTAATGAAAGAACCAATAAATGCCCTGTTACAGCAAAACCTGAGCCAATATCTATTAAATCTATTTAACATTGGTGTAATTTTTGTTTAAAGGGAAATCTTGTTCATACAGGTTTTTGCGTCTTTGGGTACTGAAACAAAATGTGAACGTACTGAACATGCTGAAGACTTGCATTCTGCTGAAGAGCTTTCTATTCCGTGTTCCCAGAATTATTTCCAAAATTCAATCGTCCTATGTATAGAAAATCATATCCTGGCACATACTTGAACAAAGCACGTCTTTTGGACCGTAATTGACTCTTTTTTTTTTAATCCACTGCATCGCTGAATTAAACTCAAGTCTTATTTGAAATCAAGTCCATAAGCTTGGACATTATTGTCCCATTACTACTCACTGTTGACATTAAAGCTAACTCCAAACTAATTTTTGTCATGCTCCGCTTATGTAACATCTCAGATTTTGGAATGTTGTTCAGTCCTTTGTGCCAATTAAACATATATGTTCTGTAAATGTATTCTTGCCTCAATGTTGTACCCCTGCCAAAACTTTCATGTTCTGTTTTTAAGTTGAACACTATTAACTTTTTCTATCCCTGTAACAACTCTGCCTAACAGCGGAGATACTCCACTTTAAATCTGAACTTGCTACACTAATATTACACTTGTCCATTGAAGTATTATATTGATTCATCTAAATTTTCAGATTGCAATCATTCATGTTACACAAATTTCAAACACCAAATGCCAGGAATAGTATTTGGGGACCTGGCAATCTTAATTCTACCGAGGTAAAAGTGTCAGCTTTGTTATTCCACAAGGAAAATCTTTTGAGTTAGCTAAAGGCTAAAGCAGATCTGACAGCCTGCTAACCTTATAGTGGTTGGTCAGTAGCAAGAAGGAGGATGGCCAGAATTAGGACTAAGAGTCATAGCAAGATTTTGGTTGATTTCAATAGTTCAGTATTACCAATGAAACTATCTACAGGTGCGGATCAAGTTCCAGGACGGCCTGTTACTCAAATCCATTGCCCGAGTTGTGAATTAGTTTTGTCAGTTCTCACCAAATGTGCCAGAGTGAAAGCTTATGGCAGGATCCCATACTGAAGAAGTTGAAATTGACATAGTTGGCTCCCCACACTGTGAGCATTGAGGATTCCAGAGACAAGGCTATCCTTGCTTCCAAGCTGTAGGAGGCTGCAGGGAAATGAGCTGATCCTGCAAAGGAGGCATTAAAAATAAATTGCGAAGGAATTTAGGGTTAGAATAAAGTAAAACTAAAATTGTATGCTCAACTCCAGAACCTGCCAGATAATTCATATTTGCCTGAGTCAAAATATTTAACTTTCTTTGAGGAATTCCAGGTGCAGATTAACACTTCTTATTCTAGGAATGTATCCAATCATTTGCTCCAGCAAAAATAAAGCTTAATTTGCCAATGCAATTTAACTCCTTTGGAGGCATTCCTCAGTCTGCTAGATTAACTATTATCCTGTAGCTGGCATGTTGGAACCAGCTAGGTAATATTTGTGATACTCAATTAAATAGACACACAGTCGCACACAAAGGGAATTACATGAAATTACGACAAGTTTGAAATTATCCAAAAGAGGATTCAAAAGTGCAATTCCTGTAACAAAAGTACCTCTCCAAGACAGGAGTGCCAAATTGCCTCCATTAGACCATGGTATAAAATAAAAGCTTCCCTGAGGATGTTTATTTTTTGTTTTGGCAATAAGATGGGGCAATCCAATAAATTAACTATGATGAATTTATTTTATAATTATTTTTAATGAAAGTGCAAAAGATGTCCACTATTTTGTAAACTAATGTAGCAACAAATCAAAGTATTTTCTGTCTCTTTGCTACTGACAAAAGAAAGGTTTGAAGAACCCAAAGTAATAGTGCTGGAAAAAGACACAGGGCTGGACTCTGTGTCCCGCGACACCCGAAGCGCGTTTCCCGATGGGATGGAAAATCAGGAGTTGGGAGAAAACATCGATCGGTGCCAGATGTTGATCTGAACGCAATGCTCCGACGCCCCACTGGCTCTGGATTCGAGGTTCACGGTCGCGTACCAGCGAGAGGGTGTAAACAAATGCAAATAGGTCTTAATGATGGATCTGCATCCATTTAGCGTGCCGGGCACCCTATTCACCAACCTTCAATGATTCTCAGGTATTCTGGGGCGGGAATCATGTGGGCGGGGATCACTTCTAGTATTTACCAGCATGCCCCTGATGTGGTGGATGTCACGGTGGGCCAAGAGAGTAACTCCTTAGGGGAGTTTCCCCCCAAAGTCCAACCTTCCCCCACAATGCACTACCTGCCCTGCCCTCCTCTACCAGCAACCACCCTCTCCCCAGGGACCCCCCTGATAGGGAGACAATAGGGAGCCCCCCACCCCCCCCAGGTACCCTTTAACAGGTCGACCCTCCAGGAGCCCCCTAACTGAAGGGACCTCCCCACAGAGACCCCTTAACTAAAGGGACCCCTCCATAGACACCCCCTAACAGGAGGTCGGCTGTGGGACTTCGCTATCAGGCCGTGCACTCAAAATGGCGGCCCGATAGCAGGACTCCCTTGGAAATCCCTCTTATTCCTTGGCATGCATAAATTTGCATGCCAAGGGATACGGAATTGCTTCCCGATTTGACTTCCGGGGATTCGTAAATCGGTTGCAATTATCCTCCAGCGGGAGTGCATAGTCTCCTAAACAAAGAATCCAGCCCACAACATTTTCTTTAGTATTTTCTAATTTCAGAAGATGATGGACAGGGTTTTCTGTTTCAGAGAATAAGAGGTCCGGCCAGTCGAGAAATGGAACATTTTTGTTTTCCAACTAGGAGCTCCAGGGAGGCACAATTCCATTCATGCAAATGAGCCAGCATGCTGCCCACGTGCATCCCGCCCGAATATAAAATTATGAAGGGAATAGATAGGATAGATGCGGGCAGGTTGTTTCCACTGGTCGGGAAGCGGAACTAGGGGGCATAGCCTCAAAATAAGGGGAGGTAGATTTAGGACAGAGCGTAGGAGGAACTTCTTCACCCAAAGGGTTGTGAATCTCTGGAATTCCTTGCCCAGTGAAGCAGTTGAGGCTTCTTCTTTAAACGTTTTTAAGAAAAAGATAGATGCCTTTCTAAAGAATAAAGGGATTCGGGGATATGGTGTACGGGCCGGAGAGTGGAGCGGAGTCCACAAAGATCAGCCATGATCTCATTAAATGGCGGAGCAGGCTCGAGGGGCCAGATGGCCTACTCCTGTTCCTAATTCTTATGTTCTTATGAGTCCCGGTTCCCAGGAGTGTGATTTGTCGGAGTCAGGATTCCCCTCATGAGCCTGACAAGCTTGAGCAGCTTTTAAGCGCTCCACTCACCCAGACTCTTATTCCAGCCAAGAAGATGGCTGCTCAAAGATCTGCACCATGCTTCCTTGATGTGGGCATCCACAGGATGTTGGACACCATTAAGAGAGGAGGGAAGCCCTCTTCCTCAGGGTGGGGTGGAGACACGAGCCAGCTGTAATGAATCAAGCCTGGGATCAGGTGGCTGATGCAATGAGTGTTGGCAGCCTCACCAAAGGGACCAGCATGCAATGCAGGATGAAGACAAACAACCTCCTTCGAACAGCTCAGGTGAGTAACCACCTGTGTGATCCTTGACTCAGTCCCACCCTTGATCACGGACATCTGCCCCCAATCCCTTATATGCCAGCAACACGCCACCTACCAGCATGTCCCTCAGAATCCACCCTCCAGGAACCCCCAAAATATGCCCTGCCTTCTTTGGCCAGGCACCTTGCCCACATGTGCTACCAGATAGAACCCCCCCCCCCAATAAAACTGGCACCTCACTATGTCCTTTCTGTGTCCCCAAGGATAAAGCAGCCATAATCAAAGGGAGCATCAAAAAATGGCCTAGGTCATGCCCAAGACACCTCCTTTGAAGAAAAGACCATGGAACTCGCAAGGGGAGGACAAGGAGTGAGCTGTGGCTGACATGGAGTTTGGCATGCGCTGAAAGAGTGAGAGTCCAATGCAACAATGTCCTATTTCAAGTGAGTCTTTCATCTCCCACAGCCCTGTCCTTCCCAAGAGCTGACCCCATGTCCTTTGTCATGCAGGATCCCCATCAGACAAGGCTGGGCTGTCTGGGGTTAGTGGTCAGGCTCCTGGGTCACCTCTGGTCAGCACCATACGTGCTGCAGCACATCAGGTGGAGGCAGGGACTTCCGAGGGAGCTGCTGATCAAGAGGGCTGCCAGATCCCAGGGAAAAGCGGTCTGCAAAACAGACGTAGTGTTTCTGGAAAAGATGATCCACCACTGGTGCAGATGCAGATTCAGAGCCAGAATTTCCATGAGAAGGTGTTAGCAACATTCCACCACCTGCAAGTACAATGGAGGAGTCCAATCGCCTTCAGGTGAGTGGCACCCAGAACAATATAGAAAAGTTGGCGTCCGCGGTGAAAGGTCTGACATTAGAGCCATGTGTCAGGACATCCAAGGCTTGGGTCATACATGGCTGAGGCGCAAGGCAGGAGGGCCTAGTCACAGGCAGACATGTCCTAGGCACAGATAGACACTGCTGCGGTGCTCCAGAGCTTGTCACACTCTTCTAAAGGGTCATGGCTGAGGGCTCGAGAGCATTGGCTGGGTGGTGAGCGACCATAACCAGTCACAGAGGGACATGACACAGTCACAGAGGAACATGACTGAGGCAATGAGGAACATGGCTCACTCGCTGAGGGAGATGTCCCTGTCACAGAGCACCATGGCCGAGTCCATTGACACCATGGTTCAGACGAGGGCAGGCCTCCAAGACTGGCAGTGCCAGATGATGTTGAAGTCTCTGGAGCTCACTCCAGCTGCCCCTCCATCTCATGGAGTAGCCCGGAGGCCAGCGAACACCCCAAGGGAGGAAGAAGGGATGGGGCCTGCCTCCAGGGTACGTGCTGGAACACTGCAGCCCTTCTGAATCCACCCCACCCGACACTGGCGCATCTGATGAACAGCAGGAAGAATAGGGGGGCACGTTATCACCGGTGACACCCGAAGGTCAGCTGGGCTCATCCAGGCCCCCCCAGGGCATCACAGGGTATAGGGCGAAACAAGCAGCAGACCGCCTCCACTCCGGATATGCAATCTGGAGAGACACCTAGAAGGAGAAGGATGCCCGGAAGTTCAGAAAGTTAGACGTCACTCAAGTTGGATGGGTGTAGTTGAACGTAGTGAGTCAGGGGAAAGAGGACACGATCTGTAACAACGCACCATTGAACACTTTTCCATCACCAATCTGCCCCTCACTGTTGTCCCATGGGTGGGAAGGTTTGGCTGGGGCTGGGTCTTGGGCTGTGACGGTGTGGGGGTTTGGGAAGGAGATTTAGTGTGAATTGCATCCATGGACGTCCCACAGGGTCCACCCTCACCAAGAAGTGACAGGCCATGAGAGCCGCAGTCTGAGACTGCCTAGTACGACAGCATCCCCAGTCTATGAGCCCAAAGCGTCACCATCAAGGCCAGCCTCCCTCCCCCAAAATAATGTGGCCCAGGAGAAGGGGTCTCCATTAATACAACCAGGGATGATCCGAGTGGACAGCGGTATGTTATCTACCAGACACGATTCAGACTTTGTCAGACAATGAGGAGCACCACAGCTCATCCCACAGCAAGTCGTAATCTTCCTCCATCACGCAGAAAAGACCCGTGGATACTGCCAACACAGGCCTAATGCCCTGTTGTGATGTTGAGATTATCCTTGGAGGGGGGAGGGTGAGCTGTGGTTATGGGAAGGGGGGAAAGTCTAAGGGAGGGCAATGGGACCAAAGTGACTGAGGGCATGGGGGTGTGGGTGGGAGGGTGATGGTGATGGAGCTGCCAGTCTTCTCGCCTCCTTGTTGATAGCTGATCAGTTTCTCCCTGGTTGACAGCCCAGGACTCATTCCATGGTCTGTTGAGCCAGCTCCAGGTCCTCACCTGGCTCATTCTGGACACCTTCCTCATCCTCTCGCCCTACGAGGCCTGCTGATCTTCCCCCTCCTCCAACATGTCGTCCCGCTGCTGTGCGATGTTGTGCACGACACAGCAGTCCACCACGATGCACAAAATCCCTTGGTGGCTGTATTGGAGAGGCTCACCAGAGAAGTCCAGGCAGCGGAAGAGCACATATAGAAGCCCAATGCACCGCTCGATGAAGAAATGAAAAATGAAATGAAAATCGCTTATTGTCACAAGCAGGCTTCAAATGAAGTTACTGTGAAAAGCCCCTAGTCGCCACATTCTGGCGCCTGTTGGGGGAGGCTGGTACGGGAATTGAACCGTGCTGCAGGCCTGCCTTGGTCTGCTTTCAAAGCCAGCAATTTAGCTCTGTGCTAAACCAGCCCCTGTCTGCTACTAGTTGCTGAGTGAGCATCGTTATAACACCTCTCCACTTTGATCTGGGGCCTCCACACTGACATCATCAACCATCAACTGACCTTGTCACCTAGTAACTAAAGCCTCAGCCGAGGGAGCACCTCCAACATGCTGGGAACCTCCGACTGTGCCAGGATGTATGCATCGTGCATGCTTCCTGGGTATCTCGCACAGATGTGCTCAATGTGCAGCTGGTGATCGCACGCCAACTGCACATTCAAGGAGTCGAGCCCCTTCCTGTTAAATAAGGGTATCCTCTATTGAGCTGGTGCTTTGTTGGCATCATGCATGCTATCAATAGCCACCTGGACCTGGGGCATGTCAGCAATGGCTGCAAATCCAGCAATCCAGGCATCCTGGTGGGCCTAATCTTGGGTAAAGTGGAAGCAGATAGCTGCCCAGGTGCGTGGGGCATCCGTGACATCCCACACATGTCCCCAATCAAGTTCTGTAATGAGCCAGAGGTGTAGAAGTTGAAGGCAGCCATCAATTTGATGGCCATCGGGATGCTAGGTTTGTCACCACCTGGCCGAGCTGGTGCATGGTCTCTTTGGTGAGGCAGAATCAACAACGGCACACACGGTCTGGCAGCTCCTTGAAGGGCAAGCGGCAATGGTAAAAACATGGGCTCATGTGGTGCCGCCTTCCTCCCTCCATGGACTGATGGTCAGCCAGCACTTGAACCTCACTGGCTGATGTTTCTGTTCTGGGCAGGCTCCTGTCGTGCAGGGTCTCCCTTGGGCTGACCCTGGCACTCTCACCACCGTGCATCCGCTATGGCAGCAGGTAGATTCCAGGCAGATAGCTAGTTGGGCAGGCGGAGTTCCAAATTCCATTTCTGTTCGGGATGGGGAAGAGGCAGAGACTGTCAGCAAGGTGATGCTTCCCTTGACCATCCAAACCCCCCCAAATTACATGGTCATCCAGGGTTTGACTGCTCAGCTAACTTCACCATTCCCCCCCAAGTCCCCTCTCCTCCTCACACACCCCAGCCCCTTCTAGGTCATGTAGTGACGCTGCATTCCTATCCCCATCAGCAACTGGCCCATGATGTGGGAAGCACCCCTAGCTGCCTAATGGGCTATCTGTTGCTCTAACAACAGGTGTTAGCAATGGACTTGGTGGCCTCTGTCCTGGCCTTCCCAGTGGGGTCTGCAGTCGGTGCCCTCGGATTGAGCCTTGCAACTTCGTACAGAACTGTGGCAGCTGATTTTGTAATGGAGACGTTCTTATTGTGCAGGCATGCGGCTGTGTGGGCACTTCCTACAGATAAGGGGGGGCGTCAGTGAGGGATGTGTGCCTTTGCTGGGAGCTTGGCTGCAGTGTGATGTGGAGACAGGGAGCTGTTCAGGTTTTCTGGGCGGGTTCAGGATCCATACACTCATACCGTGTGATACCAATGGGGCACGTTTCACCTGATCCTTAGGAATGGGTTGGTTGATAGGTAGGCTGTTACTCTGAGAGAGGCTGTGTGCCAGGGACAATTCCAGTGGCCGCCGGTACATGTATCCTTTGTGTGGGATTAGCTCTGTTAATCCCCTGCTCCCTCTGCTGTGGAGCTGTGTATGTACAGAGTGCAATGAGGAATCTCAACTCTTGGTTGTCTGGCGATTGACCATGGCCATGTCCATCCTCCTGTGATTATACTGCTGACACATGAGGGTTTCCAGATGGGTAGGGTAGATGGATCTCTGCATGATCAGGACACCTCAGAGCATTTCAAAGATACTGGCAGCAGTCAGTGGTTTAAATAGTCAAGAACCTGTAAATAAGACCTACAACATTAGGTCTTGCTTACGGCACGATAGCACAGTGGTTAGCACTGTTGCTTCACCACTCCAGGGTCCCAGGTTCGATTCCCGGCTTGGGTCACTGTTTGTGCGGGGTCTGCATGATCTCCCAGTGTCTGCAACGTTTTCCTCCCGGTGCTCCGGTTTATTCCCACAAGTCCCGAAAGACGTGTTATGTAATTTGGACATTCTGAATTCTCCGTGTACCCGGAATGTGGCGACTAGGGGCTTCTCACAGTAACTTCATTGCAGTGTTCATGTCAGCCGACTTGTGACAATAAAGATTATTAAAGGGCGAGTTGCTAGTCTTTTACAGCAGTAATGGGAGGTTCAGTCACACCACTACGATCCCGAGGGGCAAGCCCCGAGTCCACACCCTTGCCACCAAATTGGTCCCCATTAGTCCCAGAGCTCCGGGCATACACCCCCCAGCAAGCCTGAAGACAATGCTAACATTACTTAACGCCTTGCTCCCCCTCAAAAGGCCATGGCGCCAGGACCCCTTTTGTATATGCTTGCACCAAATCATGCCAGCGTGACCCCAGCTAGAAGGGGTGGAGCATAACGGTGGTTGGGATTTGGGCTTCCACTACGTAAATCACATTCAAACAAAGCATATGAGCTGTTTGCATGTCCCGTCACTATGGCCGACGGGGCGGGACCGGAGACTGGCGCAAATCCCATTTTTGGGCCGAGGCGGAATTCTCCGCCCAGTCGGGACTCCCGATCTTAACAGTGGGGAGCAAAGGAAGAATCCCACCCTATACCTCAAATTCTGCAGGGACAAATCCCTGAAGAGGGTAAAATCCATCCCTTTTGTTCCTAAACTTTGAAGATTGCAAGCTGTATTTTTAAATGTTTATTTATGCTTCTCAAAGTCTAAGTGAATATTTTGCTTATTTTGTTTGTCAAAGCTGTAGGTTGTGTTTTCATATTCCCCTTGCCAAAGCACTTCTATATACAGTAAATACTGTACTAGTGAATGTAAAGTGGAGTGTGAAGATAAATTGTTAACTTGGAACATACATCATCTGCAAGGGTGGCCTACTTAAAAAGTACAGTTTTTGAATCGTGAGGATAAAGTCACCGGATTGGAATAATTGTCAAACCACTGAAAGAGAAAATGGGATTAAAAAGTACTTGAATCACCTGACAGTTGTACACATGAGGCAGACAACACACTCTGACTCTAAATTAGCAGTGAAATCTGTGCTCGAGACATCTTAATATCAAGACAAATTATGTTTTGAATCACATAGAATGGCAAAAGATTAGCTGATAGCTTTTTCAAAACCTTTATTTTACTTGTAGTCTTTTAGAAAACCACGGTTCATAGTAGTCTTGTGGTGCAGTGGGTAGCGTCCCTACCTCCAAGCCAAAAGCTCTGGGTTTGATTCCCACCCCAGAAATGATGGCAAGAAAGGTGTGTGCAAAATATGGTCAATCAGGTTGAGTGTGGCAACTTGCAAATCCTTCCAAACACACCAAAGACTGGCAGTATGAGTGGAGACACGCCTGGTCAGCCACACTTGATATGGAGTGGTGTCCCCTCAAGCCCCTGACGACAGACTAGCGGGAATTGGAAGGATTCTTCCAATTCTGGGAATTACTAGCTATTGAAACAGACCCAAGTCTGCCTGAGAATTGGAATTGGAATGATTCATAACAAATCCTATATCATTTGTTAGCATTCTGCTTATTTATATCCTACCTCTGCGTAGCACATGGGACAAAACATACCAATAACAAGACTCACTATCTTGTTTTGAACAATACATTGTAAACTCTGAATGACATCCCGGAGGGCCAAGTTAATTGATTTCTGTTTTCTTGAATCCAACCCTCACACAAACCCAAAAATAAGATTTCTGGTTTGGTTTTTTTCATCGTTAGCGTACTCTCAAGAAACAGACTAAATAATGTACTGTCTTAGTGATGTTCTGCAGCCATCATAATTTGATCTGATGCAACAGGAGCTCCAGCCTGAAGATTCGGCTGGAGTAACAATGTGGTTAGAATTGAGCAGAAGTGATTAGCGTAGAACAGTTAGTGACAATCATTCATCGCTGGTTGTACAAAAGACCGGTCAGCATGACTAGAATCTAGAAAACGCCCAACATAAATGAGTAATCCAAACCAAGCTGTACACTGATGTATATCTTATAGTTAATTTACTCATCTTTTCACAAGAGAAATTGAAATAAAGGGCTGTGAAAACACTCCAAGGAAAGGCTTGATTTTCATTTCGATAAAGTTGCTGGCGGCAGGCTGCTCAGTACCAGAGTACCTAACACCTTAACTCTGCTGCTGTTCTTGTGGGTTTGCATGCTGCACATTGGTCACTAATCTTGAGCATGAAGCTAGAGGGCTGCAGATAAAGGTAGTCTGAAACCCTTGATGAAACGCCAGTGAAGTTGCACAATGACAACTAAAGCATATTAATGTTGAAGTGCTGTCACTGGCAATGTGCTGAAGGGAAACTCCAGCAATGTTGTTATTAAAATATATTATTGATCGATTGTCATTTACTGGCCAACATTACATTGTTGCTACGTTGGTCCGGAAAGGAAATAAATGCGGCAGACTTTATTTCAAAGGAAAATATTTTCCAAAATGTCACAGGGAGGTTGAAGAAGTAAAATGAGTGATTCAACTTTTACCCTGAATGTGTTGAAGGAGGTGAGAAAGCTGATTTCCTGAGACACTGTGTAGGAGTAGAGACTCCTGCATGATCTGGCTCAATGACATCATTACTAATGAAATGACATGTTAATCATACATCAAAAACTAGCCTCTTCCATTATGAAGATATAAAAATAGATCAGTTCTCCATGTAGGACATAGTTATGTTATTATGCACTCAAAAGTAACAGAAATTAGTAATGAGATTCAGAAATACAACTTTATCATTATCAGAACCTTCCCCAACTATGATTCATGAGAGGATTGTGAGCTGTTATGTTAAGCAGTTCCTCATCATAATGGCTGCTAGTTTCTTTTAATTGTAAAATCTTGCCATAATAAAATTTATTTCAACATTCTCTCGCTATTTACTTGACCTTAAAAGTGCTACTCTCGGAGTGAGCCGTGGCTTACTGGCCACATTCCTGCCACCGAGTCAGCAAGTGGCGTGTTCGAGTCCCATTCCAGGCAGCCTCAGCAAATGATGTCATGAGTTCTGGTCTCTGAATACTGGGTCAGACCCAGTCACAATCAGCTCCCCCACCCTCGCTCCAGCCGGGTTATTTATTACGTGCAAAGGAGTGTAATTACAGAACTATCCCGAAGCAGGATCTACTGGGTGTAAAAGCAGTGGAGCCAATAGGCTGCCCTCATGTGCCACTAGGCATACAGGAAAGCATGCATTTTTATCACTTCCTGGATAATCTTCCCACCTTGAACAATATCCATCTCATTCTCCTTTTCCTCATTGCTATTAAAAAAATGCGTCGGACTGATCATTCCCACAACTTCTCGATCTTGTCAATTCACATACCAGTTTACTCACATCTCTTCAAAGGCTAGTGGAGTTCTATTTGGCCCCACAGCAGATATCTGAGCTATTATTTCATATCTCCAAATTTTTCTCACATGGGGTAACGATTATTTAAAATATAAAAATAGCAATTTGTACAATGTGTCAGAGCTAAAATAAGTGATGCCAAGTGTCTTGTAAAGAAATAAGCTATCTCTTGCTGAGACTTCCGGTGGCGGCTATGGAGGAGTAAGTCGCACGTTTGGTGGCTCCCGCTCTTTGATTCCCACCCCAGCTCTGGTCAGACTTTTGGACCTTTCCCCCGGATTTTATTTTGGTTTTGAACGGTGGACTTGAAAGCCGAGGCAATTGGGTACCGTTTCCATGTATTAGTGTATGGAGCAAAGGACCAGAAGCGCAAGAAAGGGCAGAAATAAGAAGTTAGCCACGAGGTATGTTGAAGCTACAGCGGGAGACAGTATGGCAGAGGACCGGACCTCTGGGGTGGCAGCGCAGCGACCAGTGGACCCGGTTATGCAGGCCATCCAGGATGGTTTCGCCAGGCAGAAGCGGGAATGTTTGGACCCGATTAAAGAATTGATTGATCAGCTAGAGCGTAGACTGGTCGCCCAGGATTGGGCGATTCAGAAGGTCGAGAAGGCGCTGGCGGAGCAGGAGGAGCATCAAACAGCGGTGGAGCTGGAGGTGGGGATGCTTCTGGAACAGCAGAAAAGGCTCCTACAGAAGGTGGAGGACCTTGAGAACCGGTCCTGCCGGCAGAACTTAAGAATTGTCGGGCTCCCGGAAGGGGCTGAGGGAGCAGACGCTGGGGCAAACGTAGCGGGGATGTTCGAAAAGCTGCTGGGGGGGGGGGGCACTCCGCCGACCGTTGGAGGTGGACAGGACATACCAGGCGCTTGCAAGGAAGTCGCGAGCGGGGGACCCTCCGAGGGCGATGGTGGTGAGATTTCACAGGTTCCTGGACAAGGAATGCATTCTTTGGTGGGCCAAGCGAACGCGGAGTTGGAAGTGGGACAACAGCATCCTGCGGGTGTACCAGGACCTGAGCGTGGAGGTGTCGAGGAAGAGGACAGGCTTTAACCAAGTCAAGTCTATTTTCTTCAAGAAGCAGGTGAAGTTCGGTCTGCCAGTATCCGGCACGTCTTTGGGTCACGCATGAGGACCAGCATCACTATTTTGAGTCGCCCGATGAGGCGCTGGACTTTGCTAAAAGAAAAAGGACTGGTGGGGGTCTGAGAACTCTGGAACTTTGAGACAACTTGTTGGCCTATATTGGGCCCTTCTTTTTCTGTTTTTTCCCCTTGGTTGTTTTTGGGTTTTGTTTTCCTGTTTTTAAATTGACTATGCCTTCTCTTATTGTTTCATGTCTGTTTTTGGGGTTCCGTTTAAGAAATGGGGGCGGGCGGGGGGGGTGGAAGTCGACTTTTAGTTTTTGGGCTCTTTTTCACAGTGGATGATGGCAATGTCCTTTTTGTTTTTATTGATGTGCACTTTTGTGGGCAGCACGGTAGCATTGTGGATAGCACAATTGCTTCACAGCTCCAGGGTCCCAGGTTCGATTCCGGCTTGGGTCACTGTCTGTGCGGAGTCTGCACATCCTCCCACAGTCCAAAGATGTGCAGGTTAGGTGGATTGGCCATGATAAATTGCCCTTAGTGCCCAAAAATTGCCCTTAGTGTTGGGTGGGGTTACTGGGTTATGGGGATAGGGTGGAGGTGTTGACCTTAGGTAGGGTGCTCTTTCCAAGAGCTGGTGCAGACTCGATGGGCCGAATGGCCTCCTTCTGCACTGTAAATTCTATGATCTATGAGACGTGCCTGTTTAAGTTTCGGTGGGTGGTGCTTTTGTTTTTGTGTTTTCCTGCTGTTGGATATTTGTTTGGGGATTGTTAGATGAGGGAGTTTGTGTGCACGAGCGGGGGAAGGGGAGTGAGGGAACAATAGGTGGAAGACTTCTTGACACCGGGGGCGGGGGCCACCAAGCTAGCTGGGTGAGCTAGCTCACGGAAGCACAGTGGGGTGTGTGCATACATTTAGTTTATTAGATGGGTTAGGTTTTAGAGTAGTGTTGCTGGGGGGGGGGGGGGGGGGGGGGGGGGGGGGGAATGGGTTCTGCTGACGAGGGTAGGACTTCAGTGGAGTGACACTGAGGAGGTCGGGGGTGGGGGCCACCGTGGGGCGGGCCGGAGAAGGTGCGGCGCAGGGGCTGGAGGCGGGCCCAAGCAAGGGGATGGCTGATCGGCGAGGGTGGGGGGCACATTGCCCCCCACCTAAGCTGATCAGCTGGAATGTTCGAGGGTAAATGGGCCGGTAAAGAGGGCACAGGTGTTTGCGCACCCAAGGGGACTGATGGCGGATGTGGTAATGTTGCAGGAGACGCACCTTAGAGTAGTGGACTAGTAAAGGTTGAGGAAGGCTGGGTCAGTCAGGTCTTTCACTCGGGGCTGGACACAAAGACTAGAGGGGTTGCGATCCTGATTAACAAGCGGGTGACATTTGAAGTGGAAAGAATGGTCTCGGATGTGGGAGGTCGACATATCATGATTAGTGGCAAGCTGCAGGGGATGAAGGTAGTGCTGGTCAATGTATATGCGCCAAATTGGGATGATGGGGATTTTATAAAGAGGGTTCTAGGGAAGATTCCGGACCTGGACTCGCACAAGCTGATCATGGGAGGGGATTTTAATAAAGTGATCGATCCCGGCCTGGACCGATCATGTTCGAGAACGGGCAGGGTGCCAGCAATGACAAAGGAGCTGAAAGGGTTTATGGAGCAGATGGGGGGGGGGGGGTGGATCCATGGAGATTTAGGCAGCCGAGGACAAAGGAGTTTTCTTTTTACTCCCACGTTCATAAGGTCTACTCCCGAATCGATTTCTTTGTTTTGGGTAGGGCCCTACTGGCTTGGGTGATGGACACGGGGTACTCGGCAATCACGATCTCGGACCATGCTCCGAACTGGATGGACCTGCAGGTTAGTATGGATAGCAAGCAGCGCCCGTAATGGAGGCTGGATGTAGGGCTATTGGCGGACGAAGCGGTGAGCGAGAGGCTGAGGAAGTGCATGCTGAATTACCAGCAAGTAAATGATATAGGGGAGGTCTCAGCAGCGGTGGTCTGGGAAGCGCTGAAGACAGTGGTGAGAGGAGAGCTGATTTCGATCCGGGCTCACAGGGACAGGATGGACAGGGCAGAGACAGACCGACTGGTAAAGGAGATTTTACGAGCTGATAGGAGGTATACGGAGGCTCCAGAGGCAGCGGTTTTAAGGTTACGCCGGAGGCTACAGGCAGAATTTGGCTTGTTAACCACAGGGAGCAGCTCAGAAAGGCGAGGGGGGCGATTTAAGGGCACGGGGAGAAGGCCAGCAGGATGCTTGCACAGCAGCTCAGAAAGAGGGATGCAGCTAGAGAAATACGGAATGTGGTTGACGGGGATGGGAGCTTAGTAGGGGGCTCGGCAGGGGTGAGCAAGGCCTTTTGGGACTTTTATAGTAGGTTGTATAGGTCTGAACCCCCTGCGATGCGGGAGGGGATGAAGCACTACTTGGAGGGACTGACTTTCCCGAAGGTGGATGTGGAGTTAGTGGAGGGGCTGGGGGCCCCAATCGGGCTGGAGGAGATGATAGTGGGGGGTTTGAAGTCCATACAGTCGGGTAAGGCCCCAGGACCGGATGGGTACCCAGTCGAGTTCTATAAAACGTTCTCCGGAATATTGGGGCCGGTGCTGATGAAGGTCTTTAACGAGGTTAGGGAGAGAGGGGTTCTGCCCCAGACAATGTCACAGGCCATGATCTCGCTCATCCTGAAACAGGACAAGGACCCGGAGTTATGTGGATTTTACAGGCCGATTTCCCTGTTGAACGTGGATGCCAAACTTCTGGCCAAAACTCTGTCCTCCAGGATGGAGGACTGTGTACCAGACGTTATTGTGGAGGACCAGACGGGGTTCGTTAAGGGGAGGCAGCTGGTGGCCAATGTAAGAAGGTAGTTAAACGTGATCATGATGCCCCGGGAAAGTAGGGAGGTGGAGGTAGTGGTTGCGATGGGCGCGGAGAAAGCTTTTGACCGGGTGGAGTGGGAGTATTTATGGGAGGTGCTGGAGCGGTTCGGTTTTGGGAGGGGCTTTATTGACTGGGTTAGGTTGCTGTACCGGGCTCCGTTGCAAGCGTACGGACAAACAGGACGACTTCGGAATACTTCAGACTGCACCGGGGGACGAGACAGTGTTGTCCCCTCTCCCCACTGCTGTTTGCGCTGGCAATAGAGCCGCTGGCAATTGCTGAGGGCTTCAAGGGGCTGGAGCACAGGGTCTCGCTATATGCGGATGACCTACTTTTGTATGTCTCAGACCTAATGGAGGGGATGGAAGAAATTATAGGAATTCGGCCGGGTTTCAGGATACAAGCTCAATATGGGGAAGAAGGAGATGTTTGTGGTCAGGAAAGGCGACTGGGGGAACTGCCGTTTAGAGTGGTAGGGGACAGTTTCAGGTACATGGGTAGCCAAGTGGCGCGGGATTGGGACTGTCTGCATAAATTGAACTTGGCCCAGTTGGTGGATCAGATGAAGGAGGATTTCCGGAGATGGGATGCGCTCCCGTTGTCTCTGGCGGGCAGAGTCCAATCGGTAAAAATTACGGTCCTCCTGAGAGTCCTATTCGTTTTCCAATGTCTCCCCATCTTCATCCCGCGGTCCGTTTTTAAGCGGATCAATAAAGTTATTGCGGGCTTTGTGTAAGGGGCAAGTCCCCGCGAGTGAAGAGGGCAATGCTCGAGCGGGGTCGGGGGGGATGGTGGGCTGGCGCTGCCGAAATTTAGCAATTAGTATTGGGCGGCTAATATAGCCATGGTGAGGAGGTGGCTGGTGGGGGGAGAGCCGACGTGGATGCGCATGGCTTCTTGCAAGGGCACAAGTTTGGGGGTGTTGGTAACAGCGCTTCTGCCGTTCCCGCTGGCGCGATACTCCACCAGTCCAGTGGTGGTGGCGGCCCTGAGAGTTTGGGGGCAGTGGAGGAGGCGTGTGGGAGCAGGGGGGGGCATCGGTGTGGTCCCCAATCTGCGCTAATCACTGGTTTGCCCCGGGAAGGATGGATGGGGGGGGTTCCGAATTTGGCGGAGAGCAGGGATTGAGAGGGTGGGAGACTTGTTTATAGAGGGGAGCTTTCCGAATAGGAGGGCGCTGAAGGAGAAGTTTACATTGGCAGGTGGCAATGAACTTCGATATCTGCAGGTGCGGGACTTTCTGCGGAGGCAGGTACCAACCTTCCCACTCCTGCCGCTGAGGGGGATTCAGAATAGGGTGGTTTCTAGAGGATGGATAGGAGAGGGGAGCGTCTCGGGCATATATTGAGAGCTTGTGGGTTTGGATGAGACGCAGACTGAGGAGCTGAAGCATAAGTGGGAGGAGGAGCTGGGGGGGAGAGATAGAGGAGGGCCTTTGGGTGGATGCGTTGAGCAGGGTCAACGCGACCGCAACATGCGCCAGGCTCAGCCTGATCCAATTTAATGTCGTTCACCGGGCTCACATGACAGTGGCCCGGATGAGCAGATTCTTCGGGGTGGAAGACAAGTGTGCGAGGTGTGCGGGGGGGCCAGCCAACCATGCCCACATGTTCTGGGCATGTCCAAAACGGAGGTGATTTTGGCAGGGGTTTGCCGACGCCATGTCTAAGGTATTAAAGACTAGGGTGGCAATGAGTTCAGAGGTGGCAATTTTCAAGGTGTCGCTTGATCCGGGAATCCAGGAGGAGAAAGAGGCAGATGTTCTGGTCTTTGCTTCCCTGGTAGCCCGGAGGCGGATATAAGCCCCCGAAATCGGAGACTTGGCTATCTGACATGGCTAGCTTCCTCTGCCTGGAGAAAATTAAGTTTGCCATGAGAGGGTCTCTGTTGGGGTTCGCCTGGAGGTGGCAACCATTCGTCGACTTCTTCGCAGAGAATTATTCGGCAGCAGAAGGGGGGGTGGGGTTAGCTCGCTTAGGGGGGTAAGTAATGGTGGGACCTGTGGGAGTGGGAGATGGTATTTGCACTTTGTTAATATTTTCCTTGTTATGTACATTGTTGATTTTGTTGCTGTTATAATGCCAAAGAAATACCTCACTAAAATGTTTATTAAAAAAAAAGCTATCTCTTGCTATTGAATTACAAAACCCATTCACCTGTATTGACATCCAATAGCATTTAGCCTGTTTATTTCTTGGTACACTGTTTCCTCCTATCCACTCTAAATGGGCCTCCAAGTAATCCAAAAGCAAATACAGACAAATCATTGCACAAGAAAAGCTGAGAAACAGCCAGCCATGAGAAAAGGACCTGAAATGTGAGCCATTCCTGAGTGAGACTTGCCAAGTTCAACTGCCACACCTCAAATTATAAATCCTTAAAAGGACAAAAGATGATATTTTATCTCTTACAGTGTAAAATCACAGTATCCCTTGTTTTCCCAATACAAAACAGCAAAATAATACCCTGCTGGGAAGAACATCACAGTGATCCATTCAGAATTTGTGTACTGAATTTTCAGCAAGACATACCCTTATTCAAGTCTTGGTAGAATTCCTTTCCTTGTTATTGCTGTAGAACATATACGATTAGCAGTTTGATACCAGCAAGTGCATGAATTGGGTTAGTCCAGAAGCATATGTAATCAAGAAGGTGTCTTTTCCAACTCAGATCAGAAAGGAATGTCACCTCATAGTATAAACGGGGCTGTTGAAAAGATCAGATGTGAACAAAATGGATATTGTCTCTTTAACCTTGGAATTTTAAATGTCCTTCTCTTGCAGAACTGAGACGCTCTTATTTGCATCCAGTTAATGCAGTCCCGTAGGAATCGAGGGGGTTGATTGCATAGGAACATGAAGTTCCAGTAAAGCAGGTCTCTATTAAAATAACTTGCACATTAAAAAAAAAAACTTTTGTATTTGTATGCTAGACAAAAACATTAAAATTTCCATTTCCACACTATAAATTATTGTTGTCAATATTAGCAGATTAATTTTAATACATCCAGATTCATTATTTTAATTTAGCATTGGCCGGTCTATTTTAAGTGGGTTAATACTTTGGTTAAAATAGGATACAAATAAATGTTATTCTGTATTTTACAATTTAATTTGTTAATATCAGTAACACTAACTTTGATGTGATAGTCGGTTCCCTTAATTATGTAGTACAAATGGTCATAGGAAATATTGTAATTTAGCAGCCTATGTTTGACAAGATTTGACAGAACACCTAGTTTAACAACTATATAATTCTGTGAGTTATGAGGATCTGTTAATAATGCTTTTCATCTGTTCTTATAATCTCATTTCTTTTAATCAGAATAACAAATATGCTCACCATGCTATGGCAGATTAAAGATATATTACTGGGACTTCCGGTGATGGCGGGCGGGAGGCAGCTGCACACTGGAGAGCTCCCACTCGGGAATAGAAATTTTGGGGTTTTAACGCCCGGTCCCAGGGACAACGGAGGCTGAAAAAGCTATAAGAAGGCACAGTGAGGAGAAATGTCCAAGTTGGGGAAAAAAACGGCCGTGAAAAAGGGGGTTAATGAAAATCCGCCGGTGAGTGGAAAAATCAACGCAGGAACTGTAAGTAAAGCGGAGGCTGGAGCACCAGAGGAGGCCGCATCGCTCACAGCAGAAGAAACGACCAAAGTGATGGTTGTGGAACTTGAAAAACAGTTCACAAAGCACATGGAAGCGATGAAGAAGGAGATGGGGGCGGTATTGAAAATGCTGGTGGAGGAGGCGATTGGCCCGGTGAGGGCGACGGTATCAAGCGCAGCGGCGGAGGTGCGGGAGCAAGGTGAGACACTGAAGGAAGCAGAAGAGGTATTATCCCAGCACAGTGATCAACTCACCTTGATGGGGAAGGAGTTGCTGAAGGTGACAGAGACCAATAAGGGTCTGCGAGCCAAAATGGAAGACCTGGAAAACAGATCCAGGTGGCAGAATCTGAGGATCGTGGGTCTGCCCGAAGGGGTGGAAGGCCCGAGGCCGAAGGAGTATTTTGCCACGATGTTGGCGAAGCTATTGGGGGAGGGGGAGGATCCCTCTCGATAAGAATTGGATCGGGCTCATCAGTCGTGGAAGCCTATTCCAAAGGCGATTGAACCGCCAAGAGTAGTAACTTTACGTTTTCGTAGGTACAGTGTGAAGGAGAGGTTCCTGTGCTGGGCAAAGCAGAAGCGGGTGGTGCAGTGGGCTGGTGCTGGTATACGCATATACCAAGACTTTACGGTGGAGCTGGCGAGGAGGCGGGCTGCCTTCAGCCGGGTGAAGAAGGCACTGTACATCAGCAAGGTGCAGTGTGGCATAGTATATTCAGCTGAGTTGAGGGTGACCTCCAAATCCAAGGACTTTTATTTTGGGACGGCGGAAGTGGCGACGGAGTTTGCGAAGGCAGAAGGACTATGGCAGAATTGAGAAATGGGACTGAGAGCCGGTCATGTACCGATGTAGCCTCATGTAACCTTATTTTTTCACTGCGTGTTGGTGTATGTACTAAATTAGTCGACGCTGTATATTTGGACAAGGGAAGAGTTGGGACCTTCATTTGCAATGATATTTCTTTGGGGCTTTGGTGTGTATGCTGGGGTTGTGTGCTAAAGGGGATTTCTTGGGTTTTCCTGGGACCGGGCAAGGGGGAAGGAGACCCGGGCGGGGACCTCCACGCTGGCCGGTTTAAGCCAGCCATTGAATGGGAGTGAGGTGGGGGGTGGGGCTGCGGCCATCGGAGTCTGATATAACAGGTTTCGGTGAGTCCAGCCAGGGTGAAAAGTTGGGTGAAGGAACCGAGGTTGGGGGGGGGGGGGGGGGGGGGGGGGGGGGGGAGTTTAAAAGAGGAAGTGGAGGGGAGGAGTCTGGGAGGGGGGTGTCTACAATTCATGGGTGCCATTCACGGTACTCTTTCAGGGATTGGATGGCATTGAATATTAGGGGGGGGGGGTGGACTATGTGTGTCAACGGTGACCATAGGCGATTCCTGATTCCTTTTTCTTTTTTTCCTCCTTGGGAGGTTTAGTTTTATTTGATGCTTATATTGTCATGTGGGCCGTTGTTGGGGGGGGGGGGGGGGGAGAGGATGGGATTGTTGTTGTTGATAAGGGGATTGACATTGTATTTGTTACCGTTTACTGTTTGTTGGTGGGGGGTAAATTCTGAAGAATATGTGAAAATGGAGAATAAAAATATTTTTCAAAAAAAAAAGATACATTACTGGGCTCAGATTAAAATAGTTTTAAATAATTGACCTGTAAAATCAACAAACTTAAAAGCATCAAAAATAATATTTCATTATAATAATGAAGCATTTCTCCATCAGTCCCTTGACACATTCGGATAATGTGTTTCCCTGTGAATGTCACTTGCTACAATTCAACAATGGGACCTTGTCAGTTTTGCTTTGTCCATTATTTATGCAAGTCTTTTGCAGTCGCACAGGTCCAGTGCAATATGAAAATTGCTTATTGTCACAAGTAGGCTTCAAATGAAGTTACTGTGAAAAGCCCCTAGTCGCCACATTCCGGCACCTGTTCGGGGAGGCTGTTATGGGAATTGAACCGTGCTGCTGGCCTGCCTTGGTCTGCTTTTAAAGCCAGCGATTTAGCCCTGTGCTAAACAGCCCCTGCTTATCGTGTAGATAATCATCTATTCAGGTCACCAATTCAAAAAAGCAGAAAACTTTTATATAAAAGAATCTCTTCAAGCTAATCACAATGACAGTAGAGTGCTATGATGGAAAAAAGGCAGAAGTTAAACAGTGAAAAATAATCATGATGCCACTTACCTCTTTCTTGCACAAAGTATGCCAAGTATAAATCAAGTTCCTTAACTGAAACACTTATGTGATGGGGCTGCACACACAGCAAGGGGTTATTACACTGTTGGGACTTCACCAGACGCTCTCCATCAGTACTTTCCAAAGGGATTCCTTTAAACAGGATCACCATCACTAGATCCAATCTCCAAACTTTATCCGCTTGCCGTAAACAATCGATGCGTCTTATTTTGCCTTTCTGATCCGGATTGGAGAGAACACAGCAGGGAGGCTTTTTCCCTGTGATGGTCAGCACGAAATCCTCGCGATATTCAGGACGGATGTCCTTGCGCAGTTTGGCAAGCAGCCTCGAGGCCCATTTCTGTTTCACCTCCGCTTTCTCACTCAACAACTCATCTTTCACTGCTCTCTCTTCATCCTTTGTCATCCGCTTTTCATGCTTCTTAAAGTACTTTCGTTTCCGAGCTTGTAGATTAAACCACGTGTAGGCAAATGCACGGACATGTGGAAGAAGTGCCTCGATGAATGGATGAAATTCATCCTGATAAGAGATAACACAGTTTCATATGCAATGGTTAATAAATGTTGACATCCTTCTTACACTGTATACTTGAGGTTATTATAACAATACATGAGAGTTACAGAAGACTTTGGAATAACTCTCCCAGATACTTTTCAGTAATAATAGTAATCGGTTGGTACAAATATTATACATGAACTACAAATATGTCATCATGGGAATATAGCTCTTAAATTTTAAGTGAACGGCTGTCTAACCCTCTCTTTTGTAGCACTTCCACTGTTAAGACCTCTTGTTTTCATATTAAACAAATGTTTACCCAACTTTGCACCTGATTGTAGAAGCAATATGCAGAATGAACTTTAATCAACTTTCACCAGCTTTGATCACTCTCAGAAATTGGAACTCTCATTGAACCGGGACCTGTGATCCTTTTCCTAATATTTAGTTCTCGTCACTTTTCAGAATTTCTGATCAACAGGACAGATAAAACCACACTCTTGGAAACACACTCCTAGCCAATGTTACTGCTGCCTTCCGGCCATCTTGTGAAAAACAATTCCATCTAGCAAAGAAAATGCTTATTGCTGTCTGGTCTTTTAAGGGTACAACTCACAAATGTACATTTAAAGACACCAACATCTTTACATGTATGGTATGGTTATATTGCGTAATAGTTTGAGAGTGCTACCTACTTGGAATGATTTAAATATACTGCCACCCTTTTGCTTTCTAGTCAGACAAGGTAGGGTTCAGCGCATACATGCTTACCCAAGTGCCAGGCAGTTTGTTATAACTCCCACAAGGTCACAGGGACGACCCGATTAATCTCCCCGTGAGCCTTGTGGAGTACGAGTTCCCCCGCTGAGGGGCGGAGGCTTATCAGCAGGCCTGTTAACTCTACAGGATAAAACCCAGCCCAGACAGGAGCTGGGGTGCCAGAATAGTCCCGGTTGGGACTTGGATTATTGCTTGTATACACTTTTCCTAAACCAAGGGTTAAAAATAAACAATTTTTTACTCTCCTTTCTCTTTGAATCCCATACGGTCTTTCAGTTTCAGTAAACTGTTGCTTGGGCACGGCAGCACAGGGGTTAGCACTGTTGCTTCACAGCTTGACCCAGCTCTATTCCCGGCTTGGGTCACTGTCTGTGCGGAGTCTGCATGTTCTCCCAGTGTCTGCGTGGGTTTCCTCCGAGTTCTCTGGTTTTGCCCATAAGTCCCGAAAGACGTGCTGTTAGGTGAATTAGACATCTGAATTCTCCATCTGTGTACCCGAACAGGCGCCGAATGTAGCGATTTGGGGATTTTCACAATAACGCCGTTGCAGTGTTAATGTAAGCCTACTTGTGACAATAATAAAGATTATTATATTATTATTACCTAGAATGGAATTTAGTGCAGGAGATGGGGGTAGCACTGGGTTCGGTCCTTGAGCCATCAGTTGTTTCTAATCTATATAAACCACTTGGATATAGGGATAGAAGGTTCTATAGCCAAATTTGCAGATGACACAAAAACTGGTGGGACAGTAATTTGCACTGGGGAAATAAGAGTTTAACGTGGATAAGTGTGAGATCATGCATTTTGGTCGGAAAAATGGGAAAGCAACGTATTATCGAAATGGGGAGAGACTTCGGGGTCCTCATTCATGAGTCACAGAAAACTAGCATGCGATTACAGCAGATAATAAAGAAAACAAATGGAATGTTAGCATTTATAGCTAAAGGAATAGAGTATAAAGGTGAGGAAGTGTTGTTGCAATTATACAAGACATTTGTGAGACCTCATCTGGAGCAGTGTGCACAGTTTTGGACCCCCTATTTCAGGAAAGATGTAGTGGCATTGGAGACAGTTCAGAGGAGGTTCACTAGGTTGATTCCAGAGATGAGGCACGGGATCTTCCCAAAAGGGAACAAACTTCCCGAGTGAGCACGTTTAGCCGCATGTTTCCCACACTTCGTAGCGCCAGGAAACACATGGTTATTCAACGCGACTCGCTTTGAATAAGGGGCCTAAACCGGGACTGCGCGGCAGAGACAGTACATAGCCTCACTTTTTGCAACAGGGAGCTCTGCGCGCCGGATCTCCGAGGCCCCTAAAAAAATCCCCGACCTCCCCCAGCCAGACTGTAACATGGGGGTTTCCTGGCACTCCCCAACACCCACGGCGGGCAACCCAGGCCCAATCGCGCACACAGACTATGCCAGCTTGGCACCTTGGCAGTGCCAACCTGGCACCCTGCTAATGCCCCTGCCAGCTGGCAGTGCCACCTGGGCATTTTGTCAGTGCTAGGCTGGCATTCAGGTGGTACTGCCAGAGTACCCAGGTGCTACCAGCAGTACCAGGGCACCATCCTGCCCAAAGGGCATGTAGCTGGAGGCCTCCCATTCACTTAGAGACCCCTACGAGTGCCCGTTTATGGGGACCAGTACCAAACGGCACTGGCCCAAAGTCAGTTAGGTGAAGCGATTGAATCCCAAAGTCTCGAGTACATTGGGAATCTGCACATTAGAGTACGGTTTACGAATTGAACCTGGGATCCTGGAGCTGTGATGCAGCAGTGCTAACCATTGTGTCACAATGCCGCCCGTTAAAAGCAACTTCCTTCTGGTTTAGAACTCCTTTTTTAAAAAATTAATTCGTAGGATGTGGGCTTTGCTGGCTGGGCCAACATTTATTGCCCATCCCTGAGGGCACATTGCTGTGGATCTGGAGTCACATGTAGGCCAGACAGATTTTGTTCCCTAAAGGACGTTAGTGAACCAGACAATCGATAATGGTTTCACGGTCACCTTTTTGCTTTAGACTTTTAATTCCAGATTTTTATTGAATTCAACTTGGACCATCTGCCATGGCGGGATTTGAACCAGTATGACTGTGGGTCTCCGGGTTACTAGTCCAGCGATAATACCACTAGGCCCCTGCCTCCCCATGGGTAATGGGTTGAAGGGTTATGGAAAATGGGCAGGACGTTGGAGTTAAGGCCAGAATGAGATCAGCCATGGCGGAGCAGACTCGATGGGCCAAATGGCTTAATTCTGCTCCTATACCTTATGCCAATTAAAAGCCAGTGAGAGCCTCACACCACTCTTTGTCAAGTAGGCCCGCCACATTAAGTGCCAACCTGGGCAGGAATAGGTCTTCTTCAGGATTGAGGGCTCTGGGGCAGAAGTCCCACTCACTGAGAGCCAATTACAGGTAAGCAGTTCTTCATTGCTCAGCAGCGCCATCAGAGAGATGGTGGCTGCTGCCGGTAATGTACCCACCCAAGGTCTAGGATAGCCAAGATACCCACCAGACAAGGACCTGGAGGTAAGGGGGTGGGTTCGGCAGCAAGGGCATAGAGCTGGCTCTCAGCAGGCCCCCGCCCACCCATTCCAACACCAGTTCCCTTGATCAATTACAGATTGGTTTTGAGGCAGGAAGGCAATGAGGTCCCTAACCCCTCACCTGCCCCGCCCCAAACCTTGCCATGGAGAAGGTCATTAAATTCCACCCTACATTTCTTTGGAAGTGACGAAAAAGTTCAAAATTGAAATGGACCAAATTTGCTCAGTCACTGAAAAGCCAAAGGTGCAATCTTAACTCTTAAACCACACCTTAAATGTCCAGCAACATCATTTCTTAGTTACTTGTGCTGATGTTAGGTGAAAACTAGAACAAATCATTTCAAAATCTTCCAAAAGAAAAACCCAGCCAATAGAATTTACCTCAACCAGTAACTAGTTGAAACGTCCCTGTTTTATCTTAGCTTTTGATGGAAGAGTCTGATTTCCACCAGTGAACATTGAATAAAAATGGAAGAGACAAGGAAATTTCATTCTGTCACAACTCATCAGTATGCACTGTGATAACCCTTTTAAGATTTTGAGAATTTTGTCTCAGACAGAAGTAATACTTCAAATTTATGATTATCTTACTTTTCTGCATCCCAATCTTTACTCATATTGAACAAAAATCAGATGTTCTGAACAAATGATGTACATTTTTCACAATTCAGTTACAAATCAACATTCATATGGGTAAGATAGTCCTATTGTTTACCCATACATAACATTTTTAAAAGTTGACACCCATGATGGCTACATGTGGTTTTCTCCTTTCATTTCTTAGCTGCACTTTTGTGACATGCAACAAAAACATGGATTTATTTGGACATTTAATGTTGCAAAATGCCCCAAAGCTCTTTACAAGCGTGTAATCAGATTTTTAAAAAAATTATACTAATCTAAACCAAAGGAGATATTTGAACAGGTGAGTAAAAACTTTGTCAAAAAGAGATAGATTTTAAAGAGGAATGATAGGTGGTGAGACAGAGTGGCTTAGGGAATTGAAGATTCCAGGACCTAGACAGTCAAAGGCATGGGCACCAGTGGCGGGTGGAGGGAATGGATTTGGACAAGGGCCCAGAATTGGCGGAACACAGAATTCTTGGAGAGCTGTACCACTGAAGTATGTTACAGTGAATAGGGAGGGGCAAGGCCATGACGAGAAGATGAAGAGGACAATTGAAAACATGCTGAGATATGAGCAATTTTTGTCAATCCAGACGAGGCATCCATCAAAAATGCTAATGGATCATCATCAGCCATGAAAGGAGAAAAGAAAAGCCTTCCATTTTTATAGTGCTTTTCACAATCACCGGATATCTCAACCTGCCTCACAGGCAATGAAGTACTTTTTGAAATGCGGGTACAAACATTTCTGAAATTTAGGAAACATATGTTATAATCCTTTGATATGCTGAATTTTGAAAAGTGTTTTGGTCACTTTTTAAACATTTGTTGATGGTACATTCGAACAGACTAAGTAAAATGCTGGATGAACAAACCACATTTACAATAAAGCCACACATGCGCAGTTCCCTATGCATGCTGCACATGAGCAGTTCCGCACATACACAGTTCCAATGCACATCACACATGCACAGTTCCCAATGTTCTGACCATGTGCAATTCCCAACACACAACACACATGCGCAGTTCCCAACATGCACCTCACCTGCGCAGTGCATTCTGAAAAATTCCAAAATCCGAAAAATTCCAAAATCCGAAAAAGTTCAACATTCGATACACACACAGCCCCAAGCATTTTGGTAAGGATTTTTAACCTGTACTCAGATCAGCAGCAATATTATAACCTTGACCTAAATAGGCACAAAAATGCCGCTGTTGATTCTTGCTTCACCCTTTCTAATGTGAGCCAGTCAATATTCCACAGTGGAATTTCCCTGATTTTCAGGGCCATACACAGAAATCCAATACGGACAGGGGCTGGTGCTTGGGCAAGTTCAGCTCGTGGGCCAGTTTGCTTTCAAAATTCCAGGGCAATTCCAGCACGTTCAGTTCCCAGTGACTCAGTGCCACCGCAACTGCGATGTCTACCGTAGTGTGAACTTCTCCTGTGCCCTTCTTTGTGCATTCATGTAATTGCCCCTTTGAAGTTTGAAATATACAGTTGGCACCTTGCAAATAACACATTGGTACCAAAGCCAATTAGCTTCAGCACATGTGGATTCCATTCTGCAGCTAGTATGGCTTAACTGTTCCCTGCTGCGTAGAATGAAGACCAAAAACATGCAGCCATGTCTATTCTATAAAAATTGTGTGTTGTTTAAAAGACTTACAGATTATCAAATCAAACATACATTCAGTTCACATGATGCTAAACAAGTCAGGCTTAATGCAAGGTCAAAACTGCAATTAGTCTTGACTGATTAACAAATCCTGACAACATTCACTGGTCCACCAATCCTTCCTGTTTGGAAGTAAAATGTTGGTGGGACTTTGCATTCTATGGTGGGTCTTTGCTTTTTAAGCTATATAGGTTCAGGCAACGTCAAATTACAACAATGGGGATGTGATCTCCCCCTTTTGATTCAGATTACTCCCTTAAGATGCTCACAATTATAAGGAGCACGATTCTAAGTGCGTGGGGAAAACTGCCAACTCATACCAACTCTCTTCAGGAGAGCCTGAAATTCAATACTGATAAACAAGAGTGACCATTAATCACAGTGACTGCCCCAGTGCAATTATCTTGCTATTAATAGGACCTTTAGCAAGTGTTTCCAAACTAAACTGGTTACAGTTAAGTGTACTAATGATGGGATAAATATGAAATAGAACACTAATAAAAGTAGAATGGGTTCTCCATAGGAAAAAAAAATCTAAAACTTTAATTTCTTGTATTGAAGATCAGGAGTACACAGTATCTAAATAAATGTACATTCCAATATACATATCTTGTTCAACTGCAGTTAAGGCCTCTTTACACTGTAGCCACAATAATCACCACAGTGTGGGTGGAGCTTGAGTACATAAAACTGCATTGTCAATTTGTAATCTGCTGATTTGAGCTCTTCCCACACAACAGCAACCATAGTCAAAGATAACGTTTCTCAGCATTCCTGCCGTCATTCTTTTGTTTAAATTAGATGGCAAGTTTCCCAACCCGAAAGTCTAACACTGTCCTAAAGTTCACCCAGGACTTAATTGTTTCCACACACCATCATGGTCAGTTACAGAGACAAACGAGCAGCCATGCTGTCAGAATGAGTTTGTACAGATCTCACTAAAAATAGCATTCGAGACAACAACAAAAAAAATCAAAGTCATTTAGACATAGACATAGAACATACAGTGCAGAAGGAGGCCATTCGGCCCATCAAGTCTGCACCGACCCACTTAAGCCCTCACTTCTACCCTATCCCCATAACCCAATCACTCCTCCTAACCTTTTTGGTCACTAAGGGCAATTTAGCATGGCCAATCCACCTGACCTGCACGTCTTTGGACTGTGGGAGGAAACCGGAGCAACCGGAGGAAACCCACGCAGCCAATTTAGGCAATAGAAAAATTCAGTACCGTGTTCGGACTCGACACAAAACCTCTGAGCTAATTTTACTTTTACTAGATACATAAGCTTGCACAAGAATTGTGCAGCCAGACTACATGATCCCAGCCACTTGCACTCCAATAACAGAAAAAAAAACCAAGCTCACGACTCAGGATCTTAATGAATCATTTGGTTAACTATAAATATACCACTGGGTACAACACTGGGGATAATTTATTCTAAAACGTTTTTCTACTGCACAGAAACGTTGGCACAGTGGCGCAGGCGCAGTGGTTAGTACTGCTCCCTCACGGCACCGAGTACCCGGTTCGATCTCGGCCCTGGGTCACACTCCATGTGGAGTTCGCACATTCTCCCGTGCCTGCTTGGGTCTCACCCCGAACCCAAAGATGTGCAGGGTAGGCCACGCTAAAATTGCCCCGGAACTGGAAAAATTCAAAAAAAGAAGGTACTGCGCATGTTTGTGTGGGTTTCCTCCCACAGTCCAAAGATGGGCAGGTTAGATGGATTGGCCATGCTAAATTGCCCCTTAGTCTCCAAAAAGGATAAGTGGGGTTGCTTCGTTACGGGGATGTGGTGGAGATGTGGGCTTAAGTAGGGTGCTCTTTCAAGGGCCGGTGTAGACCCGATGGGCGAATGGCCGCCTTCTGCACTAGTTCTATGATTATACAATAGCTAAAACCAGAATTAAAGTTGTGTTAACAATATTTTCATATGCTATTCCACACATTAAACCCTTAAACAGGCTTTGCAGGCTGTCCTGGGTGAGGAGTCTAGACCTAGGGATTACAGTTTCAGCCATTTACGACCCAAATGAAGAGCAATTTTTTCACTTGAAGGACTGTGGATATTTGGAATTCTCTAGCCCACACAGATGTGGATGCTCAATCATTGATTCCATTCCAGGCAAGAGATCGATGGATTTTGGGATGCTAAGTTAATCAATGGATATTGGGACAGTGCTGGAAGGAATAGTGAGGCAAGGTGGAGCTGAGGTAAATTGTCCTCGATCTTATCAAATGGCAGAGCTGGCTCAAAGGAAATGGCCTATTTCTGTTTTTATTTTTTAAGCTTTTCATCAGAAAAACACTGTAATTTGTATTCATGGATAAAAAGAGGCTTTCTGCATGAATTTAAAAATGTCAGCACATGGGGAATAGGTAGCCTGGTGTGTGACACCATTTTAGTGTCGAAATAGACAGAAAATGCACAATTACAGCACGATTAGTCATCCACAGCTGTAATCCAACCTTACAGGATCCAGCTAACCAGATGGGAGTAATTTTGCTCACAGCACCAATCAAAGCTTGCATTTGCCTGGTGCATTAAACGTTAAAGATAAACCAGGATGTATCACAAGAGGCAAAAAGCAGACAAAAATGGATGGGATAGTCATAGTGTTGAGGGTTTAGAGAAGGCAGATTTCTTAAAATGTAGTCAGGGGAGCTTTTTTGTGCATGTGTAGAAGGTCCAACAAAGGATGGTGCAGTGCGGGATCTAATTCTGGTTCAAGGTGGCAGTAGGGAGCATTTTCACGATAGCGACCACAACACATTTCGATGTAAGTTTGGTATGGAAAAGGAAAATGGTGGTCTACAAAGAATTGTTTTAGATTGCTGGAAGGCAGATTTTAGTAAAGTAAGGCAGGATCTAGCCAAAGTACACTGGGAACTGCTTCGTGGGAAAATCTACAGCAGAGTAGGGGGGGGGGGGGGAGTAATTAGGAGAGCAAAGAGGGGGCATGAAAAATCACTGGCAGGTAAGATTAGTGAGAATACCAAGATATTCTATAGGTGCGATCTAACCGATTTGCCACGGAGTCCCGTGTTGAGTGCATTTAGCCGGGTGTTTCCCGGCACTCGCAGCACCAAGAAAGACCACGGATGGGATCAACTGGCCACGACGCACCCGAAAGGCAGCACAATGCAGCCGGTAGGTGCCAGGAGATCCCACTTCCGGGATTTCCCCTGCTTGTCCTAACATGATCTTGCGAGTATTCGCAATGTGAATCCGCCCATTGTAGGCAGGCTCGTTATCTTGCAAATTTGCATATTAAAGCGAGACAGCTAGTCTCATTCTAATATGTGTTCTGAGATCTAACCCCCTCACCTTGGAGACCTCAGGTGAGCATCATTCAGTGTTAGCCTCCACAAATGGGGACATACGGAATGGCACTTGTGGGGTCTCACAGGGGATCGGAGGCCCCCAGGGGCATGCCCTCTGGGAAGGATGGCACCCTGGCATTGCTGCTGTCAACCAGGCACAGCCAGCTTGGCACCCTGGCAGTGCCATTTGGGTGCCAGCTTGGCATTGCCAAGGTGCCCAGGTGGCACTTGCAGGGGCACTGCCAATATACCAAGCTGGCATTTTTCATGCAGTGGAGATAGGGCCAGGGGTGCCCTGCGCGGGTGGACTTGAAGACACCCGTTTAGTGAATTGAGGGTAGGGTTCGGGAGTCACGTTGGGGGCTAGTGAGATCGGGATGCTTGTCGAAACTCCACAGTGCAGGGAATGGGGCTAAGTGAGGCCATGGTCGCCTGTCCCCGCTGAGGCCACTGATCTACCAAGATGGGCATTAAATACCGGGGTGTTTCTCAGTGCTTCGAGCACCGGGCAACAACCATGCTATAGGACTCTTTCCCATTCTTGCACCCTATGCTATCGAATGGGACTCTGTTGCAATCCGGGGCGTCAGCAAGGAATTCCACGCCAAGGCCGCACTTAGTCCCGTTTCCTGCACTGAGAAGTTCCGCTCGCCACCTCACACAAACAGAGGACCCCCAGGCCCGATGCCCAGCACAGGCACAATGCCAGCATGGCACCTTGCCACTGCCAGCCTGACACACTGGTTGTGCCCTGCCAGCCTGGCAGTGCCACCTGGGTATCTTGGCAGTGTCAGGCTGGCACCCAGGTAGCACTGCCAGGATACCCAAGTGGCACCAGCAGTGCCAGGGTGCCACCTTGACCTGGAGGCCAACCACCCAGGAGCCTCCGATCACCTGGAAGACACTTCCTATAAGTTTCGTAAGAGGAAGCAGATAACCAGGGAAAGAGTAGTGACGAAGGGGTCAAACTGCGGGTGGAGCCAGAGGACATTGGTAGGATGTTAAATGAGTAATTCATTCAGTTTTCACTCAGGAGGTGGGTGTAGGTATAGGATTCAAGAAGAGGGACTGTCATGTTCTTGAACAGTTTGACATGGGGAGTGAGGAGGTACTGGAGGTTTTGGTGGCTTAAAAGCGGACAAATCCCCAGGTCCGGATGAGTTGTATCTCAGGCTGCTGTGGGAGGCAATGGAGGAAATTACAGGGGCCCTGATCCAATTTTTTAATTCCTCTATGGCCACAGGGGAGGAGCCAGATGATTGGAAACAGCTAATGCGGTTCCACTTTCAAGAAGGGTGGTTGAGATAAACCAGGAAATTGAAAATGAAAATCGCTTATTGTCACAAGTAGACTTCAATGAAGTTACTGTGAAAAGCCCCATGTCGCCACATTCCGGCGCCTGTTCGGTGAGGCTGTTACGGGAATTGAACCGTGCTGCTGGCCTGCCTTGGTCTGCTTTCAAAGCCAGCGATTTAGCCCTGTGCTAAACAGCCCCTCTTCAGACCAGTGAGTCTCACATCAGTAGTCGGGAAACTATTGGGAAACATTCTGAAGGAGAGACTCAATCTCCACTTGGAGAGGCAAAGTTTGATCAGGGATAGTCAGCATGGTTTTGACATAGGGAAGTCATGCCTAACAAATTTGATAGAATTTTTCTAGGAAGTGATCAGATGTGCAGATGAGGGTAGTGCCGTTGATGTAGTTAATATGGACCTTTGACAAGGTCCCACATGGAAGACTGATAAAGAAGGTAAAAACTCATGGGATCCAGGGTAACTTGGTAAGCTGGATTTAAAATTGGCTTTGTGGTAGGAGACAGATGGTGGTGGTGGAAGGCTGTTTGTGTGACTGGAGGCCGATGGGTGGTGGCGTACCACAAGGATCAGTGCTCCGTCCCTTATGGTTTGTGATATAAACAATATAGATGAGAATGAGTTTGCGGATCACATGAAGATTGGCAGGGTGGCTAATAGTGAAAAAGGTCTTAGGTTGCAGGAACATTAACCGGAATGGTCAGATGGGCAGGTCTGTGACAGATGGAATGTAACACTGAAAAGTACGAGGTGATGCAATTTGGAAGCAGTACCAAGACAAGGGCGTACTCAGTGAATGGCAGGACACTAGGAAGCTCAGAGGAATAGAGGGATATAGGTGTGCTGGTCCACAAATCCCTGGCATCAGTACACACAAAGACTTTAGAAAGGAAAGTGCAATTAGCAATTGGCAGTATATTGCAAGGATAGAGGGGAAAGGATGCTTACTTCCTGAGTAAGGGGGCGTTTATGGATGTTTTGAAGTGGAAGGGTTACATTATCCAAGGAAAGGGAACCATAGACAATGTCAGAAAGCAGAAGAGAAGTTCTAAAGTAACAATTAGGGGCAATGGGCACATCGAGTGGCAGGTGGATCTCAAGGAAAAGATGAGTTTGGAGAGGACAATGAGGTGAGTTAGCAGTGAAATTAATAAAAGACATGGGATTAGGGCTGGAGCAAACCCTGAAGTTATCAGTGGTGCTGGGAACAGGCTGACAAAGGTCCATAGGCCCGGAAACTGCCAATGAGGCTCTGGCTCAAATTAATACTGGTCATCTGCAAGAGAACTCAAGTCAAAACATAAACTCATTATCGCTATATGAACTTTGTAAATACCCACTCACATTTACACAAAAGAACAAAACCATGTTATGAATATGTAATGAACTTCCAGACACAGATGGTCAACTTTGTAGCAGGACAAACAAAAGAGGCCAACAGACTTCATAATAGGCTAATAGCTGGTCAGCCAAGAGAGTTTCAGAGGACAATGGATCTTGATTGAACCACCCTAACTGAACAGGAGTATCCTGTTTATTCCCATTAATGAGTTTAAGCCTGAATGGGACAATAGAACTCAGGCTGGGTGTGGATGTATACCTATGACTCAGTGCTAGCAGAACCGGTATAAAAGGAGGAACATTTGTACAGATCTTCAGCAATAACCTGGGAGTCCCCCAGGCACAAACATCGCTACAAGAAGGGTCCCTGGGTTCCCATCCCAGAGAAGATATCCACATTGAGTGATCGTTAAGGTTAATGTGCAGGTTCAGTCGGCAGTTAAGAAGGCAAATGCAATGTTAGCATTCATGTCAAGAGGGCTAGAATACAAGACCAGGGATGTACTTCTGAGGCTGAATAAGGCTCTGGTCAGATGCCATTTGGAGTATTGAGCGCAGTTTGGAGCCCCATATCTAAGGGAGGATGTGCTGGCCTTGGAAAGGGTCCAGAGGAGGTTCACAAGAATGATCCCTGGAATGAAGAACTTGTCGTATAAGGAACGTTTGAGGACTCTGGGTCTGTGCTCATTGGAGTTTAGAAGGATGAGAGGGGATCTTATTGAAACGTACAAGATATTGCAAGGCCTGGATAGAGTGGACGTGGAGAGGATGTTTCCACTTGTAGGAAAAACAAGAACCAGAGGACACCATATCAGATTAAAGGGACGATCCTTTAAAACAGAGATGAGGAGGAACTTCTTCAGCCAAAGGGTGGTAATTCTGTGGAACTCTTTGCCGCAGAAGGCTGTGGAGGCCAATTCACTGAGTGTCTTTAAGACAGAGATGTATAGGTTCTTGATTAATAAAGGGATCAGGGGTTATGGGGAGAAGACAGGAGAATGGGGATGAGAAAATATCAGCCATGATTGAATGGCGGAGCAGACTCGATGGGCAAAGTGGCCTAATTCTGTTCCTATGTCTTATGATAGCCTCGCCAGCCTCCTTTACTAAGTGTGGGTAACACCTAGTGCTCAGATGTGATCCTGAGTCATATTTTGTGTGAGAGAACTGTGAATAAAATTGTGTTAAACCGTGAACCTGTGTTTGTCCTTCATTCATCTCGCAAATAAGGGGACCTGGATAAAACATTTTAGTAATGAACTGGTTGTAGTGTCTGATAATTTACAGACAACATATCATTATAGTTGAAGGAGTTATTTGTTCAAAGTGTGTAGTTGAAAATTACTTCAATATTCACAGATCATCCCTCTTCTGAATTAATCCAAACCTATGAGTTTTGGTTTTAAATGGAATTTACCTACATTGACAAAAATTACTAAATCTGTACAAGAATAGGATAGCCACAGTTCCAGACATAGATGGGTAGTTAGAAGGTGGTCTTGGGACATTTTGCGGCTCTTCAAACACAACCCGAGAGAAAATGCCCCAAAAGTTGGCATTTTTGAATTTGGGGTGTGTGTGGGCTGATGGTATGGGGGTGGGCTGAAAGGACTGCTTTTGTGCATTGTGTTCAAAGTTTATTTTCCTCCAACCTTCACACCTCACACACCCTCAACCCCCGCCACACAGTGCCCTATCCATGGAATTTGTGCCCCTTAATACTCTCAATGCCAACCCATGCCCCTCTTTCAACCCCCGTGGCCCTCATACCCTCAATGCTAACCTATGCACGCCACTCATCATCATAACCCTTTATAGCCCCTATGCAACCTCATGCACCACTGCCAACATTCCACAGCTCTTTACAGCCCCATGCCAATCAATGCCCCCACTCGCCACCCTATGCCCTTGCACCTACCATGACAACTCATCCGGTATCCACCGTGGGCAGACATCAAGAGCCATGATGAAATTTATTAAAATAAAGTTCTATGTTTATTGATTAATTCACTATTTTTTAAAAGTCGCATTCATAAAAACCCATTCATTACATTTAAATTCTTTCAACTACATCTTATAAAAACAAACATTTAATTAAAAAAATAAACACAGGAATTCATATTCCCACTTCAAAGATCCTATAACCATTTGGAGCTGTCAATCAACCGGTGACTGGAAGACATCCTATCTGAAAATGGATGGTTGTGGAATCAGTCAGGCTGCACAAACTAATAATAAGTTATGCCAGGCTTATATGAACAGACAGGGTGGAATAGCAAGCAATGTTTACCTCAAACACTCATATCTTTCAAAAATGTAAAGGGCATGGGTTTTAATTGCCTTGACAGCTTGACAGTTGCATTTGACAGTTCATCGTGACACTTGTCAGTTACAATGAGTTTATCAGTTACTGAGTTTATGAACTTTTAATTTGTGCCTAAATTTTAAAATCCCAAAGTTGCACCCTATCTTTCCCAAGGGGAACCTTACCTCTCCTGAGGGGTACCTGATCTTCTCCAAAGGGCACTTGATTTCTCACTAAAGCATCCAAGGACCATATCCAATGGGGAACCCTACCTCTTCAAAAGGGTACCACATCTCACCAAAGAACTCCATAAAGTTCAGATCTGCTCCAATCAGGTCTAACCAGTGCACGTCATGTTTCACACACCTGCCTCACCAAAATCACATGAGGAGAGGCAGCTGTTGATTTAAATGAGCAGCTTCCTTTGCAAAATGTATCTGTGTGAATCCCGATCTGGAACCATTCCTAATCCGGGCCCATTCACACGCCTGCAAAAATGGTAGGTGCCATGTTCAGGCATGGAACTTCTGGATTTTGGGCTTGTCTGCCATTTTCACAATAATGGAGATCCACCATCTCCAGAAATCTAGGCTTGTATCAGTGAGTTTTGTACTGGCCTCAATAGAAATAACATAGTTAATTAAAAATTCAAAGTTTTTGAAGGAATAAAATATTTCTTATCGTGTGTCAAATAAATACTCGAGCAAAATTTGGTTCAACGTACAACCAAGTTTTTACTAGAAATGTGTAGGCAGTCAGCTACAAGTCCAGTAATCAAAGGGATTAGTTAAGGTTCTCATATGTAATAATCTAACATCAAAAACCCTGCTACTTACGGTTAGTTATATAAATCAAGGTCAAGTGTATACAGGTGGGGAGCTCTCAAAAGTGACACTTATTGACACTAAATGATACTGATTGACACTAGTGGCAGGTTGTGGAGTTAGGAGCTACACATTTATGATGTGTCACTTCGTGAAGAAATCTGAAATTGATTAAGGATTGATTTCTGGATTTTTCCTTCACCATCTAGCTGTCAAAAGTTTAACAGTGACTTCCGCTCGCCTCCTATTTAGAAGAAATTCAAAGAAACATTAATACGTAAGACAACTGCATTCAGTCCTACATACTTCAAAAGGTACTGTTGGAAAGAGCCAATACTCTGTTGTGTTGTACACTGGGAGGCAAGACCAAGTGCAATAATCAGGTGAAGAAGGTAGGGCCCAGCTGTGCCAGGGTTCACAGATGTAATTCAGTCCCCGTTTTTAGGCACTCCCTTATTTTTGTATGATACAGTGACTTGTTGTGATTTACAGTTGATTGGCATAACTTGGGGAAATTTGCAAAGTAGAGTTGGTTGGAGCAAAGGGGTTTCTCTGTAGACAGACATAAAAGGGAGGCATTAAAGGGCCAGCACTGGCAAGAGGGTCTAATTACAGTGCAACAAGCGGTGGACTCAGGAATTTGTAAATGGAAGAACAAAGCTGGCACAGAATTCTGATTTAAAAAACTAACAGGAAGTAACATTTTGTAGGCAGGAAATATAGACAGATGTAAGATTATTAATATATTGAAGCTATGCAAATCAAATTGTAGAAATAATGACTGCCATCAAAAAGCTAAACATGAATGAGAACCTTCAAATAAACTAATGACTTCAGTGTTTCAGTACATAGATGGTTACTTTTGTAACTTGAGAAACAACAGTTAATTGCAGCCTAATAGATCCTGCCACAATTTGTTTTCTTAGCTGGTTGTGCTAATTTTGTTTGTTTACTACCAACACCATGCATGCACAGCTGTACTGTTAAAGGCAGTGTTTAAAAAGCCTTACCTCCTACATGTTGGTGGGGCAGAATGAAGCCGGGGATTGGATGGAGGGGCTTCAGGCTCATCCGACGAAGACCATAATTCCGGATTACAACCACCATATCCTGCGTTGGAATACAGGAGCTTCTTCCAGCTGGATCCAGCCGTTCACCCAATTTCTGAGCAGGCGAGTGGTTGAGGCGTGGCCTCACCTCAGTTTCTGAATCTCCCACTCTTACCCTTAACTGTCATTCAAGGGAAAAAGCTCCAGAGCTGCAAACGTAGAATATGGAGGTTGTAATCCAGAATTGTGGCTGTCGCCAGGTGGATCAGAAGTCTCCCCTTCCTCCTCATCCCAAACCCCGGAAACTGCTGCAAATTATATCACTGGTTTTCTGCACATGTGCACATGAATGCTGGCAGCCATCTTGCCTTGGCAGGAGACAATTGGCGGGATTCTCCGGTCCTCCAACCGCCAATGGTATTTCCCATTGTGGCTACCTCACACCACCGGGAAACCCACTGGCGTGGACGCTGCGGAAAAATGGAGAATCCTGCCCAATGTTTTTAAAAATGATAATGTGGTCAAAGCAATGAAAACAAAAGTCAATGACCATGTGCAAAGAAGTACTTGTGCTAAAAATTGCTACCCTGAGCACTATTTGCACCCTATGCCAGAGACAAAATTATGACCTCTTCAGGATTTCTTTCATCTAAAATCCAAGACCCAAACAGGAGACTTCTAATAAAAATAGCTACCCTACCCCAATTGAAAAGGAATTCCGTAGGTGTTCAACTCATTCACTCCCCGTCTTATCTCATTATCACCTTGGCACAGCACTCCATTTCATCAAGTGCTTCATTAGTCTTTTTAACACATCCATATTTCTTCAGAGATGAAAACTGTTTCAACGCAAGATGATTTCTCATTCACTTGTCCTGTTAATCTCTGAACAATCATTGCTTCTGGCAAAATAAATTATGTACGTCTATTTAGGCTGATACAAATGGTATTTCAGTCTAAATGGACCTTGCACTAAAAAGAAATAAATGAAAACAAATACAGAAACTTTTCTACTTAAGAAAATGTTGAACCCTTTGGTTTTTCATGTTTTCTCCCCTCCCTTGAACTCACATTACCTGACGTCCAGAAGGTGACTGCTCCCTGTTCCCAGAAATGCTGTTGTTAGGCGATATACAAAAGTTCTGCAGTAACTCTCCTGATGTTTTCTTTATCTTTTGAGGAAACCAGGCAATGTGTGACAGTGAGCCTTTGCCCAATACTTGGGCAATGGTGATCCAGAGTTGGTATGGCAAAATATTACAGATTCCCGCTACAGGAGATTGACATCTTTATTCTCCATAAGGTACAAAGCAGCATTAATTCTGATGTGGACTTTGTAATGGTTACACTTGACGTCTCTATTGCCAAATATTGTCAGAGTCACACAACAAATAACTTGTGGTAAAAGACACCACGAGGGGAGCAAAAAAAAATTAAAAAAAATTTCTTCTCCTTTTTCACATTTTCTCCCACATTTACATCCATCAACAATAAACAATAAACAATAATCAGGCAAAAAAACACTCCTGGTCAACAGTGACATGAGGAGCCATGTGGATCAGCTTTGGAGTCTGCACACTTGACTAATAGTTCCTCTTCCAGCTGGAAAACTAGGTTCCATGCAGATACTCTAGAATAGTTAGCAGCAATGAAGAGTTGAAGGCACGTCAATAACTCACTAAGAATTTAAGCAACTACCACTGGAAGAAGTAACACTGAATGGGAACAGTTGTCTCTTGGAGGCAAGAAGCCATGATTCAACCTCACACTACAACTTAAAAATTCAAATTACAGATCTTCCTTGCAAAACCTCCCAAATCTGAAAAAGAACCCCAATAATTTGCAACCTTCTTTGCTTGGAAGAAAGGTTCCTTAACATTTTACCATTGCTTGCAGCTTGGTTGCTTCAACATCAGAAGGGCTTTGTCTTAATGAAAAGAGACATTGAGAGCTAAGTCGCTCTTAATCCCTTCCCCATCCAATAACCATAAAACTTCATTGCATTCCTCATCGGCCCAAAACAGCTAAAGAATTCCTAAACATGTTAGGGTTCAGGCCGATACCAAGAATGCCCCTAAGACCTGACATGCGATGAGGATGGAGTAGAAATAGTTCAACATGAACAAGCTAGGGAGCCAAAAAAAAAATTATTTCATTTTGCTGCATAGAGTCTACCAGATCATTATATATTGTACGTATTTATATTCCTCTGCTTTGGTTTTTGCCTTCACACTGCCCATTTTCATGTTTTGACAATTTACATAACTTTGATTTTTCTCAAAAGGGCAATAGCGGTCTCCAATTTACCACTGAATTACTCCAGCTACTATTTACACTAAATATAATTAAGAGAAACTGGGTATTCCTGCTAGTTCCTTGATTAACTCACTCATCCTAGAACTAATGATTTTGGACCATTAAAGCCCTCTGAATATGTTCCTCTCATCAATGTTGCAACCATTATATGCCTGAATCTGTCAAGCTGGGAAACGGTAAGTTAACAAAGTGAAGAATCTTGTTTTCTCATTTTGTTCTAAATTAACATTGTTAGTAACATCTAAATCTACTCCCCGGGTCAAAGTAAACTCTTTCCGATGTTACTGATATCTGCTTTGATATGGCTCAGCTTGTAAGCTTAATTACAATGATCTGGGTATGAGCAGCATTTCTCTGTACTTTTCTAATTGATACATAACTGCTATCTACACGTGGCTACACCAATCTGATAGAACATATGTGGAGTGGCACGGTGGCATAGTGGTTAGCATGCTGCCTCACATGCCAGGGACCCAGGCTCAATTCAAACCTTAGGTGACGGTCTGTGTGGAGTTTGCACTTTCTCCCCAAATCTGCGTGGGATTCCTCCAGGTGCACCGGTTTCCTCCCACAGTCCAAAGATGTGCAGGTTAGGTGGATTTGCCATGTTAAAAATTGCTCCTTAGTGTCCAAGGATGTGCCGGTTAGGTGGGGTTGCAGGGATAGTAGGGTCGCTGAAGACCCGATGGGCTAAATGACCTCCTTCTGCACTGCAGGGATTCGCTCTATCTGCGATATTTACCAGTTAACCCTTTTTGCTTTCATAGTCATTATTCTGGATTAATTCTCAGAATGTTTCCTCCCACAGTCCAAAGACGTGCAGGTTAGGTGGATTGGCCATTATAAATTGCCCTTAGTGACCAAAAAAGGTTAGGAGGGGTTATTGGTTACGGGGATAGGGTGGAAGTGAGGGCTTAAGTGGGTCGGTGCAGACTCGATGGGCCGAATGGCCTCCTCACTGTATGTTCTATGTTTCGAGTCCCCACATGTTTAAACAGCACAGTTGATAACAGAGTAGTTCTGCCAAAACCAGTAGTGTGCCTTTGCAATATATATTTCTACCATTTCACTTATATTAACCCCTGCCTCATTAAAGTTTGCTTATAAGTATTCTCTCATTTCAGTTGTTGCTATTTTAATGCCTCCCAGGTGCCAGGGTGCATGATGTCTCCCATCGTGTTTTCGGGATCCTTAAGAGGGAGGGGGAGCAGCCCCAAGTCATGGTCCACATAGGTACCAACGACATAGGTAGGAAAAGGGATAGGGATGTAAGGCAGGAATTCAGGGACCTAGGGTGGAAACTTAGATCTAGGACAAACAGTTATTATATCTGGGTTGTTACCTGTGCCACGTGATAGCGAGACGAGGAATAGGGAGAGAGGGGAGTTGAACAGGTGGCTACAGGGATGGTGCAGGAGGGAGGGTTTCAGAATTCTGGATAATTGGGGCTCATTCTGGGGTCGGTGGGACCTCTACAAACGGGATGGTCTACACCTGGACCAGAGGGGTATCAATATCCTCGGGGGGGGAAATTGCTAATGCTCTTCGGGATGGTTTAAACTAGTTCAGCAGAGGCTTGGGAACCTGAATTGTAGCTCCAGTATACAGGAGGTTGAGAGTAGTGAGGTCATGAGTAAGGTTTCAAAGTTGCAGGAGTGTACCGGCAGGCAGGAAGGTGGTTTAAAGTGTGTCTTCTTCAATGCCAGGAGCATCCGGAATAAGGTGGGTGAACTTGCGGCATGGGTTGGTACCTGGGACTTCGATGTTGTGGCCATTTTGGAGACATAGATAGAGCAGGGACAGGAATGGTTGTTGCAGGTGCCGGGGTCTAGATATTTCAGTAAGCTCAGGGAAGGTGGTAAAAAAAGGGGGAGGGGTGGCATTGTTAGTCAAGGAAAGTATTACAATGGTAGAAAGGATGTTTGATGAGGACTCGTCTACTGAGGTAGTATGGGCTGAGGTTAGAAACAGGAAAGGAGAGGTCATCCTGTTAGGGGTTTTCTATAGGCCTCCGAAAAGTTCCAGAGATGTAGAGGAAAGGATTGCAAAGATGATTCTGGATAGGAGCGAAAGCAACAGGGTAGTTGTTATGGCGGACTTTAACTTTCCAAATATTGACTGGAAACGTTATAGTTCGAGTACTTTAGATGGGTCCGGTTTTGTCCAATGTGTGCAGGAGGGTTTCCTGACACAGTATGTAGATAGGCCAACGAGAGGAGAGACCATATTGGATTTGCTACTGGGTAATGAACCAGGACAGGTGTTAGATTTGGAGGTAGGTGAGGACTTTGGTGATAGTGACCACAATTCGATTACGTTTACTTTAGTGATGGAAAGGGATAGGTATATACCGCAGGGCAAGAGTTATATCTGGGGGAAAGGCAATTATGATGCGATGAGGCAAGACTTAGGAAGCATCAGATGGAGAGGAAAACTGCAGGGGATGGGTGCAATGGAAATGTGGAGCTTGTTCAAGGAACAGCTACTGCGTGTCCTTGATAAGTATGTACCTGTCAGGCAGGGAGGAAGTGGTCGAGCAAGGGAACCGTGGCTTACTAAAGCAGTCGAAACACTTGTCAAGAGGAAGAAGGAGGCTTATGTAAAGATGAGACATGAAGGTCCAGTTAGGGTGCTCAAGAGTTACAAGTTAGCTAGGAAGGACCTAAAGAGAGAGCTAAGAGGAGCCAGGAGGGGACATGAGAAGTCTTTGGCAGGTAGGATCAAGGATAACCCCAAAGCTTTCTATAGATATGTCAGAAATAAACGAATGACTAGGGTAAGAGTAGGGCCAGTCAAGGACAGTAGTGGGACGTTGTGCTTGGAGTCCGAGGAGATAGGAGAGGTGCTAAATGAATATTTTTCGTCAGTATTCACACAGGAAAAAGACAATGTTGTCGAGGAGAATACTGAGATTCAGGCTACTAGACTAGAAGGGCTTGAGGTTCATAAGGAGGAGGTGTTAGCAATTCCGGAAAGTGTGAAAATAGATAAGTCCCCTGGGCCGGATGGGATTTATCCTAGGATTCTCTGGGAAGCTAGGGAGGAGATTGCTGAGCCTTTGGCTTTGATCTTTAAGTCATCTTTATCTAAAGGAATAGTGCCAGAAGACTGGAGGATAGCAAATGTTGTCCCCTTGTTCAAGAAGGGGAGTAGAGACAACCCAGGTAACTATAGACCAGTGAGCCTTACTTCTGTTGTGGGCCAAATCTTGGAAAGGTTTATAAGAGATAGGATGTATAATCATCTGGAAAGGAATAATTTGATTAGAGATAGTCAACGCGGTTTTGTGAAGGGTAGGTCGTGCCTCATAAACCTTATTGAGTTCTTTGAGAAGGTGACCAAACAGGTGGATGACGGTAAAGCAGTTGATGTGGTATATATGGATTTCAGTAAAGCGTTTGATAAGGTTCCCCACGGTAGGCTACTACAGAAAATAAGGAGGCATGGGATTCAGGGTGATTTAGCAGTTTGGATCAGAAATTGGCTAGCTGGAAGAAGACAAAGGGTGGTGGTTGATGGGAAATGTTCAGACTGGAGTCCAGTTACTAGTGGTGTACCACAAGGATCTGTTTAGGGGCCACTGCTGTTTGTCATTTTTATAAATGACCTGGAGGAGGGCGTAGAAGGATGGGTGAGTAAATTTGCAGATGACACTAAAGTCGGTGGAGTTGTGGACAGTACGGAAGGATGTTACAAGTTACAGACGGACATAGATAAGCTGCAGCCCTGGGCTGAGAGGTGGCAAATGGAGTTTAATGCAGAAAAGTGTGAGGTGATTCATTTTGGAAGGAATAACAGGAAGACAGAGTACTGCGCTAATGGTAAGATTCTTGGCAGTGTGGATGAGCAGAGAGATCTGAGTGTCCATGTACATAGATCCCTGAACGTTGCCACCCAGGTTTAGAGGGTTGTTAAGAAGGCGTACGGTGTGTTAGCTTTTATTGATCGAGGGATTGAGTTTCGGAGCCATGAGGTCATATCGCAGCTGTACAAAACTCTGGTGCGGCCGCATTTGGAGTATTGCGAGTAATTCTGGTCGCCGCATTATTGGAAGGATGTGGAAGCATTGGAAAGGGTGCAGAGGAGATTTACCAGAATGTTGCCTGGTATGGAGGGAAGATCTTATGAGGAAAGGCTGAGGGACTTGAGGCTGTTTTCATTAGAGAGAAGGTTAAGAGGTGACTTAATTGAGGCATACAAGATGATTAGAGGATTGGATAGGGTGGACAGTGAGAGCCTTTTTCCTCGGATGGTGATTCCAGCACGAGGGGGCATAGCTTTAAATTGAGGGGAGATAGATATAAGACAGATGTCAGAGGTAGGTTCTTTACTCAGAGTAATAAGGGCGTGGCATGCCCTGCCTGTAACAGTAGTGGACTCGCCAACACTAAGGGCATTCAAATGGTCATTGGATAGACATATGGACGATAAGGGAATAGTGTAGATGGGCTTTAGAGTGGTTTCACAGGTCGGCGCAACATCGAGGGCTGAAGGGCCTGCACTGCGCTGTAATGTTCTCTGTTCTAAAGAACTCAAGGAAAGTAGGCCTCAATCATCAGCATATAATACTTAAAATCTATATGGTCACCATGGCCTCTTTGCAGATGGGACTATGAATTCTAGATCAGGCAGGGGAAATTTATGATGTTCTCTCCTTCCCAGGGAGAAGAGTGAAATGTGTGACATGAAAGGGAAGTACCAGACGAGAGGAGTTAAAATGCTTAATTACATTCAGCATCTTGGATTCTATAGTTTGATGTGAAAAAGTTTGTTTTTACTCTACTGAAATTGTTTATGTTGTACAAAGGAAGGAGAGCTAGGAATTGTAAGTGTCTCAACGAGGTTACTTGTGGATGATATGAGAGTTAGGAAGATGGATAATATTTATCAGAACTACAGGATTTGGTGTTGAAGGCGGTAGCTTGCTGGACTATGCAACATCACTAAGACTCACTTACTTGGTAGGGGTTTAAGCAACATGGTCTTGACATCTGTTGAGTGAAATGTGTGGCTGGCAGGCATGGCCTATGAGATTTCCACCTGGAATTCAACGAATGCTGGTCTGCAACCAGGAAGTGTGAGGGGAAGTTCCACTCTCTCTTCAATTTCCTCCCTACCTTCCATGGAAGGAAGTCTTCTATTTTTGGCTCAATTACTAATTATGCAGGGAGTTGCAGGCAAGGATTCATATCATAGTATTATCTAAATGTGATATTACCAAGAAGCTCAGTAAAGTCTTTGCAGTACTGCTTCAAAATCATCCACAGCATTTCAAAACAGTTCCAAGATTCAAAAGTGGAGCATTACATGTGCCTGATCATTAGAGGTAATTACACCCTAACATCTAAAATGGGGAAATGCTTGAGACTATTCTGCAGGATACTGGAAATGAGCATGTAAATACAAAAGGTATCAGAAGAAGTAATCAACATGGCTTTGGAAGAAAGTCATGTCTTACAAACATAGTCAATTTTTTTTGAGATGATAATGAGTGAATGAAGGTAATCCAATAGTTTACCTCGGTTTCCAAAAGGCATTTTACAAAAACTCATTGCATGAGGCCAGAAAAAGACTCATCGGCAACAAATTGTCTAAACAGACTGAGATCGGACTTGGAAGCGAGAGTTTTAAAAATATTACTGCAGGACTCCCCAAGACCCCTACAATTCAACATTTCCAAATGATACAGAACAGGGTCACTGTAGTAGTTTTAACCTGATGACATAAACCTATCTGGGAAGGTGGGAAGTAGAAATATTTATACCTTCAGAGAGATTTGGACCAATTATGTAGATAAGCTGAGAGATGGATTGAAATCTGGATAAATATAGACCCACACCAAAAGAAACAGATGCCATAACTTATGGATAGCATGAAAACGTCTCCATTAATAAAGGCTGGAAGACAAAGGACTTTAGTAGTCATTAGATCAGTGTAAGGCAGCTTTACCAATGCAGACCAGATACTAAGCAAGTCAGGACTGGTTGTACTGACATGGTAAGAATCATTGTTGAGACTATTTCTGGTGTTCAGCATGGAGTTTTGATTGCCCTACCTCAAAGATACAATAGTTCAGAGAACTGTGACCAGGATGATCCCAGGCCTCCTGGAATTAAGTAATAAAGAAACACAGAAGTGGTTCTATTGATCTTCATAGGAAAATAAGATACAATAATGGGTGGCACAGACGACATGAAAATAAACATAAATGAACATAAAAGACTAAAAGGCAAAATACAAAATCTCTGAGAGAAGGTTGCTGATTCAGGTACGTGGAATCTATTCATAAAGAGCTGACTTATACCACAGTTTCTGGTACACGTCCTAACAAATATCTACATTTTTAGAAACTCCAACCGTCACTCTTCATTCTTCTGGTGATGCTCTTAAATCTGCGACCTCTGGTTTCTGACTCACCTTAGAAATATTTAACCACTTTGATGGATCTTTTTTCCAGAGAAAATTGTGAAAGGAACATAATGTCCCAGGAGTAGGCGATTAATAGGTGCTGCTGAAGGGAGGTCCCAGATGGAATAGTTAGACAAGCAGTTTAGATGAGAAGGCTACATAAGCTGACTGATCGGATTAATTTATTTTACAGATAAACATTGCATGCATTTCTTAAAAAAAACATTTTTCAACACCATTTCAGCCCATAATTTTGCATAGCTTTGGCAAACACTGGAAAAACTGATTTTCTATTTCTACAAAAAGGTGCGGCTGAGTGCCAGACAAGCAGCTGGCAACCATGTTTGTTGGCTGCTGCTTTTCCGCTCCTGCTGGTGAAAGTGGCCCACATACATTGGGTATTTTTCTCAGCAAAAGATTAGATTCATGAATACATACACAGGGCTCTTTAAGAACAGCTCCATTCAGCAAATTAGGAACTATAACTAGTTACAACACCAACTGAGCTCAGGTGAACAAGAAGCTGACTTCTCTTTTGGAGAGAACACGCTGAATGGCGCAAGTAAGAGACATAACGTGAACGGTGGGGGATGGGGGGTGAAATGAGGCAATGTTGCCTTGAGGGCAAATTCTACCACTTCCAGCAGTGTATAGTCAGCTTGTAGCCAACAACAGCAGCAATTCATATAACGTGTATACTTCAAAAGCATACTTTTTTCTGCATGTGGTAGAAGGAACATGTATGAAAGAGCAGTTGTTTACATTATAGGAAATCCCACTCATGATGCAGAGCTCCTCGCCCACTCATACCTGTGGTGGTTGTGGGTTGTGAGGTTTGATCTCACTCAGTGGAGTAGTTTTCATAAACCACTGCTCATTATTAAGTTGCATGAAGCTTTTTTTTTGCTAATGAAGCTAATGATTGAGTAAACAGTAGTAAAGTTAAATACAATTAAAATGCAGAAAACATTTGAAGTGTTGCTGCATTATTTCTAACCATACCTGAATTCTGAGACAGTAGTGATCAAACACAAGAGGTCGTGACAAATGTACAAAGAACATTCGGTAATTCAGGTTCTGATTTTTTTCAGCAGCAAAGCAAAATTTCTTAACAATTCCTTACAAGTAGTACGTTAAAACAAACTTACCCACTTCATCAAAATGCATGGCTTGCAACATTAGGCAAGCAACTAGAGAATGATGACTGGGATAATACATTCTTGAATCAATTAAACTGAAGCAAAATCAGGTTGCAATTAATTTTTCTCTGCTCAGAAGGAACAGCTTTTATGGTTCTTCTTAAAGCTATTAAAGTCACAGCACATTCAAATCGGGCCAAAGTATAATTTGCTCCCACCACACAAAAATATCTGAAACACCTTTTTGTAGAAACAGAATCTTGATAATTTAGCTTACGTTCCAATATGAAGTTGCCAAAATCAGAGCTACTTTGCAAACTAACCTTTATTCTTCAAATTTTGCTCAATAACATACTGCATTTAGTTTTCATTGTTGCCTGACTGCATTTAGTTCTCATTGTTGCCTGACTGTGAAGTATACCTGCCATATGCACATGGCAGAGGCCAAAACGCCAAACTCCGATGTACACAATGCCAAATATTAGCGACATCTAATATGCTCCATGCCCTTATTGCTTATGGTAATGAATGGACAATATTCAGCATTCTTTGTTTACAGTCAATAAAAATTACCAAAAAAAAAAGAGGACATGTTGCAATGGTAATGTAGCTATGTTCATAGTTTTAACTATGTGCTTGCTTGTTAATTAACACATTCATCCTCTGGTTCTGTTCAGAATTCAGCTCCTGAGGATTTATATTTATATATAATTCCATGGGACCATATTGTCAAGGAAATATCAACTCAGTCTGTGTCCCAGCAGAATAATCCAACCTCAGAACATTAGGTTCTTGGAGCTGTGACTCAAGATTATTTAATCTATTTTGAATCAAGTTTGCTCAGTTTTAAAAGCATCAATAATCAACTTCACAAAGTCTCATGCGATTCCAAACATTACAGAATAGGTTAGAGTATTCAATAACTCAGTTCAGGTCAGATATCAAAGTATTATTGAAGACATCCAACCAGATTACAAATGGGTTCATGGAGTCCAAAAGCACAGGTATCTTTCTGGGGGTTGAGTACATACAACAAATAATATTAAGCAGTTTTAAATTATGCCTCTACTAGTCTTGCTTCAAATAATTTCACTTCAGGGTCAGCCAGCCGAGATTTGAGCTAACTTCCATCCTGTAATAATTCACCAAGATATCTGTTCTAGTTGCATTTTACTGAAACGACAATGTCTTGCACATTTACCTACAACAAGATAACTAGTTGTTCAAAGCTTCTTTCTGGCAGTAACCCCAATAATAAATAGCATTATTTGAAGAAGAGCAAGGAGTTTTCCTTGTCTCAAAGCCAATAATCCTATCTCAAGCAACACCATCAAAAATAGAAAATGCTGGAAATACTTAGCATCTGTGACAGTATCCAGAGAGAGAAACAAAGTTAATGGGCACGATTCAACCAAACAATCTCTCGGGCGAGTTTGGTGGGGTATTTTGAGCCGACGTTTTGGGTGAGATCCACACCGATATTCAAAAACACTTTAGGCCGCGATCTGTCGGCCTCGCCATGCCCGACTAGGGATGTGGAGAGGCCGGTAAATCTCACAAGCAGCCTTTTGCGAGATCTAACGAGGCGTCGCGATCTGGATTCCGGCCCTGGCGGTCCAGACCCAGGTCTGCTTTTTCAAGTAAACAGTTGTCTCATTTGAATACGTCTATACCGGATCTACTCAGCCTTGGGATCAAACGGCCTCACCTCAAACACCCCAAGCAAGCGCCGTTTAGCACTGGTTTCCGTAAACATGGACCCGGCATACTGGCATTCGAGGGGAGTGGTGGTCTCCCAGGTACCCCAATGCCATCCTGGCACTGCCAGTCTGGCACCCTAGCTTGATGACTCCCTTATTAGTGAGTTGGGTGGGGGTTGGAGACTGCAGTGGGGGGTCTAGAGATCGGGGCGAGTTTGTTAGTGCAGGAAATTAGATTAAGTCACTTAGATAGTTAGATATAGCGCTTAGGGCGAAAGGGATCAAAAGATATGGGGAAAGTGGGATTAGGTTACTGAGTTGGATATCAGCCATAATCATAATGAATGGCGGATCAGGCTCGAAGGGTCAGATGGCCCCCTCCTGCCCTATTTTCTATGTTTCTAAGTGAAAATTAAGGAGAGCCCCGTTTAATAGTGGGTAATTCTCAGCACTGCCAGCACTGGGAAACACGCTGCTAAATGCGCTCGATACGGGACTCTGTTTCGTTTCCGTTAAATCACTAAGCAACTTAAATCGTTATGTCATTTTTTGGGGCTTTGGGGAGTTTCGCCTCGGTGCAGCTTACACTTTTTTCACCAATGGGGAGCTGAACTCGCCAGCAATGCTGGCTCCTCAGAGATCCGGCAACCATTTTGAATGGGTGCCTTGATCTCTAAGTGAGCATGAGAGTCGCCCACATCCCCACCCATGCACAATGTCAGACCCCCCCCCCCCCCCGCACACATAACCATTACACCAAAATGCCACCCCCCACCATCCCCAAGTAAGAACATCCCACTTTTCAGGCTTACCCATCCCACTTCGGACACACCTCCCCAATCTTTATGGGGCCCCTTCATGCCCGGCCTTCACCCTCCTCCCTTGCATGCTCAGTGGCTGACCTTTGGCAATGCCATTGGGCACATGTACACCCTAGCACTGCCACCTTGCCAGCTTGGTAGTGCCAGGCTGGCAGTGCAAAGGTGAGACTGGCAGTGCCATGGTGCCAGAGTGAGAGTGAGGGGTGCCACTCTGCCCTGTTCCAACCACCCAAGGGTCTCCAATGCCCACCCCCCAGATGCCGTTACACCTGGACCTCATTTATGTGGACCAGTACTAAATGGCATCTGGTCGAGGGCCTTGCTGGGGAGGCTGTTAGTTCCCAGGTGCAGGAAAATCTGGCACATGTGGCGTGTTTTACGTTGGCAGAGACGGCTTGCAATTAGTCGGGCAACAGGATCGTCTGGTCCTTCGGGTCACTATCGATCCTGTCGGTGGGAAGGGCCGGAAAATTCAGCCCTCACCAGTTGAGTATTTGTTTTGTTCTACATTCAGGTTTCCAGCATCTGCAGTATTTGGCTTTTTCATCACAAATAGATCAACTGGTCACTGCTGTTTGTAAGACATTACTGTCTGCAAATTGGCTGTGTGTTTGTCTACACAACAAATTTAAAATAATCCAGTAGCCATAAAGCACAATGGGACATCTCAAGGTCTAGGCACTACATAAATGTAAATTCTTGCATGAAATGGAAAAACATTATTTTAGTCTGGCATACCTTAATGGCAAAGCTACATTTAGAAAGATATTAATGGATTGGAGAGCCTTTAGAAAAGAAAAGAAAATGCATCACAGATTTAAAACTCTGAAATTTTGACAGATGTATTTGATCAAGCTTGTTTTTTGCCACAGAGAAGAAAAAAGTATGTATTTTGTGGAAGACTTTCATGTTCATTATTAACAGGAAAACAACCTATAATAGATATGTTAATTATTTGACTATAAATAGCAAACAACAGGAGTCTCACCCTTTGCATTTAACAATGCTGAAAGAGATATGCTATTGATTGAGCAAACCTTATTCAACTGCCACCAACCCCAGCCACTACCCACAAAAGATAGGAGAGGCAGAACTCATGCCATGCTGCATTTCACCCTCAAAACCATTCTTCACCAAAAGGCCTACAGAACAATTACTGCCAGTCTGTTTGATTGGGAGTGGCGGTGGGAGGATGGTTGAAGAGAGTTGGGTTACCAGACACCTTCCAGCGGATATCATCAGCCAGAGGCCAAGTGCAAAATACCTAGCTAATTTTTCTTCTCCCCACACAACGAACCTTTAAGCAAAATGTAACACATTCAATGCGCTGCAATGCTGGAAAGGAGCTAATTCAGCACAGATCGGCTTCAGTTTACACAGTTCAACTTTCCGAGATATGGGGGAAGCCCTAATCATAAGATTGAATTAAAATTATGTTCATAGAAATAGGGGACACAAGTAAAAGGTTTCAACTGCAACTTTTGATTGGCTGCATAACAGTAAACAAAATGGGTGGAATAGATTTCCATCAAAAACAAATATCAGCAGAATGAGTTAACTTTTTAGAAAAGACTTAAATATATGGCAAATAATTCAATAAAGTTATGAAAGCCCATACACTGTTATTCCAGTCACTTAAATTAAACAATGACAGCAGGAATCGGTAACATTAGGTGTACACCATAGGTACCATTCATCAAAGGCGGTCAGAAATTACAGACTAGGGACAAGCACAGTATCCCCGCCCTCACACTTGCCTAAATAAATACTACAATGCTGTGCATCAGACATGTCCATCAAACCATTTCTTCTGAACGAACATTTCATTCACTGATGTTACATCAGCTGTTTCCCCACAGTTTGAGTTTTGAGATTGATTTCATTCTTTCCCTTGAACAGAACATCCAAATGCTAACCTTTGTTTTAGGGTATGGAAACTATGCTGTCTGGAACAGGATGGTCTGTCGGGTGGGACATTTCCAGTATACGTTTCCTCTCCTATCGCTAATCACAACAAAAATTTGTAAAGCCAACACCATGACTGAATCTGGGGGTTTCCTCCTTGTTTTGCTAGTTATTTTTCTGCAAATGCTTTTCTGGTGTCCTCAAAGAGAACTTTCCCTTTCAAGCTAAAAGAAAAGTTCAATTTCTAGCTTTTGTGTAATGGATTGACCCCTAAATAGTTAACTTCCAAGCGTTCTACATATCGGAGATGTGGCAGCTAATATCATCTCAACACATGCAAATATACTGTTGCTAATTTTCAGAGCTTGGGAAGCACAAGAGATGAACTTATCAAAGGTTCATAAGCGTAACAATAACACATTTGTTCTGGTAGCATGACAACATGAGTTATTACCAAGAAAATTAACACCGAGAGGAAAGAAGTGGCAGAGGAATTTAAGATAAATGAAAAACAGTAGCATCAATTAATTATTTTCTGGAAATATTCATTAAGGAGGATAATACTGACTTATTAACTTAAATTGGACTGTAGTACAATGAAAATCCTGCAAGATTTGAAATTAAATCGGAGGAACAAAGTTGGTAGGTTAATGGAACTTAAAATTAACGAATTCACGGAATTAAGGGACAGAAATCCAAGAGTCAAGATTAGTGAAGAGGATTGTGGGCACTGATTATAGTCATAAATGAATGATTGATTGCTGCTGACATTCTGGAGGAATTAAAGATAGCAAGTGCAGCATTTATATTCATAAAAGGAGAATAAATCTAAACCTGCCAACCAGCAACACATTAGTCCAACATCAATAATAAAACACTGAAAACTATTCTAAGGAATAGGTTGCACAAGATGCTAAGAACTAATAGCATTTAGAAGATGTAAATCCTGCCTGACTAACCTCCTCAACCTGTTTGTTGACATTATAAGTAAAGGTTGAATTCTCTCCAATTAATCTAGACTTTTGTCCCTAAGCAACATCATCCATAGGGGAAGCTTCATTGTATACACAAATGATATCCATCTCTGATCCTATACAACGATCCATCACCATATGTCCACTTCCTCAACATTACCTGCTCTATCACTGATTGGATTCTTTGTCACTTCCAGACCCGACTGATCTAAATCCCACTTTACTCCTCCAAATTCCTCCTTGCTATTGCCAGTCCTCCTTTTGAGACTCACATTTTCCTCCCGCCAGAAACTCAACTTCTCTAAAACTGTGCCACTCATGTCTCGCCCTGCCAGAAGCTCAACTTCTCTGCCACTCAAGTCTCGCCCTGCATCAAGGCACACTTGTTCTCCACCCATTCTTCCCAAATTTCACCATTCTCTGAAACATTGAAATTCTCATCTACGTCACTTCATAGATCTGTCCGACTTTACCTCTGCAAGCTCTTCCAGCCCTTTTACTCCTCTCTAAAGCAATATCCAGTGACTCTCAAGTTCGTTCACTCCCAATGACCCTTCCCCATACTCATCGTTTTACCCCATCATTAATGTCAGAGCCACCAGCTGCCTTAGACCTATTCTGCAAAGATCCTTCCTCCAACCCTCTCCACCTCCATCAGCCTTTAAAGACTCAAAATCAATTTTGAATCATTCTTCCTGGTCTCTCAATCTTGGCCCAGCATCCATTTCCTGTGAAAACTTTTCCAATGTTTCATTCATTAAAAGGATTAAGCAAATTTGAGATGTTGAGACTGTAGGTTATTTATGTTTTCAGAAACCATTTAACAAATTATCGCAGGATGGATTTCCAACAAAATAAAAATCATGAGAAACCAGGAATGACATGAGACTGAATAAAAGTGATATTAAAGAATGAACAAGAACATTTTGGAGATATAGTGGCAGACATGGGAAAGTACACACATTGAAGAGGATGCAGAGTTAAAAAAGCCCCTATCAAACCGATTAAAGCATTATGCACTATGGATGAGATCAACTTAGAACATGCCGTAAAATAAATCCAGTATGACCAATGCTTAACTCTGAATTTGCCAAAAGTAAATCTTAGATAGATATTAGAAAAGATGGAATTACTCAATGGTTAGTACATTTGGAATAACCTCCTTCTCATAGGTTTTTATACTGAGCCATTCAAGAGGAATTCTACTCAATGCTTAGAACAGAATTATTAGAGGAAAAACAATGCCTAATGGAATTAGATTATACAACCTTTAACAAGGCTGTGCAGACTCACATTAGTCCACTGACAAATTAAATATTTTGTTTTCTCTGCTTTGTTGCATTTATAAATAGCTTGCATTAAAAGCCAAAAGGGAACAGAACAGAAATGAAACTTTGTGCTTTTTCTATCCATTTCTACACGGCACATTCTTGTATCACTGCAGAAACCACAGTCCTTAAAAACAGACAAACAAGATCATCGATAAAATGACAACATGAAAACAATGGCACAGTTAGAACTGCTTGTTGCAAGTTTACTATGAGTTTATACATTTACACCCATCAGAATAGATTGTGGCTTGCTATATTTTGTGTCATATGTTCTTCTTCTCACAGCTCATTTATTTTGTGCCTTTTTCTCCATGGAATAGGAACTTGGGCACAGTACAAAAACAGATTAATGACTATCAGCCTGTTTTCCACCTGGCATTAACCGACTTCATCCGCATGTGCTCACTGTACTACATAATTTTTAACTGTATGCTATCATGTATATCTGGTTTGCAAATGACCAAAAATGAAACAAAAACATAAGTATACGGCAATATGTTTGGTAAAGAAATCTAAATGTGATATTACAATGAAGAAGTCATGCAAGTGAAGAAGTGGGCGGCACAGTAGCACAGTGGTTAGCACTGTTGCTTCGCAGCGCCAATTAAACAGTTTCAATTCCCGACTTGGGTCATTGTCAGTGCGGAGTCTGTACATTCTCCCCGTGTCTGCGTGGGTTTCCTCCCGGCGCTCCGGTTTCCTCCCACATGTCCCGAAATACGTGCTTGTTAGGTGAATTGGACATTCTGAATTCTCCCTCCGTGTATTCGAACAGGTGCCGTAGTGTGGCGACTAGGGAATTTTCACAGTAACTTCATTGCAGTGTTAATGTAAGCCTACTTGTGACACTAATAAAGATTATTATTCAATATAAATTTTTAGCCACATTTTCTGTATTTAAGATCTGCATATCTGCTGCCATGTTACATTGCTAGGGTGGCAGATAAAACTACAGAGTTACAGTTGCATAGTTGTACTTCCTGCCCAACGTCCTTAATGATTCATCACCTTCAGAAATATACCAATCCGTGTATATCCTGCCCAATTATCTGATGGCTCATCCAACATTGAAGATTCATAGCCTATTCTTCTGATTGTTGTGTGTTTGTAACTATTGTACAGAATGTAACTTCTGGTTTGTTAGTCTTGTAACCCACACACTGTACCAATGTTTTCTGTGCAAAATAACCACTATGAAAGCTCCCTGTCTGACAACCATTATTAAAGTTAAACAGGTAGAATATAACAGCGGTTATCGCATACATGAAGTTAGCTTCTGCTTTAGATGCAGCATTCCCACCTTCAAATCAGAAGGTGAAGGATTTCAGCTTCGCTGCAGACAGCCCCAGGCAGTTGAGACCTCAATAAAGTCTTTAAATGCGGATACCTAAGTGGAGTATTTGCAGTGCAGTCCAGACAGTGCAACGGGGATACTTGTATCAGACAGATGTGTACCCCCTTCCTGCCTCCAGCATTGTATGGTTGGTTGTTTAGCCATGGTTGCACACCACCTATGAGAAGGTTGAGTATAAAAATCATCAGGAAAACATAGAACAATAGAATTCCTACAGTACAGAAGGAGGGCATTTGGCCCATCGAGTGTGCACCAACCCTCTGAAAGAGCACCCTTCTGCCCCATCCCAATAACCCTTCCTAACCTGCAGATCATAGGAAACTGAGGGGCAATTTAGCATGGCCAATCCACCTAACTTGCACATTTTTGGACTATGGGAGGAAACCGGAGCACCCAAAGGAAACCCATGCAGACAAGTGCAAAGTCCACACAGTCACCAAAGGCCGGAATTGAATCCGGGTCCCTGGCGCTGTCAGGCAGCAGTGCTAACCGATGTGTCATCGTGCCACCCCTCCAATTAGTTATCTCAACTACTCTACCCAAGTATGTTTTCTTATTCATTCAAGGGATGTGGGCATCGCTGGCTGGGCCACTTTTATTATCCAGCCCTAATTGCCCTTGGGATAGTGGTGGTGAGCTGCCACCTTGACCCACTGCAGGTCCATTTGGTGTAGGTACACCCACAATGCAGCTAGGGAGAGAGATTCAGGATTGCAACTCAGCAGTGAAGGAACCGCAATATATTTCCAAGACAGGATGGTGTGTGGCTTGGAGGGGAACTTTTAGTTGTCATATTCCCACGAGTCTGCTGCCCTTGTCCTTCTAGATGATAGTGGTCATGGGTTTGAAAGGTGCAGTCTAAAGAGCCTTGGTGAGTTCCTGCAGTGCATCTTGTAGATGGTACTCACTGATGCTACTGTATGCCAGTGGTGGAAGAAGTGAATGTTTGTGGATGGGATGCCAATGAAGCAGGCTGATTTTTCCTTGATCGTGTTGAGTTTGAGTGCTGCTGAAGCTGTACTCATCTCGGTAAGTGGAGGGTATTCCACCACACTTCTGACTTCTGTGCTGTAGATGGTGGACAGCATTTGAGGAGTCAGATGTGTCCCTTGTTCAAGTATTCCTAGCCTCTGGCCTGCTCTTGTAGCCACAGTATTTATATGGCTGGTTCAGTTAATTTTCTGATCAATGGTAATCCACAGGATGTTGATGGTGAGTGATTCAGCAATGGTAATACAATTGAATTTCAAGGGACGATAGTTAGATGCTCGCTTGTTCGAGAAGGTAATTGCGTTGCACTTGTATGACACATATGTTACTTGCCACTTGTCAGCCCAAGCCTGGATATGATCCAGGTATTGCTGTATTTGGACATGGACTGCTCGAGTATCTGAGGAGTCATGAATGGTGCTGAACATAGTACAATGCTCTGTGAACATCCCCACTTCTGACCTTATGAAGTAGCTGAAGATGGCTGGGCCAAGGACATTACCTAGAGAAGCTCCTGCAGTTTTGTCCTGGAACGGAGATGATTGATCTCCAACAACTACAACCATCTTCCTTGGTGCCAGGTATGATTCCAACAAGCAGAGAGTTTCCCCGATTCCCATTAATCCAGTTTTGCTAGGGCTCCTTGATGCCATACGTGGTCAAATGCTGCATTGATGTCAAGGGCAGTCACTCTCCGCTCAACTCTGGAATTCAGCTCTTTTTTCCATGTTTGAACCAAGGCTGTAATGAGGTCAGGAGCTGGGTGATCCTGGTGGATCCCAAACTGAGCAAGTTATTGCTATGCAAGTGCCACTTGAAAGCATTGATGATGATCCCTTCCATCACTTTACTGATGATTGAGGGTAGGTTGATGGGGCAACAATTAACTGGGTTGGATTTGTCCTGCTTTTTGTGTACAGGATATACCTTGGCAATTTTCCAAATTGCCGGTTAGACCCAGTGTTGCAATTGCACCATACCAATTTGGTTAGGGGCACGGCAAGTTATGGAGTACGATTTGCCAATACTATTGCCAAAATATTGTCAGGGCCCATCAAGTCTGCACCAACATCGCGAAATAGAACCTACCTAGGCCCAATCACCCACCCTATCCCCATAACCCCACCTAACCTTTGGACACTTAGGGACAGTTTAGCATGGCCAAACCACCTAACCTGCACATCTTTGGGAGGAAACTGGAGTACGTGGAAGTAACCCACGCAGACACAGGACGAAAGTGTAAACCCTACACAGAGTCACCCGAGATAAGAATCGAACCCAGGTCCCTGGCGCTCTGAGGCAGCAGTACTAACCACTGTGCCACCGTGTCAGTAAGACAGGGCGTAACCAAGGATGGTGCTGTCTGGGGCACCATCTATAGGGTGTGATTCAGTGAATATGACTATGTCAGGCTGGTGCTTGCCTAGTCTGTGGGACAGCTCTCCCAAATTTGGCACAAACCCCCAGATGTTGATAAAGAGGTCTTTGCAGAGTCAACACAGGGCTGGGTTTGCCATTGATTTTGGCACCAGAAATGACAATGTCAGATTTCATTCCTTATAGACGTTCTAATGGTGTTATACAACTGAATGGCTTGCTAGGCCACTTCAAGAGGGGGTACTTAAGAGTCAACCAAATTGTTTCAAGAATCTCATGAGAATCTCAAGTTAACACCTGCCCTGAGGAAGAACCATATGGGCAGGTGGGCCACTTAAATCATTGCTATTTATAAATGACTAAATACATTTGTAAATAAATAGATCCTAAATAATATCTGATGTGATGGTCTTCCTACTGGCACTCTCTCCGCATTAGACTTCTCACTCACTTCTCAGTACTTGGCCTAGCAAAGTGGCATTGCATTCACTCCAACTCCTCAGCTGACTTTGCAAGCAGCCACTACACTGCTCGCAATCTCCCTGCTGCTTGTCTACCACCAGAACCTTAATCCCAACTATGTAGAGCAGAAGCAACATGGCAGGTGATTCACCAGCAATAAAAAATATTTTTGCATGAGAATTTTGCATTACAAGAAATATGCTAACGTTCTGAAATATAATACCGGCCTGTTTAGTACAAATAGGATTTGCCATTATATATTTAAGTCAAAATATTACATATCATTTAATATGCTGACTCAAAGGAGATTTTGATTGATCCTTATATTGATTTCTCCATTGGATATTTAAAGTTTCCAACAATTGGCTGGTGAGCAGAATATTATGATCAAGGCCCTTGGGTGTTATAGAACAAAAACATTGCAATTTCACAAAATGGAGCATGCAACTAAAACCCCAATGTTCCAAAAAAGTAATGCCAAAATTTGTTAATGAAACAAACATTCAGTGCTGGCGCCAAATCTATACTGTGTGTTGTCCTGCCTATCGAGGACAGAAAGATTCAGATTAAATTCCTTTTCCCTAATGGAAGAACATGCTGAAAGGTCATAGCAGCAAGGGTCATTGAGAAATGACCACTGTTCTAAACAACCTCTGTCAATGCAGATGACAGTGGAGTCATTTGAAATGTACGAAGGCAATTCTGAAGTCCTGTCAGTGTCATTGTTTCAAAACAGCATGTCAAATGCCTTCAACAAATTGTCTGAGTGAAATGTCTTCTCCCTGAATTTGCTTTGAACTTCTCTTTATCAAAGTTGAGAGATAATACTGATGGGAAATAGAACACCTTTCACATTTCAGCCATCCAGTATCAATATTAAGTACTTTCCGTCAGGTACAGCCCAACTGAAAACAAAGTTTCTGTTTCCTCCACTTGTGTCCCAATAACATGCTTTATCTCTAACTTCAGAGTAACAGCCCTAACGACACTAGTGTGACATTAGCCATTCCCAACAATAGCATCCCCCAATCTCTTTGTTTGTGCATGCCAATAACTGGTGACTTAGGGACAGTCTGTGCTTTAGATCGAACTGTCTAAATTAATTTCAAATAGGATCTTTATAGCCAACCGAGGGCCATCATTCGGGAATAAATCCAAACAACTTGCAAAGTAAAAAGCTGGCATGCAAACCAGTTCTCCAGCACAAAACATATTGCCAGTAAATTATTTTATTTTGCCCCTTGGAGTGGAGAACTAAGGAACTTAAACACGATATGTTTCCGATATATAACAAATCCTCAGTCAGCCTGAGCAATATTCTATCCTGTTTCCAAATGTGTAACATCAGTAATAAAAAATCTTGAAATTTATTACACATTCCAGCTATATTTTGTTGTTTCTGGTTTGATTTGAAATACGGCTCTAAGTACATTTTACAACCAAATTGCAACATAAAACACAAACTGCAAGTGAGAAATTACTCATCGAGCCTGTTCCTTCCAGAGATCAGGTAAAATCTATCAAATCAAAGGTCCCACCCCATCTACTTAATATAGTCAGGAGAAATTCCATGGAAAAACATACTGAGCACAAAAGATAATTAGGCAAGACTTCAGATTATTTGTTGCCCATCAATTGTTGCTCTTGAGCCCAGTGGCTTGTTAGGCCATTGCAGGTGACAGTTAAGAGTCAACCACATTGCTGTTGGTCTGGTGTCACATGTAGGCCAGACAGGATAAGCATGGCAGATTTCCTTCTCAAAAGAACATTAGTAAACCAAATGAGTTTTACAACAATCAATCATTGTTAACATGGTCACCTTTACAGAGACTAGCTTCTTTTCCAGATTTTTTATTAATTGAATTTAAATTCCACCAGCTGCCATGATGGGATTTGTACCCTGTCGCCAGAGCATTTGCCTGGGCCTCGGAATAATAATAAACTTTATTAGTGTCTCAATTAGGCTTACATTAATACTGCAATGAAGGTACTGTAAAAATCTGCTAGTTGCCACACTCCACGCCTGTTCGGATACACTGAACTAATCCAGTGACATTTTCACCATATCACCGTCTCTATTTTTTTTTAAAGTGGTTCTCCCTCCCCCCCTCCTAAAATATTTTTCAAAAGTCTCAAAATGCAAAAGAACCATCATATCTCATGATTTATTGGTAATCCCAAGTCTGGACCTATCTGAAAACTTACATCATGGGTTCAAATCCCATACTGGCTGGGGTTGTACATGAAGGCCCAACCTTCTCAACCTTGCCGCTCGCCTGAGGTATAGTAATCCTCAGGTTAAATAATCACCAATCAGCTCTCCCCTTCAAAGGGGAAAGCAGCCTGTGGTCAGCTGGGACGATGGTGGTTTTACTTCCTCCTATATCTATTCCTATTACAAATAATCCACTGTGAGAGGAAAAGTTTTTCCAAACCCTAGACTAACTGGAACTTTGTTGCTGCTTAAATTCATTTGGTCCCTAACCGGAGTGCAATTAGTACAGCCTCCAGGAGTTCTTTAAAGAACTGTTGGTTCAATTATTCTAGTGTCTGAGAAAATAGTTGGAGCTTTGGTAGTGCAAGCTCTGTCTAAACAAATTTTGCAAAAGGATCCATCTAAAAAGAAAGGCCGTGCCAAAGTTGGCATTGGCCTTGGCACACGTGCAAATCTGGGAGTGGACTTTCAGGTCCTCTCACTCTATTTGTCACAGCTGTACTTGTTTTACACCTGCAAAATGGGCAATTGTTTGTAATTTAGGCCCCATTCATTTTAAAGTTGTTGTCCCCAAGTTATGCACTTTGACATTAAGTCACAGAATGGATTCATAGCATGATACAGCACAGAAGGTGGCCTTTTAATCCATTGTGCCTTTGCCTGCAGTTTGGTAGTGCTATCAAATGCTCTCTCGTCTTATCCCATAACCCGGCAATTTCATTTTGTCCCCTGCAATTATTTAAGTAAATCCTTTTTGAAAATTACTATTAAAACTGCTTCTATCATCCTTTCAGGCAGTGCATTCCCGATCATAACAGCTTACCATGCAAAAATGTGCGCTCGGGTCACCTTTTGCCAATTATCTAAATCTGTGTCCTCCCATCCATCTGCCGGTAGCAACAGTTTCTCAATATTTACTCCATCAAAACCGCTTATGCTTTTGAATACCTCCATCAAATCTTCTCTTAACACCTCCATTCAGCCTGAGCTTCCAGTTGCCTGTCATTTTAATTCTCTGCGCCATTTCCCACTCTGAACTCGGCCTGCTACATTGTTCCACTGCAGCCCGATGTAATCTCAAGGAACAGCACTTCACCTTTCCATTAAGCACTTTATGGCCTTCCAGACTCAGACTGGGTTCAACCATTTAAGTTCATAATCACTGCCCTCATTTATAAAAAGATTTTTGTGTGGAAACTCTTGGCAATGATTCTGCTTTACTCATTTACACCTTGTGCCGACTCTTTTTTTGTTTCTTTATTTGAGCCATTGCCATTCCCTTTTGCCTTGCACCATCATTCCGTTTGTCCTTTAATCTCGCCTCCCTTACCTCCCATCACAGATCTTCACTTTTGTTCCCTTCCACCTACTCTCGCCTCTGTTCTTGCTTAAAACCTATTACATCAGAGCCGAAGTGCACATTAGTTTTGAACTCCTAGTTGTCCACTTTTCAGGTGCAAAGTGGGGTGGCTGTGAGTTAATACTGGCTTCCATAAGGTCTTAAATGAAACCAGGCAGACAAAAAAAATCCCTGGTACTACTATTTACCTTGTGGTTAATTCAACCCCTTCAAAAAACTTTTCAGTAGGTGACAAGCGAAATAATTTTAATGCATGATATTGATTTAAAATTATGAATATGCAATATGCTATTAACTGCAAATGTCATTAAAGCTAATTAACCAACCACTATTTTTTGTGTGTTTTTATGCAGGGAATGGAACGTTTTCACTTTGATCTCCATTGTAAGCATCAAACACTAGTAGTTTAAGATATCGTACTTCTGTCTGCAAAGAAAAGCTCTTTCTCCTCTGGCCTGATACTTGTCTGAAGTCCACCCTAAGAAGTGATGACTGCATCCTATCAAAATCATCCTCTGCGAAAGATATTTATGTAAAGTTTTTAGGGTATCTTAAATGAAATGCTGTTGTTTTGCATTCTTAGCACCATCGGAGCATTTGAAGAGGTAGATTTGCACCATATGAAAAACATGAGCAGACTAATGTGAGCTTAAATGCACTAATACCTGCTCTGAGGCTGTGGGCAAAGAATGGGGAAAATGAGTGCCACCTCACTTAGGGCAAGTCCATTGCTTGAACTTGCACAAATTGTCTGATTTTTAATTAAATCAGTGAGTTCAAATTTCCGATGCCCCAGGTGATTGATGGAAAGTTGGAACTTTGAATTTGCTCATTTCATCCCAAACCTCGAAGTGGACAAACTTGCTCAAGTGAGTAAAGGAGCACATACACATATATCAGTGGTTAAAACTATTGAATCAGTCCATTCAAACTTAGGTTCCAAAGTTAAAAGCGTAGTAGGTGAGGCTGTTGCACCATTCAATTACAAATTCTTAATTACAAAACAAACTAATTGCTTGCTCTCTGAACCAACCAGCACATGCATAAAATCATCTCGGACTATTGTACTGAAGGGAGATGCCACCTGGTCATTTACATTCCATGTTACTGGCATTAATGTTGTGGCATGTATCAGAAACTGCAGCCAGCCAACATTCACCTTATGACTGTTTCCTTATGTTTAAAGGGCCATTGGGATAATATCCAAGATTAACTTAAACAAATGCACACAAGACCTGACAAGGTACTCCTGGAAGAAAATGTCAACCCATATTAAATTCATGTTATTAAATTGTCCCCCGTTCCCCCCCAACACCAACCAAAAAAAATGGCAATAGCAAAGCAATGTTTGGAAACCCAGGACATTTGTGAATACTAATTTTGTGCCCAACACCTAATGTTGGCCATTCTAAATTATAGCATACAGACACCCGCAAACCACAGGCCTCAAAATTCACAGTTTTTACATGCCTTTACACTATGACTGTAACTAATACTATAGATCTGACTGTAAAGATAGTTTCTCAGATCAATATGTTTTGATATGATATACATATGCACATTGTTTCCTATTTCAATTCAGTCAATTTCTCAAGGCTCAGTGGTCCACTGGCCTTGAGTTTCCTCAAAGTTAACAGATTAAATATAGCTATTAGCAGCAATATGTTCACATGGTCCTCCAACACTTTATGTTAAAGGTTAGAAACTGGCAGGAATAGAAAAATGATATACAGCGTGGCAAAGAGGATGGAATATGTAAAAGACAACCGAACAGAATGTGAACATAGAAGCAAATGAAGAAAAAAAAATAAACAGTTTGAGAGGTGTAAGAATTTTCTCATAATGGATGATACGCTTAATGAAAGAAAGAAAAAGTGCCAAAGGAAATACCACAAGGGAAGGAACATGATAAGACTCAATAAATGCATAAAGTATCCTGCTAAATGAGCATTCAGGTTCCCAATTATAATGCATAAATTACTCCGAACCCTTTCACTTTCGTTTTTTCTTAAAACACAAATGAAATGTCTTCTTGTTCTATATGGGAAGTTCCCTTTGTCTGTTATTATTAAAGAATGTTTATAATGCTTCTAGACCATGAAACTATTTAAATATTTAATAGGACAATAATGCAGCTTTTGTTATCCGATACAGACTGTCTGGACTGATTAGCTACACTTGAACTGCTTTCAGATTACTGCAAGCTGCTCTCCCGCTTTAAAATAGATTTTACATTCTTGATCCTTAGAAAATAAAATATGGACAAATTATTAAATTTATGGCATCTTCAGAGATCACTTTATTTGCATCTCCTGTTCCCGCCATTACTGAGGCTTTTATTCAGCAATCAATCCTTCCATTTCCTTGTAAGCAACTACTCTGAAGTATAACTTTGCGTATCTGAAGTCAGGAAAGGGGAAGCCGAATTGCAAAGTTTTTTTTTCCAGGTGAAATTTACTACTTCACTGGATTTATTAAACAGTTCTTCCAGGGATACACAAATTGAAATTTCTGAAAGGAGTTTGTGAAGTTACACTGCCCAATTGTGGACCAAACCACCACCAATGCCATGCCTCTGTCAAATAAAACAACTTCAGAACAACCTTTCCCACCAGGTATACATCCTATTAATACAGAAATAAACACAACTGTGTAAATAGCACCACTTTATGAATAAACACATGAAGGGAAGAGACCCCTTACTGAATTACATTTGGGACATATACCAGGACATATACCTCTAAAAATCAATATTATGACTACTGCGAAAATAAATGTATGGTCAAACAACCTGCACTCAGAAACAAATTGTTTTTTTTTTATAAAGTTAAAAACACTTTGCGGAGCAGTCAAAAAACTTAAAACCGACAGGATTCCCAAATATGCATTAAATGAGCTCCTCGCTTTAGAGAACCTGGGCACCTGCTAAAATATAAAACATCTTGCTCGACCCCACCACTCCCAACAATTTCCCATACTTTATTACACTTCCCAAACGTTTGCATAACAATCTGGGGGTTTGAAAGGAAACAACCTGGGGAATAAATAACAGAATCGCTCCAACAATATAACAGTGCAAGAAAAAATAAGTTTGGGAGGGGGGGGGGGGGGGGGGAAGAGAGGCTAGTCTCCGCGCTGCAGAACCTCTTCCTATTTCTGACAACCACAGACACACAATTGTTTTTAAAACTTCGTAGCAGCGAATGGAACCGCTCCGCCACACAACTAAAGCGAACTTGGAACGAGTCAAACGTTCCGTAAATGTGAAACAAAAAAAACGGTCAGCTGTGGGTGTTTTTTTTTTTTTTAATTGATGAGGGAGGGGGAAACGCAGATGTAACTAAATGCGGGTCGCCTCTTGGCAGCCGCCGCCTGGGAAGAGAGAGAGAATGGAAGACTTGGCGAGGCGATCGCGGGGGGCGGGGGGGCTCCGGGACGGGCAGCACGCTGCAGAAATTATCCCGCCATTTTCAACAGTAAACGCGTTCCCGGGGAAAACACAATGCGGCGAATGTGGCAAAAGCCGCCCACCCCGGTGTCCGTGACCCATAATCGAATCGATGATTAAATCGCCTCAAGAGAACATTTGCATTACCTGAGTCAGGCAGAGAGGAGAATACATCATGACGACCTGGAATCAAAGTCGCAGACCATCCAAAAGTTACTGGATCATCGTGACATCTCGCCTCGGTGTCTAAATCCCACCCCCAACCAAAATTAATAATTATATATATATATTGAAAGAGAGGAGGATGGAGGGTGATAGAAGTGGCACTTATCAAGGATTATCCAAAGGAACGTAGCTCTGGAAATCGGGCTTCATCTGTCAACCGGTGAGAAAGGCGGAGAGAGAGGGAAAGATACAGGAATAAAGGAGAGCGATCCTGGAATGACGCGAACCGTCCTGACCAAGCCCAAAAACATCTGACTTCAGGGAATTTCTGCCATTAGACCCAAATTTCAGCACCACTCGGAACCCCGCTGTCAGCCAATGGACCGAGGCCACTGGGAGATCGCCGGCAATGTAAATAACGCCAACTACTTTTTCTTCACCACCCTACCCCTTCCACCACCCCCCTCTCTCTTTTTTTTTAAACTCTTCGCTGCTCACTATTGTTCCACTAATCATTCGCCAAAAAGCACAGTGGGCAAAACAAAACAGGAAAAGTTAGCGCCGCTTTAAGAGGCGCGCTTTAAAGGCAAGAGATTTGCTCCAGACGCAACGCAGCGCCTTGCGTTCTGACATACGCAACGGTACCTATATACCGGATCACTGCAATGTTGCCCTTTCTCATCCGCAAAAAAAAAAACCGATCACAATAAACCCGGCAGAGTGAAGCAAAGATTCATATACACTAATACAGCGTCTCTCGGACACGGTTTACAGCAGCAGTGTAGTCATTATCCTGACAATTCTGCTGAAAGATATTTTAACAGAAACGTTGCAATCTACTCTCGCCCCCCCTCCCTCCCGCAAAGAAGACGAGTGAAATCCAGCAGCACAGACACATTCTTACGCGCACCTTCAACTTTATGATAAAGTTCAAATATTTGAACAGGATAAGTGAAATGGAAGATTGTAGTTGGAGAGCGCAAAACTGCACAAGTCAAAGCCAATGCACAGGATTTTGATGACACTGCTGCATATGGAAATACCCTCCGAACCAGGCCGACAAAAACAAAATAAACACAGAGAGCCTTTTTTTTTGGCAGGTATAAATGCACAGTGATTTTAATGTTGCCATAATTTGTGTATTCATACATGCTCGGGGGGGGGGGGGTGCCTTTAAGAAAGCATGCTATTAAATTGCTCATTTTACTCTGCCGGTGAGTGCATTTCTTTCCACCAACCGACGTTATCAGCACAAACCATTCTGCACACCAATAGCCCGACGCAATGTGTCCGAGCTAATCGGACGCGTCCCTGCCTCAAGTGGGCGAGATCATGCTATTCTGACTGTGCAGCGGGCGAGCAATACAGAAGGCAAAGGGCACACTGCCTTTTTATATCCGCAGTATACTCAAATGGAACCCGATCTCTCAAAATATAAAATGCGATTTTTATCAACGTGGATCACAGAACGTTGCGAGCGTGTCATCCTGATGCCAAGTGCAGTTCGCTTTAGGTCAGGGCTTTTTTAAAACCACAATATTCACCATCTCTGGAACATATGGCAAGTTTACATGAATCTGCGGCTGGATAAATTTCAGGGCAGTGAAAGCTATTTTGAAACATTTTTACACACGGTTCTATTTAATGCAGGAGAGCCGGGATTCTTTCAGGAAAACTTCATGGGTTAAACCAACTCGCACTTTTACACAAACATTGCATCGTCCAATATTATGCCACAGAACCTACACCTCTGGGCGTATTTAATTCAGAGTAATTTAAAAAAAGAAAAGCGAGCTGGGCATCCTTAAACTATTGGCTAATTATTCGATATTTGCATTTTTTAATGGACACGACTAATTTAAAGAAGCACTATTTGCCGGGCCTAAATAAAGCACGTTAAATATACTAGAACAGCGCGGCTTTATTCTGCAAGTGTCACGGGTGTAGGCTGGGAAATTTATTTCAAAACAGTGAAAGTTATCAATCTATGGGCCGCAATCTTGCCTGCGCTTCCCTAAAGTGCGCCGAACTTTTCAAATTGTGTCTTTAATGGCAAAATAACACAAAAAGCCATTTAATGACACTCGGGAGGAAGACCGTGGTCTTTGGCAAAAGGAGGCGGTGTACGTTATAAAAGGGCCGGAAAAGGCGCAACGTCCCTTTAAAGGGGAGGTAGATTAGAAATGTGTCCCGGCTTTGGCCGCAGCGTCGCGGTTCACGAGTCAAGTTCAAGTCGGCAGCTCCCCCTGCTCGGCCATTACCGCTACGATCACACACTTCGCCTCCACGCTTGAACTTGGACCCGGAATGTACGTCAGGCAATGCACACGTACACAGATCACGCACAAATTCATTTCAGCTGGCAAGCAAATCTGCTCACAAATGGGAAATCTGCCAAGCTCAGCGCTTTTGCTTTTTGTCTGTCTGTCTGCCTCGCTCTCTTTTTCCCCCCTCCCCTTTAAACACCACAAAATCTTGGCACAAACCCGATCGCACAAGCAACACAGCGGCACAGACACCGGAACCAACACAACAAGCCGATCGACACCGTGCGGTGAAATATACGTACCATTGAAATGTGAAAGTACGTAATCAACTTGCACTCGAATGAGAAGCTTGTCTAACGCCTCATTTGTATTCCTTTGCAAATTTTCCTACTTCCATCCAGAGAAACATTTGCCCCTCGGTCTTGGCTCTTGTGTTGTGTGGTGTGAGATGCGTGTGCGGGTTATTTTTTCTCTCTCTCGCTTCTTCTAACACATCCGATGGAAAAGTGAAGGCAACCGGCGGATCCTGATTGCCCAGGAGGGAGATGGGGGAGGGCTGCCTTGGCCGCCTTAGTGATGAATTGATGGCGTCGTATAAAAAAATATTACTGAAGTGAAGGGAGCGAGCGAGGCGTCCTGTTTATTTCCGCAATGGCTTATTTGCATAAGGAAATCACTTCATTACCATATGGACTGAGTCTCTTTTTGCACACACACCATCCATCGCTGCAAAGAGATTATGAGCTCCGCTTCTTTCCTTTCGCCATCGTTACCAAGCCACGTCCATGCACATCGCAATCTTCAGTTAAATTCTAGCTTTGAGCAGCGTTGACACAAATGCTGCAAATAATCTTAAAGCGAGGAACACGTGGTGCTGGACGGCGTGGCGTGGCCGAATCTTTGGGCAACAGGATTTTTCACCATCACAAGACGACCACTCAAATAAATAGTTCTGATTTTCTAACGACTTAAGAACACATTTATAATATATATGATATATAGTCGCTTTCAATTGTTTAATATATATTAAAGGAGCCTTATTTTGGACAACAAACGCATAGATGCCTGAAAAAAAATCAAGTTGACCTTAGAAAAAAAAATGAAAGGACTTAGTAACATTCATTTTTAAAATAGGAAAAATAAGGTTAACAATGTAGTTCAACCTGTGTTGCCTCACCGCAAGAACTGCTCGATTACTACATTGAAAATCCATCTTACGTTTGTAGACAAATCGCCACAGCATCGAAGGAAACAGGTAGAATATAATTGGGAACGAGTTTCTCCATTTATTGACTGCTTTTGAAGTTCTTTTAAAACACGCATCGATCTCGAATTGCAGAAGAGAACATTCATTTTAAAATAGTTTTGTCACAAGTGACTTCACTGTTTCCAAATATATTTACCTCCAGCTCCATAGGAATGGGCCATTCAACCCCTCTAGTCTTGTCTTTCCATTAGATGGTGATTGGAATACATCTCAACTCCCATTTACCTCCCTCTATCTCATAAGCAATGACAATAAAATCTATTGATTTCAGTCTTGACATTTGAATTGACCCAGCGGTTCACCGCCTTTTGGGGTGAAAGAATTCCAGATTTGCAATAGGCTTTGTGTGGAAAACGTGCTTCCTGACTTCACTCCTAAATTGGTCTGTCTTCAACTTTAAGATTACGCCATCTAGTTCCGGATTTCCCTAGCAGATGAAATAGCCTCTATGTATCTACCCTCTGAAACCCCCTTACCTTTTTTTATCGGTCGCCACTGTACAGTGCCTGGGAAACTTTGTAGCAATTGTGTCTCATCTAGGACCTTACAGCAATACCATTCACTAGTCATCGATACCAAACATTTAAAAATGTGAGGATTGGCAAATGCAACAGTTAAGAATCGACAAAACAGACATCACAGTAGCATATCAATTAAAGTCTAGAAAATGGAAAAAATGATTTCCTCTGCTCAATGTCATCGATTGACTGAACATTATAATCCTTTATGTACTTTTGAGGAAATGCACCCATTTCTGAACGAATCTGAACCCCAGTTTATGCATGAGGCGCGGCCTGTTTTTTTGTGGAACAGATGGTAACTTCTTCCATGCAAAGTTAAACTGATTGAAAAATGTTAGCTGCACCTGTTCTCAGCAGAGGTGATACTTACAGTAGTAGCTTCTCGAACATTGGACTATTATCAGACACTGACAACATCTCAATGATGGTAATTAACATTCGCCCGCACAGTTGTTACTGCTCTAGTGCAGAAGAGCTCGAATGAGGGGCCAGATTTGGGAGAAAGCAGTATTTGGCTATAGATTTAAGGGGGAAAAAGTGCAAATGTATTCTGCAATTGTACTTTGTTTTATATTTCTGACGTGAAAGAGATCTCTTGCTCTACATTCGGTGTATAACTCAAAAGTTCGGATGGATGACCCACACACATGAAGTGTCGTAACTTCATTACAGTGTTAATGTAAACCTACTTGTGACACTAATACAAAAGATTAAGAAGATTATTATTACCCCGTCCCCACCACAGATGCAACCTGGCCTAAGCATCTTGTATTTGGGGAAATATCCATTTTAGTCTCTGGTATTTTAACATCTCTTGGAAATGGTATCCAATTAGTGTAAGTCCCTCCTCATTACAGCAATGTTTATTTATGGACTCAATGTTTGCAAGTTGCAAATTAAAACAAATATCAAACAATTTCTTGTGGCAGTGAATATAATTGAACTGACATCACGAAACGACGGAACCCCGAAACCGCTCTTCCTTTTAGCTAGCCGTTTATTTTTAAAATGTTATATTATCAACTTCCCGTGTTCGATACCCAGACACAAAAAGTCACGGTTACTAGAGTATATTTTTTTAAACTCACCACTAAATCCCACTTTCCTATTGAATGCTGAATGATAATTGACTGCAACAGTAGTCAATGGTAGGCAACCACTACTGATTAAGTCAATAGGAATGAAGTGAAGGGGGACTGTTACCGATAACCACACATAGCCGATACAAACAAGATGACTGAAAAGATTGGGTGGGGGAAAATACATTGAATTGGGGTTTCTTGCGTTTATAGGATTGGGCTTCCTCTGACATAAAATTATAATTTAAAAAAGTTTTTTTTTTTTAAAAGGTGAAAACTTTTTTAAGACCTTAATTTAAAAGGGATGAGTAGCAAACTGCAAATACACCTGCCGGCTTCACGCGACCTGTAACAAGCAGATAATAAATTCAGGCATTTCCTCCGCCTTGAGGTATACTTTCTTGCATCTTGTATACGATCAACCTGTGATGGTCCATCATGCGATGCCGACGTTACAGATTTGAGCCAAATGTTAAACGCTTTATTGCTTCGAACTCACATGTTTTTCTATATCGCTGGTCTACAGATAACTGGTCGCGACAAGTAAACACCGACACATCACAAGTGTGGTGAAGGGTTCCCAGATATGAAATTGAACAAAACAGTCGTGGAAATATTTATAATATTTAAGAAAAGAGAGAAAGAAGTGCTGGAAAAGCTCAGCAGGTCTGGCAGCATCTGTGGAGATAGAAGCAAGAGGAAAAGTTTCGGGTCCATATCATTTCTTAAGACCTGCTGAGATTTTCCAGCATTTTCCTGTTTCACTTTCCGATTTCCAGCATCCGCAGTATTTTGCTGCCACTGTAATGGAAATATGTATATTTTGTTTCTTCCCAGGTCAACACATGGACCTTAAAATGTGTAACTTGTCACTCCTAGCGGTGCAAGGAGATCTGGTGACAGATGTCTCACACTGGGCTCCAGTTGTTACTAATTAGAAATGCTAATTTTTCCACTACATTGGCGAATGGGAATCCGGCAATGAGCAGATCTCAAGCCCAACAGTAAATCAAAATTAGTTGGGAACAATTTCGATGCTGCCTGTCTCAGTTCCCCTTCGATGACTTTGTACCGAGCGGGAAGCCATTCGGCCCATCGCGTATACACCAGCTCTCCAAACCAGCATCACGTCTTGGTGTCATTCCCTTGCCTTTGTCTGAATATTGTTTCGATTGAAGCCCTCTGGAATGCCTCCACCACACTTCCAGGTAGTATAATTCAGTTCCCACCCCACCCTTCCAGGAGTATATTCCACCATTGTTTCTATTGAAGCCCTCTGGAATGCCTCCAACACACTTCCAGGTACTATATTCTATCCACCCGCCCCCTCCTCTCTCTCACACATCACATTTGCTTACTTTGTAAATCACCCTAAATATGTGCCCTCTCGTTCTTGATCCTTTTTACGAGCGGGAACAGTCTCCCACTATCAGGGCGGGTTTAATGATAATCCTATGGGAAGTCTCCGAAGCAGATTACTAGCACTCACCATTATGCAAATACTTGGTTGCTTGATACCATCTACAGCGACCATTATGTCAATTTAGAGGATTTCAACATCACCGGGAGACTCCGAGAGAGAGATAAACATATTTAGAAAAATGAGATTAGCAAAATGCAGGAGCTACACGGATCCGTAAAAAGGTCATGGTGCGATTCAGATATTGGAGTCAAAATAATGTACTCGTTAAATTCAAAGTTCCGCAATACTAGACTGTAGAGCCCAGTTTGAGAAGGTGCAAGCATTTCGATTGTTTAACTCCGATATACTGTACTTCAACCAATGTTGTTCAACAACTCATTTACAGTGGATAATCAGAGTTGCGGGGCGGGGGGACAACAGGGCAAGTTTCCAGTTGAGATCCAGAATAACCATGCTTCCCCGGGAGACGAGCAGGTTTGGAAAGCGATAATGAGCAGAGGGAGGGACGGGCAACTTTTAAAGAGGCGGCAGGATCCGGAAACACAATCCAAAGTACTGTAAGTGCTACCAAATATTTCCAGTAAAAACCTCAATAAATATTTAAGCAGAGCAGCTAAAAAAAAGAATTAACTGAGACACACAGCATGTTTAGCGTGGGAGCGAATGGCATGCACTTTATTAAAGTTCGGGACTCTGCATTCTCTATCACTTCAGACTTAGAACAACAGCCGATAAAGAATCTCCAGCACGTTCCACTGATGCTGCTAGTTATGAATGTTTAATGAAACTATGTTCGCTGTATGAACACGATTACACGTTAAATTATTGATAACTGCAAATTAGGGAATAGGAATGAGAAAATGGAGTTTCAGGAACAAGTTAGAATTACGGGGCAGCACAGACTTTGGGCCTCAAGACCCATGGAGAAATTTCAAAAGTTCCACACAGTTCTTTAATATTATTAATCCCTAAAACACACTGGGCAAAAAATAACGATGCAGTCTTCCATCGACGATTAATGGGGAAACCAATCACGTCTGATATATTTAACTGCAGAACTATAATTGTTCATCTTCATGTTGGAAAAATTTGTGTGGTGAAAAGGTATTAATGCGATTAAAAAGCTGAGTTGGCAGAAGGCTTGCCATTGAAAGTAAGACGACGGAAGTATTAACGGCGGCACCACTAAACCCAGGATCTTTGAAGCCATCAAAGTGACCAAAGACACATACATTCTGACATTGGTTTCAAAAATGAAGGGAAAAAAGCACTTAAATCTTACTTTCCAATTTCAGAACTTTATTCTTTGAAGCCAAGGGACACAATCCTCACAAGTTACTAATTCCAATCGTGAAATGAAACAACATCTAATGGAATTGTTATATAATCTATTTTACGGTGAATTACTATACTGAAAGTCTTAAGATATAATTCTGCTTACCTTTGATACGGAAAACAAATACTTTCTAATCAGAACACAATCAAAATTCGTACTTGGTATCCACAACTAAGAGACGAGGAGAAAGGGAATAATTCCGAAGAAGATTAGACGCAGAGAGCTTTAGAATTGACACTTGATGTACATTTACCTTAATAACTCCAAATAACCCTTTAGATTTGAAATACATTCTAGGTGTCTGTCTCTATAATAATCCCAGTTGACAGCCAATGAAATTATGTCAATAAATAATAAAATATATTACCAGCTACTTCACCCCTTCCTTTCATATTACATACCGTTGTGTACAGAAGTACCACAGCACCCACAATGATCAGCACACATCGTTTTAGGGATGCATGCCCCTACATACTGGACTAATTTCAACTTTTAATGAACAACTCCCTGGCATTACAGCACCTTAATTTTGATGCCGTGCCCGTATCAACTCAGTTTGGGGACAATCTCAGATGACCTCCCACTCCACAGGCCACCCTCCATTGCACAGGTAACAGTTTAATTCTCCTGTCTTCAACTCATTTTTTTCAGAACCAAGAACTTAGTAATGTTAAATCTTAGCAGCAACAACACATGATGCCATAGCTGAGACAGCGACTCCACATCATGTAATTCCATGGCCAAATCCACTGGCCCACCAATGCATTGATTATCACCAGGAAATCATTAAAAAAATGTCACCCCAAAATTTACACAAGATATTTTTTTTCTTATTAGGGGAGTAGTTAGAAACTCATGGTGCATACATATCAATTTGTCGCTCAATAGAAGTTATTAAACCACGTTGATATGACATACTCGAACCCGGGAGACGGTTTAATAGTTTTGATCACACCTTTTAAGTCTGATTGAAGCCTCAGTGGCGCTGCACTTTCTAAAGAGTCTCCAATAACTAGGAATAACATTTAGGAATAAATTAAGAATTCCTTACAGGTGTCTCATGTTGTTTACCCCTTCTATTGTCAATGCAGGCAAAAGGCCTCAGCAAGTAGAAAACAAATATGGGTTAATGATGGGATAACATCCAATGTCTTGCTATTTTTATAATGCACAACTTATATTAGAAGGCTTAGCGTTGACAGCGTGGCAATGCTGAACATCAGCGCACTAAGTGAGGTAGAGTGGTTGGGTGGCTGTAGGTTAACCCTTACAGTTACTTTCCCCTACTCCAGCTGAGTATCAGATACATTGTTGCGGGAATGTACAAGAGTGTTGCCATCTTCTAAAGGACACAGACATCATTTAAAAACAACTCTCCCTGGTTCACAATACATCGCTCTGGCGACAAGTATCAAATGGCACTGGCGGCACCCGGATTGTTCATTTGCTTTCTTGGTCGTAGCTGCTGTGTGGCGTTTAACCAACTAGAATTCAAATAGAAATAAATTATTGTTTGTAATATTAGTATGCGGATGTAAAAATTTTTAGTGGTGGTTTTCTCCATTTAAAATATTTGTTTTAGTATTTCTTTAAAATGGCAGATTGAGAAATGTCAAATGGACACTAAGAATTTATACACTAATCGTTGAACAATAATTTCCAGACGATTAAATGATTTGACAGAGGTTGACCGATGCAAGTGGCATGGTGCCACAAATAATAGTTTAAATCCAAAGGTGTATGATATTGTTTAATTGGTAATGTAGGCATTTGACAAAAACAAAACAATTGATTGTCAAACACCGTGCTTATCATAAATATGGAACAAAAACATAATGCTTACTAAGAATGAGCCAATGACTTGTTTCAAACATCTCACATTATAACATGTTGCTTTTCTGTACGTAATAATTTGTATTGTTGAAATATAATTTCCTTTTAGGAATTATCTTTACACAGCAGGAGATGAGATAAGGAATAATTTTGCAATCAACTTTCAGAGTTGGTCCCTTGTTAACATTAGAGGAAAAGTATTCGGAGAGATAAAGGGATAGGTGGGAAAGTAAACAGACATCGTTTGAGAGAGAGATGGACAATGAATAATGTGTGGGATCAGGTGAAGTAAAATGAGGCCAATGAACATCTGAGAAGGAGAGACAAAGAAGTGGATTTTGAGATAAAGGAACATGAGCAAATGAGAGGAAAGTGTTACTGAAGACATGTGGAGATAAAGGAGAGGCTGGTGCCTGGGCGAAAGACAATTTGCTATTTTGGAGATTTATTATGTAATAGTGAAAAACTCATATTAGTGATCATAAAAATAGTCGCACCAAGGAAATAACCCCAAATGAATAAATACTTCTCAGAAAGCAAAGAAAATCTATTTTTACTACACTTGAGTTAGACAAACAGTGGAATGAATACATTTTATTTCAAAAAGCGACTGAAACCACACCTGCAACGCCTCCACCAATTCAAAAAACACCAGCTGTGTATGTCCTTTGCCCTCTGTCCTCTGCACCAAAGTTCAGAAACCACACTCAATTTGTTCTTTCACCCAGAAATCAAACATACCGTTTTTTACACCCATTGATATACGTTAAAATATGTATGAGAGAAGTAGAATGCAATAAATCACATTAAATACCACTTTTTTGGTGTGCTTAAGAAATGCTTCTGGTCTGCAGACCACTAATAGCCTCAGGACTAGCTCAGTTACGAATAAAACATATTCATCCTCTCTTTACTATTGTGCTGGACAGGTCATTCGTCACCTGTGATCCAGCTTTGTTTTATATTAATATTTTATATTAATTCATGGAATGTGGGCATAGCTGGCAATTTATTGTCCATTCCTAATTGTTCTTGAGAAAGTGGTGATGAGTCACCTTCTTGAACTGCTGCAGCCTGTGTGTGAAAGTACTCCCACATGTTATTAGATAAGGACTTCCAGGATGTTTATCCAGCGATGATTAAGAAACAAGCATATATTTGAAAGTCAGGATGGTATGGGACTTAAGAAGGCGTTGGATGTGCTGGTGTTCTCATGTGCTTGCTTCTCTAGTCCTTTTATGTGTTAGAGTTTGTGAGTTTGTAAGGTGCTGGTTTTCAAGCCTTGGTGAGTTGCTGCAGTGCATTTTATTTATGGTAAACACTGCAGCTAAGGTACATCAGTGGTGGAAGGAACAGTGGTCAAGAGGCTGTTTTATTCTGGATGGTGTCCAGCTTCTTGAGTGTTGGTGGATCTGAATTCACCTAGGTAACTGGAGAATATTGCACCACATTTATGACTTGTGTTTTAAGGGGGTGGATAGGTTTTGGGAAGTCAAGAAACCAGTAACTCATGACAGAATACTCAACCTCTGATTTGCTCTTGTAGCTGCAATATTTATGTGGCTAGTCCAGTAAAATCTCTGGTCAATAACATTCACTTGGATATTGATGGTGCGATTTAACATAGGTAATGCCACTGATTGTCAAAGGAGAGTGATTACATTCACTCTTGTTGGTCCTTGTCGGATGCTTCTGTAGCACAAATGTTTCTTGCTATTCATCAATACAAGCCAGAATATTATCCAGGTCTTGCTGTATGCGGCACAGGCTGCTTCATTATCTGATGAGTTGTGAATGGTGATTACTATGTAATCATGAGCAAACATCCTCACTCAGATGTTATGTTGAAGAGAAAATCTTTGATAAAGCAGCTGAAGGTGATTAGGCCTTGGATGCTGCCCCAAGGAACTCCTGCAATGATATACATAGAAACATACATAGAAAATAGAAGCAGGAGGAGGTCATTCGGCCCTTCGAGCCTGCTTCATCATTCATGATGATCATGGCTGATCATCAAGTTCAATACCCTGATTCAGCCTTCCTCCCATGTCCCTTGATCCCTTTAGCCCCAAGAATTATACCAAATTCCTTCTTGAAATTACACTTTTTGGCTTCAACTACTTTCTGTGGTAGTGAATTCCACAGATTCACCACTCTCTGGGTGAAGAAATTTCTCCTCACCTCAGTTCTAAAAGGTTTGCCCCTTATCCTTAAACTATGACCCTTACTTCTGGACACCCCCACCATTGGGAACATTCTCTCTGAATCTACTCTGTCTAATCCTGTTAGAATTTTATAAGTTTCTATGAGATCTCCTCTCACTCTTCTATATTCCAATGAATATAATCCTAACCAACTTAGTCTCTCCTCATATTACCATCCCACCATTCCGGGAATCAGCCTGGTAAACCTTCACTGCACTCGCTCCATAGGAAGAACATCCTTCCTCAGATAAGGCCACCAAAACTGCTCACAAAACCCCAGGTGTGGCTTCACCAATGCCCTATACAATGTCAGTAAAACATCCCTATCCCTATACTCCAATCCTCGTTATGAAGGCCAACATACCATTTGCCTTCTTTACTGCCTGCTGTACCTGCGCGCTTACTTTCAGTGACTGATGCACAAGGACACCAAGGTCCCGCAGAGTATCTACTTCTCTCAATTTACACCCATTTAAATAATAATCTGCCTTTTTATTTTTGCTACCAAAGCAGATAATCTCACATTCATCCACATTATACATGCATATGCTCACTCACTCAGCCTGTCCAAATCCCACTGAAGCATCTCTGCATCCTCCTCACAGCTCACCCTCCCACCCAACTTTGTAACATCTGCAAATTTGGAGATAATGCATTTACTTCTCTCGTCCAAATCATTCATATATAATGTGAACAGATGGGGTCCTAGCACAAATCCCTGTGATACCCCTTTAGTCCCTGCCTGCCAATCAGAAAATGACCTAATTATTCCAACATTTTGCTTCATGTAGCTAACTAGTTTTCTATTCATCCTGCATCTCATGCCTTTTCATTTTACATAGTAATCTGCTATGTGAGACGTTGTCAAAAGCCTTCTGAAGGTCGAAATAAATTACATCCACTATTCTCCCTGGTCAACTCTACTTGTTACATCTTCAAATAATTCTAGTAGATTTGTCTAGCATGATTTCCCTTTTGTAAATTCATGCTGACTTTGTCTGATTATACCACTACTTTCCAAATGCAGTGCTATGAAACCCTTGATCATGGACTTCAGCAACTTCCCTACTACCGACTTAGGTTCACTGGTTCCTTATTTTCTCTCTACCTCCCTTTTTGAATAATGATGTCATCTTAACTACCCTCCAATCTGTAGGAACCACTCCAGAGTCCAAAGAATGTTGGAAAAAGACCGCCAATATATCTACTATTTCTAGGACTGCCTCCTTAAGTACTCTGGGATGAATGTCAGACCCTGGTGATTTATCCACCTTCTATCCCATTCATTTCCCCAAAACATATTCTCTTCTAATAATAATTTCCTTGGGGCTGAGATGATTGCGTTCCAATGGACACAAACAACCCTCTTTGGTGCTTGGTATGAATTGGCTGAAGACAGGCTTCTGTGATGGTGGGACCTCAGGAGTATTTAGAAATGGATACATTCAGCACTTCTGGCTGAAGACGGTTTTAAACATTTCAGCCTTGTCTTTTGTACTCACATGCTGGGCTCCACCATCAGCGAGGTTGCAGATGTTTATGGAACCTCTTCCTCCCATTAATTCTTAATTGTCTATTACTATTCACAATTAGATGTGGAAGAACTACATAATTTTGATATGGTCATTTGGCTGTGGGATTACTTTGTTTGATCAATGGAATGTTATTCCCAATGTTTGGCATTCATGTTATAGTTTCAGCAGGTTGGCACCTCATAATGCTCCACTCCGCAATGAGGCATGGTTGTTCCCCTGGCATGATGATAATGGCAGACTGAGGGATATAGCATTATGGGTGCCCAGTTTTGAGCTGTTAAACCTAGTTCTGAGTCTATCCCATTTAGCACCAAGATAATGCCATGCAATGGAGAGTGTCTTCAATTTGAAGATGAGAGTTCATCTCCACAGAACTGCACATTGGTTACTCCTATCAATATAATAGATGCATCTGCAATGGTTAAATTGGTGAGGATGAATTCAATATGTTTTCCCCTGTGTTGATTCTCTCGCCACCTGCCACTGGTCCAATCTGGTAATTATCTCCTTAGGAACTCAACCAGTTCAGACAATAGCAGTGCTACTGAGTCACTCTTGTTGATAGAAATTGAAGGTCTCCACCTGCTGTAAATTCAATGTTGTTCGCAAGAGATGTTCAAAATGAGAAATTACCAACTTAAATTCATCAACTGAGTGCAGGCAGTAGGTAGTAATCAGCAGATGATTTACATGCCCATGCTTGATCAGATTCCTTGAGACTTCATAGGATTCAGAGTCAACGGTGAGGACTATCAGGTTAGCTTCATCCCAACTGTTTACCATTGTACGGCCAACTCTGCTGGGGCGGCATGGTGGCATGGTGGTTAGCACTGCTGCCTCACAGCTCCAGGGACACAGGTTCAATTCCGGCCTTGGGTGACTGTCTGTGTGGAGTTTGCACTTTCCACCTGTGTCTACGTGGGTTTTCTCCGGGTGGTCCGGTTTCCTCCCACAGTCCAAAGATGTGCAGGTTAGGTGGATTGGCCATGCTAAATTGCCTCTTAGTGTCCAAAAGGTTAGGTAGGGTTACTGGGTGGAGGCATGAGCTTAGGTAAAGCGCTCTTCCAAGGGCCTCGATGGCCGAATGGCCTCCACCTACACTGCAGGGATTCTGTAGGGATTCTATTACATATCCAGGAATGGTGATGGAGGATTCTGGGATGTTGGTTGAAAAGTATAATTCTGTGAGTGGGACTATGTCAGACCATTACTCAGCTAGCCTGTGGAACAGCTCTCCCACTTTTAGCACAAGTTCTCAAATGTTTCAGCATCTTCCCTTAATAACCTCTTCTAAAATTGGAACTCTGTGGGGTATAGCTGGCACATTCTGCATCATTTCACTCCATAGGACACCTCATTGGTGTTGTTCAGCTGCATCTTGCTGCTGACATCCCTGGTTATATCCTACCAGTCACTGTCACCTCACACTGGCACCGCCAAGCTGTATCCTATCAATTCATAGAAAAATGCTCTGGCATCACTGCTGGATAACCTTCTACTCATTTTCACAATGAAACCCAGTGTTGACCTTGCCTTTTAAATACGCCTGCTGCTGACTGCTGTTCCTGACATGTCCCCAGCCTATTTTCAAAACTTCAACTTTCAAAAGTTATTTCACTTTTATGCATTCCCGTGCTTTCACGTGTTATAAAACTTCAGACATTTAGACAGTTAATCATTAACCGCCCTGAGATAAATTAGGTTTCAAGAGAACCAGCTTTCATCTCTGTGGGTGAGTTCATCAAAATATTATATAACTTGGGTGGAATACACATGATGTGATTGGCTGAAAACCTGCCATGTGTTGGAAAATACTTTCCACTACAGGTCACAAAATGACATCCGTGGCAAACGTCTATTGCATTCACATAAATCATTAATAAAAATAAACAACATTCTCAGTTCAAATGTACTCAATGTACTCAAAAGGCTCTCTGCCAGTCATTGCCAGTTCAGTTCTGCTAACTGTGTGATTCCGTGCTTTAGTCACACTTCTTCAATCGGGCAGTTTATGCCATATTTTAATGAACTGCACATGCTAAGATATTGTTGTGCAATTGGATAAATTACACTGGCAGAATTGGTCATAGTTAATCTACTTACTTGTACATGCAATAAGAGTACAATGAAGTGCTGTCAATTATGCAGAAGCCATTTGGCAAAAATTAAATCGATCAAGAAACAGACGGAAGTCACCTTGTTTGACCAGTAAATTACCCAAAAGAATAGAATCGGGTTTGGCGAAATCACAAGCTTGAAGCTGCAACCTACCATTCAGGCAATTCTTCACAAGCTGTGTTACCACTGTCTCTCGTCATCTGAGCATTTAAAACTCTGCGTAATACTACCAAGATAACATTTTCTTTATTCCAAAAGTCAAACAAGGTGTGCCATCAATATGTTCTAAGATTACTAACTGTACCTTTGTACGCTGAAATCACTGGCAGCTGAATTTCAGAAGCTCCCAGTCAGTACTCACTATTTTTACTGTGCCTTGATCTTAATTAATACAAGTGATTGGCAGACCCAGAGAAATAGAACTTACGTTACAAAGAGATCAAGTGTCAATCAGTGGAGATTAAATAAGCAGTCTCATTATCAGAAACCTTTTTTAATAAAACCCACTCTGAGAGTGGCAAAGCTGTACAGAGCAGAAGGGTCCCAGGTTTAACAGCCAGTTGTTCTGAGATAGTGACCCTTGCTGGACTTGGATGTGTATAGATATCACATAAAGATAAGATCAGCCTCACCTGGAGTCATTTGGTTTAAGAATACTCAACCTTCAAGACTCCCTCATGAAAATTAGGCATATGGATGAGGTATTTATTGTACAGTATTCCTCTAAGGAGTCAATGTTCCTGAAAAAGAGGAGGATGAAGTAAAAGTCAGTTCTGAAAATATTTTAATTGTTGCCTTCTGTCTTTTTCTTTGAGCTGTTTTTCCAAAGATTGCTATCCAAATTGTTAAACCTGGCAATATAACTAGGGAATTGGATTGAAGAAATCATTAGACATGACTAAATGATGAAGCCTAAACATCTCATATTTACGACTATAACATTACATTTACAGTTAGGCTCTAAGGTGATAATTTTGAACTTGGTACATTTGATTTCTCTGAGCCCGAAGAAGCATCCAATGAATGATTGAACATGTTCTTAGTGTTCTGTCTTTCTACTTAGCAATTTGTCCCGCTTCCCATTTTGGTATTCTCGTGGACTGATGGCCTAAAATTAGAACACAGAGAGTACAATCTATTTGCCATTTTATATTGGCAGCAATCTGCATGCCATTGATTGTCCAAAGGACAGAAGATACATGTTGGGTGGGTCTAATTTGATCTAGGTGCTGTTGAAAGTGGATAGCTTGAATTATTTACTGTTCAAAAATGCATCCAAATTTGTAGATCAATCAAGCCACTTTTTGCTGTTTCAAATTTAATTTGACCGCTACTCACCTCTTTTAGCTATTGGGTTTGATAGCTCCTCTATAACTGGTTAAACAAAAGTTTAGAAAGAACAAACTTCAGAAATACAGAACAATTAAACTTAACATTTCTTACAGGTCAACTTGTAGAAAGGCTGACAGTGTTTACTCTTTAAAGATTTTACTCTTTAAAGATGACTCCAGGTTTCTTTTAAAGGGGCATAAAATCTTAACATTAACAGTGCATGAACAAATTGTGCCCCTGTCGGCAAGCATGAATTACAACCAGCACATTATGGCTAGCATGGACACACAGTAGCACTGCTGCCTCACAGCGCCAGGGACCTGGGTTCAATTCCATCCTTGGGTGACTGTCTGTATGTAGTTTGCATGATCTCCCCTTGTCTGCATGGATTTCCGCCGGATGCTCCAGGTTTCCAAAGCTGTGCAGGTTAGGTAGATTGATCATGCTAAAGTGCCCCTTCGTATCCAGGGATGTGCAGATTGGTTACGGGGATAGGGCCGGATGGGCCTAGCTAGACTGCTCTTTCGGAGAATCGGTGCTGGATCGATGAGCCGAATGGCCTTCTTCTGCACTGTAGGAATGCTATGATTCTACCCTATGATTTTAAAATGAAACACTGTTTAGTGCAACATGATGGTGTTTATGTGGAGTTACGGTGCATCTATATACAAAGCAGAGTGGATTGTCTGGACCAGCTCTATATGTACTGCCTGCTCTCAATTAGATAGCTGTAGAGGTTCCAGTAAGTATAGAACGCAGTACAGAGTGTGTTTAAAGAGGTGGAGGAAGAGAATGCCTCTTAATTGGGCCCAGCATGAAGCTTGGCTCAGAGGTGTTCTTTGAAGCCAGAACCAACTCCGATATATAATTTACATTTACACTGGCAATTACAGGGTGGATGGTGACAGGATTTGTCTTTGATTTGTCTTGTGATTGTCAGAATAACTGGGACTTAATCTTTTCTAAATCCCAATTTTCTGTGGCACTTCCTTTACTGGCTCAGCCCTCCAAGTAGCTCAAACTTGAAAATACATAGGGATTCTCTTGGATTTCCCTTTGGCTTTCAGTACTCATATTAAGACAAAAAAAAAAAATCAGAGCAGTGTCATACTCTGGATGGGATGGTCCCAGCGAATAATGGCAGCTTTGTGGCTGAGCTGTAATCCAAGGCTCGCAGTGAAAATCTGCCAGGCGGAAAGCTGTGAGAAATGGATATTCAGGAAGGGAGAAACTTCCTGTTTGATTTTACAAACACAACTATTCTTATCTCCAATCTGCAGTTAATATAATGTTTAGGTATGTAACAGGGTTATTGGCAAGGTACAGAAATGGTTCTATTGATGACAATACCTGAGGAAGGTGCCAACGGTAATGTATGCAAAGTAGTTGTGGTAAAACAGGAATGAAATCACTGAAGTCATGCAGCTGATTTCTGTGGTGTTGCCTATGACCACCACAAAGGATTCATAAGGCATTAAGGTTCAGGACAGTGATGAATTTCATTGTCATTGGTAGTGTGGTCTGATTAACCCTTCAAATCTTTGTTGGCCAGTTGGTATGCCCGTTCGCATTGTGCATGCGTCTGAGCTTCCTAGTGCAGTACTCCTCTGCCATGCCCTGATGATTATGTAGTCGAGGATCAATGCTCTGAAGTAGTTTGCTTTGTAAGGGATGTGTCTTCCATTCCCTCTGTGCTTCCGAATCATTTATTCCTCCTAATGCACTAAAAGCTACCCAGCAATGCCTGCTGCATTGAAGCTATTCACCAGCATTGGCACTGTGGTGATTCCTGAAATGTAATTGGACCATTAAAGCCAACCTAAAATTGTGCAACTAGAAGTGTGGAATTAAATCTAATGTTCATTCCTAGGCGTTGCATTGAAATTTTACAGCTGCTAGTGATATGTTGATTCTCTAGGCCTCTTACTGTTTCAAACTATATTTGATATTGTTTTAGTCAGAAAAGTTTGTAATATGTCATCTGCATGCCAGGTGTGGTTTCACATTACATGCAGCTGAAGCAGACTCAGTCTGTCACTGTAACTAGTTTTCATTTCAGTAAATAAACGTATGCAATTAGTAGCAGAGAATGCAGAAGGCTTCTGTCTTGAGAGTGTGGGAGATATGGCACATCGTGTGCAAACTTGTACCATGACACCATGAACAGGCTGGAACACTGCCTGTGGCACTGTAACGGTTCACATATTGCCACACCAAATTCGGTTTTCTCTGAATGCCAAGTTGCAAGTCTCAACCAAGTCATTGGCATCAAATGACAAGCAGATGCAGCGGACGAGAAGCCAACAGATGATTCCAATTGGTTACACCCTCTTTACCAGTTCACCACAAGGTGGCAATGGAACAACTTATATCTGCGGTTGATCATTTGTTTGTCAAGGGAGCTCAGGTAAGGAGAGATGTTAGAAATAAATTGAAATGACAAATTAAGGAAGGAGCAAAAAAAAAAATCGAACCTATTTTCTAGAGGTGACAGTTTTCACGACAGAATGAATCCCCACCAGCATCTTTGTGAAGTTGTAGCCTTCATTAAGTCCTGTCCGTTAAGTACTGAACTAAATGAGCAGGTACAACATATTCAGGAGTTTCTGAAAATAAGGCACTGAAAATTATTTTCACAAATAGAGTAAAAATGTTTCTGCATTTAAAAATGTATTATCTCCAATGTATCTGAACAATTACCTCTTTGGTAAATTTTACTCACTGTTCTAACTTTCTTTGTACCCGATACTGTACCGTCTCATATATTAACTCTTGAAAGAAAAATGTCTATGTAGTTTACAAGAAAACATGAGAAAATAAAGTAAAAATGAAATCCAGTCCTCATCAGATTAATGCCACAGGCATGAAAAGGTTGCAACACAGACCATGGAAACAATAAAAGGGACAATGAAACTACTGTAGGAAATGTTAAAACAGTTTCCAGAGCTTGCCAAATTTAATGGATTGTTTGAGTAGAGGGAAGGAGTGGACATCATCTAGTACAGTGCTTTCAAGGAACTAACCAAAATAATCTTAAATGCTTCAGCACTTAGACAAAAACTTTACAATTGAGACCTCTGTGATGCATTAAAGATACAAGTTATTTTATATTAAAATACATGGTAATTTGTAAGATTCTAATGGTCACCATAGATTTCTGCAGTTTCTGTGAGTTTTAGCAATATTTTAATTGTGTAAAATGATTTATATTCTGGCTGAAGTTCTGGCATTGATGTTTTTAATTACCCTTGTATACTTAGATCAGCCTATGTGATCAGGAAAAATGGGCTCCATGCTTATCACAACAGTTGGCTGAGGATATTTGACAGCAATGAAATTCCTTTCCTTGCATCAAGGTAGCGTTCTGGATGCACAGGTAAAAGTGATATGAAACTCGGTCAAATTTGGATATACCTGCAACAATGTTATTTAGAAGGCTAAATAGGTACTTTGTTATCTAAGTAATCTATTATGGGACAATCCAACAATAAGATGTTCAATCTCAGTGAGAGATGAAGTAACACTGCAGACAGGGGAAGACAGAGTTCATGATTTAGAGACAAAGATTTGTAATTCATAATTGATGATGTCGGAATAAGGCGAACTGTTCTGTTTTGTTCTGTGAAGAGGCATTCCATCAATATTGAGAGAGTGTATGAGAGAGGGCGTCACAGTGGGACAGTGGTTAGCACTGCTGCCTCACCATGCCAGGACAGCCTTGAGTGATTGTCTGTGTGGAGTTTGCACATTTTCCCCGTGTCTGCGCGGGTTTCCGTTGGGTGCTCTGGTTTCCTCCCACAGTCCAAAGATGTGCAGGTTAGGTGCATTGGCCAAGCTAAATTGCCCCTTAGTGTCCAAGGAAGTGCAGGTTCAGTGGGGATAGGGTGGGGGAATGGAACAAGTAGGGTGCAGACTCGATGGGCCGAATGGACTCCTTTTGCACTGTCGGGATTCTATGGATTCTATGAAATAGCCATGGAAGACCAATTGCCTGGTCATGAATGTGGGGTCACATGTCTGAACAGGTATTCAAAAGATAATGGACAAAATACCAAAGCGTGCAATGAGGCTGGATCCTGGAATCTTATAGCATAGAAGCGATTTTTAAAAATTTGGGAGTGTCGCTGACTAGGCCATTTTGAATTGACCTTGAGAAGGTGGTGGTGAGCCACCCTCTGTAACCACTTTAGTCCATTTGATATAGGTAAATCCACAGTGCTGTTAGGGAGGGAGTCTCGGCAACAGCAAAGGAATGGCGATATGGTTCAATATCAGAATAGCTTGGCGGATAATCTGCAGGTTGAGATGTTCCAATTTGCCCCCTGCCCTTATCCTTCTAGGTGATAGATGTCACAGGTTTTTAAATGTGATGTTATCTGCACCTTGGTGAGTTGCTGTAGTGCATCTTGTTGATAGTACACACTTTTGGCACTTGTTAAGAAACAGGAGTAAAAGGATGATTCAAGAATTGAGTAAAATGGAGATCGACAATGAAATTGAGATAAAATAAAGGAAGGAAATTGTATAAAAGAGGAACTGATGAATGCAGCTGTCTGAAGGGGTGTTTTTGACATGAGAATTAGTGTAACAACAGGGAAACAAGTGTTCACCTAAGTGACTAGGGGAAAACAATGGTATATAGCAATAGTTGTTACAAATATAGAAGAGGTGAGTTCCAAATGGAGAGAGAAGGATATAAGTTGCACCGACATGTAAACCTGGTCCGAGGTGTTATAAAATAGCATTATATCAAAGAGAAAGGACAGTATAACCAGAGGCGGAAAGCTGAATACAAGAGGAGAGAAGCAGCTACCATCATAGTCACACCCAACTGGTGAAAGCAGGCTCTGCCAAAGACAGGTTGTTGCTAAAATATTTTTAAAACACTAACAGAGAAGAATCGCTACACTGAGCTGAAGAAGGTCTTCCCAAACTTGCAAAATAACCTGTGGGCGTTAACTATATGCTGGATTTAGTGCATAGAGTTATAGAATATTGGATGTTCTTTGGGAAAAGGAGTATTTCTCAAAGTTTAGGAAATGTGGTCGTTGGGGACAAGGGTGAACGACATGAGATGAGGGCACGATCTTCTGGCTGTGTTGCTCCCAAACGGGAGCACGACATGGCTGGCAGTTGCCGGGAGAAGCTTCTCATGGGCTTCCCAACAGCCAGTACGCCTCACAAGGTCTACCCAGACCTCACAAGGCGTCGCAATCAGGATCCTGCTCACAATGGGCATGACCAAGACTTGTGCGCCTAAGTCAGTTTTAAACCCACTTTGGTATGCACACCTAGAATCTACTGGGCTTCTGGCATCTAATGGCCTCCCCAGGGAGTCCTCAGCATGGTGCCATTCAGTACTAGTCCACACAAACATGCACCAGATGGAATGGCACCTGGGGGTGTCTCCTGAGCCATCAGAGCCCCCTGCGTTGACAGGGCCAGGGCAGGGTAGCCCCCAGCCTTCTTTCTGGAATGCAGACACCTTGGCACTGCCATCCTGGCACTGCCAAGGTGCCCAGGTGGCATTGCGAAGCCAGCAGGAGCACTACCAGGGTGCCATGGTGCCAGTGCTAGGGTGCCCATGTGCCAGGTTGGCATTGCCAAGGGTCAGGGCTTGGGGATGCCATGCCCATGAAAGGAGGATGCAGAGATGTATGAAAAATGGGGGGTGGGATGCAGGGCGGGTAGAAAGGGGCCTCTGAAAGGTTGGGGGTGAAGGGTGGGTCTTGGAAGGAGCGGGCCCAAAAGGGGGTGTGGAAAGGCCTGAAAAAGGGTGACCCTCAGTAACCCTATAGCAGGGTGTCATCACTTGGGAGAGGGGTATGTCTGTAATGCCCATATGTGTGTGTGTGTGTGTGGGGGGGGGGGGCGGGGGGGAGGACATTGCCCATGGGTTGGAGGTGTGGGGGACCCACAAGCCCTCTCTGAGATCGGGGCACCCTTTCAAAATGGTGTCCCGATATCTGAGGAGACGGTCTGGCCATCGAGTTCAGCTCCCCAATGATGAAAATAATTCTAAATGTGGGATTGACCGGGGAGAAACTCTCAAGTGCCCAGAAAAGTGACTAAGTGTCGTTAGATACCAGTGGGGAACTCGTCACCAGAGCCGATGGGAAACTCCCAGCAAAACCCACCACAAATTACACTTAGAATTTTTCCCGTTAGATCACTCACACAGTGTGTGAATAGCCATTATTGTAATTAAGTGTACTTTTGTAATGTATTGTAATTGTAGTCTTTCTTGTGTGTTTTCTTTTAAGTTAATAAATATTATTTACTAATTGATTACAACAAGGTTGGACTGTTTCTCACTGATTTGCATATATTTTCTCATGTTACACAAAATTAAAAATGTACACCACTAAGAGCCCAGGTTACCCTACTGGTTTTTAGATACCCTCGCATTGAACATTAGTATGGTTCTTAACACACCATGTGTCATTGGTGGAGGGAGTGAATGCATAAGGTGTTTGATGGAGTGCCGATCAAGTGGACTGATTTGTCCTGGATGATGTTGAGCTTCTTGAGTATTATTGGAACTGCAATCAGCCAGACAAGTGGGTAGTAATTCATCAAACTCTTGTCTTGTGCCTTGTTGGTGGCAGACAGCTTTCCGGACTTGCCACATAATTCACAGTCCTTGGTCTACTCTTGTTTCCACAGTATTTATATGGCTGGCCAGTAAGGTTTCTGGTTAATGGCAACTGGCAGGTTGTTAATGGCATGGATAAGGGGAAGTGGTAGCTCAGTGGTATTGGCACCCGGTTAGCAACCCTGAGATATAGTGTAATGTTCTGGGAACCCAGGTTCAAATCCCACCATTTCAGATGGCGAAATTTGATTTCAATAAAAGCCTGGAATTAAAAGATGATTGTTGTAAAAATCCATCTGGTTCACTGATGTCCTTGAGGGAAGGAAATCTGGTCTGCATGTGACTCCAGATCTGCAGCAATGACTCAAAACTATGTTTATCCAGCTTCCCTTTAAATGCATCTATGTTATTCTTTTGCACTACTACTAATGGTGGTGGGTTCTACATTCTAACCTCTCTTTGAGTAAAGATGTTTCTCCTGAATTCACTTTTGTATTAATTTACTATCTTACATTTACAGCTTCAAATTTCTGGTCTTCCCCAAAAACAGAAACATCATCGCCACATCTGCTCTGTCAAACCTTTTATGATCTTAAATTTTATTAGTATAGATTTCTGAGAGAGGGTTGATGAATATTACTTCTGGATTACTGGACCAGCGACCTAATCACAAGGCTACTGTGTCCAATTTGATTGTACAGGAGAGAAAGATAATGGGCTCACGAAGCTAGCCAAAGGGAGAGTTGAGTCCGAAGATTTAACAAGAAGAAAAATAACTCTTTAGCAGAGTGAGAAGCAATAGGGATGAAAAGCTGTGGTTTTAACAACAGGCATGGGAGGGCAAAATCTGGTTGAGCAACATTTTAGACTTACTGACTGCATCTGAATCATTTTTACTCGAAAGCCTTTTAAGATCGCATTATTTTGTTTTCCATTACAAATAGCAATTACATAAATCGCTCAGCTGTCATTAATTAAAATAGTCATTATAATTTTCTATCCATAAACAAAAACATAAGTGATTGATTAAATCTTTAGCCCCAATTCTAAACTGGATCAGGAGTGAGGTGGGGTTGAGAAGTATGACTAATCATCCTGACCTCTGCAGGATGGGTCCCAGGAATGCTGAATTCCCAGCCTCGTCTGCATAGGCCCGTCAGATTCCTGCCAAAGCTAGCTAGTAGCTCCAACTGGCTAATGGACAGGTGTGTCATGCAGCAACCTTTGGGGACCTAAGGAATGGCTGCCAACACTCAAGGTAAGTGGCTGGAAGGAGGAGGGTTCAGGATGGCGAAGCTCCCCCTTCTGGACCTCTGGATAAATTAGCAATCAGGCCTCACTGGCATCATTGGGGCCTGGTCTGTTGATTTAAAGAAGAACCTTCAACTGCTCCAAAGAGGAGGGTAAGTGCAGAGGGTAAGTGGGGTTAAAATTACCCTTTTACGTTTACCTGAATCACATTCAAAATTCAATCCATTTTTGTTTGGTGAGGAACACGTGTTGTGTGGAAAAGGAAAAACGTTATGAAGTAAACTGAAAAAAATTGAATTTGAAAAAGAAAATTTAGCACAATCAAATATAATAAGTCTATCTCACTCACTATCCTTCTGATTATGTTGTCTTTCTGAATTAAAGATTATGAATCATTGAATTTACAGTGCAGAAGGAGGCCATTCAGTCCATTCTAGTCTGCACCGGCCCTCAGAAAGAGCACCCTGTTTAAGACCAACAATTGTGAGATTCGACCTGAAAAATATAATTGATTTAAAATTATTTGGGGAAACTTAGAAATCTGTTTAAACCATAAGGAGATGACTTCCGGTAGCGGCCATGACCTGCTAGGTCACGCGAACGGCAGCTCCCGCCGGGATTGGTGTTTCAGGCCGCTAAACGGAGTGGCAGCAGCAGTTAACAGGAGGGACCGGCGTTGGAACAGACGTGGGAGACCCCCCCCCCCCCCCCCCCCGCTGGTGGATGGAGAGGATCAGGAGCAGAGCCGGCAGACGCGCGACCCCGGGGAAGAAGGTCGAGAAGGTCCGGGAGGACAAAATGACGGCCGGAGAGGATCGGGAGGCGTGTGGCCCAGTGGGCCAGAGAACAGCACGAGCTCCTGAAAAACTGCGTAATGGAGCTGAAAACGGATATGCTGGCCACCATGGAGAGAATTGTGGTGACCCAGAAGGTGCAGGAGAAGGAGATCAAGAAGGTGAGGAGGAAGGTGGTGGAGAACGAGGACGAGGTCCTGGGCCTGGCGGTGAAAGTGGAGGCGCATGAGGTACTCCATAAGAGATGTCAGGAGAGACTGGATGACCTTGAGTGCAGGTCTCGGAGCCACAATCTGCGGATCCTGGGCCTTCCTGAAGGAGCGGAGGGGGCGGACGGGAGCACGTACGTGGCCACAATGTTGGGGACGCTGATGGGCGCGGGGGCCTTCCCGCGGCCCTTGGAGCTGGATGGGGTGCACAGAAAGCCGAGGGTAAACGAGCCACCGAGAGCGATGGTGATACGGTTTCAGCGCTTGGCAGACCGGGAGCGAGTCCTGCGGTGGGCGAAGAAAGAGTGGAGCAGTCAGTGGGAGAATGGCGAGATCTGAATTTACCAAGACCTGGGAGCTGAGCTGGCGAGGAGGCGTGCAGGTTTTAACCGGGCGAAGGCGGTCCTCCACGGTAAAGGGGTGAAGTTTGGGCTCCTGCACCCGGCGAGACTGTGGGCAACATACCAGGACAGGCACCACTATTTTGATACCCCAGATGAGGCGTGGTCATTCATCAGGCAGGAGGAGCTGGACCTGAACTAAGGGACTGCTGTATGGGGGTGAAATGTGCGGGTGGGGAGGGATCGAGGGGAGGACGGCGGGTAAAGCATAAGTTTATGGGCATGTCTGCCCCAGTTTGGTTGGGGGTTCTGTTGTTTGTTTTGCTTGTTTTCCAGGTGTTTTGTTTTCCAGGTGTGCGGTGCTAGGGGGTGGGAAACGCCCAGGACAGGCTGTCCGGCGCACGGGGAGGTCCCAGATAGCGCTTGCCCCTCTACCCTGCGGCCAGAAGGAGGCAACAAGTTAAGGGTTGGTATATAGAGGCGGAAGCGGCCGGGGTCAGCATGGGTGATCTGACTCACGGAAGCACAATGGGGGGGAAACCAGAGCTAAGCGGATGCTTGGCAGGGGCGGGGGGGGTGCGGGGAGTTTTGGGGGGGGAAGGGGAGCTGCTTTGCTGACTGAAGGGGAGCCAGGTAAGGGGTATGGATGGAGAGTCGGGCAAGGGGGCCGCCGGGGGACGAGCTGGAGGAGGGAGGCGGGGACACGTGGTTGGCCAAAAAAGGGAGATGACTAGTCGGCGGGATGGTGGGTGGTTACCCCCCCGACCAGGCTGATCACGTGGAACGTGAGAGGCCTGAATGGGACGGTCAAGCGGTCCCGCGTGTTCTCGCATTTAAAGGGGTTGAGGCAGACGTGGCCATGTTACAAGAAACGCACTTAAAGCTCGTGGACCAGACGAGGCTAAGGAAAGGATGGGTGGGACAGGTGTTTCACTCGGGGTTAGATTCAAAGATCAGAGGCGTGGCTATTTTGGTCAGTAAACGAGTGGCATTTGAGGCGGGGAGCATCGTGGCGGATAAGGGGGGCAGGTATATAATGGTGAGAGGCAAGCTGCAGAGGTGGTGTTAGTGAATGTATATGCCCCGAACTGGGACGATGCGGACGATATGAGGTGCGTGTTGGGTAGGATCCCGGACTTGGAGATAAGTCACATGATTATGGGAGGGGACTTTAATACGGTCTTGGATCCGAGCTTGGATCGTTCCAAGTCCAGAACGGGAAAGAGGCCGGCGGCGGCCAGGGCCTTGTGGGGGTTCATGGGCCAGATGGGGGGAGTGGACACCTGGAGGTTTATGCGGCCAAGGATGAAGGAGTTTTCCTTTTTCTCCCATGTCCATAGAGTCTATTCGCGAATAGACTTCTTTGTGTTGAGTAGGGCGTTAATCCCGAGGGTGGAGGGGGTAGAATACTCAGCCATTTGCGGTCTCGGACCATGCCCCACACTGGGTGGACCTACGACTGGGGGCGGAACGGGGTCAGCGCCCTTTCTGGCGACTGGATGTGGGGCTGCTGGCGGACGAAGAGGTGTGCGGGCGGATAAGGAGGAGTATTGAGAATTTTGTGGGAGCGAATGACACAGGAGAGGTGATGGTGGCAGTGGTTTGGGAGGCTCTGAAGGCGGTCATTAGGGGAGAGTTAATCTCCATTAGGTCCCATAGGGAGAAGAAGGAGAGGGTGGAGAGGGAGAAACTGGTGGGAGAGATACTCAGGGTAGATAGGAGGTACGCGGAGGCCCCAGAGGGGGGGCTGTTGAACGAGCGCCGGAAATTACAGGCGGAGTTTGACCTGCTGTCCACGGGGAAGGCAGAGGCGCAGCTGAGGAAAGCGAAGGGGACAGTTTATGTGTATTGGGAGAAGGCGAGTAGGATGCTGGCGCACCAGCTGCGCAGGAGGGAGGCGGCCAGAGAGATTGGGGGAATGCGGGATAGGGAAGGCAACATTGTGCTGAGCCCAGAGAGGGTCAATGAAGTCTTCAGGGAGTTCTACGGAAGGTTATACAAGTCGGACCCCCCTGGAGAGGAGGAAGGGATGAGGCGGTTCATGGACCGGTTGAGGTTCCCAAGGGTGGACGCAGAGCGGGTGCAGGGACTGGGGGCCCCGATTGGGTTGGAGGAGGTAGTCAGGGGGCCGGCAGGCATGCAGACGGGCAAGGCCCCGGGCCCGGGCGGCTTCCCCGTAGAATTTTATGAGAAGTTCTCGGAGCTGTTGAGCCCGCTCCTGATGAGAACCTTCAATGAGGCAAAGGAGAAAGGGATCCTCCCTCCGACAATGTCGCAGGCATTGATCTCGCTCATCCTGAAGAAGGAGAAGGATCCGCTTCAGTGTGGGTCCTACAGGCCGATATCGCTCCTGAACGTGGATGCCAAGCTGTTGGCAAAAATTCTGGCCACCAGAATAGAGGACTGTGTCCCAGGAGTGATTGGGGAGGACCAGACGGGTTTTGTTAAGGGCAGGCAGCTGAACGCGAATGTGAGGAGGCTCCTGAATATATTCATGATGCCCTCGGAGGGGGGGGGGGGGGGGGGGGGGGGGTAGGTGGTGGCTGCAATGGACGCGGAGAAGGCCTTTGACAGGGTGGAGTGGGAGTATCTGTGGGAGGCGCTAGGCAGGTTTGGATTTGGGGAGGATTTATAGGGTGGGTCAAGCTGCTGTATCAGGCCTCTGTAGCGACTGTGACAACAAACCGGCTAAGGTCGGAATATTTCAGGCTGCATCGGGGGACGGGACAGGGGTGTCCCCTGTCCCCGTTGCTGTTTGCCCTGGCTATTGAGCCGTTGGCCATTGCGCTCAGAACTTCGGGGGATATATTTCAGACCCGTTAGAGGGGATGGGGGAGGTTATGCGGATCCTGGGGGACTTCGGGAGGTTCTCTGGGTATAAGTTGAACGTGGGGAAGAATGAGCTGTTCGTGGTCCATAGGGGGGCGGGGAGGACTGGCTCTGCCGAACTTCTGCGGTTATTACTGGGCGGCCAATGTGGCCATGATCAGGAAATGGATGATGGAGGAGGGGGCGGCGTGGGGGCGGTTGGAGGCGGCGTCGTGTAGAGGCAACAGTCTAGGGGCACTTGTTACGGCTCCGCTGCCATTCTCGCCGGCGCGATACACCACTAGTCCGGTGGTGACGGCAGCACTGAGGATCTGGGGGCAGTGGAGGAGACAGAGGGGAGAGGAGGGGGCCTCCGTGTGGACCCCGATACGGAATAACCACAGATTTGCTCCGGGTAGGTTGGATGGGGGATACCAAGGCTGGTATAGGGCAGGTATTAGGAGGATGGGGGACCTGTCTATAGACGGGACTTTCCCTAGCATGCAGGCACTGGAGGAGAGATTCGGCCTACCCCCGGGGAATGCGTTCAGGTACCTCCAGGTTCGGGACTTTCTTAGAAAACAGGTGGGGACATTTCCGCTGCTGCCCCCGCGTAGGATCCAGGACAGGGTGGTGTCTGGCATCTGGGTAAGGGAGGGGAAGGTGTCGGACATATATCAGGAGCTGCAGGAGGTGGAGGAAGCCTCATTGGAGGAGTTGAAGGGCAAGTGGGAGGAGCTGGGTGAGGAGCTGGATGAGGGCCTGTGGGCCGATGCCCTGGGAAAGGTGAACCCCTCCTCATCATGTGCCAGGCTCAGTTTAATTCAGTTTAAGGTGGTGGATCGGGCACATATAACGGCGGCAAGAATGAGTACGTTTTTTGGGGTGGAGGACAGGTGCCTGAGATGTGCAGGGAGTCCGGTGAACCATGCCCATATGTTTTGGGCATGCCCGGCGCTTAAAGAATTCTGGCAGGGGTTTGCGAGGGGGGGTTCAGGTGGGGGTACTGTTGATATAATGTGAGTTGGGCATGGAGACAAAACCCATCTTGTTCTGTTTAAAAAAAAGGAAAAACTTCTCTGTTGTGTAAGTAGTTTAACTGTAAGCTTTGGGATATGTTGATTGTTATTTTTTATTATCTGTATTTCTATTTTTGTTGTGTAAAAACACTCTTTGGAAAAACTTTAATAAAACATTTATTAAAATTTTTTTTTTAAACCACAAGGAGATACATCTTTCCATTAACTCTGGGTCTTGCTGGCAATTCTGCACATCTCACATTGTAGAGCCCACCCAGGCACTAAAGCATGGGGCAGCCGCTGCAAAGGCGCAATGCAAAAGGCCACCATCTAAGGACTATCAGCCATAGTGCACTGAGGGTCTAGAAATTGTGTAGAAACCCTCGGGCTATAGGACAGACCTTGAATGGATAGAATAAATATCACATGCAAATACATTGAGACACCTCAGAGTGCAACATGCTCTGTGGAGAAAAGTTGAATATTATTGCACTTTCCATAATAACCATTTTGAAATGTTTTGGAAAGTCATACATATTACATAGAACATACAGTGCAGAAGGAGGCCATTCGGCCCATCGAGTCTGCACCGACCCACATTTATCCCTCACTTCCACCTTATCCCCGCAACCCAATAACCCCTCCCAACCCTTATGGACACTACGGGTAATTTAGCATGGCCAATCCACCTAACCTTTTAGGTTCTTTCCTTGCTTCAAGGAAAATTATCAATTCCAAGCCAGGTTTTAACCCCACAAGCAAAAACACTCATGAAATGATTTGACGGTATAACAGAATTTGTTTCACACATTGTCAATCGTGCTTTGGGAAATATGTAAATGTTACAGCTTGTGTTTTACAAATGCTATTCTGGACATTGAACATTTCACTTCAAAGGAAGAAACATGGTGGGTGAAAAGATTGAGATTTCTTTTGAGAAATTTATTTGTTTAACTCAAGTTTATTTGAGTCTTTTGTAAGTCTGCATAGATACATGGGCGTAATGATAGCTAGAGTTGTGATTTAGTGCCTTTAATTCAGCCAATCAAAAATGTGAAGACAAAGCATGATAGTGAGGAAGTATATGCTGTTGTACTAAAACACGGTGGCACAGTGGTTAGCACTGCTGCCTTGCAGCACTAGGGACAAGCTTCAATTCAGGTCTTGGGTGACTGTCTGTGTGGAGTTTGCACTTTCTCCCTGTGTATGCATGCGTTTCCCGGAATCCGGGTGCTCCGATTCCTCCTACAGTCCAAAGATGTGCTGGTTTGGTGAATTGCCCGTGCTAAATTGCTCCTTAGCATCCAAGATGGGTTGGCTGGGTGGGGTTATGGGGATATACCAGGGGAGTGGGCCTATCTAGGGTGCTCTTTCAGAGTGTCAGTGCAGACTCAATGGGTGCAGACTCAATGGGCCGAATGGCCTCCTTCTGCACTGAATGAATTCTATAATTCTATAGGTAGGATCATGGGCACATCTCTCCACTAGTGAGAGACAATTGGTTATGCATAGCTTGAAGGGGCACCACTGTACAAGCATGGTACAGTGTACAAGTACCCAATTATCTTTTCCAATTAGGTGGTAATTTAGCATGGCCAATTCATCTACCCTGACAATCTTTGGGTTGTGGGGGTGAGACCCACACAAACACAGGGAGAATGTGCAAACTCCACATCGACAGTGACCTGGGGCCGGGATGGAGCCCGGGTCCTTGGCGCTGTGAGGCAGCAGTGCTAACCACTGTGTCACCGTGCCGCCAGTCTGCTGCTTTTTACATTCAGGAAACGAAAACCCCATAAAAAGATCATAATACTGATTTTATTCCTGAAAAAGTATTTCCCTTTTCAGATAGTATTACAACTCAACTTCATGTTGAGATTATTCATCCAGCTGCCGTAACCCTGCAACAAGAAATGTTGAACTTGAGTGGAAGAAGACGATCCGAAGTGCACAGGGTGCTGGCTTTATGCCAAAGGAAAGGAAAGAATTTTACCAGCCTTTGGCAACTGGCTGAGGAACATAAGGCTGGCAAGGTACAATGGGAAGGCATTGGGGAAATGCCTGATGCCTTCCTGTCGTCATGCCCCTTTGTCAGTGGAAGAAAAGCTGGCAGGTGGGCTTCCCACCAGGAGCAAATTTGAGCAACTTAAGTGGCCAATTAAGGACCTCTTCTCACTCACATGTGCATTTTTTCAGCAGTGGGGGAGTGGGGTGCATGGGTGGCGAATGCCACATGGGGACACCAACCATTGTGTAAAATCTGGGTGGCCTCCCAGCCATGCTCCAAGAGGAAATCCTTTTTGGGCAATCCCAGGCTTGGACCACCCCATGGCAAGTATGACGCCCACCTTTTCCCTCCCATCCCTTCCCATCTCCCCACTTCCAACCATCCATTACTTTCTTTCCTGGTCCTGGTGTCTCAGCCCCCACTTACCTGCCTTCAAGGGCACCCCCGGCCATCATGTGCCCTCATCCTTCAGTGCAGCCCTAGAAATGACAGCATTAGCAGTGGTGCCGCTGAGCTGGCGGCCCTCTGCTTGGCCAGGCAGCTCTTGGGTTCTGGCCACTGCCTATAATTCTTTAATAGGGATGGCACCACTGGGAGTAGTACTGGCTGAAGCAGGTGAGGGACTTCAACCTCCAACATACAATTCAGTCTCCTATTCACAGTAACTACATTGCAGTGTTAATGTAAGCCTATGTGTGACAATAATAAAGATTATTATTATAATTTGCAAATTGGCAATCGTTGCGACACATGATAATTGCACCTACAATTGCAACGACAGTGCTGGAAACTCACATTTTCTTCATTACAGAGGACACCAACACCATTCTTTTGCATTAATTCTCCATCATGTCCTCATGAACAATAAGCAGCTATCACCGGATACAATAATGTGACACCTGACAGTCACTGTTATTCATCTGAATTAGTTGTGTCAATAGACAGATGTCAAAATGCAAATGATGTGTTCCATGAAATGGATTTAAAATAAATATTTATTGAATGTTCGTCTGTCATCACTTGCAGTTATTCATATTTTGTTTAAAACTTGATTTAATGGGCGGCACGGTAGCACAGTGGTTAGCACTGCTGCTTCACCGCATCAGGGGCCCAGGTACGATTCCCGGCTTGGGTCACTGTCTGTGTGGAGTCTGTACATTCTCTCTGTGTCTGCGTGGGTTTCCTTTGCGTGCTCCAGTATCCTCCCACAAGTCCCCAAAGACGTGCTTGTTAGGTGAATTGGACATTCTGATTTCTCCCTCCCTGTACCCGAACAGGTGCCGGAATGTGGCGACTAGGGGCTTTTCACAGTAATATCATTGCAGTGTTAATGTAAGCTTACTTGTGACAATAAAGGTTATTATTATTATTTGAATGTGAGTTACACAATAATTATTTTTTTGGCCACAAGTTGGCATGTGAGACAACCATTGAATTCTCTGATGATTGGTTCACAAGCATGTCTGACACCAATTTCCACTATCAAATTTAGTATGCTGAAAGAATTAGTTGTGGGATCAATTAACAACAACAAAAAAGGCACTTCCTAAAAAGAACTTACCAACAGGTTTACTCTCATTGACATTTTGTGTCAAGATAAAGTTTTGTTGGTCAGTGTACCATTGTTATAAATGCAAACCCAGTGAAGTGTTGCTCCCTCTGTACCTTTGATCTTCACTTCTGTTTAATTTTGATCTGCTTGCCAGAAGAATGTATAATTTAGTAGTCACATTTCGAATCCCTTCCAACAGAAAATGTGACTATAAAAACGCGAAACCTTGCCTGTACTGCAATTATGTAATTACTGGGTTCTTTGTAAAATCGCTCATATCACTGATCGGCGTAGACACCGGTTCAAATGCTCTTGTGCTAATTTCGTGCACAGTTGTCTAGCAGAAGTGAAAAGGTCTGACTCAAATTTAGGGAAGTACCAGTAATATCAGTCCAAAGTCTGTCTGTTCTTTTATAATTAGTTTTCATTAGAAGCAGCCCCTTCCCGCCCCGTGACGGTTGGGAAAGTAAAAATGACATTGACACAAAATTCCTAACAGAGTTTGTCATTTTGAAAATCAAGCGCAGATGGTGCCTGAGCTATTGAACATTTGCAACACATTCTGGTTTTATTTCAGTTATCCTGCATCCGCAGCATTTTGCTTTTGGACTCTCATTTAAATGATATCGTCCATTCTTGGTGTTTGCACCATTTGGAGCAGCCACTTGAATCCAATGTTACAATTATACAAAGGACTTTCTGTCGGAGCCTTCAATGAAGTAGGGTTTAGAATGGAAATTATTTCTCAGCCGTATCTCAAACTCTCTGCTGGGCTCAAACAATGGCAGTGCATTGATAAATCAATATTAGAGTTATAGAAATGCAGAATTTAGACCATTCCGCCCACATACGATTTTGAAATTTTAGGTTCTATCTGAATCCACATGAGTTTGCCATTAGCTTTCACGAGAGTGTCAGCCACTTGAAAATCCTTGGGATTGATATTACCCAGTTATACAATTGTGGCATGAAGCTGGATTTCGAAACACATCAACACTAGAATGTGTACTGTATCATTCTGGAATTATCCAGACGATAATGTTACCAATTTACAACTAAACATAAATAAACAAACAAAAAAGGCATTTATAGCTTCAAGGCTCCCAAACTGCAATTTCCAAGTGCTATTTAATCGAATATATATATATATGCCTTCAATAAGCACATGACGAGTGATGATTGTAACTGAGGCTTTAATACACTAAACAGCTAGCCTCCTGGCCTCTGGTCCCGAACTGGGGCGGTGGTGGAGCCTGAGGGGAGGAGCCACAGGCGGAGCCAGCCGGGACAAGCCCAGACATGTACAACACAACACAATGCAAATCAGTGGTTTACCACATTCATCCCCTGTTTAAAAAAAGAGTCCGGAGGACTTCCGGGTGCGGCGATGACCAGCTGAGTCGCACGTTTCGGCAGCTCCCAGTGAAACGGACTTTTGGGCTCTTGATAGGAGCCCCAACGGCAATTTTGACGGCTAAAAACACTGTGCGGTAAACCAGAAGGGAATCCCCCCTGGATACGGATGAAAAAAGGAGGAGAAAGTGGCCGGATTGCAGTGGATCCTTTAGAACAGCGGCAAGGAAGGCAAGCAAAAACCAAGATGGCGTCGGAAGGTGGCAGCTTAACATGGGGCCCTGAACAACAAGAGTTCTTGAAATGCTGTGTGGAAGAGCTCAAAAAGGAAATGAAGAAAGAGCTGTTGGCCCCGATACTACAGGCGATCGAAGGGCTAAAGGAGGAACAAAAGACCCAGGAGCGGGAGCTTCGGGTCGTGAAGGCAAAGGCAGCCGAGAATGAGGACGACATACAGGGCCTGGTGGTGAAGACGGAGACGCATGAGGCACATCAGAAACGATGTGTGGAAAGGTTGGAGGCACTGGAGAACAACGCAAGGAGGAACAACCTGAGGATTCTTGGTCTTCCTGAAGGTGTGGAGGGAGCGGACGTCGGGGCATATGTGAGCACGATGCTGCACTCGTTAATGGGAGCGGAGGCCCCGGCGGGTCCATTGGAGGTGGAGGGAGCATACCGAGTGATGGCGCGAGGGCCGAGAGCAGGAGAAATTCCCAGAGCCATAGTGGTGAGATTCCTCCGTTTTAAAGATAGAGAAATGGTCCTTAGATGGGCAAAGAAAACTCGGAGCAGTAAATGGGAGTGCGGAGGTGGCGAGAAGGAGGGCGAGCTTTAATCGGGCCAAGGCGGTGCTTCATAAAAAGAAGATAAAATTTGGAATGCTGCAACCGGCAAGACTGTGGGTCACATATCGAGGGAGGCACCACTACTATGAGACGGCGGATGAAGCGTGGACTTTTATTGTGGAAGAAAAACTGGAATGAGCGGGTTATTAAAAAGAACGTTTGAACAGAGTGGTGGGGCGAATGTGGGGGGCGAAGAGGGGGTTAAAAAGGAGGGAAAGAGGAGTTTTATGTACTAATCCTGCGATGTGGTAACTTTTCTCTCTTCCACAGGTGGTGATGGGGGGAGGAGGGGAGGTGGAGGAGATGGGGCGTTGGCCATTGGGGGCGGGGCCAAGGGAGAAGCGCGGGCTTGGTTCCCGCGCTATGATAATTATGGCGGGAATAGAGAAGCAGGAAGGAGGGGGCGTCGCACGGTGCGAGCCGAGGTCACGGGGGAAGCCGAGGTCGGCCAGAGTTTGCTGACTTCTGGGAGCAACATGCGGGGAGTAATTACGCTAGCGGGGGATCTAGCGGGGGGGGGGGGGGGGGGGTGGGAGGGGGGGATTACTGGGTTGCTGCTGCTGGGGAGAGGGGGGAGCTGGTATGGGAGGGGATGGGCGGGGGGGCACCGCCTGGGGGAGATACAGCTGCGTGGGAACCGGGTGAGGAGCTGGAAAAAGGTGATGGCTAATCGACAAGAGGGGGGGGTAGGAAGCCCCCCAACCCGGCTGATCACGTGGAACGTGAGAGGGCTGAACGGGCCGATAAAGAGGGCACGGGTACTCGCACACCTTAAGAAACTTAAGGCAGATGTGGTTATGTTACAGGAAACGCACCTGAAACTGATAGACTAGGTTAGGCTACGCAAAGGATGGTGTTCCATTCGGGGCTAGATGCGAAAAACAGGGGGGTGGCTATATTAGTGGGGAAGCGGGTAATGTTCGAGGCAAAGACTATAGTGGCGGATAACGGGGGCAGATACGTGATGGTGAGTGGCAAACTACAGGGGGAGACGGTGGTTTTGGTAAACGTATATGCCCCGAACTGGGATGATGCCAATTTTATGAGGCGGATGCTAGGACGCATTCCGGACCCAGAGATGGGAAAGCTGATAATGGGGGGAAGATTTTAATACGGTGTTGGAACCAGGGCTGGATAGGTCGAAGTCCAGGACTGGAAGGAGGCCGGCAGCAGCCAAGGTACTTAAAGATTTTATGGAGCAGATGGGAGGTGTAGACCCGTGGAGATTTAGCAGACCTAGGAGTAAGGAGTTCTTGTTTTTCTCCTATGTCCATAAAGTCTACTCGCGAATAGACTTTTTTGTGCTGGGAAGGGCGTTGATCCCGAAGGTGAGGGGAACGGAGTATACGGCTATAGCCATTTCGGATCACGCTCCACACTGGGTAGACTTGGAGATAGGGGAGGAAACAGGAGGGCGCCCACCCTGGAGAATGGACATGGGACTAATGACAGATGAGGGGGTGTGTCTAAGGGTGAGGGGGTGCATTGAAAAGTACTTGGAACTCAATGATAATGGGGAGGTCCAGGTGGGAGTGGTCTGGGAGGCGTTGAAGGCGGTGGTTAGAGGGGAGCTGATATCAATAAGGGCACATAAAGGGAAGCAGGAGAGTAAGGAACGGGAGCGGTTGCTGCAAGAACTTTTGAGGGTGGACAGACAATATGCGGAAGCACCGGAGGCGGGACTGTACAGGGAAAGGCAAAGGCTACATGTAGAATTTGACTTGCTGACTACCGGCACTGCAGAGGCACAATGGAGGAAGGCACAGGGTGTACAGTACGAATATGGGGAGAAGACGAGCAGGTTGCTGGCACACCAATTGAGGAAAAGGGGAGCAGCGAGGGAAATAGGGGGAGTGAGGGATGAGGAAGGAGAGATGGAGCGGGGAGCGGAGAGAGTGAATGGAGTGTTCAAGACATTTTATAAAAAATTATATGAAGCTCAACCCCCGGATGGGAGGGAGAGAATGGTGGGCTTCTTGGATCGGCTGGAATTTCCCAAGGTGGAAGAGCAGGAAAGGGTGGGACTGGGAGCACAGATCGAGGTAGAAGAAGTGGTGAAAGGAATTAGGAGCATGCAGGCGGGAAAGGCCCCGGGACCGGATGGATTCCCAGTCGAATTCTATAGAAAATATGTGGACTTGCTCGCCCCGGTATTGACGAGGACCTTTAATGAGGCAAAGGAAAGGGGACAACTGCCCCCGACTATGTCTGAAGCAACGATATCGCTTCTCTTAAAGAAGGAAAAGGACCCGCTACAATGCGGGTCCTATAGACCTATTTCCCTCCTAAATGTAGATGCCAAGATCCTGGCCAAGGTAATGGCAATGAGAATAGAGGAATGTGTCCCGGGGGTGGTCCACGAGGACCAAACTGGGTTTGTGAAGGGGAGACAGCTGAACACGAATATACGGAGGCTGTTAGGGGTAATGATGATGGCCCCACCAGAGGGGGAAACGGAGATAGTAGTGGCGATGGATGCCGAGAAAGCATTTGATAGAGTGGAGTGGGATTATTTGTGGGAGGTGTTGAGGAGATTTGGTTTTGGAGAGGGGTATGTTAGATGGGTGCAGCTGTTGTATAGGGCCCCGATGGCGAGCGTGGTCACGAATGGACGGGGATCTGCATATTTTCGGCTCCATAGAGGGACAAGGCAGGGATGCCCTCTGTCCCCATTATTGTTTGCACTGGCGATTGAGCCCCTGGCGATAGCGTTGAGGGGTTCCAAGAAGTGGAGGGGAGTACTTAGAGGAGGAGAAGAACACCGGGTATCTTTGTATGCGGACGATTTGCTACTATACGTGGCAGACCCGGCGGAGGGGATGCCAGAAATAATGCGGATACTTGGGGAGTTTGGGGATTTTTCAGGGTATAAATTGAACATGGGGAAAAGTGAGTTGTTTGTGGTGCATCCAGGGGAGCAGAGTAGAGAAATAGAGGACCTACCGTTGAGGAAGGTAACAGGGGACTTTCGTTACCTGGGGATCCAGATAGCCAAGAATTGGGGCACATTGCATAGGTTAAATTTAACGCGGTTGGTGGAACAAATGGAGGAGGATTTTAAGAGATGGGATATGGTATCCCTGTCACTGGCAGGGAGGGTGCAGGCGGTTAAGATGGTGGTCCTCCCGAGATTCCTCTTTGTGTTTCAGTGCCTCCCGGTGGTGATCACGAAGGCTTTTTTAAAAAGGATTGAAAAGAGCATCATGGGTTTTGTGTGGGCCGGGAAGACCCCGAGAGTGAGGAAGAGATTCTTACAGCATAGCAGGGGTAGGGGGGAGCTGGCACTACCGAGCCTAAGTGAGTATTATTGGGCCGCTAATATTTCAATGGTGAGTAAGTGGATGGGAGAGGAGGAGGGAGCGGCGTGGAAGAGATTAGAGAGGGCGTCCTGTAGGGGGACTAGCCTACAGGCTATGGTGACAGCCCCATTGCCGTTCTCACCGAGGAACTACACCACAAGCCCGGTGGTGGTGGCTACGCTGAAGATTTGGGGACAGTGGAGACGGCATAGGGGAAAGACTGGAGCCTTGGGGGGGTCCCCGATAAGAAACAACCATAGGTTTGCCCCGGGGGGAATGGATGGGGGATATGGAATGTGGCAAAGAGCAGGAATAACGCAACTGAAAGATCTGTTTGTGGATGGGAAGTTCGCGAGTCTGGGAGCGCTGACCGAGAAATATGGGTTGCCCCAAGGGAATGCATTCAGGTATATGCAACTGAGGGCTTTTGCGAGGCAACAGGTGAGGGAATTCCCGCAGCTCCCGACACAAGAGGTGCAGGACAGAGTGATCTCAAAGACATGGGTGGGGGATGGTAAGGTGTCAGATATATATAGGGAAATGAGGGACGAAGGGGAGACTATGGTAGATGAACTAAAAGGGAAATGGGAAGAAGAGCTGGGGGAGGAGATCGAGGAGGGGCTGTGCGCAGATGCCCTAAGCAGGGTAAACTCGTCGTCCTCGTGTGCCAGGCTAAGCCTGATTCAGTTTAAGGTATTACACAGGGCGCATATGACTGGAGCACGGCTCAGTAAATTTTTTGGGGTGGAGGATAGGTGTGCGAGGTGCTCGAGAAGCCCAGCGAATCATACCCATATGTTTTGGTCATGCCCGGCACTACAGGGGTTTTGGATGGGGGTGACAAAGGTGCTTTCAAAAGTAGTGGGGGTCCGGGTCGAACCAAGCTGGGGGTTGGCTATATTTGGGGTTGCACAAGAGCCGGGAGTGCAGGAGGCGAGAGAGGCCGATGTTTTGGCCTTTGCGTCCCTAGTAGCCCGGCGCAGGATATTGTTAATGTGGAAAGAAGCCAGGCCCCTGGGGGTGGAGACCTGGATAAATGACATGGCAGGGTTTATAAAGCTAGAGCAGATTAAGTTCGTTCTAAGGGGGTCGGCTCAAGGGTTCACCAGGCGGTGGCAACCATTCGTCGAATACCTCGCAGAAAGATAGATGGAATGGAAAAAAGAAGGCAGCAGCAGCAGCCCAGGATCGGGGGGGGGGGGAGGGGGGGGCGGGGAGGGGGGGTGAGGAGGAACCAGAAGGACTCTCAGGGTGGTTAATATATACTGTATAATATGTATAGGTTGTTGTGACAGATAATTATATATTGGACTGTTAAATTATATTTTTGGAGAGTGTTACTTGTGATAAGGCAGTTGCCAATTAGGGTTAGTTTTCATTGTTGTTATTTATTATTTATTCATTTTTTGTTTTGTTTATAAAATGGGTCATTGTTATTTGTGTTGTTATAATATTGTGTAAAGGATGCACAATGTACTGTGTTGGTTGACCAAAAATTTTCAATAAAATATTTATTAAAAAAAAAAGAGTCCGGCGGGGGTGAAGTGCTCTTAAAGATCAAGTCTGTCGGGGGCCTTGACTTTCTGCCGTGATCGCCTCAGTCCCGGCTGTGGTGTGGGCACCGGTGTCGAGACCTGCGCGTCCGGGAGCGTGTTGTCCTCTTCTTCACCCAATTGTTGAGTCGGTGAAAGGGGGGGCGGTGTATGGGCGGAGGTGGTGGTAATGGTCGCCGGTGGGCCTGCGGGCGCTAGTTCGTGAGGTAGGTGGGCAGGGGTGAGGAAAGACGGTGTAGGGTCGGGGGTGGTGGTGATGATGTGCGCTGGGGAGCCTGCTGATGCCAAATCCCGAAGGGAGACTGTGTCCTGTCGTCTGTCCTGGTGTGCCATGTCGGCATATTGTGGATTGGCAAGACTTTCTCGACGAGGGGGTCGGATTTATCACTCCTCGCATGCTTCCTGAGGAGGACGGGCCCTGGGACTGCCAGCCAGGATGGGACCGAGACCCCAGGAGGTGGATTTCCTGGGGAAAGCAAACATACACTCATGAGGAGTCTCGTTGGTGGCTGTACACAGGAGCGACCAGATGGAGTGGAGCGCATTGGAGAGGACCTTCTGCCAGCGGGCTCCTAGACCGTAGGGCCAGGAGTATGGCCTTCCAGACCACCGCGTTCTCCCTCTCTTCCTGTCCGTTTCCCCTGCTGGAGGCGATGCCCTTGCTGAGCAGGAACTGACGCAACTCGTCGCTCATAAGGAGGATGCCCGATCACTATGGATGTAGGCGGGGAACCCGAACAAGGTGAAAAGATTGTGCAGGGCCTTGATGACGGTGGCAGAAGTCATGTCAGGGCACGGGATGGCGAAGGGGAATCTTGAGTACTTGTCAACAATTTTGAGGACGTACACGTTACGGTCAGTGGAGGGGAGGGGCCATTTGAAGTCGATGCTGAGGCGCTCAAAGGGGCGAGAGGCCTTTACCAGGTGTGCTCTGTCGGGCCGATAGAAGTGTGGTTTGCACTCCGCGCAGACCTGGCAGTTCCTGGTCACGGTCCTGACCTTCTCGATGGAGTAAGGCAGGTTGCAAGGCTTGATGAAGTGAAAAAAACGGGTGACCCCCAGGTGACAGAGGTCAATGTGGAGGGCCCAGAGTCAGTCTACTTGTGCGCTGGCACATGTACCGCGGGATAGGGCATCTGGCGGCTCATTGAGTTTCCCAGGTCAATACAGGTATTGTAGTTGTAGGTGGAGAGCTCGATCCTCCAACTTAGTATCTTGTCATTCTTGATCTTGCCCCGCTGTGTGTTATTGAACATGAAGGCAACCGACCATTTGTCAGTGAGGAGAATGAATCGCCTGCCAGCCAGGTAATGCCTCCAATGTCGCACAGCTTCTATGATGGCTTGGGCTTCCTTTTCGATGGAGGAGCGTTGAATTTCGGAGGCCTGAAAGGTATGGGAGAAGAAAGCCACGGGCCTGCCCGCCTGGTTGAGGGTAGTGGCCAGAGCAAAGTCCGACGCATCGCTCTCCACTTGGAATGGGATGGACTCATCCACCGCATGCATCGCGGCTTTGGCAATATCTGCCTTGATGCGATTGAAGGCCAGTCGGGCCTCGGCCGTCAGGGGAAAAACGGTGGATTTGATAAGTGGGTGGGCCTTGTCCGCATAATTGGGGACCCACTGGGCATTGTACGAGAAGAACCCCAGGCATCTCTTCAGGGCCTTGGAGCAGTGGGGGAAGGGGAGTTCCATGAGGGGGCGCATGCGGTCGGGGTCGGGTCCTAGGACTCCGTTTTCCACAACATAGCCAAGGATGGCTAGGCGGGTTGTGCGGAAAACACAGTTTTCTCTATTATAGGTGAGATTCAGGAGTTTAGCGGTGTGGAGGAAACGCCGGAGGTTTTCGTCATGGTCCTGCTGGTCATGGCCACAGATGGTGACATTGTCTAAGTACGGGAAAGTGGCCCACAGCCCGTACTGGTCAACCATTCAGTCCATTTCTCTTTGGAAGACCGAGACCACATTGGTGACGCCGAAGGGACCCTGAGGAAGTGGTAGAGGTGGCCATCTGCCTCAAAGGCAGTGTATTGGCCGTCTTCCGGGCTGATAGGGAGCTGGTGGTACGCGGACTTCAAGTCAACTGTGGAGAAGACTCGATACTGCTCAATCTGGTTGACCATGTCAGATATGCGGGGGTGGGGGTACGCATCGAGCTGCGTGTATCGGTTGATGGTCTGACTGTAATCGATGACCTTCCAGTGCTTCTCCCCAGTCTTGACGACCACCACTTGGGCTTTCCAGGGGCTGGTACTAGCCTCAATGATCCCCTCTTGCAGGAGTCGCTGGACCTCCGACCTGATAAAGGCCCTGCCCCGAGCACTGTATCATCTACTCCTGGTAGCGACGGGCTTACAGTCTGGGGTGAGGTTTGCGAAGAGCAAGGGTGGGTCGACCTTAAGGGTCGCGAGGCTACAGATGGTGAGGGGGGGCAGGAGCCACCGAACTTTAAAGTAAGGCTCTGGAGGTGGCACTGGAAGTAGAGCCCCAGTAATAGAGCAGCGCAGAGATGGGGAAGGACATAGAGTTTGAAGTTAACGTACTCTACACCTTGTACCATAAGGGTAACGACACAGTACCCCCGGATTTCTACTGCATGGGACCCGGAAGCCAGGGAGATTTTCTGGGTCGCGGGTAAGATTGGGAGGGGGCAGCGCCTTACCGTATCTGGGTGAATGAAGCTGTCTGTGCTCCCAGAGTCAAAAAGACAGGCTGTCTCGTGCCCGTTGATCCTTACGGTCATCGTAGACTTCGCGAGGTGGTGAGGCTGGGACTGGACAAGTGTGATGGAGGCGAGCTTCGGAAGGTGGTCGTTGCATTCCGTGCAGGGCAGCGTTGTCTGGGGTGGCTGTCCTGGCCGCAAATGTAGCACCTCAGGCCTCCGGTGTTAGCGGGCCGCTGCACGGCACAGACTTGCATCGCACCCAGGTCGGATGATGGCTGCGCCCACGAGGGTGCCGCGCGGTCGGAGGTATAGGCCACCTCCAGCGAGTTGGAGAGTTGCACTGTCTTTGGGAGGCTGAGTGTACCCCCTTCTAGTAATCGCTGGCGGATATAATTTGATTTCATGCCCGCGACATAAGCATCCCTGATCAGCAGGTCCGCGTGCTGGGTAGCCGATAACGCCTGGCAATCACAGTTCCGGCAGAGTACACGCAAAGCACGCAGGAATTCTGCCAGTGATTCCCCCGGACGTTGCTGTTTCGTGGCAAGGAGGTGCCTAGCATACACCTCGATAACGGACTTCACGTATTATCCCTTCAGCAGCATTATTGCCTCCGCATACTAGGGGGCGTCCCTGATGAGAAGAAAGACTCTTAGGCTCACCCGTGCGTGGAGGATCTGCTTCTTCTGGAGGTCTGTGAAGTCTTCGGTGAAGGTTGCCAGGTATGCTTCGAAGCAGCTGAGCCAGTGCTCAAAAGTTTCTGTGGTGTCAGCTGCCTGTGGGTCCAGCTCCAGGCGATCAGGCTTGAGTGATGAGTTCATCATAAAGTTTAGTGTATTAAATTGATATGCCTTCAATAAGCACACGGCGAGTGATGAATGTAACTGAGGCTTTAATACACTAAACAGCTAGCCTCCTGGCCTCTGGTCCCGAACTGGGGCGGAGGCGGAGACTAGCCACCTTTATACATGAGCCATAGGGGAGGAACCACAGACGGAGCCAGCCGGGACAAGCCCAGGCATGTACAACACAATACAATGCAACACAGTGGTTTACCACAATATATACACATTCCCAGTGTAGATAGGCTCCTGAAATAAATACATAGAATTAATGAAATGCAATGAAAATGAAATGAAAATCACTTATTGTCACAAGTAGGCTTCAATGAAGTTACTGTGAAAAGCCCCTAGTCGCCACATAATGGCACCTGTTCGGGGAAGCTGGTACGGGAATTGAACCGTGCTGCTGGCCTGCTTGGTCTGCTTCAAAAGCCAGCGATTTAGCCCAGTGTGCTAAACCAGCCCCTCAATCAAGTAATGTCAGATTCTAATTGTGCAGTTTTGCAACACTTGCTGGGAATGTAGGAGAGCATACATCGAGAGAATAGCAGACATGGCACAGCGGGGCGGGGGTATTAGCACGGTATTAAACCCGATCATCCCCCCACGCCCTCCCCTCCTGACGGTGTCCACACTATTTGTTTTTGTGTGTCTAATGGCTGACCTGGCTGATTAACCTGCCAGTAATAAAGCTTCAACAAAACGAGACAGCACGTCTGCGTCCGTCTTGCAGACCTCGGGGGTAAGGCAGAGATTGCCAGCAGTCGGGAATAAATTATTCACCGGGATATCTGCCGCCCCGAGAGACAACTTTCACAGCCGACTCTGACTTCGCCCAAAAGGGGAGGGGGGGGGATTCACCCATCACCCAAGGCAAACTTTTCTCCCCTCCAAACTCCACGCAGCCGATGGGACCTGCCTTTTTAACTCGTGGGTTCGAGTTTAGGAGCAATCCCACTACAAATGAATCCAGCCTTTACGCTTCAAAAACCGCTAAGATCGTATTTATCTAGTAAATGTTAATTGTCTTCTTTTGATTTTCTATTTGGCCCTATCTACAAGAGCGATGCTAATATGTCCAATACATGACTGAAGTTAGGATTAAAATATTTAATCGATCCGAGCTTTCAGTTGTTCACTTCTGTTTCAAACATTTACGTACAAAACAAGCCGTTTGCAGAGGAATAGATTTGCAGCCTCGACAACAAGCACCCTTCACAGGAGCACCGTTCGGGTTTAAACCTCTTCTAACCCTCATTGACTGTCGATCACATTCAGTGCAACACGAGATGATTTCCAAAAGCCCCGAATTAATAAAGTCATTTTGGAACAGAACTGGCAAATTCTGAGAACACTGGACAGGCCAGTGGGGGAAAGTTGAAACGAGGTTTGGATCCTGAGAGGTTTGTAGCGTCTTAGAATGATGGACACAAAAATCCAATCTCATAAACCTTCACCTGCAAAAACCTCTGCTCCATACACCACCTTTACAATACAATCCCCCTTTGTTATTGTAAAGTGCCAAGTTGGAAAAGGGGCAGGATTGTCTCTGCTTTTACCAAGGTCCATTGTTTTACAGTTTTATTAACTTGTTCCCTGACTTCTAATGATTTATGTATCTGAACTAAGCCTTACTGCTTCTCTACTCATTTCATAGTTTTATTACTCATTGTATCTCCATTCTCTTAGAATTCTGCCTCACAAAATGTATCACCTCACATTCCAGTTCATTAAATTTCAACTGACATCTGCCCAATTTACTAACCTGTCGGAATCCGTTTTATGTTGTTTACATCCTTTTCACAGCAAACCATGGCCTTTATCCTCAAGCAATCTGCAAATTTTTAGATTGCGCTTTTTTAATGAGACCAGGCCATTTCTCATATTATATATTTATTGAGAGGATCAATGGTGGAAACACTGACCCACTTACATTTCTCCAGTAGGAGAAACATTCACTAGTTCTCCATGACCTTTAACCAAAGTCCAATCCATGGCCACATTCCCTTTAATGCCATTTGCCTTAATTTGATCAACAAGCATCCCACTTGGTACATGTCTTTTGAAACTCTATGTACGCAGCACCTGCTGCATTTCATTCATCAATAAACTCCATTATTTCCTTAAAGAACTTAATAAATTTGTTAAGTTTGTCTTGCGCTTTTTTTTACAAATCCATACTAAGTCACCACAATTAGCCCACTTCTCTTTAGTTCGGTCTCAATTTTATTCTGTACCATGGGCATGAGAAGCTGACCAACTGATAGTCTCTTGTTGAACAGGAGGACAGATTGAAGAAACTTATGTCATGCTTTTCACATCCATAGGGTATCACAAAGTACTTCATATCCAATTAAGTGTTGTCACTGTTTTAATGAAGGGAAACACAGCAGCCAGTTTGCAAGCAGAAAGTCACAACAAACAGAAGTGAGATTAACGACAAACTGTTTTAGAATTCTAGAATCGCGACAGTGCAGTAGGAGGCCATTCAGCCCATCATGTCTGCACCACCCTTGGAAAGAACACCCTACTTTTTATTTTATAAATTTAAAGTACCCAAGTCTTTTTTCCCAATTAAGGGGACATTTAGCATGGCCAATCCACCTACCCTGCACATAGTTAGGCTGTGGGGGTGCAACCCATGCAGACACAGGGAGAATGTGAAAACTCCACCTGGACAGTGACCCGGGGTCGGGATCGACCCCGGGTCCTCGGTGCCGTGAGGCAGCAACGTTAACTACTGCGCCATTGTGCCGCTCCCAAGAACACCCTACTTAAACCCCTGCTCTTTCCCAGTAGCCCAGTAACTCCACCTAACGTTTTGGCACTATGGGGCAATTTAGCATGGCCAATCCACTTAACCTGCACATCTTTAGACTCTGTGGGAGGAAACCAGAGCAGCCACGCAGACACGGGGAGAAAGTGCAAATTCCACACAGTCACCCGAGGCTGGAATTGAACCTGGGTCCCTGGAGCTGTGAGGCAACAGTGCTAACCACTGTGCCACCATGCTAGTAATGTTGATTGAAGGATGGCTGTTAATCCAGACGCAGAGAAAATTCCCCTGCTGTTTAAATAGTGCACAGAACTATTAGGCCCACCTGAGAAGGAAGGTAGGAAAACACTACATTGGGAGGTAGGAAAACACTACGTTGGCAACTAGTCCATTGTTAATTTCTGTATTCAAGGTTGTTTGATGGATAGTGATCAGAGGCACTGCCATTTCTTCTCTGACTTCCTTCAGCATTCTTAAATTCATGACATCAGGATCTTTTTTTTACATTTTGACTTCCACCATTTTTCTCACGCCGATTTCCCTTTCTATAATTATCCCAACTAAATTCTCCAACTTCCTTTTCTATCCTATCATTACCCTATCACACATTCCTGTGAAAGCCACTGCAAAGTACTCCTTTAATATTCTTTTCTTATCCTGTATTCTTTACCTCGTCAACTGGCTCTGCCCTTTAACGTTTCTGTTTTTGAACATTATAAAATTCTTCACTATTTTCCATTTATGTTACCTCTCATTTATACTCACACCTTCTTTAATCTATTCTACTCTTTTATTTACTCAGTTTATTTTCTACGCTTGAGTCAATTTTCTTTCCTGTTCTAAGCCTTAGATTTGTTATTCCCTTTCTTTCCATATCTAATTTTAATGTTAATTCTTCGATTCATCCACGGAAGTCTTTACCCTATTTCCAGTTTCCAGTTTGCCAATGTTTATGTCCCATTTAAATATGTTAGTTTCCTTCACATTTCATTGAAATTGGCTTTGGTCTTCAAGCCAGGAACCTTTATATATGACTGTTTTTAGTTTTGTAACAAACCTAAATTAGGTTACAGTCACGGTTTACTGGATACGCCCCAACTCTGACATTAACAATTTATGCTAATCCATTTCCTAGAATTAGATTCAGCTCAGACTATTTCCGAGGTAGACTAAAAATATAACAATCTAGAAAGCTGTCATGTGAGAATACCTTTAAGAAATGGGTGTTTATAAATGGGTGTGTATATAGATATCTGTTGAGAGAACCTTTAAGAAATGGGTGTTTATTACTGCAGTGATGTCAGAGAGTGGGTGGAGCTGGGATGTCTGTCTTTCTTTCTTTCGTTTTAGGCTGTTTGCTGCAGGGTGTGTTTTAGTTTCATTTTCAGAGCTGGATAGCTGCAGTCACAGCCAGAAAGTGTATTAGAATCTCCCTCTGTAATCTAAAGAATGTAAATTGATCCTTTGGTGATTTAAAACTAATAACTGCTCGCAGTAGTGACTTTAACCTGATGGTTAAAGGTTTTTAAAAAAAGTCTGCTGGATGTTAAAGGGACAGCTTACGGATTACTTAGTGTTGTATTCTTTGGGGGTTGTATTTGAATTAATGGTTGCTAAGATGTTCACTGTTTGTTTCAAAAAGGTTCATAGAATAAACATTTCTGCTGTACCACACCTGTAGAGTGGGCCGTGTGCTCTCCGTACCACAATCTATTAAAAGTTGTGGGTCAGATGAACTCCATGATACACTTTGGTGTTCTCTAAACCCTGGCCCATAACAAAGCAGTACTCAACACTTTGTTGAAACTGCTCCTCTTCTGTATAATTTAGGTTATTCGTATGGCATTGATCTTTGGATAATTGATGACATCTATTGTTTTATTCCTATTACTGCTACCTTTTTCTCTAAATTTTTTACATATGTCTTCCTCTACAACCTTTCCACGTTTATCAGTCTATTATATACTATCAATAGATTAACAATTTTCTTCATGTTCTTTAACTCTCACCAAATAGATTCATTTTTTACCATGCTCATTTAAGTCACTTCTGTGGTGTCATGTGATCTTGCTTAACACTGCCACGTCCCAATTTTCTTCTGTTCTTTCCTTGCTTGCTTTTATAACCAGAACTGTTCAGTTCCCAGTCTCACTGTACACTAAGTAATCTCTATCTTGGCTATTATACATTTCTCATGAGCAGTGGGAGAGACCATATCCAGAGTGAGACACAGACCGAGTGAGTGTGGTTATCGGGAATTTGAAACAGGGTGGGAATTAAGTTGTTATGTTTTTCCTTTTGTATAAGTTCAGTAGTTTAGTTAAAAGGCTAATATGGAGCTGAGCCATCCAAATAACTGAGTAACAGCTTACTGTCAATCGTGTGAAGCCTGATTAGTAGTTATAGACATAGAACATACAATACAGAAGGAGGCCATTCGGCCCATCGAGTCTGAACCGACCCACTTAAGCCCTCACTTCCACCCTATCCCCGTAACCCCTCCTAACCTTTTTTGGTCACTAAGGGCAATTTATCATGGCCAATCCACCTAACCTGCACGTCATTGGACTGTGGGATGAAACCGGAGCACCCGGAGGAAACCCACGCACAGCCACAGGGAGAACATGCAGTCATCCGCACAGACAGTGACCCAGCAGGGAATCGAACCTGTCCTGGCGCTTGGAAGCCACCGTGCTAATCACTTGTGCTACCGTGCTGCCTAGTCAATAGGTGTTGATTACATATTTTTGAAGTTTAACTGGTGTGTGAGTTATCTCAGCTCATGTCAGTGCTATGTAAGAAAGGGGCATCAAAGCGCATTCAGAATGAGTTTAGCACATGAGCAGGAGAGAGACCACATCCAGAGTGAGGCAGCCAGAGTGAGTATAGTTATAGGGAATTTGAAACAGAGTGGGAATTAAATTGGTACGTTTTTTCTTTTTCTAAGTTTAGTAGCCCAGTGAAAAAGATTAATGAGCTGAGACATGAAAATAACTGTTTAATGTCAATCACCTGACACCTCATTAAGAGTCAACGGGTGTTGATTACATACTTTGGAAGTTTAACTGGTGTGTGAGTCATCCGTGTAATCTCAACAATATTCAAGAAAGGGGCTTCAAAGCGCTCTCATAATGAGCTTTGCAGATGAGCATTGGGAGAGACCACATCCAGAGTGAAACACAGCCAGAGTGAGTGTGGTTATCGGGAATTTGAAACAGAATGGGAATTCGGTGCAGAGCGGGCAGTGGTGCTTTTTGCTTTTCCTCCTTGCTTTGTTACTTTTTAAATATTCAGTGAATGGTCTTGCCTGGCTACAGCAGTTGAGGCTACAAGGGAGGGAACTGATTGGTAAGTACCAGGCAAGGTTGGTAAGTCTTTACTACTTTTATCACTTATCACATGGAGATTTTAAAAGTGTGCGGCACCGCTGGGCAGTGGGCTGAGTTTGAAAAACAATCCAGGAGAGATGTCATCGGAAAATGGGAAGTTAATTTTCTTTCATTCGTTCTTGGGATGTGGGCGTCTCTGGTTGGGCCAGCATTTTTTGCTCATCCCTAATTGCCCTTGTACTGAGTGGCTTGCTGGGCCATTTCAGAGGGGAGCAGTTAAGAGTCAAACACATCACTGTGTGACTCTGGAGTCACATGTCGGCCAGACGGGATAAGGACGGCAGATTTCCTTCCCTGAAGGGTATTAGTGAACCAGATGTGTTTTGTTCGAAATCGGCAATGGTTTCATGGTCATCATTATAATTGTTTTAAATTTAAAAAATATATATTTTCAAACACAATTTTCCTCCTTACAAATGAACAAAAACGGTAACACGATAACTAATAGATAACATTGTTTAAATAAAGTAGTGAACTAACAAAATAACACAAAATAGTGCTTCCCCCCGCCCCTCCTCCCCATCTAGAACAAAAACAATTCCCCCCCCCCCTTCCCTCCCTCCCCCCCTTCTCTTTCTGGGCTGCTGCTGTTGGCGATCTATTTTCCCCCTAACGTTCCGCTAGATAGTCGAGGAACGGTTGCCACCGCCTGGAGAACCCCTGAGCCGATCCTCTCAGCACAAACTTCATCCTTTCCAGTTTTATGAACCCTGCCATATCGTTTATCCAGGCCTCCACGCCGGGGGGTTTCGCTTCCTTCCACATGAGTAAAATCCTTCGCCGGGCTACAAGGGACGCAAAGGCGACAATATCGGCCTCTTTCGCCTCCTGCACTCCCGGCTCATCCGCTACCCCAAATATAGCTAACCCCCAGCTTGGCGTGACCTGGACCTTCACCACCTTCGAGATCACTCTTGCCACTCCCCTCCAGTACTCCTCCAATGCTGGATACGACCAAAACATATGTGAGTGGTTCGCTGGTCTTCCCCCGCACCTCCCGCACCTGTCCTCCACTCCGAAGAACCTGCTCAACCTAGCTCCCGTTATGTGTGCTCTATGTAGCACCTTAAATTGGATCAGGCTAAGCCGGCACACGAGGAAGAGGAATTTACCCTACTTAGGGCATCAGCCCACAAACCGTCCTCAATCACCTCCCCGAGCTCTTCTTCCCATTTTCCTTTCAGCTCTTCTACCAGCTCCTCCCCCTCTTCTCTCATCTCCCGGTATATTTCGGATACTTTGCCCTCCCCGACCCACCCCCCCCGAAATCACTCTATTCTGGATCCCGTGTGTCGGGAGCAGTGGGAATTCCCTCACCTGTTGTCTCGTGAATGCCCTCACCTGCATATATCTAAAGATATTCCCCGGCGGCAGCTCATACTTTTCCTCTAGAGCTCCCAAGCTCGCAAACGTCCCATCTATAAATCAGTCTCCCACTCTCCTAATTCCTGCCCGGTGCCAGCTCTGGAACCCTCCGTCCAACCTCCCTGGGGCAAACCTATGGTTGTTCCTGATCGGGTACCACACCGAGGCTCCCAATACAACCTTCTGTCGCCTCCATTGTCCCCAGATACTTAATGTTGCTGCCACCACTGGGTTTGTGGTAAACCTTTTCGGGGAGAGCGGTAGTGGCGCCGTCACCAGCTCTTTTAAGCTTGTTCCTTTACAGGACGCCATCTCCAGCCTTTTCCATGCCACCCCCTCCCCCTCTATCATCCACTTGCAGATCATCGCCACATTGGCGGCCCAGTAATAGTCGCCCAAGTTCGGCAACGCCAGTCCCCCTCTGTCCCTGCTACGTTGCAGGAACCCCCTCCTTACCCTCGGGGCCTTCCCACAAAGCTCATGGTGCTCCTATCTATTTTCTTGAAAAAGGCCTTAGTGATCAATATGGGGAGACATTGAAACACAAATAGAAACCTCGGGAGGACCATCATCTTAATCGCCTGCACTCTGCCCGCCAGGGACAGCGGCAGCATATCCCACCTTTTGAAATCCTCTTCCATTTGCTCCACCAGCCGAGTCTGATTGAGTTTGTGTAAGGTTCCCCAGCTCCTGGCTATCTGAATCCTCAGATATCGGAAGTTTCTTTCCACTCTCCTTAGCGGCAGGCCATCTATCCCTCTACTTTGGTCCCCAGGGTGTATTACGAAAAGCTCACTCTTTCCCATGTTAAGCCTATATCCTGAGAAATCTCCAAACTCCTTCAATAGCCGCATAACCTCTGTCATCCCCCCACTGGATCCGCCACATACAGCAGTAGGTCATCTGCGTAGAGTGACACTCGGTGTTCCTCTCCCCCTCTAACCACCCCTCTCCATTTCCTGGAGTCTCTCAGTGCTATGGCCAGTGGTTCAATTGCCAGCGCGAAAAGTAATGGGGACAGAGGGCAACCCTGCCTTGTTTCCCTATGTAACCGAAAATACTCCGATCTTTGCCGATTTGTGACTACACTTGCCATTGGGGCCCCATAGAGGAGATTAACCCAGCTGACAAACCCCTCCCCGAACCCAAACCTCCTCAGCACCTCCCATAAACACTCCCACTCTACCCTATCAAATGCCTTCTCTGCATCCATTGCCGGCACTATCTCTGCCTCCCCCTCTGCTGGGGGCATCATTATCACCCCCAATAGCCGTCGCACGTTGACATTCAATTGTCTCCCCTTTACGAACCCTGTTTGATCTTCGTGCACCACCCCCGGGACACAATCCTCTATCCTCATTGTCAGCACTTTTGCCAACAACCTGGCGTCCACATTCAGGAGCGAGATAGGCCTATAAGACCTGCATTGCAGCGGATCTTTATCTCGCTTCAGGATTAGTGATATCGTCGCCTCCGACATTGTCGGGGGTAGAGTCCCCCCTTCTCTGGCCTCGTTATAGGTTCTTACCAGCAGCGGGGCCAACAAGTCCACGTATTTCCTGTAAAATTCCACCGGGAACCCGTTAGGTCCTGGGGCCTTCCCTGCCTGCATGTTCCCCAGCCCTTTGGTCACCTCGTCCACCCCAATTGGCGCCCCCAGGCCTGCCACCTCCTGCTCCTCCACCTTCGGGAACCTTAGTTGGTCCAGAAACTGCTGCATCCCCACTTTTCCCTCTGGGAGTTGGGACCTATATAACCTCTCATAAAAGGTCTTAAACACCTCATTTACCTTCCCTGCTCTCCGCACCGTAGTTCCCGTTTCATCCCTAACTCCCCCTATTTCCCTCGCCGCTGTCCTCTTACGAAGCTGGTGGGCCAACAGGCGACTCACCTTTTCCCCATATTCATATCTCATCCCCTGTGCCTTCCTCCACTGTGCCTCTGCCTTCCCTGTGGTCAGCAGGTCAAACTGCGTCTGGAGTCTTCGCCTCTCCATATATAGTCCTTCGTCCGGGGCCTCCGCATACCTTTTATCCACAGTCAAAATCTTCCCCAGTAATCTTTCCCTCTCTTTGGCCTCTGTTTTCCCCTTGTGAGCCCTGATGGAGATCAACTCTCCCCTGACCACCGCCTTCAGCGCTTCCCATACTACCCCCACTCGGACCTCCCCATCATCATTGGCCTCCAGGTACCTTTCGATACATCCCCGCATCCTTCCGCAGACTCCCTCATCCGCCAATAATCCCACATCCAGTCGCCAGAGTGGGTGCTGTTCCCTCTCCTCTCCTAGTTCCAGATCCACCCAATGTGGGGCATGGTCTGAAACAGCTATGGCCGAGTACTCCGTTCCTTCCACCCTCGAAATCAGTGACCTTCCCAGTACGAAGAAATCTATCCGGGAGTATACCTTATGGACATGGGAGAAAAAGGAGAACTCTTTGGCCAGCGGTCTAGCAAATCTCCACGGATCCACTCCCCCCATTTGGTCCATAAACCCCCTAAGCACCTTGGCCGCTGCCAGCCTTCTTCCGGTCCTGGATCTAGATCTATCTAACCCTGGGTCTAGCATGGTATTGAAGTCCCCCCCCATTACCAGATTTCCTACCTCCAGGTCTGGGATACGTCCCAGCATCCGCTTCATAAATCCCGCATCACCCCAGTTCGGGGCAGATATATTTACCAGCACGACCTCCATTCCCTGCAGTCTGCCACTCACCATCACATACCTGCCCCCGCTGTCCGCTACAATGTTCCTAGCCTCGAACGACACCCGTTTCCCCACCAATATGGCCACCCCTCTATTCTTTGCGTCCAGCCCTGAGTGGAACACCTGTCCCACCCATCCTTTCCTTAACCTAACCTGGTCCGCCACCTTCAGATGCGTCTCTTGAAGCATGGCCACGTCTGCCTTCAGTCCTTTTAAGTGCGCGAACACTCGGGCCCTCTTAATCGGCCCATTTAGGCCTCTCACGTTCCACGTGATCAGCCGGACTGGGGGGCTGCCCGCCCCCCTCCCCTGTCGACTAGCCATCACCCTCTCTGGGCCAGTCCCACGTCCCGGTCCCGTGCACCCACCCGTCCCCCAGACGGCGCATTCCCGCCCCGCCCACCTTTTCTCTTACCAGCTCCCTTTCGATCCCAGCAGCAGCAACCCAGTTATCCCCCCCCCCCCCCCCCGCTAGATCCCCATCTAGCATGGTTACTCCCCCCATATTGCTTCCGAAAGTCAGCTGACTTCAACTGACCCCGGCTTCTCCCGCTCTCTCCTTGACCCCCCGTGTGTGGAACTCCCATCCTCCTTGCGCCTATCTTCCCGCCATCATCTCTCTAGTGCGGGAAAAAACCCGCACTTTCCTAGAACCATCCCGCCCCCTATGGCGCAGCTCCCCCTACAGCCCCGTTCCCATTCCCCATCCCCCGCCTGTGTCTCTTTTTCCCCCTCACTGGTGCCCACATTTCTCAGTGTCCCCCCGTCAAAGATCGTCCCGATAGAGTGAACCTCCCTTTCCCCAATTTACGTCTTTATACATCAACATTGTCGTTTCGCCTCCAACATCAGTCCCTCAGTTCTGGTCCAGTTTCTCTTTTTGGATGAAGGTCCATGCTTCTTCCGACGTTTCAAAATAGTAATGTCTATCCTGGTACGTGACCAATAATCGCGCCGGCTGCAACATCCCGAACTTCACTTTCTTCTTATGCAGCACCTCCTTGGCTCTATTGAAACTCGCCCTCCTTCTCGCCACCTCCGCACTCCAGTCCTGATACACTCGTATCACCGCATTCTCCCATCTGCTACTTCGTACCTTCTTGGCCCATCTCAAAACAACCTCTCTGTCGTTGAAGCGGTGAAATCGCACGACCATCGCCCTTGGTGGTTCTCCAGCCTTTGGTCTCCTCACAGGGACCCGGTGGGCCCCTTCCACTTCCGAGGGGGCCTCAGCTCCCATTAGCGAACGTAGCATCGTGCTCGCATAAGCCCCGCCGTCAGCTCCTTCCACTCCCTCGGGGAGACCCAAGATCCGGAGGTTCTTTCTCCTTGATCTATTTTCCAGGACTTCAATTCTTTCGATGCACTTCTTATAAAGCGCCTCGTGCGTCTGCATTTTGACCGCTAGGCCCAGGTTCTCGTCCTTGTTATCAGTTACCTTCTGCTCCACCACACGGAGCTCTATCGCCTGGGCCTTTTGTGTCTCTTTAAGCCCCTCGATTGCCTGTAACATCGGGGCCAGCACCTCCTTTTTTAACACCTCCACACACCGTCTGAGAAATACATCCTCGTCCGGTCCCCATGTCGCCTGGACTCCCTCCGACGCCATCTTGTTTCTTTCTTTCCTCTGCCGCTGCCCTCGAGGATCCTCCGTGATCTGGCCACCGCCGCCGATCTTTTCCTTGCACACTGGGGGGGGGGGACTCCCTGTTGCTTCACCCCACACCGGGTTTTGTCGCGGAAATTTCAAGTTGGGGCTCTCAAAAAGAGCCCGAAAGTCCATCAGAGCTGGAGCCACCGAAACGTGCGGCTTAGCTGAGCATCGCCGCAACCGGACGTCATCATTATACTTTTTAAATGCAGATTTTTAGTGAATTCAAATTGCACCATCTGCCATGATGGGGTTCGAACCCAGGACCACAGAGCATTACTCTGGGTCTCTGGATTACTAGTTTAGTGACAATACCACTATGCCACCGCCTCTCGCTGGTAACTGCTAATTTGCATGACCTATTCTAAATTTAGATTAAAGGTAAAAAGATAAATATTTTACAGATTAGAGCGACTAAAAGCCAATTGGAATTTTAAAAAAAATTAAAAGCTAATTAAATAAAATAGGGATTCAGGGCCAGTCAATGAGTTGTACCTGCATGATGTGGGAGCCCATTGTGGTTCCTACTGAAGACATCTATAGCAAGTGTTGGTTGCTTGACGAACTTTAGCTCCGAGTTAATGAGCTGGAGTCTGAGCTTCAGATGTTGTGACATATCAGGGAGGGGAAGTGCTACATGGATGCTGTGTTTCAAGAGGCAGTCACACCCCTTAGATTAACTACCTTGAATTCAGCCAGTGGTCAGGGACAGGAGGGTGTGACTATCAGTGAGGTAGGTAGAGGGATCCAGGAGGTAGGGTTGCAGGAAACAGCCCTTGTCCTTGTCCAGCAGGTTGGAGATTCTTGCTCCCTGTGTGGATAAGAGCGGGGTCTGTGGGGATGATGAGCAAACTGACCACAGCACCGTGATACAGGGAACCATTCAAGTGGGGGGAGAAAAAAGAAATGTGGTCGTAAAATCGAGGATAGTATAGTTAGGGGCATAGACATTGTTCTCTGTGACCAGGATCGAGAGTCCTGAAGGTTGTGATGCCTACCTGGTGCTCAGGTTCGGGACAGCTCATCTGAGCTGCAGAGGAACTTGGAGTGGGAGGGCAAAGATCCAGTTGTCGTGGTCCACATCAGGACCGACAAAATAGGTAGAAGAAGGATAGAGGGTCTGCTGAAGGAATATGAGCAGCTATGGGCTAAATTAAAAAGCAGAACCAAAAAGGTAGTCAACTCCGCATTACTACCTGAACCACGAGATAATTGAGCTAATAGGGTAAATAAGATTAAAGCGATAAATACATGGTTCATAGGGAGGTGTGGGAGAAATGGGCTCAAATTCATGGGACATTGGCATCAGTACTGGGGAAGAAGGGAGTTGTTCCGATGGGACAGTTTTCACCTGAATCAGGTTGGGACCAGAGTCCTGGTGAATCGGATAACTAGGGCTGTAGATAGGGCTTTAAACTAAATAGTTGGGGGGAGGGTTCAGTTGTATGGAAGATTAGAAAGTCAAAGTTAAAGCAAAGGATAGGAGTGCAGGTTAATAATGAGGAATTTAAATTAGTTAAAGTGGCTGAGGTTAGTAAAGTTTCCAGAACAAGTAATAGAATAGAGAGTAAGGAAAGAGGTGGACTCTAACTTCAGGCACAGCAGATAAGGATGAGAAGGGGGATGGTAACACAGGACTGAGGGTGATGTACCTAAATACGCACAGTGTACAAAACCAGGCAAATGAGCTGGCTTGGCACACTGATTGAAATTGGTGGGTCCAATGTTATTTGTGTCACAGAGACATGGCTGCAAGAGGTTCAGGGCTGGGATCTAAATATCCAAGATATGTGTCCTATTGAAAGGGCAGGCAGATACATAGAGGCTGCAGCATTGCTTCGTTAGTAAGAAATGAAATTGAATCAATAGCAAAAAGGGATATAGGGTCAGAAGGCGTAGAACCTGTACGGGTAGAGTTTAGGAATCACAAAGGGAAAAAGACCCTATTGGGAGTTATATAAAAGCGTCCTAGCAGTAATCAGGATGTGGGGCAGAAAATAAATCAGGACATACAAAAGGCATATAAGAAAGGCAATATTACAATAATCATGGGGGACTTCGATATCAAGGTGGACTGGCAAAATCAGGTTGGTAGTGGATCCCAAGAAAAGGAATTTGTGGAATATCTAAGAGGTGGGCTTTTAGAGCAGATTGTGGTAGGGCCCACTAGGGAACAGGCAATTCTGGATCTGGTGATGTGTAATGAGGCTGACTTGATTGGAGAATTTAAGGGGGCAGTGACCAAAGTATGAAAGAATTCACCGTGCAGTTTGAGAGGCAGAAGCTGGAATCAGATATAATGGCTTTGCAATTGAATAAAGGTAACTACAACAGCATGAGGGAGGAGTTGGCCAGAGTTGATTGGAAGAGGAGCTTAGCAGCGAAGACGCTGGAGCATTCCCAGCAATGGCTGGAGTTTTTGGGAGTTATTCAGGAGGCACAACAGAAATTAATCGCAAGGAAGAGGAAACATGCTCCGGGGAGGACGAGGCAACCATTGCTGACAAGGAAAGTCAGGGGCAGCATAACAGCAAAAGAAAAAGCATACAACGTGATGAGGATTTGTGGGAAGACAGAGGATTGGGAAACCTTTAAAAGCGAGCAGAGGACAACTAAAAAAGCAGTAAGCGGGAAAAGATGAAATATGAGTGTAAGCTAGCTAGTAATATAAAATAAGATTGCATGAGTTTTTTTGATATTAAAAAGGTAAGAGAGAGGCAAGAATGGACATTGGGTATCTGGAAAATGAGGCCTGAGAAGTAGTAATGGAGAACAAAGAGATGGCAGAGGAATTGAATAGGTACTTTGCATCAGTCTTCACGGTGAAAGACACCAGCGGCAAACCAGAACTTCAAGAGAGTCAGGGGGCAGAGATGAATATAGTGGCCATCACTAAAGAGAAGGTGATGTGGAAGCTGAAAGGTCAGGAGGTGGATAAATCATCCAGACCAAATGGACTGCACCACAGAGGTCTGAAGGAGACAGCTAAGGAGATTATAGAGGCAATGGTGGTGATCTTTCAGGAATCACTGGGGTCAGGAATGGTCCCAGAGAACTGGAAAATGACTAATGTGACAGCCCTGTTTAAGAAGGGAGAAAGGCAGAAGATGGGAAATTATAAGCCGGCCATTGGTAAGATTTTAGAGTCTATTTTTAAAGATGAGATTGTAGGGTACTTGGAAGTGCATGATAAAATAGGGCTGAGTCAGCATGACTTCGTAAAGGGGAGGTCATGCCTGACAAATCTGTTAGAATTCTTTGAGGAGGTAATGAAGAAGTTAGACAAAGGAGAGCCAGTGGATGTGATTTATTTCATTATCATAGATTATCATAGAATTTACAGTGCAGAAGGAGGCCATTCGGCCCATCGAGTCTGCACCGGCTCTTGGAAAGAGCACTCTACCCAAGGTCAACACCTCCATCCTATCCCCATAACCCAGTAACCCCACCCAACACTAAGGGCAATTTTGGACACTAAGGGCAATTTATCATGGCCAATCCACCTAACCTGCACATCTTTGGACTGTGGGAGGAAACCGGAGCACCCGGAGGAAACCCACGCACACACGGGGAGGATGTGCAGACTCCGCACAGACAGTGACTCAAGCCGGAATCGAACCTGGGACCCTGGAGCTGTGAAGCAATTGTGCTATCCACAAGGCTACCGTGCTGCCCCAACTGGGCTTCAAGAACTTCAAGAAGACGTTTGACAAAGTGCCATACAAAAGGCTGCTAAATAAGATAAGAGTCCATGGTGTTAGGGACATGGATAGAGGATTGGCTGACTGACAGAAGGCAGAGAGTGGGGATAAAGGTTTTATTTTTCAGGATGGCAGCCATAAGACCATAAGACATAGGAGCAGAATTAGGCCATTCACCCATCGAGTCTGCTCCGCGATTCAATCATGACTGATCTGTTTCTCATCTCCATTCTCCTGCTTTCTCCTCATAACCTCTGATCCTCCTATTAATCAATAACCTATGTACCTCTGTCTTAAAGTCACAGCCGGTGACTAGTGGTGTTACACAGTGGTCAGTGTTGGGGCCACAACCAATCCTGATATATAATAACGATCTGGAAGAAGCAACTGAGGGCATTGTTGCTCAGTTTGCAGATGATTAAAAGATATGTAGAGGGGCAGGTAGTGTTGAGGAAGCAGAGAAGCTACAGAAGGACTTGGACAGTCTAGGAAAGTGGGCAAGAAATGGCAGATGGAATACAATGTGGATATGTGTGTGGTTATGCACTTTGGTAGGAAGAATAGAGGCATGGATTATTTTCTAAATGGGAAAGGCTTCATAAATCTGATGCACAGAGGGGCTTTGGAGTCCTAATTCAGGATTCTCTTAAGGTTACCATGTAGGTTCAGTCGGCAGATAGGAAGGCAAATGCAATGTTAACATTCATTTCGAAAGGACTGGAAGACAAGTGCAGAGGTGGACTGTTGAGTCTGTGTAAGGCTCTGGTCAGAACCCATTTGGAATATGGTGAGCAGTTTTGGGCCCTGTATCTAAGGAAGGATGCGCTGGCCTTGGAGGGGGTCCAGAGGAGATTCACAAGAACGATCCTGGGAATGAAGAGTTAATTATATGAAGAGTGGTTGACAACTCTGGGCCTGTAATCAATGGAGTTTAGAAGGATGAGGGGGGGGAATCTAATTGAAACTTACACAATACTGAGAGGCCTAGATCGTGTGGACATCATCATAGAATCATAGAATTTACAGTACAGAAGGAGGCCATTCAGCCCATCGAGTCTGCACCGGCCCTTGTAAAGAACACCCCACTTAAGCCTCCACCCTATCCCCATAACCCAGATACCCCACACCTAACCTTTTTGGACACTAAGGCCAATTTATGATGGCCAATCCACCTAACCTGCACATCTTTGGACTGTGGGAGGAAACCGTAGTACCCGGAGGAAAACCCACACAGACACGGGGAGAATGTGCAGACTCCGCACAGACAGTGACCCAATCCGGAATCGAACCCGGGATCCTGGAGCTGTGAAGCAACTGTGCTAACCACTGTGCTAGCATTCTGCCCCAGGATGTTTTCACTGGTAGGAGAGACTAGAACCTGGGGACATATCTAAAGGGAAGATCTTTTAAAACTGAGATGAAGAGGAATTTCTTCAGCCAGAGGGTGGTCAATCTGTGGAACTCATTGCCGCAGAAGTCTGTGGAGGCCAATTCATGAGTGTCATTAAGACAGAGGAAGCTAGGTCCTTGATTAATAAGAGGATCAGGGGTTGCGGGGGGAAGGCAGGAGAATGGGGGTGACAAAGATATCAGCAAGATCGAATGGCGGAGAAGACTCGATGGGCGGAATGGCTTAATTTTGCTGCTATGTCTTATGGTCTATATTCGAAACTCAATAGTATTTTTTCTAATTAAATTCACAATACCTTATGCATTTACACTGACACAACTTACACCTCATTGCCTGTTTGCAAATCTTAACTTGATTTCATTTTTTTATTCTGGTGTTTTCTTTAAATTTCTGGGGCGGGATTCTCCCAGACCTGGACCGGGCTGGAGAATCCCTGCGACCGGGCCACGCCGCCATGACGCCGGCACACAATTCTTTGCAGAGCGGAGAATCGGTGCCATTGGCGCTGGCGTGGTTGGCGTGGCGCCAGTCGTGGGCCGCTCTACGCGGCTGGCCCGCCGATTCTCGGCCAGGGAAGGACCGAGCGGCCGCCATGGAAACGCTGAGTCCCACCGGCGCCGTCCACACCCGCTCTTATCTGGCGGGAACTCAGCGTGGAAGGGGTCGGGTGGTGGCCTGTGACGGGGAAGGGGTGCTCCGACCCGGGGGGGGGGGGGGGGGCGCCTCCGATGCAGCCTGGCCCGCGCTTGGGGCCCACCAATTAGCGGGCCGGCCTCTCTTGCTGGGGACTCATTTCCTACGCGCGGCAGCTGTAGCCCTGCGCCATGTTGCGTCGGGGCCGGCAGGTTGAAGGAAGCCAATGCGCATGCGCGGATCCCGCAGCGTCCAGTTCGCGCCAGGATCGGCAGCTGGAGTGGCGTGAACTGCTTCAGTGTCGTGCTGGCCACCTGTAGGAGGCAGAATTAGTCCTGGGAGCGGCCCGTTCACGCCGTCGTTAAACGCGACGGTGTTTACGACAGCATGGGAACTCTGTCCTGGGTGAGAGAATCCCGCCCCTGATCTTAACATAGAACAAAGAGTTCTAACATAGAATAATCATTATGATTATGGCAGATCATCCAACTCTGTAACCTGTTCCTGATTTTCCCCCATATCCTTTGATCACTTTAGCCCAAGAGCTATATCTAACTCCTTCTTGAAACAAACGTTTTGGCCTCAACTGCTTTCTGTGGTAGAAAATTCCACAGATTCACCACTTTCTGGGTGAAGAAATTGCTCCTCGTCTCAGTCCTACAGGATTTACGCTAATCGTTAGACTCTGACCCCTAGTTTTGGACTCCCCCGCCATCAGGAACATTCTTCCTGCATCTTGTCCTGTTAGAATTTTATAGGTTTCTGAGATTTCCCCCCCCCCCCTCAATCTTCTAAATACAGTAAATATAATCAGAACTGACTCAACATCTCCTTATACGTCAGTCCTGCATTCTCAGGAATCAGGCTGGTAAACATTAGCTGTACTCCCACCAGAGCAAGCACATCCTTGCACAGATAAGGAGGCCCAAACCACACATAATATTCCAGGTGTGGTCGTACCAAGGTCCTGTATCACTGCAGCAAAATATCCCTGCTCCTGTACTTGAATCCTCTTGCTATGAAGGCCAACATACAATTTACCTTCTTCCCTATACGCTGTCTATTTTCTTTCCTTTCTGATTCTTTATCTTGTACTTTATAATCCATATTTAACTTCAGATTTCTCCTGATATTCTTCTCAAGGCAGCAAGTGCGAACTTTAATTTAATTGAACGGTCAATTTTATTTGTTCTGATTGGATTTTATTGTCCCCCTGCCTATTAGTTTAAACCTTCGCCTACATGATTAATAACACTGCCAACAAGGACATCTATTCTAGATATGCTCAGGTGAAGCCTATTCATCCTATCCACCATTCTTGGCTCAGAACTGGTCCTAATGAATGTCCCGGAAATATAATCCCTTCCTTCTTATCATCTTTCCAGACATACACTGTTATATTGCTATCACGGTACTGAGTTCTTATTTTCTTATGAACAAATCTACTGAGTTTAGCCCATTTGAATCATTTTATGGCCATGAAATACAGGGTCCATTAAAATTCATGAAAGAAGTTTCTAAAACAACAGGTCGAATCCTCAATGTTGGATTATGTGTCCACGTTTCTGGAAAGACTCAGGAGCTTGTCAGGTAGACCAGGTATATTCAAAAGGTTTCGGGAGAAAGAATGAAAATGAATGCAGACAAACATACCTGATCCAGAACATTCCAAGCTGGAGATGAGGGACGGGTATTGTTGCCTTTGCAGGGTGAACCTCTGACAGTGAAATTCAGTGGCCCCTATAAAATAATTAGGAGGGTGAGTAAGGAACCTACCTCATAGATACTTCTGACCGTAGGAAGAAGGGCTGATAATTAGGTGGATTGGCCATGCTAAATTGCCCCTTAGTGCCCAAAAGGTTAGGCGGGGTTACTAGGTTACGGGGATAGGGTGGAGGAGTGGGATTAGGTAGGGTGCTCTTTCCAAGGACCAGAGCAGACTCGATGGGCCGAATGGCCTCCTTCTGCACTGCAAATTCTATAATTCTATGATAAGAATTTGATATTCGGAGGGATTCTAAAATTACTACCTTTGAGGAACTGTTTGTCACATTGGTGCAAATTATTAAGACCTAAAACATGCATGCAGCTTCATGACATGTAAACATCTTCATCTCAATATCCCTCAGTCCACTAGTATATTTTCAGGCCTGATACACTTTCTTCCAATTAAATTTTCACCCTTTGTTGCACCCTTAGCCCACTACATAAGAACATAAGGAGGTGGATTCTCCAGTCCCCCAGATGTGTATTTCTCGGCAGCGAGCTGTTCGCTGGCGATGGAATTGTCTCTTCCCGCCACTTGCCAATTGGAATTCCCATTGAAGCCATCCCATTCGCTGGGAATCCTGCGGGCAGAGGTGCGATGGTAGTGGGAACAGAGAATCCCAACGGCTGGAGAATTCCAGCCAAGAATGTAACTTGGTGACTGAACAGGTAGACAAGGGTAGAGCAGTTGATGTGGTGTATATGGATTTCAGCAAAGCGTTTGATAAGGTTCCCCACGGTAGGCTATTGCATAAAATACGGAGGCTGGGGATTGAGGGTGATTTAGAGATGTGGATCAGAAATTGGCTAGCTGAAAGAAGACAGAGGGTGGTGGTTGATGGGAAATGTTCAGAATGGAGTTCTGTCACAAGTGGAGTACCACAAGGATCTGTTCTGGGGCCGTTGCTGTTTGTCATTTTTATCAATGACCTAGAGGAAGGCGCAGAAGGGTGGGTGAGTAAATTTGCAGACGATACTAAAGTCGGTGGTGTTGTCGATAGTGTGGAAGGAAGTAGCAGGTTACAGAGGGATATAGATAAGCTGCAGTGCTGGGCTGAGAGGTGGCAAATGGAGTTTAATGTAGAGAAGTGTGAGGTGATTCACGTTGGAAGGAATAACAGGAATGTGGAATATTTGGCTAATGGAAAAGTTCTTGAAAGTGTGGATGAGCAGAGGGATCTAGGTGTCCATGTACATAGATCCCTGAAAGTTGCCACCCAGGTTGATAGGGTGGTGAAGAAGGCCTATGGAGTGTTGGCCTTTATTGGTAGAGGGATTGAGTTCCGGAGTCAGGAGGTCATGTTGCAGCTGTACAGAACTCTGGTACGGCCGCATTTGGAGTAATGCGTACAGTTCTGGTCACCGCATTATAGGAAGGACGTGGAGGCTTTGGAGCGGGTGCAGAGGAGATTTACCAGGATGTTGCCTGGTATGGAGGGAAAATCTTATGAGGAAAGGCTGATGGACTTGAGGTTGTTTTCGTTAGAGAGAAGAAGGTTAAGAGGAGACTTAATAGAGGCATACAAAATGATCAGAGGGTTGGATAGGGTGGACAGTGAGAGCCTTCTCCCGCGGATGGAAATGGCTAGCACGAGGGGACATAGCCTTAAACTGAGGGGTAATAGATATAGGACAGAGGTCAGAGGTAGGTTCTTTACGCAAAGAGTCGTGAGGCCGTGGAATGCCCTACCTGCTACAGTAGTGAACTCGCCAACATTGAGGGCATTTAAAAGTTTATTGGATAAACATATGGATGATAATGGCATAGTGTAGGTTAGATGGCTTTTGTTTCGGTGCAACATCGTGGGCCGAAGGGCCTGTACTGCGCTGTATTGTTCTATGTTCTATGTAAGGAATAGGTGCAGGAGTCGGCCATTCGGGCCGTTAAGCCAGCTCTGCCAATTACAGCTGATTTTGTTGTGGCCTTAACTCCACTTTCCTGTTTGTCCCTTCTTAACTCCATCAAACTCAGCCATGAATGTATTCAATAACCCAGCCTCCACTGCTCTGTGGTGAAGAGAATTAGTGACCCTATGCAAAGAAACTCGTCCTCATCGCCATCTTAAGTGGGAAATTCCTTATTTGGAAACTACCCCCTAGTTCTGATTCAGCATCTACTTTGCAAAGGACCCCCTGGACATTTTCAGCCTACTGATTTAGCTTCAGATTGATACATCTGAAGCAGAGTACTGCATTGATTCAGAATCACCCCAACTAATGTCTTTCCTGGCCTCCACGCCAGCTTTCCAACTACAAACATGTGCAACTTACTGAGAACTTCACCACAGCAAAATACCTTTCCTCCAGAGCTGTCTTGATTCATAAAAATAGTTAGGAGTTATTGCCACCTGGTGGTGGAAACTAATAAGATTTTAATCAAGAGAGGAAGTTTTGATCAGTTCATTTCAGGAATTAATTGATTCTGTTACAAAAGATCATGCAATAATGAAAAAGTTTCCTTGTTGTTCAGAGCAATGAAAATGGCCAAAACTGTTTTCACTGAGGCATTGCAGCAACAATGGAAAAGGGACATCTTTCATTCTCACTGCAAAGTATAAATATTTCCTACTTTCTCTGTTTTTAGCTTTGACAAAGGGTCATCTGGACTCAAAACGTTAGCTCTTTTCTCTCCCTACAGATGCTGCCAGACTTGCTGAGATTTTCCAGCATTTTCTTTTAGGTTAATGGAAAAGGGACAGCCTGGTTGACACTTTGAGCAAAATAGCTAATTCTGCTGATAATACAGAACAGGTGAGTCCGCTTGGCCACTTGTTAACCACCCGGATATTCAGTTGTGAAGGGTGTACAGCAGTCATGTAGCCACCTGCGATGGCCACCTGCAAAGAATGATGGGAATTATGGCCAGGTTTGGAACACAGACAAGCTGTAGCTTGTATCTTTGCAAATGGCAGCCCAGAAGTATGCAGGAATTCACACCTGCAAATGGGCCATTTAAGGCGATTTGAAATAACAATGGGACCATCAGGCTCATCGCATCATCTTCCAGACTAGGTGGCCACTGAGGTCCACCCCAAAAGTGATGTGGCAGCCCCTGATTGGATGTGACCAATCAGAGGGTGGAGCCCTGAGGAATTGATTGACACTGACCCAGAAACTGCCCACAAAAGGGGCGGGGAAAAATCAAGCTAGTTAAAAGACAATGCAGCCATGTGTTCTGTCTCTTTTGGACCCGACCTGTGCCAGCCTCCTTTGAACCCGGCCTGTGCCAGCCCAACTGCAGCATAACAACCAGACAGCCAAGTTCAAGACCAACGATCGCTACCTGACGGATGAGCCCAGCAGATACAGAGACACTTCTTCAAACCAGCCACGTGATCAAGATAAAGGCCTTATCCACTTGCACAAAGCCGGTTGCCCTGAAATTAAGTATAGGTTATTGTAGTTGTTAGGTGTAGTTTAACTTGTAGTGTTTTGTGTTGCATGTCGAAGTAATCCTTGTGTGCAAATAAACTACCTTTGAACTTGAACTGACTAACTGGTTGTGTGGTCCTTTGATCGATATCCGGAGTAAAGCCTTGTGGTGGTATCATTTGATACCTGGCGACTCTAAAGAGCATCATTATTAATTGGCAACATTACTCTGGTGCCGATTGGCAAGATTATTGGCGAACTCTGACGGGACTCGAATTAGAAGTGATTTTGAGCCCAGCCTACAATGGAGCAGCTTCTACAGGCCATGCAGGAGAGCTTTTTAGCTCTGAAGTGCGATAACTTGGAGCCGCTCCAGAAGTCGATTGGGAAAAAAGGCTGGATGATCAGGCTGAGAAGCTCCAGAAGCTGGAGAAGATGGTGGAGGAGCAGGCCGACTTTCAAACGGTGGTGGACATGGAGATTCGGAGGTTGAGGGATCAGCAAAAAATGCTCCTGGAAAGGCTGGAGGACCTGGACAACAGATCTCGCCAGCAGAATGTAAGAATCATTGGCCTCCCAGAGGGGGCTGAGAGGCTGGATGCTGCCGCGTATGTGGAGGGTACGTTTCAGAAGCTGCTGGGGAACGAGGTGTTCCCTCGCCCGCCGTTGGTGGACAGGGCACACAGAGTGCAAGTGAGGCAGCCGCGACGAGGGGGTCCCGCACGAGCGATGGTGTTCCGGTTCCACAGGTACCTGGACAAGGAGCAGGTTTTGCAATGGGCCAAGAGCACACAAAGCTGTACTTGGGACAATAGCACCCTGCGTGTTTACCAAGACCTGAGTATTGAGGTAGTCAGGAGGAGGGGAGGCTACAGGCAGGTGAAGGAGATTTTGTATAAGAACAAGGTGAAATTCGGGCTGCTTTTTCCGGCGCCACTGTGGGTTATGTATGAGAGTCAGCACCATTATTTCGAGGAACCCGAGGAGGCGATGGACTTTGTTAAGAAGCGAGGGCTGGCCCTGAGCTGAGGACTCTTGGACTCATGGTAGAACTTTTAAGTCTATTTTGTTTCTCTCTCGCTGTGAGAGATGCCTGCATGCTTGGGTCCGTTCTTTTCGTTTTTTCCGACCTTTTTAGGTGGATGTATTTTGGTTGCGATGTGTTTTTCTTGTTCTTTTTCGTGGTTTCCTTGAATGTTTCCTTTTTGGGTTATTTGTTTGGTTGGAGTTTTGGTAGGGGGAAAATAATAAAAAGAAAATAGTCAAAAAGGTGCGGTTATGATGGGGGTTTCGGGGGAATTTTCTGCAATCTTTTTCTGTGTTTGGAGGGGAAGGGCTGAGAGTGCCTGGTACTTCTTATCTCTATCTGTTTGATCTAGATTGCACTATTGTTGGGGATGTTTCTGACTTGTAGAGAGTATTTGTTTAAGCAGGACTGGTTTGGGGAAGTGGTATGGATGGGCCGGGGGGAGGGGAGCCAGGGAACAATGGGTGAGAGATGCGCTGGCGCCGAAGCTGGGAGCCACCAGGCTAGCTGGGTGGGCTAGTCAACGAAAGCCAGGAGGGGGGTGTTCATATAGTTAGATTAGAGCAGGGGTTAGGTGGTAGGATGGTGTTGCTAGGGGGGGAGGGGGGGGGAGTTGATCTGCTGACGAGGATGGAAATTGGACATGGCAACAGTGGGGAGGTCATGGGTGGAGCCAGCCAGGAGGCGTGCCAGAGGATATATGACACATGGCTGGGGGGCTGGCCAAGGAAAGGGGATGGCTGATCGGCAAAGGGGGGAGGCGAAGTGCCCCCCCCCCCAACCAGGCTGATCACCTGGAATATTAGAGGGCTAAACGGGCCAGTGAAGAGGGTGCGTGTGTTCGCGCATTTGCGGGTTCTGAAGGCGGACGTAGTCATGCTGCAGGAGTCGCACCTGAAAGTGGCAGGCCAGATTAGGCTAAGGAAGGGCTGGGTTAGTCAGGTCTTTCATTCGGGGCTCGACACTAAGACTAGGGGGGGTTGCGATCCTGATTAATAAAAGGGTTCAATTTGAGGTGGAGGGTACAGTTGCAGATGGGGGCGGCAGATTTGTTATGGTTAGGGGTAAGCTCGAAGGGGTGAGAGTAGTGTTGGTTATTGTGTATGCCCCTAATTGGGATGATGTGGATTTTATCAGGAGGTTGCTAGGGAAGATCCCCGACATGGACTCGCGCAAACTGCTCATGGGTGGGGACTTTAACACAGTCCTGGACCCGAGCCTGGATCGGTCGTGTTCAAAAATGGGCAGGTTGCCAACGATGGCAAAGGAACTGAGAGGGTTCATGGAGCAAATGGGGGGAGCTGATCCGTGGAGATTTAGCCGGCCGTCGGCGAGGGAGTTTTCGGACTACTCCCATGTACACAAGGTGTATTCCCAAATTGATTTCTTTGTCATGAGTAGGGACTTGCTGGTAGGGATGGTGGGGACAGAATATTCCACAATTGCCATATCGGACCATGCTCCACACTGGGTAGATCTACAGATTTGTAAGGATAGCTTTCAGCGCGCACAATGGAGGCTGGAAGTTGGACGAGACGGTGTGTGAGAGACTCATTCAGAATTACCTGCAGGTAAATGATACCAGAGAAGTCTCAGCAGCGGTGATCTGGGAGGCGCTGAAGGCAGTGGTGAGAGGGGAGCTGATCTCAATCCGGGCCCATAGGAAGGATAGCGGATGTGGAGGGAAATCTGGTGGAGGACCCGGCAGGGCTGAACAAGGTGTTTATGGACTTTTATAGTAAGCTGTTCACTTCGGAACCCCCAGGGGACCGGAGGGGATGAGGCGATTCCTGGACGGACTAACCTTCCCAAGCGTGGGTAGGGGGGTGGTAGACGGATTGGGGGCCCTGGTCAGGATTGAAGAGGTATTGGGGGGCCTGAAGGTCATGCAGTCAGGTAAAGCCCCGAGGCCGGATGGGTATCCGGTGGAGTATTATAAAAAGTTTGCCAAGATAGTGGGGCGTACCGGACGTAATTGCGGAGTTCATAAAGGGTAGGCAACTGGTGGCCAATCTAAGAAGGCTGCTTAATGTGATTATGGTTCCTCCGGAGAGCAGGGAGGCAGAGATAGTGGTAGATATGGATGCGGAAACGGCTTTTGACCGTGTCGAGTGGGACTATCTGTGGGAGGTGCTGGGACGGTTTGGGTTCGGGGAGGAGTTCATTGACTAGGTTAGGCTGTTATATCAGGCGCCAGAGGCTAGTGTAAGGATGAACAGGACGACATCAGATTATTTCAGACTGCACTGCGGGACAAGACAGGGTTGCCGTCTCTCCCCACTGCTGTTTGCGCTGGCCATAGAGCCGCTGGCAATTGCCCTGAGAGCTTCAAGGGACTGGAAAGGGCTGGTCCGGGGGAGAGTGGAACATAAAGTCTCGTTATACGCGGATGACCTCCTGTTTTACGTATCGGACCCAATGGCGGGGATGGACGGTATCATGGAAACCCTGGGGGAATTTGGCTGGTTTTCAGGATATAAACTGAACGTGGCTAAGAGCGAGTTGTTTTTAATTCAGGCAAGGGGGCAGGAGGGTAGGCTGAAGGGGTTGCTTTTCAGGTTGGTAGGAGAAAGCTTCAGAAACTTGGGGATACAGGTGGCACGGGACTGGGACAAGTTGCATAAGCTCAACCTGTCCCGACTGGTGGGATGAGTGAGGGAGGAGGTTCAGAGTTGGGATGCGATCCCGCTGTCACTAGCGGGGAGGGTGCAGACTGTTAAGATGATGATTCTCCCTAGATTCTTGTTCATATTTCAGTGTCTCCCCGTTTTCATCCCGAGGTCCTTCTTTAAGAGGCTGAATAAAATTATTCTGGGATTTGTCTGGGTGGGGAAGTCCCCACGGGTGAGGAAGGTGATGCTCGAAAGGAACAGAGGGGAGGGGGGGCTGGCGTTGCCGAACTTCAGCAACTACTACTGAGCGGCCAACATAGTGATGATAAGGAAATGGATGGTGGGTACGGGGTCGGTTTGGGAGCGGATGGAGGCTGCTTCGTGCAGGGGCACCAGTTTGGCAGCCCTGGTTACGGCGCCTCTGCCGCTCCCGCCGGCGCGGTACTCCATCAGCCCTATAGTGGTGCCGGCTTTGCGGATCTGGGGCCAGTGGAGGAGGCATATAGGGGAAGTGAGAGCATTAGTGTGGACCCCAATCTGCGGCAATCACCGATTTGCCCCGGGGAACATGGACCGTAGGTATCGACTGGCGGAGGGCGGGGATTGCGAGGGTGGGTGATCTGTTCTTGGAAGGGAGCTTCCCGAGCATGAGGGCGTTGGAGGAGAAGTTTGGGCTGGCGGGAGGGAATGACTTTAGATACTTGCAGGTGCGGGATTTTGTGCGCAGGCTGGTGCCATCCTTCCCACGCCTCCCGCCAAAGGGGAGGCAGGACAGGGTAGTATCGAGGGGAGAGGTAGGTGGGGGTAGAGTCTCAGATATTTACAAAGAACTAATGGGAGCAGAGGATACACAGACTGAGGACCTGAAGCTTAAGTGGGAAGAGGAGCTCGGCGGGGAGATGGAGGACGGTATTTGGGCAGAAGCTCTGAGCAGAGTAAACATGACTGCAACATGCGCCAGGCTCAGCCTGATCCAGTTTAAGGTCGTGCACCGGGCCCACATGACGGATGAGTAAATTCTTCGGGCTGGAGGACAAGTGTGCCAGATGCGCTGGTGGGCTGGCTAATCACGTGCACATGTTCTGGTCGTGCCCTAAACTCAAGGGGTACTGGCAGGGATTCGCGGACATCATGTCCTGGGTTTTGAAAACTGGGGTGGTAATGAGTCCTGAGGTGGCAATGTTTGGGGTGTCGGAGGACCCGGGAGTCCAGGAGGAGAAGGAGGCTGACGGCCTGGCCTTTGCTTCCCTGGTAGCCGGCGACGAATACTGTTGGCATGGAGGGACTCAAGGCCCCCGAAGACCAAAATATGGCTATCAGACATGGCGAGCTTTCTCGGTCTAGAGAAAGTTAAGTTCGCCTTGAGAGGTACACTATCGGGGTTCGCCCGGAGGTGGCAGCCATTCATTGACTTCTTCGCGGAGAATTAACCATCAGTAAATGTGTGTGGGGGGGGGGGGGTGGGACTAGGGTAGAGTAGGGGGTAGTATAGGCAGGTCCTTGCGAAAATTAAGTTGTGGTTTGTACTATGCGTTATTTGCTTTTCCTTTTTGTGCAGTACTATACAATGTCATTGTTTTATATACCAAAAATACCTCAATAAAATTGTTTATTAAAAAAAAAGAAGTGATTTTGTCACTCCGAGAGAACCCACAAACTTTGAAATCCAATTGCGTGAAAGAGAAAGAACCACAAGTGCAAGCCCGTATTGCCCAAATCACCGAATTTTGGAAGTGTGTACATTTTAAATATTTCTTTATTCTCCTCCTTTTTCACATTTTCTCCCAAATTTACACCCATCAACAATAAACAATAATCAGTAACAAATATGTCAATCCCCATATCAATAACAACAATCCCATCCTCCCACCAAACCCCAAACATTAGCCCGCATGTTCACATAAACAAATACCAAAAAGGAATCAGGAATCACCCAGAGTGACCATCAACACACACCGCCCCCCTCCCCCAAACCCTCCCACCCACCCATCCAGTTCTTGAAAGTGCATGATGAATAATGCCCATGAATTGTAGAACCCCTCCATCCTTTCCCTCAGTTCAAACTTAACCTTCTCAAGAGTCAAGAATTCCAACAGGTCCCCCCGCCACGCCAGTGCACAGGGTGGAGAGGTTGCTCTCCAACCCATCAGGATCCGCCTTCGGGCGATCAACGAGGCAAAAGCTACAACATCTGCCTCCGCACCGGTTTCCAACCCTGGCTGGTCCGACACCCCGAATATGGCCACCCAGGGGCCCGGGTCCAGTTTCACGTGCACCACTTTAGAAATTACCCTAAAAACCTCCTTCCAGTAATCCTCTAGCTTTGGACAGGACCAAAACATATGAACGTGATTGGCGGGCCCCCCCCCCCCGCAAGATTCACACACATCTACTCCTTCAAAGAATTGGCTCATCCTCGCCCTCGTGAGGTGTGCTCTGTATACCACCTTCAGCTGTATCAGCCCCAACCTCACGCACAAGGTAGAGGCATTCACTCTCCGGAGCACCTCACACCAGAACCCATCTTCCATATCCTCTCCCAACTCTTCCTCCCACTTTGCTTTGATCCCTTCCAGTGGTGCCTTCTCCCCTTCCAAAATAGCTCCGTACACCGCTGACACTACCCCTTTCTCCAGTCCCGTTGTCGTCAGCACCTCCTCCAGAAATGTGGAGGCCGGTTCCTCCGGGAAGCTCTTTATCTCCTTTCTGGCAAAATCTCGAATCTGCATGTATCTAAGCATTTCTCCCTGCTCCAGCCCATACTTCGCTTCCAGCTCCTTCAATCCTGCAAACCGACCCCTAAGAAACAAATCTTTTAGTGTCTTAATCCCCTTCTCCTCCCATTTCCGAAAATTTTCATCCCACCTCACTGGCTCAAATCTGTGGTTCCCCCGAATCGGCATTTCCCTTGACCCTGCCCCCAACCCGAAGTGTTGGCGAAACTGCCTCCAAATTCTCAATTAAGCTATTATTACTGGACTCTCTGAGTACTTCCCCAGGGCTATCGGGAGCGGCGCTGTTGCAGGTGCTTTCAATCCCAACCCCCTGCACAAACTCTCCTCCATTCTGACCCACTGGGAGGAAGTGTGTACTAACCTGCATGCGTACTAACAGGGATATAAGATAAACTCGTTAGATTGTGTCAAAACTATCGAGGGAATTGTGAACCGGAAAATAGCTTAGGCCATAATCGCAGTTCAAATCGCCGCCTTATCCCCCCTGTCCCAAATTAAAGGTAGGGAAAGAGAAATCAAAGTAGTGCAAGAGAAATTAATGATAGGAAACAGAGATCAATGGTAGGAAACAGAGATTAAAAGTAGAGCAAGAGAGATTAGAAGCAATGGACACAAAAGCGATGGAACGTTTAATGAACCCACAGGAACTCGAGGTCGCAGCGACCAACAGAGCAGAGCAGTGCCCCATATGGGAAGAAGAGTTGAGGAAGTACTTAAAGGGGAAAGGATGGTCCCTTTGGTCCGATTTTTGTTCAAATGAAGAGTCAGGACCAGGAAGCATAGCACAAACCTAACCGAGGTGCATAAGAAAAATGCAGCGAAAGTGCGAAAGCCGATGGCAATAGTGTCCTGTTTGGCACAGTTGCAAGGCCCAGAGGAGGTCGTGAGGACGCTCCGCAGGCAGCTAGTTGAGAAAGAAGAGAAGAATGAGGGAAACAATAACGAAAGCGAAAAGATCATTGAGCAACTCCGGGATCAGTTGGCTAATGTCAAATGTCAAACGGGCACACCAATCTTGTTTAGTTCACCTTAGCAGCTTTTAGACCCAGTACGATAAAGCCGACCAAGATACACAGCGCACAGTCTTGGTACGAGAAGAGATGGAACAGCAGGTAGCACAATTAACGAGACAATGCATGGATTTAAAGGCAGCTTTACGAGCGTTCCATAGCTCCACTACAGAACAAAGACAGAGCACAGTAGACCACGGGAAATGTAGACAACAAATCGAGAAGTTGCAGTCACTGCTTTCAGTGCAAAACGGATTTAGAGATACCTTTGGACAAAATTTAGATGAGGACGGTACCTCCAATTGGCAAGAACTAAATGAAACCACCCAGAGATATGTGGAGAACACAGAAAATCACAATAGAGCCCCCCATGTCCCGAAAAGGAAAGCACCCGCACCACCGGCTGCACAGGCAGTACACTCTCCCATGAATCCGGTCACCACACAGCTCAAGTCATCGGATCGGGAGGAGCCTGATTGCATTTACACCACCCCATTATCCATCACCCAATTGAGAGATGCCTGCGCAAAAATTGATCCATTCGAACCCACCGCAGACCCGCATAATTTCTTTGAGAGAGTACGCCAGCAAAAGGTTATGTACGGTCTAGACAAAGGGGAGGAAGTTAAACTTATAGTAATGAGCCTTGACCAGTCTGTCAGCTCAGCTTTACCAGAAGCCCAGAATATAGGAGGAGGAACCCTACAGGAGATGAAAATGGCCATTTTAGATGCGATCGGGTACAGCAAGGGAGACGCCGTCGAAGGTTTGAACCGTTGTAGGCAAAAGAAGGGAGAGCATCCGACCGCATTTGCAGGTCGCCTTTGGATCCATTTTACAGCAGTATTTGGGGATTTGAACCGCGCACACTTAGATAATGACAACACCATTAAATGGGACCGCACTTTAGTCTCCCACGCCACAGAAGCAGGTCAAAAGGCTTGTGTGAATTACGACCCCGCAGACTCCACACACAATGAAGTGTGGGTATTAAAGCGACTCTCCAGAGCTTGGGAGCAATCCCTACACAGGGAGGCAGATCAGGAACAGATAGAAATAAATGTGCACCCAGTTAGAACTAACCAGGGACCCGCATGGATAAATGAGGGTAGAGGAGAAGTCCAATATCCAGGGAACCATACCCAAGGGAGCAATACACCAGAGAGTCTGCTCCACCTTACGTGCCCGCGGGTCATGTTACAACTGTGGGCAGTCAGGACACTTCGTCCGAGATTGCAGGAGACTCCCACCACCAGCTAGACCAGCCCCCAGATATGAAAGAGAACACCACCCACAGCAGCCACAAGGTCCCAGCTGCCCCATGCAAACTGTGAGCACTTACCCACCACTTCTCATGGCAGGGACACCTCAGCAATGCCACTTCATTTTTGTTTCTCTCCTCCTGCCTCTCTTCTTCGGTCACACTACACCGACTCTATCTGCTAGTTACACCCCAGGCCAAATGTGATTGCGGCTAACAAATATATAAAACTGGCTGCCCCGAAATTCGGCTGGTTGTGACTAAAGAAAGACTGGTTGAAGAAATTGTCCACCCACTCCAAGCATCGACCACCAGCTGCGAGAGTCTCTGTACTTTAAAAATTTACATTTCTTGTCTCTCCAAAATGGTATTTCAAAAAAAAAAAAAAATGAGGGAGTCACACATGGTGACGATCAGAATGGGTAATTGGAGTAAAGAGAGAAAGACAAGTAAAACGAGATATTAACTGAAGATAATAACATATTATGCGTGCACCCCCAGGATCACATGGAACACGGAAGAAGACAAGATGAAGCAAGAACCGCTGACATATGTTTTGATCTTTGCTGGGCTTCTGCAACTACGCACGCAATGGACTATTTTAATGTACACCACACCAAGCCCGAAGACTACCACACAACATGACACCCCTAGCCCGGACACCACACCACACACAAAGACAGACACCGAAACCCCCACTTGGTGCAAAAACATTGCCAAATGGTACCCCCTTTCAGCCACAGTAGAGGCCCTTCTAGTAATTGCAATAATCTGCAATGTCATTTAGACACTTCGACTCCGTAAATGGCGAGCAAAAGCCTCCCGCTCCCCGATATGTACAGTTCGAGCCCCCTTTTTCGGCATCCAACAAAACTGAATTACCTGCTGTAAGAATTATAACCATGTACCTCTGTAAACATTGCTAGATTAAGTAGAAATGTAATGCTGCTGCTTAAAAATTTTTGTACTGTACATACGTTCTTTTTGATATTCACCAGCAGCATAAGAGTAATTTAGATAGTGTTAGTTAGAGATTCAACTGTACGGAACAGTTAAATGTTTAATAGTGAAATGTTTTATAGTGACCCGTTAGAAATTAGTAATTTGTGATGTGTTAATAGAATTAGGTAAATGCCCCAAAATATAGGACAGAGTAGTGTAGAACCTTGCCTTGACCAAGGGTGACTGGTACACCGAGGATGGACAGGGATCAACAGTGTGATCCACCATGCTTCGCGTTCAGGATCAAGAGGACAGGATGCAGCCATCTGAGATGGCCACCTGCAAAGAATGATGGGAATTATGGCCAGGTTTGGGACACAGACAAGCTGCAGCTTGTATCTTTGCAAATGGCAGCCCAGAAGTATGCAGGAATTCATACCTGCAAATGGGCCATTCAAAGTGATTAAAATAGCAATGGGACCATCAGGTCCATCGCATCATCGTCCAGACTAGGTGGCACCGAGATCCTGCTCGGAGTCCTCCCAGGATTGGCCACTGATGCCCACCCCAAAAGTGAAATGGCAGCTATGTTATTCTCTCCGTCTGAATGAAGACTGAAGACTTACAGTTAACACAAGCTCTTTATTCAAAGGGTTCATTCTGCTTCCAGCTAGATGTAAAACAGTCAAGAGGTATGACCAGTGAAATTAAGGTAAACTGCCTATGCTGAGCTGTCTCTATGTGATGCTGCTCCCTAGCTCTGTGCTTCTCAAAGAGGCGGATCCTACCTTGGGCTCGACCCTTTATACCCGTCTCTGATCCTGCCCTCTAGTGGTGCTGTGACTGTTACATCTGTGCTGCAGTCCCTGGTGTATGTGCAGATGTATGTACAGATGTACAGCTCACTACATCCCCCCCTTTTGAGTTGATATGTTTCCTAAACTGACCACAAGAAAACTGTACAGAACAAGTGGTGAGAATAAGCAACTCTGCACACTGCGAAAATGATAAAGTAATCCAGAAACAATTAACAGTATTATGAGTCCATCGTTAGAAATGTTCATATTCGTCTTGTGGGTGTGTTGAAGTGTTGTTATAAATACAGCCGGTCAGGTGCCTTGCGGCTTCTGCTGGAGCGTCGTAATGGTGGAGGTGGGGATGACGGTTTTATGTCATCAAGAGTACTGTCTGGTATTGTCTGGCTAGGAACGTCCTGTGGACTAATGGACTTGGTCAAGTCCAGTGTGGGAAACACCGGCGCGTAGGTCGAAGCATTAACAGATCCCCGCGGTTGCGGCGAAAGAGTACTCCTACCGATGACTTGACAATGTAGGACTGCGATGCCTTCTGCCTGATCACCGTGGCTGGCGCAGACCATCTGCCTTCTGGGTCCCTGATCCTGACGATGCCGCCCATGTTCAGTGGCTTGAGTGGGATCACATGTTGATCATAGTATTGTTTTTGTTTGGACTGTAGTACCCGCATTTTGTCGAGTACCAGAGAGTTATCGGGGTCTCGGAATTGAATCGCCGGTAGGGTTGTTCAGATGTTCCTGCCAAAGAGCATCTGCGCTGGCGACAGTCCTGAGCTCAATGGGGTTGCTCGGTAGGATAACAGCGCTGGGTTGATGTCCGAGCGTGAATCTGTTGCCTTGCTAATAAGCCGTTTAATGATGTGGACACCATTTTCCACTTTCCCATTTGACTGTGGGTAGCACGGACTGTACTTTACATGCCGAAAGCTGTATCGGTCTGAGAACTCTTTCCACTCCCAGCTCGCAAAGCAGGGACCATTATCTGACATCACCACACGCAGGATTCCATGTCGCGTGAATGTCTCCTGGCACGCCTTGATGACAGATGACGACGTGAGATCATGGAGTTTCATTACTTCCGGATAGTTTGAGTAATAGTCCATGATCAAGACGTAATCACGCCCTGTGGCATGAAATAGGTCAATGCCCACTTTTGTCCACAGCGCCATTGTGATTTTGTGTTGCTGCAGTGGTTCTTTACACTGTGCGGGTTGATGTCTTTGACAGGTGTCACATGTCATGGCCATGTCCGTTATGTCTTGATTCATGCCGGGCCAGTACACAGCCTGTCGTGCTCGCCTTTTGCATTTCTCAATGCCTAGGTGGCCTTCATGAATCTTACGTAGCATCTGGATTGGCCATGATAAATTGCCCTTAGTGTCAAAAATTGCCCTTAGTGTTGGGTGGGGTTACTGGGTTATGGCGATAGGGTGGAGGTGTTGACCTTGGGTAGGGTGCTCTTTCCAAGAGCTGGTGCAGACTCGAAGGGCCGAATGGCCTCCTTCTGCACTGTAAATTCTATGATAACTCTATGATCTCGGCGCGAAGTGTGGCCGGAATCACAATCTGCGCATTGCGTAGCAGCAGGCCGTCAACTTCAATCAGTTCTGACTTGACATTTTGAAATTGTGGACATTGTCCCCTCGTCCAACCGTGCTGGAGTAGGTGCAGCATCCTCCATAAGGTTACATATTCCTGCATCTCCTGTCGGATTAGGCAAAGCTTCTCATCCAAAGCAGGCAAATTCTCCGTGCATAACTGTGTTTGGGCCTCGATTTCTCTGATAGGGGCTGATGGTGCGTTGTCAGTGCCAATGGATCGGGACAGTGCGTCGGCAATGGCAAGGTCTCGTCCCGGGATGTATATTAAGGCGAAATCATACCTTCGTAGCCACATCAAGATGTGCTGCAGACGAGGTGTCATGTCATTTAGATCCTTGTCTTTGATATGGACCAACGGTCTGTGGTCGGTTTCCACTATGAACGTGGGCAGGCCGCACACATAGTCATGGAACTTCAGAATCCCAATGAGGAGTCCGAGACATTCTTTTTCGATCTGTGCGTATCTGCACTCAGTTGGGGTCATGGCCCTGGAAGCGTATGCCACCAGTCAGACTGGTCATCCTGTTGGAGGAGAACGGCGCCAATCCCATCCTGGTTGGCGTCAGCGGAGATCTTGGTGGGTCTGGTTGCATCAAAGAAAGCAAGGGTCGGTGCCCTCGTTAGTTGCTGTTTGAGATCCACCCATTCCTTTTGGTGACGTTGTGTCCACTCAAACGCAGTGGTCTTTTGTAGGAGAGTGCATAAAGCTGCCATCCATGTGGACAGGTTTGGGATGAACCTGCCGAGGAAGTTGACGAAGCCCAGAAATCGTAGCACCGCCTTCTTGTCATGTGGCGTCTTCATGGTCCCGATTGCAGCGATTTTCGCCTCATCAGGGCTGACACCCTGAAATGATATGGTGTCACCCAAAAAGGTTACAGACTCCTTCGCAAATGTGCATTTTGCCTGGTTCAGTTTCAAACCATATTTATGAATCCTCTGAAACACCTTCTTCAGACGACAGAGGTGTTCCTCTTCAGTGGTGGACCATACGATGATGTCATCCACATAGACTGACACCCTCGATGCCCTCGGTAATTTGCTCCATTATCCTGTGGAAAATCTCTGACGCAGAGATAATGCCAAAGGGCATGTGACTGAAGCAGAGATGTCCAAATGGCGTGTTGAAAGTGCACAGTAATCTGCTCGAATCATCGAGCTGTATCTGCCAAAACCCCTGCGAGGCGTCGAGCTTGATGAAGATACGAGCATTTGCCATCTCAGCCGTGATCTCTTCACGCTTGGGGATGGGGTAGTGTTCCTTTCGAATGTTCTGGTTCAGGTCCTTCGGGTCTATGCATATGCGAAGATCTCCAAAAGGTTTCTTAACACAGACAATGGAGCTAACCCAGTCAGTCGGCTGTGTGACTCGCGATATGACGCCTTGTGACTGCAGTCTGTTGAGTTCCGCTTACAACTTCTCCCGCAGTGGAGTTGGAACCCTCCTGGGCGGCTGAATGATGGGTTTGGCGCCTGTCTTTAGCATGATTTTGTATTGGCAGGGTACGGTGCCCATGCCTTTGAATACGTTGGAGTATTCTTGTAGCATGCTGTGGATTTTAGCTTCCAGGCTTGATGGATCCTGGGTGTGCATGTAAATGTGTTGCACCAGCCGCAGGTCTTTGCAGGCCTGAGCGCTGAACAGTGATGATTTGTTGTCGTCTACAATCTCGAATCGTAGCTGCTTGCGTATCGTCTTGCTGTCCACCCGGAGATGGCATGATCCCTTTGAGGCGATCTGATTGACGTTGTAGTCCTTCAGCCGACATGCAGCGGGTATTATTTCATGGTCTCCTGGAATCGAATGGAGATCCTTGCTCGTGAGGAGATTAGCTGAGGCCCCAGTGTCAAGCTTGAAGACTAATGGAAAGTCATTGACTTGCACAGTCACAGTCCACTCACTGCTGGAATCAATGCTGTTGACCGGGTGAGGCGTGGCAATTGTTGCGTCATATGCCTTGATTGTCTCGGTCGTGTCCACAACAAGCGAGTTGTCGCAAGGGAGGTTGTCCTCGTCCGAGGAAGACTCATCATTGGGTTTTTTGTGCTCCCTCGAATCTATGCTTTTTACATTGAAGTTCATGTGTTTCTGTCTAGCTGTCTTCATTAGCAGTACAGCTCTGCACTGTGAGGCAAAGTGATTGTATTTGCCACACTTTAACGATTGTTTTCCAGAAGCTGGACGTTGCCCTTTTAAGTGGGCGTGTCCGCAGCGGGGACACGTCATGACGCTGTCCCTCCACGCTCGCGCATGCGCAGTAGGCCTTTCTTCCGTGTCAAATCTTCGGGAGAACTGCGCATGTGTGTGGCCTGCATCCAGGTTCGCGCGCGCGGGATTGCCGCTGGAGGAGCGCCTTCTGGACGCCTGGGCCACCATTTTGACGGGCCCGACCTCGTGGTGAAGGCCTTGGTCCCGGTAAGTAAACTCCTCATATTCTCCTCATAAGTAGAGCATCTTTGCATGGCTATTTCTAGGGTTAGGTCTTTTTGTTTAAGTAAGGATTTTCTAAGTCCCTCATCAGATATACCATTGACTATCTGATCTCTGATGAGGGAGTCATGGAGGTTTTCAAAGTTGCAGGATTGAGCTAATAATTTTAAATCAGTTACAAAACTGCTGAAAGATTCTCCTGGTTTTTGCAAACACCTGGTGAACTTGAATCTTTCAAATATCTCATTGACTTCAGATTGGCAGTGGGTTTCAAATTTTTTGATGATTATTTCCAGCTTGCCCTTGTCCTCCCCTGCCAGGTAGGTAAAGGAATTATATATTTCTAGTGCCTGCGGCCCAGCCAGGGATAAGAGCAAGGCTATCTTCCTGGAATCAGATGCTCAGGTTAGATCCTTAGCTTCTAGATATATTTTGAACAGTTGTATAAAAAGTTTCCAATTGGAATGCTTATTACCAGAGGTCTGGAGCAGGCGTGAAGGTTGGATTGGGTCCATCGTGCCGATTGGTATCTGAAGGGTCCGAATGCTGCGAGGCCTTCCATGGTCGAATATCTGGTTTATGTCCTCTTCTCTTGCTGTTGTCTAGCTAGCTTGCTGAAATCACACCTGTTACCATATGTTAGTCTCTAAGTCTGAATGAAGACTGAAGACTTACAGTTAACACAAGCTCTTTATTCAAAGGGTTCGTTCTGCTTCCAGAGCTCAACTAGATGTAAAACAGTCAAGAGGTATGACCAGTGAAATTAAGGTAAACTGCCTTTGCTGAGCTGTCTCTGTGTGCTGCTGCTCCCTAACTCTGTGCTTCTCAAAGAAGCGGATCCTATCTTGGGCCAGGCCCTTTATACCCGTCTCTGATGCTGCCCTCTAGTGGTGCTGTGACTGTTACATCTGTGCTGCAGTCCCTGGTGTATGTGCAGATGTATGTACAGATGTACAGATCACTACAGCAGCCCCTGATTGGATGTGACCAATCAGAGGGTGGAGCCCTGAGAAATTGATTGACGGTGACCCAGAAACTGCCCACAAAAGGGGCGGGAAAAACTCAAGCCAGTTAAAAGACAAAGCAGCCATGTGTTCTGTCTCTTTTGGACCCGGCCTGTGCCGGCCTCCTTTGAATCCGGCCTGTGCCAGCCCAACTGCAGCATATCGACCAGACAGCCAAGTTCAAGACCAACGATCGCTACCTGACGGATGAGCCCAGCAGAGACAGTGACACTTCTTCAAACCAGCCACGTGATCAAGATAAAGGCCTTATCCACTTGCACAGAGCCGGTTGCCCTGAAATTAAGTATAGGTTATTGTAGTTGTTAGGTGTAGTTTAACTTGTAGTGTTTTGTGTTGCATGTCGAAGTAATCCTTGTGTGTAAATAAACTACCTTTGAACTTGAACTGATTAACTGTGTGGTCCTTTGATCAATATCCGGTAAAGCCTCGTAGTGGTATCATTTGATACCTAGTGACTCTAAAGAGCATCATTATTAATTGGCAACATTACTCCGGTGCTGATTGGCAACAGTCAGCCCCTGTGTTACTGCCCACTTTGTATGACTGACCAAGACCGGTTTCTATCTCATTTTGTTCGGACGGTCTGACAGACGAAATGTCAGCCATTGTAAGATTGCAGAGTGTGTTGCGGGTGAAGGAGATATTGGTATAACTGGAGCAAAGGATTATTACAAATGCTCATTAACAAGAGGAAGAAGGTCAGTGTTATCTCATAGGCTATAGGTCCCCAGCCGATTGACAAAACAAGAGCCCTACTGAATAACCAAAAAATACACTGTTGCACATTTAATCAAATGGCTTTGATTTTTGTGACGTCACGATGATGGTGCAATAATATTTTAAGATGTTACAAACACTCCTTGACAGAAGCTGCAGAAGTGACTAAAGCTTTTTTGTTTCCCAAATATTAACCAAAAATTGCATTGTACAAAAAAGCTCTTGCTGTTATTATTTGGAGCAAAGATTTTCTTCTCTCTCTCTCTCATAGTCAATTCACTTTACTTAGCATCACAGAGCATCAATAACTGAATTAAGGTCATCTTTGGGCTGCTTCTCAAGACTATTGTCTTATTTCAGTCAGACTATAGATAGCCAATTTAATGAAAATAGTGTAATTGGCGGGTTTTGTTGGGCCAGAAGGAGTCTTGACCACCGTCTGAGAACTGATGGGAATCTCGGTCAGTTCCAAAATGGAGGCCTGACGGAATCAATTGCCTTTGCGCACTTAATTGGCTGTGGCCAGGCCTTCCAACTATTTTGCATAACATAGAAAACCAAGTAAACAAGATCAAATGAACTGTGGGATAAATTAACGTGACGCCCGGGCCTTCCACTCAGTTGAGAGTTGCCAGCCAGTCAGGATAGCGATTGGCTTATTAATGAATCTACTTGACATGCCGCCACGACCAGAGTCTGGGAATCAGTCCCTTATGCCCTCTGACCAATCAGGAGAGATTTTCCTGCTGCTGAGAGGCTGATGTGAGGCCTTTCCCATGATTAAATGGGCCTGACTTTCATGGTCCCACCGCGATGGGCTTCTTAAATCCAGCCTATTATTCCTGAAAATAGATTGACACAACCTTGTCTCTCTTGGGAATAATGTGTTCCATGAAGTACGTACTCAACGATTTGAAGGGATGTTTGAAAGAAATGAAAACTTTTTCGAAGCAGGTTACAAACAATTTTTTTACTTTGCATCAGTTCAGAAAATATTAAGATTAACTTATAGGAATAAAGTGTTAACTTGGAATTAATCACTGTGTGGCTTCAAGTGTACGGAATATGCGAACAGCTGGATGTGAATTACTGATATAAAGAGACTTTTGCAAAACATTCAAAATCATTTAAGACATTTATGTACCCACATTGTAATTCAGAATCCTTGGCTGTGAATGTGGTACGGGAAACATACAATACAGTATAATGAATGTCCTGCCGATGTGAAAACATTTCATTAAACTGCCCTTTAAAATCGGGGGTCGTTTCTGGAGCGTCAGTGATTGCGACGACATTTCAAAATGACGTCCCGATATCTTGCTATACTGATGAGTTTGGGCGACCAGAGTTCCTCAGTGCACAAAATGGGGCTAATTCCACACTGAGGCCCTCAAATGCGAGTGCTGTTTAATAGCGTTGTGTTTCTTGGGGCTGGGAAACACGCAGCTAAATGCGTTCGCTATGGGACTTTGTTCCCATTTGGTTAATTACCGCCCACTACCTTATTGGGTATAGTTGGCTAAGGTCCCCAATGCAGTCGGGTACTGGGGAAGTTGGCCAGGGAAATGGATTGGCTGCTACATCTGGAGGTGGGCAGACAAATTGCGTACATAGAGCCCTAATTAAGGTGATTAAGAGGGCTTGCTGGCATTTTGCCAATGTCAGAGCAGCCCATGCCACGTTTGGAGGCTGCCAACATAATGGAGGCGGTCTCCTTGAGGCAGTCCTAAGGGGACCGCGACAGAGATTGCAGTGAAGACAGGTGCAGCAGAGGGGTTTTTTTCTCCATGTTGACTCACCTACTTTTATAGATCGCAGCTTTTTGATATTTCACGTGGATGCCAGCCCTCACAATTCCTGATCTGCATTAGCAGCACCCATCTCTTCCAGGGGGGGCAGCAGAGGGTGTAAAGCTACAAATCCCCTGATTGAGGTGGCAGCATCTAAATCCTGCTCATCGTCCTTAATAGGATGATGAGCTTGGCAGAAGCCAATTCGGAGACTGCCCGCAGGAATATTGCCGCGCAGGTCTCACTGCTCCCAGGTGCAGGCTCACGACCCTCAGCTGGTTCCAATGTTGGTGTCCTGAAGACTACAGGAAAACACTGACCTTAATGTTCTCAAGGCAACTAATGATCAATAACGAATATATGTGCCTCACACATCTGAATGCAAAACTTCTGTTGATCTTCGTAAGGTACTACTATCTCTCTCAAATTCAGTAAGGTCAGCACCAGCTTCAGAAAAATAGACCAGCTGATGAAACTTGAGACATATTCAAACTATAACATACGTCACGATACTTCCTACCTACCTGTTATTAATTGTAAGTCTACATTAATTTGAACTTGATACAGATAGAACAATGTTCTTTGCTGTGAAGTATTCACAGGCAGCAGGAATGAGCTAAAGATGGCTTTGTAACCTTAGGGTTCAAATGATGGTCAAGGTGATTGTGACCTTGTCTGAACCCCTTCATTGGGGCAGTGATTTGCAATTCACTCTCTGGTATCCATCACTCTGCAAAATATTAGACAGCAATTTATTGTAATTAGCTGAAGCGGGTCAATGTAAAAACGGAGCAGACTTCTCAGTTCTCCAATCACTTCTCCTCAACTCAATGACAGGAGGCAGCCATGTAGAAACAAAATACTCATTAACGCGATTGAATGAAATCTTTTCATACCACGTGCTTGATTTGTTAGCTATGGCACACAAGGTATATAGCTTTCAGCCAAAATAAATCCACAAAGCAATACTAACTAACAATCAAGCATTAGTGTGCTAACAATCAATAAAGTACATTGAATAAATAAATAATTATATTTTCTGTAACATCTAAATGGGCTGGGATTTTGCCATAGTTCTTCAGATGGCTTGGGAGATGGGAGGGCTGGTGAAATGGTGGTAGAGTGCAAAGGGAGGTCAGCTAAAGTTTTCTCACAGCCACAGAATATTGCCAAAGACAGAAAGGGCAGTGGTTCAGCCACCTGCTGAGAAGAGGTGGACCGCCAATTAAGATAATTGCCTCACCTAGCAATGGTCATTCCACATTGGGGCGACACGGTGGCACAATGGTTAGCACTGCTGTGTCACAGAACTGGGGACCCTGGTTCGATTCTGGCCTGGGGTAACTGTCTGTGTGGAATTTCACATTCTCCGCGTGTCTGCGTGGATTTCCTCCGGGTGCTCCGGTTTCCTCCCACAGGTGTGCAGGTTTGGTGGATTTGCCATGGTGCCCCTTAGTGTCCAAAGGTGTGCAGGTTAGGTGGGTTGGCTGTGGTCAATGCGCAGGGATGGGGCAGGGGAGTGGGACTAGATAGGAGGGTGGGTGCAGACTGGATGGGCTGAATGTCCTGCAATATAGGGATTCTATGGAAACCTCTGCTGGCATTTTACTGGCCTTTGTGTTTGTGGAGGCCTCCAGGTATAGGCAGCCTCACAGTGGCTTCACGGGTGATGTTTGGGGAGGGGGTTGGGTTGCTTTGCATCCTGGGGACTGCATGTCACATAGAGAGCCCAATGGCAGGAATGGGCATCCTGAATGGGCTCTGATGTTGTTGCCAGGGGACTCTCCCTCTGATCGTCAGGGCCTGCATGGCTGGCCCCAGCACATTAAAGACGCCCAATGACCCTTCAAATGTGTCTTAACATGGAGCCACTCTTTCCTTGACCTGCAGCCTCAGCAGTGACCACCTCTATCAGTGGCATTGCTGGGTCTGCAGCTTGTAGAGGCACTATACCATCCTGAATTTGATGATTGTCTTGTGGTGGTCTCTTAATTGGCAATAGCAGGACAAATTCCCTCCCCCTTTGATCAAAATCTCTTTTAGCCTTTTCCAGGTTGTTAATGAGATGTTTTGTATCTTCACAGAAAACGGTTGGTACTCCTGCACGGTTTGATCTTTAAACATGTTACAATCGTTCAGTCTCTCCTGATCCCATTCTGAACGGGTCTTATTTAATTCTTTTCGAGCGTGGCCAACCATATTCCCATTCTGGGCTTTTATTTTTCTTTCCAATACTTTGAGTCTCCCATGCAAGTCATAAAACACATCATTTCCAATCAGAATGGGCTTTTAAAAGGCCTTTTGTGAACTGTCCACTGTGTTCCAGATGCTGTATCTTGTGTCTCAACACTTGCAAGCATTTTTGCTTTGACGTCAGGCGTCATTAACACTTTAGGGTCACTTTGAGGCCTCAGTCTTTCCTGACTTCCCAAGTGAATTCCGAGCTTCACTTGGAAAATTCTGGAGCCCCTTGTAAAGCTCTTTACTGCCCATTACCCTGGCGGATACATCAGTATTTGTTTTGAGTCAATTCTTGGCTCAACTGGATCATAAATAGGATCCTTACTAACAGGCACAACTTTGGAACTGTGACGCTCTGTCCTAGGTTATTGAAAAACTATTTGATTTGATTTTTGATTTGATTTATTATTGTCACATGTATTAGTATACAGTGAAAAGTATTGTTTCTTGCATGCTATACAAACAATGCATACCGTACATAGGGAAAACAATGCATACCGTACATAGGGAAGGAAGGAGAGACTGCAGAATATAATGTTACAATCATAGCAAGGTGTAGAGAAAAGATTAACTTAATACGAGGTAGGTCCATTCAAAAGTCTGATGGCAGCAGGGAAGAAGCTGTTCTTGAGTCGGTTGGTACATGACCTCAAACTTTGGTATCTTTTTCCTGCCGGAAGAAGGTGGAAGAGAGTATGTCTGAGGTGCGTGGAGTCATTAATTATGCTGGCTGCCTTTCTGAGGCAGCGGGAATTGTAGACTGAGTCAATGGATGGGAGGCTGGTTTGCGTGATGGATTGGGCTACATTCACAACCTTTTATAGTTTGCTGCGGTCTTGTGCAGAGCAGGATCCATACCAATCTGTGATACAACCAGAAAGAATGTTTTCTATGGTGCATCTGTAAAAGTTGGTGGAGTCGTAGCTGACATGCTACTATATATATTGTCTATATCATTGCCCAATATAAAGCCAACATTTTTTATTGTTAATTCAGAAACAGTCAATTGCTTCTCATGTTTTTTTACATTAGGAGTAGCTAGAACTGAAAATAAATATAAAGGGTTTGTATTGGAAGGGGAAGTCACTCGTCTTTGTCCAAGAAAGAGCCTAGGAAGATTGCAATCCAGAGAGATACTGGATCAGTTCAGAGTTCATTGTTATATATATAATCATTTATTGTCACAAGTAGGTTTCAATGAAGTTACTGTGAAAAGCCCCTAGTCGCCACATTCTGGCGCCTGTTCGGAGAGGCTGGTACGGGAATTGAACCCACGCTGCTGGTGTTGTTCTGCATTACAAGTCGGCTGTCTTAGCCCACTGTGCTAAACCTGCCCCAAGTGTTGGCAAAGGATGAAGACCTTTCCTCAAAATGTTCACTGAATATGTATTCATACAGGGTATTAATGGGAAATTTGCATCTTCCCTACTGTACAGAGTAAAATTAAATTGTGCTCTAATGAAGGGGCCTTGTGTTGTTGGAGTTGTTTCTGAATTAACCATTAAAATGCTGGCTTTATACCGGGCAATGATAGGGGCAATATCGTTTATCTACAACCTGGAACAGAATGGCACATTTCAGATGTTGATAAAGATATCAAAGTAAACGTGCTTGCCAGTGTTGACGCAGAATACACCATCAGGAATTCAGACAAGTGAACAAATTAACAAAAGTTCTTTTAAACCATCAAATTAATTTTAATGACGTGTTTTGTGACTTGCATGGGATAATAGAGGTTTTATCACTCAGTGATAAATCTTCCCTCTCCAGAAAATCGGACCAATTTAAAAAGCCATTCTGCTTTTAAATCAGCACAGTAAAAGCCATTGTGAAAACCTTATCAACCTCAACACAACCCAGTGCTTATATCTGTCTGTGCATTCAAAATCCCGGACGAGCCACCAGTTTATGTTATCCTGGACAGAGCCCAGGGTTTTTGGTACAATCCAGTTAGTGACCAGTAATATTTGGTTTAAAGTAGATAAAGTTTGAGATTCCAGGTACTTACTAAAGGAATAAACCTACAAGGTCGCACAGATTTGAACGAACAAAATAAACTTTACCAAAGTCAGAAAAATAAAACAATTTACAATATCTACCTTATACACTAGCATCCAGGGTTAATATGAGATAAAGGTGAATTAAGATGAAAACAGTGGTCTAACACCCACACTATACATTAAATAGCAAATGCAACCAGGGTAGATACCATGGATTTCTCAGCAACCCACCTAGATGTTAGTGTTCATTGAGTTACAGTCATATTAAAACTCCAACTCCCTTTTGAGGGATTGCAAGTCTTCACTATTTCATTTTGAATATCTAGCCTTGGTATTACTTCCAAAAGTCGCTCCGACGCAAACAATCTCAACCACTGCTCCTCTTTCAGGGTTTCATTCTTGTCACCCATGACAATGGCCCGGATTCTTCATCCTGTGATGACGGCAATCATGGATCGCGATCGGGTGTCCTGCCAATAGCAAGGTTTGCCTTGGGCGCCGAACCGACCACTATGCTCTGATTCCCCACTGGCAGCAAGATTGGGGTTCTTCCCCACGCGCCAGCAGGAGGATACTAATGAATGAAAATGGATCCTAATGACCCACTTGGATGCACTTAGCGGGCCCAGCACCAGAGTCTCCAGACCCTTGCGATTCTCCAGTCCTCTGGGCCTGGAATCACGTGAGCGAGATCGCTACTGATATTTACCAATGTGGCCCTGACATGGTGGACCTCGCCGTGGGCCAAGGGGGTAATCCCTTAAGCGAGTTACCCCAAAGTTCACCCAAGGGCTACCCCCCACCACCGCAATGCACAACCTCCCCACCTCTCCCCTACCAGATCCCCACCACAGTCTCCCCCAGAGACCCCCTAAAATGGGAGACTACCCCCAGAGATCTCCTAGATAGGGCGACCCACCACATTCTTTACATCATTTCTCACGAGTCCTCACTACTTGAAGCCTGTTAACAGCAGCACCTTTACTGCTTGGAACCATTTCTTTGCTCCTCCCTCCAGTGGTTTCTGTCCTTGGGTAATTCCTACTGGTAGTCTCCTCCTCCCAGCGATCTCCTGCTGGAGGCTCCTTTCCTGGTCCTCTCTCTGCTGCCTGAGGCCCTCACCCTGTCTTCTCTCTGTGGGTTCCCTCTAACTCTCTGGAGCCTCTCCCTATCCCAGAACCCCTCTGTGTTATAGCATCCCACTCTTGGATGCTGTGATCAGACTTTTGCCCTTTTTTTACCATGCAGGTGCCCTGGGCACTTTTCACCGGCCTGACAATTTCGCAACACTGAACATGCTTCCGATTTGTGCATGTGAGGAAAAACTCCTGGGGGAAGTTTGGACTTGTAATTCCCAATCTCTGCACTGAAATCAGGAAAGTTGGGATTCTTAGCTGAACCTCTCTCAAATTTGTTAAGTCCAAAACTCAACAAATCACATAGCGAACTCTCTATTGGCTGGAGTCTGACCCAGCATGATTGTGATTGCTGGAGGTCAATCAGCTCAACCTCTGGACATCACTCCAGAAGTTCCTCAGCCCAGCACATCCTCAGGTGCTTTATCAATGCCCTTTCCTCTTTCATATGGTCAGAAATGGGATGTTCACTGATAAGTGCACATTGTTCAGTGCCATTCACAACTCACCAGACAATAAAATAGTCCATGTCCATATGCAACAAGGTCTGGACAACATTCAGGTTTCAGGTGACTGAGCTGCTAGTAATGCTCTTACCACACAAGTGTCAGGCAATGACCTTCTCTGACAAGAGTTAGTTGAAGCACCTTTCCTTGACATTCAGCAGCATTACATTTGCCAAATTCCCCACTATTAACATCCTGGTGGGTGTGGTTCGCCATTGACCAAAAGCTTAATTGGACCAGCCACATAAATACGGTGACAACAACAGTAGGCCAGAGGTTTGGCATTCTGTAGTGAGCGACTCACCTCCTGACTTTCAAAAAATCAACTGCTCCAAGGCAGGATTGTGAAGGAATAAGCTCCACTTGCTTGGAGGAGAGCCTCTTCAATGGCACTTAAGAAGCTCAACACTGTCCTCTAATTCCTCCACTTCCGGCACACCGTAGCCACAGTATTTACTAACTACAAGATGCACTGCCGCATCTCCCAAACCCACAACCTTTACTGCCCAGAAAGAAAAGGGCAGCATCCACATGGGAATCTCCACCTGCAGGTTCCCTGAAGGTTACACACCATCCTGATGTGGAAATATATTGCCATTTCTTCACCATTGCTGGGTTGAAATCCTGGAGCTTCCTACTGAACAGTACCAGTGGGTCATAATGAATCAAAGAGGCTGCTCACCATCATCTGCTTGAGGGCACTTAAGGATAAATGCAGGCCTTGCCAATGATGCCCGCATCCAATAAATAAATTTAAAAGAACTTTTCAGTCCTTACTAGAAAACATGTGAACCATAAAGTCTCGCTCTTTTCATACTGTGATTAATTAATTTATGTGAGTATGGTATATAAACAAATTTAATCGACTATTTATCTACCTGTAGTTTATAAGGAGGACATATTTTAATTTTCAAAAATCCATCAAGAAACATTCGCATCACTGAATGTTCCTCTTGACTTTCTGCACATGACTTAAACACTTCAGTTGTTGGCTTTGAACAGGTCTTGGAACAGGTTGGTGAATGGCCCCCATGCTTTGTGGAAGCCATCTTCAGACCCCGGATGGTGTACTTGATCTTCTCCAGGTGGAGAAATTCCGATAGGTTTGCCAACCAGTCTGTAGCTGCGGGTGGACCTACTGATCGCCAGTTGAACTCTATTCTCCGACGGGCGATTGGGGAAGCAAAGGCAAGGGTGTCAGCCCTCTTCCCCATATAAAGTTCCGGCTGGTCCGATACCCTGAAGACTGCCACTCTCGGGCACGGCTCCACCCTCACCCCCACAACCTTGGACATCGTCTCAAAGAAGGCTGTCCAGAACCCAACAAGTCTGGGGCATGCCCAGAACATGTGGGCGTGATCGGCCGGGCCTCCGTGGCACCGTTCACATTTGTCCTCCAGGAAGAACCTGCTTATTCGGGTTCTTGTCAGGTGTGCTCTGTGCACCACTTTTAGCTGCATGAGTCTGCCTTGGGCAGGAGGATGTGGAGTTGGCCCTGTTCTGTGCTTTGCTCCAGAGTCCCCACCCTACTTCTATCCTAAGCTCTTCCTCCCATTTTTCCCTTGTTTCATCCAGTGGGGAGCATATCCTTTCTAAAAGCCATCCGCATATGTCCCTGCAGGTCCCCTTTCGTGTCCAGTAACTCAACAACTAAGAGAGCGAGGGAGGGGTGGGGGACACATGGGAGCCACCAGGAGCACAGAAGGCAGACAGGAAGGGGGTGGCGCAACAGGGGGAGGGACTGGGGGAAAAACCAAGGGTGAGGCCAGAGAGAGACCAACACAGGGACCAGAGGGACCAGCACAAAGCCACAAGTAAAAGACAAACATCCAACAGCCACCTACGGTGAAAGAAAGGCCCTAGTTCAAGACCCGGAAACAGCAGAAGTGGGGAAGTGGGGGGGGGGGGGGGGGGGGTACCGAAAAAGAACAACATGTAAATTGTTAACATTGTCTTGTTAGGTACACTGGTATAACACTGGCCGCAACTGGATGCAGCTTAGACCAAAAAGAAACTCCACATCTTGAAGTTAGTTCAATCAGGTTTATTGAACTAATAGCATAGTTAGCACAGTTCTCTGTGAGTTTGACTCTCTGCTAACTTAAGTGTGGTTACTCTGTCTGACTGAACCAGACTAGCTCTTAGCCACGTGGTGGAGGTGTGAGATTGTAACAACACCCTTGACTGACTCTCTAGATGTTCATCAGTGGAAAGAGGCGGAGTAGCAGTGCCTTGTGTCTTTCATAGTCAGATCCCACCCCTGAGTGTCCTGCCTGCTTATGAAATGAAATGAAAATGAAACGAAATGAAAATCGCTTATTGTCACGAGTAGGCTTCAATTAAGTTACTGTGAAAAGCCCCTAGTCACCACATTCCAGTGCCTGTTCGGGGATGCTGGTACGGGAATTGAACTGTGCTGCTGGCCTGCCTTGGTCTGCTTTAAAAGCCAGTGATTTAGCCCAGTGTGCTAAACCAGCCATTGGCCATGTCCTGTTCTCTGTGTCCATTAGCTGCTTGTCTGAGTCTGCCTGTATATTATTATGTGTGTGTCTGCATATCATGACAAACATCACATCCATTTTTATGGATAGTGTAAAAATGTAAACTTTAATAAAAATATATTTTTAAAAAATGATTTTGAACCCTTCGATCAAATCTTTTCTTAACCTTCTCTGGTGAGGAGAACACCCCAAATTTCTCCAGTCTCTCCAAACAACCAAATTCTTTGTGCTGGGATGGCATACAAATCATCCTCCAAATTTAGTGGTGATCCACACCCTTCTCCCGCGTTCAGATTTCAGCATCAACTTGCAAGAATAACACTTAAAGCACATTGACCATCAATACGGCAGATATAATATAGGTAATTTAAGTTATACTTTAAAGCCTTGCATCCATGTTTGCAACTACTAATTGAGAATCATTTGACACTTGTAAGAGCTATTAGTTCCACTTGCCTGTTCTTACCCACAACACTGTAAATTGTACTCCTTCAAGTATTTATGTTATTCACTTTGAAAAAGTATTATTGAATCTGCTTCCACTACACTCTAAGGCAGATCATAACAACTCACTATGTTAAAAAAACAATGGTCTCCTTTTTCCCCCCCAAATTTTCTTCAATCTATATCCTCCTATTCCTGACCTTCTGCCAGTTGAAACAGTCTCTCTTGATTTTCTGTACAAAAACCTTTCATGATTTTGAACCCTTCGATTACATCTTCTCTCAACATTCTCTGCTGTGAAGAGAAAACCCCGGCTTTTCCCAGTCTCTCCAAATGACCAAATGCTTTATCACTGGTACCTTTAAGGCTTATCCCCTCTGCATCCCCTCTGAGGCCATAATATCCTTCCTAAAATGTAGTGACAAAAATTGGTTGCAGTGCACCAGCTGTTTTATACAGTTTAGCATAACATTGTTGCTTTTCTACTCCTCTATTTATAAAGCCGTATGTCTAATTAACAGCCTGTGGAAGTAGAACCAAGTCAATTCTTCAGAAAAATTAAATTTTCTTGTTTTATTATTTATTCTTTCATGGGATGTGAGTGTCTCTGGCTAGGCCAGCATTTATTATCCATCCTTAATTGTCCTTGAGAAGGTTGTAGTGATCACCTTCTTCAGCCGCTGCAGTACATGTGGTGTAGGTACACCCACAGTGCTGTTAGGGAGGCAGTTCCAGATTTTTGACCTAGTGGCAGTGAAGGAACGGTGATATAATTCTAAGTCAGGAATCATGTGGCTTGGAGGAAAACTTCCAGATGGTGATGTTCTCATGCACCTGCTCTCCTCGTCCATCTGGGTGGTAGAGGTCGCAGGTTTGGAAGGTGCTTGCAAAGGTATCTTGGTGAGCTGCTACAGTGCATCTTGTAGGTGGTACACACGGCTGCCACTGTGCATCAGTGGTGGAGGAAGTGAATGTTTAAGGTGGTGGGTGGAATGGCAATCAAGTGGGCTACTTTTTCCTGGATGGTGTTGAGTTTCTTGAGTGTTGTTGAAGCTGCACTCATCCAGGCAAGTGGAAAAAATTCCATCGCATTCCTGACTTGTGCCTTGCAGATGGTGGACAAACTTCGGGCAGTCAGGTGAGTTACTTGCCACAGAATTACCAGCCTCTGGCTTGCTCTGGTAGCCACGTTATTTATATAGCCAGTCCACTTTAATTTCTGGTCAATGGGAAGCCCCAGGATGTTCATAGTGGGGAATTCAACAATGGAAATGCCATTGAATGTCAAGGTGAGATGTCTAGATAAAAGCAAATTACTGTGGATGCTGGAATCGGAAATAAAATCAGAAAATACTGGACAAATACTAGACCCTCCACCCCTTCCCGTACCTTGGACCCCATCGCTTCTAACCCCAGCCCTTGCTGTGTATTCACCTTACCCTCTGACCTTCCCCTCTCTGAGACTGAATGCGCTGTACTCAGCAAAGGACTCAGCTTTATATCCTTACACCTCCACCTCAATTTCGAGCTCGGCATGATGCTGAACTCTTCTTCTGCCACCAGACCTGCTGAGATTGTCCAACATTTTCTGTTTTGATTCTGTCTTGTTGGAGATGATTATTGCCTGGCTTTTGACTTGTGAGAATGCTACTTGCCACTTATCAGTCCAAGCCTGAATATTGTCCAGGTTTTGCTGCATATGAGCATGGACTGCTTCCGAATTTGAGGAGTTATGAATGGTGCTGAACATTGTGAAATCATTAGTAACCATCCCCACTTCTGACTTTATGATAGAGGGAAGGTTATTGATGAAGCAAATGAAGATGGTTGGGCCAAGGACACTACCCTGAGGAACACCTGAGGCGATGTTCCAGGACTCAGATGGTTGACGTCCAACAAGCGCAACCATCTTTTTTTGTGCTAGGTATGACTCCAACCAGTGGCGAGTTTCTCCCCTGACTCCCATTGACTTCAGTTTTGCTAGGGCCTCTTGATGCCATACTCAGTCTAAAGTCAAGGGCAATCATTCTTGTCTCACCTTTTGAGTTCAGCTCTTTTGTCTATATTTGGATAATGGCTGTAATGAGGTCAGGAGTTGAGTGGCCATGAAGATACCCAAACTAAGCTTCAGTGAACAATATTTTGGATAAATCTTTTGGCAATATTTTGGACAAATCTTTTGCAAAACTATTTGACTATCTGGACTTAGCATTGCTTCATTGTTAATAGGGTGTGCCTATTAGGGACAGCATAACTGAGATGACCGTCCTATATTCCAGAGAGAAACTTTGACTTGTCATTACTGGGGTGAGTGGCATGGCTTCGTCTGGCCAACATAACTGTTGCAGTAATGAATTGTTGCTCACCGAGTTCCGGTGGCGTTTGCGAGCGGATCGGCCGCATTGACAAGAGCTCCCACCGGTGGCCACTATTTGCGGCGCTTTTGGGGGTTTCCCTGATTCTTTGCTCTTCCCCCCCCCCCCCGATTATTGGCAGCCTTTGGGGCCGTCCCAGGTAACAGGCGGGGCCGGTTTGAAAACCGGCGAGGACCCCGCACGGGTGTCGGGCGGCTGGTGCTGAGGCGTCGGGCCCAGCGAGCACGGAGGTCGGAGCAGCGGGGGTGGAACTAAATGGAGGCCGAGGCGGCAGGCCCGAAGCCAGGGCGCGATATAGGTGAAATGTCCCACATCGGATGGCTCCCGCCTAGAATGTTGTGAGAAGATTGAAGTCCGGTCCCAGGGAAATTTTGGAGGAATACAGAAAAGAAGAGAAAGAAGTTTTAAAGAAATTTGGCGAAAGTTTTTTTCCCCCGTTTTTTTTGAAGGAAGGGAAATAATTTTTTTTTGTTTTTTCTATTGAAAAAAAAAGAAAAAAAAGATTGAAGAAGGAAAAAAGGGTGTGAAAAAAAAGGAAAAATAATAAGCCGTTAAAGGATGCGAAGAGCAGCATCGAAGAAGGGAGGAAACGTGGGCTCGCCGTTGAATGAGTGGACGAGCAAAAGTGCAGACAAGATGGTGGATGCCGGACCGCATGGTGGGGCCGCACTACTTACGGTGGAGAAGATGACCGAGGTGATGGCGGTGGAGATGGAAAAGCAGTTTGCGAGTACTTAATGATCTGTTGAGCTGCTCGCAGAAAAATACTTTTCACTGTACCTCGGTACACGTGACAATAAACAAATCCAATCCAATCCAACATGGAGGCTTTGAGGAAGGAGACGGTGGTCGCATTGAAGTCATTGGTGGAGAAGGCAATCGCCCCGGTGAGAGTAGCTGTGGCAAAGACATCGGCCAAGGTGAGAGAGCAGGGCAAGAAGATGAAGGAAGTGGAGGAGGCCGTGTCACAGCACAGTGACTAGTTCATCTCGATGGGGGATGAGCTGCGGAGGGTGGTCGAGGTCAACAGAGGACTCCGAGCAAAGCTCAAGGACTTGGAGAACCGCTCGAGGCAGCACAATCTGAGAATTGTGGGCTTGCCTAAAGGGGCAGAGGGTCCAAGGCCAACAGAGTACTTTGCTAAGAAGTTGGCGGAGCTGATGGGGGTTGGTGAGAACCCCTCCAGGTACGAACTGGCCCGAGCTCATCGGTCATTAAGGCGGAAGTCCAAAGTGAATGAGCCGCCAAGAGCAGTAATTATCTGCATCCATAAGTACTGCATGAAGGAGAAGGTGTTAAGCTGGGCGAGGTGCAGTGTATTGGAAGCTGGAGTTCGGATCTACCAGGACCTGACAGTGGAGTTGGCAAAAAGATGAGCGGCGTTCGGGCGAGTGAAGGCGGCACTGTACAAAAAGGGGGTGCGATTTGGTATGGTATACCCGGCGAAGCTGAGGGTGACGTATGATGCCAAAGACTTTTATTTTGAGACAGCGGAGGCGGCTGAGGCGTTCGTGAGGGCAGAAGGCTTGGGGCAGACGTGAGGAGCAGTCTGGAAGAGAGACTGTGGACTGTGATTGGGGAGCTGGAAAATGTATAAATGCTATAACTTTCTTTTTACTGACGTGTATTGTAATTTACTTCTCTTCACATTGTTACAGAGTCCAAGTTATTGGTTGGGTTGATTGGCATTCTGTGTTGCGACGGTTATATCGTAGTTTAGTGAATTGTATGGGTTGGATTGTTGTTTTTGTTTTTTCTTTCTCTGGGACTGTGTGGGAGGGGATGGTATATCTTGGCGGGGGAGCCACCCGTGCTAGCTAACTAAAGTTGGTTAGTGAACGGAGGTGAGGTGAGAGGAGGGCTGCGGACATTGGAGCCTGGTTAGCAGATTTTTTCGATGGACCTACAAGGCGAGCGAAGGGGGGGGGTGGGGGGAGGGATTGATGCTAGGAGATGTTTTTTCATGAGGAAATGTAGGGGGGGGGGGGGGTTTGGGAGGGGGGGGGAGGGGTTCGATGTTAATAATGGATAGGGGCGGGTCAGGCCCATGGGGCAGGGCCTGGTGGTATGATGATGGTGGATAAGAAGGGTGGGGGGGGTGAGAGACCCCCAGTTAGGATAGTCACGTGGAACGTGAGGGGGTTAGGAGGTCCAGTCAAGAGGTCAAGGGTACTTGCGCATCTTAAAAGTTTGAAAGCCAATGTACAGTGCTGCAGGAGACTCACTTGAGAGTGAAGGACCAGGTGAGACTTAAAAAGGGCTGGGTTAGTCAGGTGTTTCACTCTGGATTTGACGGAAGGGCTCGAGGGGTAATGGTAATGGTCAGCAAAAGAGTACAGTTCCAGATGGAGAAGGCAGTGGCAGATCAGGGGGGTATGTGATTGTGACAGGGGCGCTGGAGGGCAGTTTAGTGATGCTGTTAAGTGTATACGGTCCCAATTGGGACGATGTGGGATTCGCAAAGAAAGTGTTTGGGGCCATCCCCGACTTGGACACACACGAACTGATAGTGGGGGGGGACTCGAACTTGGTGCAGGAGCCAAGGTTGGACAGGTCACGGCCGGGCTCGCTGGTCCCATCAGGGGGGGCAAAGGCGTTGGCTGGGCTAATGGTGGAAATAGGAGGGGTGGACCCTTGGAGGTCTCTGCACCCGAGGGAATGGGAGTACTCGTTTTTCTCAGCAGTCCATAAGGTATACTCGTGGATCGACTTTTTTGTGGTGGAGAAGGCTTTGCTGGCTGGGGTTAAGGGGTTGGAATACTCGGCAATTGCAGTGTCAGATCACGCTCCACATTGGGTGGATATGGTGCTGGAGAAGGGGGCAGCGCAGAGACCGGGGTGGAAACTGGATGTGGGGCTTTTGGGGGACAAAGTGTTCTGTGACAAAATTGAAAAGGTAATTAAGGAATATGTAGGTTTCAACTGTACGGGTGAGGTGTCGAAGGCAGTTGTCTGGGAGGCTCTAAAGGCGGTGGTGAGGGGTGAGGTGATTTCCTTTAAGGCCAGGGTGGACCAGGAGGAGAGGTTGGAGCAGCAGAGGGTAATAGATGAGATGTTGGAGGTAGATAGGAGTTATGCAGAAGATTGGGACCCAGCGAAGCTGGAAAAGAGGAAGGAACTACAGGCGACCTTTGACCGGCTATCTACCAGGAAGGCAGTACGCAAACTGAGGCGAGCAAGGGTTGCAGTTTACGAACATGGAAATAAGTATGTTAACAGGTCAGCTCCGGAGGGAAGCAGCGGCAAGGGAAATTGTGCAGGTGAGGGATAGGGCAGGGAAGTTGGTGGTGGCTCCGGATCTGATTAACAAGGTTTTTGAGGAATTTTATGAGAGGTTGTACAGGTCAGAGCCACGCGGGGGAGATCGTGAGATGCAGGAATTTCTAGATCGGTTGGAGTACCCGAGGTTAGGGGAGGGGGACAGGGCTACATTAGAAGGAGCGATAGTGGAGCAGGAGATAAAGGATGCGATTGGGAGGATGCAGTCGGGGAAGGTGGCGGGGCCGGATGGATTTTAGGTGGAATATTGTAAAAAATTCAAGGATAAGCTGGCACCCCTGATGGTGGGGATGTTTGAAGAGATGATAGGGAAGGGGGTGTCGCCACAAACTTCTGGGGCAGGCATCGATTTCCCTGTTGCTAAAAAGAGATAAGGATCCGACGGAGTGTGGGTCGTATAGGCCCATATCACTTCTGAATGTCGACGCAATAGTATTGGCGAAGGTACTGGTGGGTAGGCTGGAGGAGTGCCTCCCGAAGGTGATAGGTGAAGATCAGACGGGGTTCGTGAGAGGGAGGCAGCTCTTTTCAAACATTAGAAGGGTATTGAACATCGTTATGGCACCGGCAGAGGGGAAGGAAACAGAGGTGGTTGTGGCATTGGATGCTGAGAAAGCGTTTGACCGGGTAGTATGGGGGTACTTGATGGCAGTTCTGGAGCGGTTTGGGATTGGAACAAGATTTGTGAACTGGGTAAAGCTACTATTTCAGGAGCCGAGGGCGAGTGTCCGCACAAACAACATCAGCTCGAGATACTTTTCTCTCCACCGTGGGACTAGGCAGGGATGTCCTATGTCCTCCCTGCTGTTTGCACTCGCGATTGAGCCGTTGGCCATCACATTAAGAAGTTTGGGGGTATGGAAAGGAATAGTGCGGGGGAGGGGGGTGGATAGAGCATAGGGTGTCCTTATATGCCGATGATTTACTGTTGTACGTGTGGGAACCGAATGTGTCGATAGGGGGAATATTCGAGTGTTTGGGTCTTTCTCGGGGTACAAACTAAATCTAGGCAGGGGTGGGGGGGCTGCCATTCCGTAGGGCAGGGACTCACTCTAGGTCTCCGCAGGTACAATATTTCTAGTTTGGTGGGGAGAGTGAAAGCTGATCTGGCAAGGTGGGATGGTCTCCCTCTGTTACGGGCGGGTCGGGTACAGGCGGTTAAAATGAACGTGCTTCCCCGGTTTCTGTTTATTTTTCAATGCCTGCCGATTTTCCTGCCAAAGGCTTTTTTCAGAGAGATTGAGGGAAGGATTACTTCGTTCATATGGGGAGGGAAGGTGGCTAGAGTTAGAAAGGTGCTGCTACAGAGGGGAAGACAGGCGCAGGGGGTTTGCGTCTTCTGAACCTGATGTATTACTACTGGGCGGCGAATGTGGAGAAGGTGCGGAGCTGGGTCAGAGGGGTTGATTCCCAATGGGCCAGAATAGAGGAGAGTTTGTGCAGGGGGTCGGGATTGAAAGCACTAGCAACGGCGGCGCTCCCGAAAGCCCCGGGAAATACTCAGGGAGTCCGGTAATAATAGCTTCATTGAGAATTTGGAGGCAGTTTCACCAACACTTAGGGTTGGGGGCAGGGTCAAGGGAAATGCCGATTCGGGGGAACCACAGATTTGAGCCAGGGAGGTGGGATGGAAATTTTCGGAAATGGGAGGAGAAGGGGATTAAGACAATAAAAGATTTGTTTCTTAGGGGTCGGTTTGCAGGGCTGGAGGAGCTGGAAGCGAAGTATGGGCTGGAGCAGGGGGAAATGTTTAGATACATGCAGGTTCGAGATTTGCCAGAAAGGAGGTACAGAGCTTCCCGGTGGAGCCGGCCTCCACGTTGCTGGAGGAGGTGCTGACGACAGGGGGACTGGAGAAGGGGGTAGTGTCAGCGGTTTACGGAGCTATTTTGGAAGAGTAGAAGGCACCACTGGAGGCGATCAAAGCAAAGTGGGAGGAAGAGTTGGGAGAGGATATGGAGGAGGGGTTCTGGTGTGAGGTGATCCGGAGAGTGAATGCCTCCACCTCGTGCGCGAGGTTGGGGCTGATACAACTGAAGGTGGTATACAGAGCACACCTCACGAGGATGAGCCGATTCTTTGAAGGAGTAGAAGATGTGTGTGGACGTTGTGGGGGGGCCCTAATCACATTCATATGTTTTGGTCCCATCCATAGCTAGAGGATTACGGGAAGGAGGTTTTTAGGGTAATTTCTAAAGTGGTGCACGTGAAACTGGACCTGGGCCCCCGGGTGGCCATATTCGGGGTGTCGGACCAGCCAGGGTTGGAAACTGGTGTGGAGGCAGATGTTGTAGCCTTCGCCTCGCTGATTGCTCGAAGTCGGATCCTGAAGGGATGGAGGGCAACCTCTCCACCCTGTGCCCTGGCATGGCGGGGGGACTTGTTGGAATTCTTGACTCTTGAGAAGGTTAAGTTTGACCTGAGGGGAAGGATGGAGAGGTTCTACAATTCATGGGCATTATTCATCATGCACATTCAAGAACTAGATAAAATCGAACATTAGTTGGGGGGGGGGGGGGGGGGGGGGGGTTGGGGGGAGGGGGGCGGTGTGTGTTGATGGTGACTATGGGTGATTCCTGTTTCCTTTTTGTTATTTGTTTATGGGAACATGCAGGCTAATGTTTGGGGTTTGGTGGGAGGATGGGATCGTTGTTATTGATATGGGGATTAACATATTTGTTACTGATTATTGTTTGTTGTTGGTGGGTGTAAATTTGGGAGAAAATGTGAAAAAGGAGGAGAATAAAAAATATTTTTTTTAAAAAATGATTTGTTGCTTGCTTAATGCCTATTGATCCCATTCAGGTTGATTACGGTTGGGACAGGGCATTGTGGATCCCAGTAACGGCAAGTACACCTGCTGGGTACATAATGGGTAGGGCTTTCAGGAGACTCTGATTCCTATCAGGCCTACTTCAAGCTATGAGCAGCAGCTTTACATCGAATATATGGCTAATCCCCTGACTTTATGCTGTTATACATTAGTACTGTGTGATGGAAAGCAAAACAGATTTTTATTGTTCACCTACGCAAAAGCTACCCTCCGTGCCACTGATTACCAAACACAAGCATTTTTTTCTTTCTTAGCAATTGTACCACAGTAATGGAGAGTGTACATACTTTCAACCGTCTACCTGATTCACAACTATCCCTGTACACATTAACCGTACTGCTTTTGGACCATAATGAAATAGAATGGAAAAGTTATTTGTGCACATGACAGTCCTTCAGAATCTGCTTCTGTTGCCTGAAAGACCAGCAGAGTATCTGCAGAACTCAAGCAATCTGAATGACTTAAAAGAATAATAATAATAATCTTTATTGTCACAAGTGGGCTTACATTAACACTGCAATGAAGTTACTGTGAAAAGTCCCTCGTCGCCATATTCTGGCGCCTGTTTGGGTACACTGAGGGAGAATTCAGAATGTCCAATTCACCTAACAGCACCTCTTTCGGGACTTGTGGGAGGAAACCAGAACACCCGGAGGAAACCCACGCAGACACGGGCAGACCGTGCGGACTCCGCACAGACTGTGGTCCAAGCTGGGAATTGAACCTGGGAGCCTGGAGCTGTGAAGCAACAGTGCTACCCACTGTGCTACCATGAAGCAAAGATTAATAAAGGGAAAGGCCGCACAGGTGTGCTGTTAATATCTCAGTGCAATGCAATGATCGTTATGCAGCGAAATAACGACTCTGAGGTTGCTTCCTTTAACCTCAGCACTTCATAATCGGTCATTTATGTCTCCTGTGATATAGCAAACAGATGTTAATTTGGATACAAAATGACTAACAACCCAAGATGTCGGGGTAGGCAAAGAACAACTGGTGAGGGAAAGGTGAGAGTTGGCAATAAAAGTCTAGAAGTAAATGGTCACTTATCATTCACCCCAACATTCTACAATTCAGTAATCTCTCCTGAGTGTAAACAGAAAGCACTGACATGAGTAACGTACGTTTGTTATTGAGGTACTTCAGGTTCCTTTAGAACCGTTGGCTGATAATGCGACTTTTGAACGTGGGTGTGCATATTCGAGTGAGACCAGCTGTCTCACTCTAATATGCAGATTTGCTAAAAGGTGATCCCACCCACAATGGGCAGGATGTACGTCGCGACATCTCACAAGACCGTATTAGATCTTGTGAGGATAGGGCAGCATGGTGGCGCAGTGGTTAGCATTGCTGCCTCACGGTGCTGAAGTCCCAGGTTCGATCCTGGCTGTCACTGTCCGTGTGGAGTTTGCACATTCTCCCATGTTTGCATGGGTTTCGCCCTCACAACCCATGTGCAGGGTAGGTGGATTGGCTATGCTAAATTGCCCCTTAATTGGAAAAGAAATTAATTGGGTACTCTAAATTAAAAAAACAAGATCTTGTGAGGGTGGATCCCAGAAGAGGGATCTCCCGGCATCTACCGATTACGTTGCACCATGCCGCACTGCCTTTTGGGTATAATGCGCACTGCCTTTCGGCCACAACGTAGCTGGTAGATCTCACCCTCGGTGTTTCTTTTAGGATCAGAGAACCCAACTTTAATGAACACTTAGGCAGTGCTCAATGCAAGTCTGTTTTTGTTCCTATGTACAGAGCGCCAAAAGGGAAGTTAGGCATTTGAAGGACTTTGGCCAGTGGGACTTATATAGCAGATAGTCATACATATTCCCCACAGTGGTGTGCAGGGTGGTCACCATGTTGCATTGTACAGAAATAGGTTGGAGGGCTCCTCCATAGACCAAGCACAGCAAACAATGGGCGCCCAGCAATTAAAGCATTCTCCTTCATAAACAAAATACCTTTACCAGCACGAGCACCATATATCACTATGCTACACATTATCTGGTAATTAAAACATCATACTTTAAAAAAACTTCAATAAAGAATATTGGGGTGGAAATAAACAGCTGACTGTAGCACTGGCTTTACAAGTGATGGCTACCTTTCCCTTAGATTAATGTTGATTTGGTACATTTAATATTACCCTTGGTTAAATTAAGAAAACAAGAACACTTATTGGATTTATGGGCTTATAAATAACACCCGTGCCACACAAATGCCAGGCACTGATCATTCCTTGACTCCCAAAATCACTCAATAGGCGTGGGATGCAATGGCATATTTGCACCTAGCAACAGTAGCCTCTGCCACTTTGCATTAATTTCATTTATTTCGTATCTTATGTAACGTTAATTTCATGAAACATGCTATAATTTAAAAATGACATTGTTCTCATATGTCTTATGTTTTGCAGCGTACCAGCCACTGGCACGTGACCACATTACAGTGTAAGAACTTTGTGTCAAAGGAATGCCTCAGTCTTCTGTAACAGTAAATCCTTACAGAATACAACTGTTGCGCTGTCTCAATTTTTCAAGAATTACCTTATCTCAATCCGGAAAATCAGCCAACGCATTGCACAAACAAGTTACATAATGGGGCTTAAAGCTAAATGGAGGAATGAACATATGTTAATTTTAAATCAACAAGCAACAAGCATATTTCATGTAGTGTGGTTCTATCATTGCAGCTCTATCAGTGATCATTTATCATGAACACACAGTTGAAGACGGTTTAAAAATTATAATCTTCCATACCTATAAATACTAATTTCAAACATGTCTCTATGTTAGATTTAGAGTGGCAACTCACAATGATGACATCATTGAAAATCGTGTCACTGTGCCTAACTGTGGAGAAACACTGGATCAACATAACTAAATGCATTGCTAACAGTCTATGTTGTTACAGCAATTCAATGAAAACAAATATGGGCGCAATTCTCCAGAAAAATTTCTAAGTGTGATTTGCCATGAGCTTCCTGGCACTCGACCGAGTGAGGTCGGCAACGTTATTCAACGTTAATTGGTCCACTTCCGAGTCCTCACAGGCTTCTTGAGGCAAATGAAGGCTTTCCAGCTGATTCGCTAGGACCGTGCTCGCCAGCCCCTCGCTAACAAGGTTGAGCAGCACTTAAGCTGCACTTGCTCATCCAACCCCAGCCAGCTCGCAATAATGGCGCCCAGGAGACCAGCTCCTAGATTCGGAGATGCTGACCTGGGAGGCCGCAAGACGCCGTGGAGGCCAGGAGGGATGTCCTGTTCCCTCGTGTATCCCGGAGAGTCAGCCACAAGGTAACCAGTGCTGCTGGGATGAGGCGGTGGCGGCAGCTGTCAGCTCGGGGAGTGTGACTGGGAGGACTGGCTTTCAGTGCCAAAAAAAGGTCAATGACCTACACCAGGCAGCACGAGTGAGTACACACCAACGCCCGACCCCCCCACCCCCCACCCCAATGGGAACGTCTTCCCCCCCAACTCCCCATCCGACCCCCAGCCCTTCCTCCGCCCGCCCTCCCTCCTAAATCCCCCCCAACCCCTCCTTCACATCCCCTCTCCCCACCACTATGAACTACACGTGTGGCTAACGATGCCCTTTATGTGTCGCCTCAGGAAAAGCTCCTCCATAATTGTCGAGAGAGCGACCAGACTGCCGGAAGGGTGCCAGACATCAGAGTCCTCACCACCTTCGAGGAGCATCCTCTGGGGGTGACCGGTGTGGCCGAGGACAGATCGGTCAGCCATACGGAGGCTGGCGGTCGCCCCAGTGGTGAGGAACCACCGGGCTCAACGCGGAGGACCTGTTAAACGTGAGTAAGGATTGCCTTACTGACTGACCTATCCCTCCCACTGACCACGTGTGCATCCTCCCGCAGGTCCTCCAGCCAACAGCGCTAGCCCATCCCGGGCGGCCCCCCTTTCCTGACTTCAAGGACAACACCTCGGAGGGGAACTCCGAGGATGCAACCGTAGTCGCGACACAGCTGTCATCCCAACCACCACCAGCGCAGATACACGCACCTCGGTGGAACATGTTAGTGGACAGGCTTCAGGGGCACAATCTGGTGAGCACCACACTGCTGATGATACACATCAGGTGGAGGCAAGAACCCCCAGGTGAGACAGCAGTTGGAGGGAGCTGAATCTCAAGACCCAGCTGGGTCCTAGCCTGATGCTGAGCCTGTGGTACAGAGGTACCCGGAGCTGATGGAGATGATAGGGACCAACCTGGACATTCAGGGGGACATGGCAGCGTCAGTCCAGCAGATCCATAGCCGCTTGGAGGAGTCCCAGAGGCTAGGGGCGCAGGAGATGGCATCAGCAATAAGTGGCACCGAGGTCAACACTGCTAAGGTGGCGACTGCAGTGGAAAGCCTTGTGCATGACGTCGGCACCATGAGTGAAGGTGTCCAATGTGACGGCCATGGCCGAGGGACTCAACAGAGTGTCCGACTCACTGGGGGATGTCACTCTGTACCAGGCTGACCTTGATGAGGTTCTGTGGGACATGTCCCGCTCTCAGATGGGAATGGTCAAGGCACTGTGGAGCTTGTCCCAGTCGCAGGTGGGCATGGCTGAGGCACTGCAGAGCATGGCACAATCACTGAGCAGCATCACCAAGGGCGTCAACACTATGGTGCAGACCATGGGGAAACACCAGGGCTGGCAGAGCCAGATGATGCAGGGTCAGCTGGGGCTCGAACCCGCTGCGGCTTTGTCCCAATGTGAGCCCCAGGGCTTTATGGGCACTGATCGGAAGGAGGGGGCACCATATGCCAAGCGGGCCCATCCCATGGACTGCGGATGGTGGCCACCAGCTCCCCGAGTTGCCACCCTCTGATGAGGCCGTGTCTCGCAGTCAGCACATGGGACAGGCCGGCACGGCTGTGCATGTGCCGCCGGCAAGTGAGTCGGGGCCCACCGGCCCCAGAGCCCCCAGAGGGTGCCCACCAGGGGCATCGAAGGTCACGTGATGAAGTAAGCAGCTGGCAGCTCATACCTCAGATGTGCATCTTGAGGAGACAAACACCAAGATGTAGCAGTAAAACTAGGAGGGCAAAGCACATTACGGGTCACTGATGCTTTTGTCACTTCCTTCCACAATGCGGGTTGACCCCCAGTTCCTTTGCCCACCTCTTCAAGCATCCTCCTCCTCGTGGTGCTCACCCACCCACCGGCTGTGGACATGTCCCTGGAGCTCTGTCCCATCCCCTGGGTGGCTCTAGAAATAATAGATCCATTGGTGGTCATTTTCCAAAATTTTTTGGACTCTGGAATGGTTTCTACAGATTGGAGGGTCGTTAAAATAACCTACTATTCAAAAAGGGAGGTAGAGAGAAAATAGGGAACTATAGACCAATGAGCCTAACGTTGGTAGTAGTGAAATAGCTAGAATCCATTATCAAGGATTTCATAGCACAGCATTTGGAAAGCAGTGGTGTAATCAGACAAAGTCAGCATGGATTTACAAAAGGAAAATCATGCTTGACAAATCTTCTAGAATTCTTTGAAGATGTAAAAAGTAGAGTTGACCAGGGAGAACTGGTGGATGTGGTTTATTTAGACTTTCAGAAGGTTTTCGACAAGGTCTCACATAGCAGATTACTATATAAAGTTAAAAGTTCATGGGATTGCGGGTAGCATGTTGAGAGGGATAGAAAGCTGGGGCGTCATTCTCCGCCGGCGGGAGTCTCCGTTTTGCCGGCGCCCGGGGGTTTCCCGACGGTGTGGGGCTGCCCCACAATGGGAAACCCCATTGACCGGCCGGTGTTACGGAGACTCCCGCCAGCCGGTCGGAGCAGAAATGTGGCGGGGCGGGTAGGAGAATTTCGCCCCTGGTTAGCAAACAGAAAGCAAAAAGTTGGAATAACTTTCTTCCGATTGGCAGGCAGTGACTAGTGGGGTATCGCAGAGATCTGTGCTAGGATCCCAACTGTTCATATTATATATCAATAATTTAGACAAAGGATCTAAATGTATTATCTCCAAATTTGCAGATGTACAAAGTTTGGTGGGAAGGTAAGCTGTGCGGAGGATGCAGAGATGCTTCAGCGGGATTTGGACATGCTGAATGAATGGGCACATGCATGGCAGGGGCTCAGGAGGGCTAGAAGGGGTCATGAAAAGTCATTGGCAAATAGGGTTAAGGAAAATCCCAAGGCTTTTTACACTTACATAAAAAGCAAGAGGGTAGCCAGGGAAAGGGTTGGCCCACTGAAGGATAGGCAAGGGAATCTATGTGTGGAGCCAGAGGAAATGGGCGAGGTACTAAATGAATACTTTGCATCAGTATTCACCAAAGAGAAGGAATTGGTAGATGTTGAGTCTGGAGAAGGGGGTGTAGATAGCCTGGGTCACATTGTGATCCAAAAAGACGAGGTGTTGGGTGTCTTAAAAAATATTAAGGTAGATAAGTCCCCAGGGCCGGATGGGATCTACCCCAGAATACTGAAGGAGGCTGGAGAGGAAATTGCTGAGGCCTTGACAGAAATCTTTAGATCCTCGCTGTCTTCAGGGGATGTCCCGGAGGACTGGAGAATAGCCAATGTTGTTCCTCTGTTTAAGAAGGGTGGCAGGGATAATCCCGGGAACTACAGGCCGGTGAGCCTTACTTCAGTGGTAGGGAAATTACTGGAGAGAATTCTTCGAGACAGGATCTACTCCCATTTGGAAGCAAATGGACGTATTAGTGAGAGGCAGCACGGTTTTGTGAAGGGGAGGTCGTGTCTCACTAACTTGATAGAGTTTTTCGAAGAGGTCACTAAGATGATTGATGCAGGTAGGGCAGTAGATGTTGTCTATATGGACTTCAGTAAGGCCTTTGACAAGGTCCCTCATGGTAGACTAGTACAAAAGGTGAAGTCACACGGGATCAGGGGTGAACTGGCAAGGTGGATACAGAACTGGCTAGGCCATAGAAGGCAGAGGGTAGCAATGGAGGGATGCTTTTCTAATTGGAGGGCTGTGACCAGTGGTGTTCCACAGGGATCAGTGCTGGGACCTTTGCTCTTTGTAGTATATATAAATGATTTGGAGGAAAATGTAACTGGTCTGATTAGTAAGTTTGCAGACGACACAAAGGTTGGTGGAATTGCGGATAGCGATGAGGACTGTCTGAGGATACAGCAGGATTTAGATTGTCTGGAGACTTGGGCGGAGAGATGGCAGATGGAGTTTAACCTGGACAAATGTGAGGTAATGCATTTTGGAAGGGCTAATGCAGGTAGGGAATATACAGTGAATGGTAGAACCCTCAAGAGTATTGAAAGTCAAAGAGATCTAGGAGTACAGGTCCACAGATCACTGAAAGGGGCTACACAGGTGGAGAAGGTAGTCAAGAAGGCATACGGCATGCTTGCCTTCATTGGCCGGGGCATTGAGTATAAGAATTGGCAAGTCATGTTGCAGCTGTATAGAACCTTAGTTAGGCCACACTTGGAGTATAGTGTTCAATTCTGGTCGCCACACTACCAGAAGGATGTGGAGGCTTTAGAGAGGGTGCAGAAGAGATTTACCAGAATGTTGCCTGGTATGGAGGGCATAAGCTATGAGGAGCGATTGAATAAACTCGGTTTGTTCTCACTGGAACGAAGGAGGTTGAGGGGCGACCTGATAGAGGTATACAAAATTATGAGGGGCATAGACAGAGTGGATAGTCAGAGGCTTTTCCCCAGGGTAGAGGGGTCAATTACTAGGGGGCATAGGTTTAAGGTGAGAGGGGCAAAGTTTAGAGTAGATGTACGAGGCAAGTTTTTTACGCAGAGGGTAGTGGGTGCCTGGAACTCACTACCGGAGGAGGTAGTGGAGGCAGGGACGATAGGGACATTTAAGGGGCATCTTGACAAATATATGAATAGGATGGGAATAGAAGGATACGGACCCAGGAAGTGTAGAAGATTGTAGTTTAGTCGGGCAGTATGGTCGGCACGGGCTTGGAGGGCCGAAGGGCCTGTTCCTGTGCTGTACATTTCTTTGTTCTTTGTTCTTTGTTTTGGCTGTATAATATGGGTGCATCTGAGGTTATCCGCTTTGGTAGCAAAAATAGGAAGGCAAATTATATTTAAATGGGTGTAAATTGGGAGAGGTGGATACTCAGCATGACCTGTGTGTCCTTAAACATCAGTCGCGGAAAGTAAGTAAGCAGGTACAGCAGGCAGTAAAGAAGGCAAATGGTATGTTGGCCTTCATAACGAGGATTGGAGTATAGGGATAGGGATGTTTTACTGAAATTGTATAGGGCATTGGTGAAGCCACACCTAGAGTATTGTGTGCAGTTTTGGTGTCCTTATCTGAGGAAGGATGTTCTTGCTATGGAGGGAGTCCAGCAAAGGTTTACCAGGCTGATTCCTGGAATGGTGGGACTGTAATATGAGGAGAGACTAAGTTGGTTAGAATTAGAAGAGTGAGACGGATGAAAATTATAAAATTCTGACAGGGTAGATTCAGAAAGAATGTTCCTGATGGTGGGGGAGTCTATAACTTGGGGTCATAGTTTGAGGATAAGGGGTAAACCTTTTCAGTCTGAGATGAGGAGAAATTTCTTCACCCAGAGAGTGGAAATTCACTACCACAGAGAGTGGTTGAGGCCAAACTATTGTGTAATTTCAAGAAGGAATTAGATATAGCTCTTGGGGCTAAAGGAATGAAGGGTTATCGGGGAAGGTAGGATCAACGTATTGAACTTGATAATCAGCCATAATCATAATGAATGGTGGAGCAGCTTGAAGGGCTGAATGGTCTCCTCCTGCTACTGTTTTCTATGTATGTTTCTGTGATACAGACACAATCTGTCCAACTATTCCTAAAATAATTAGGGGATAGGGTGATGTCGTGGTAATGCTGCTGGAGTAATAATCCAGTGGCCTAGGCTAATGGCCTGGGAAATAGGTTAAAATCCCACCACAGCAGCTGGTGAAATTTCCAGCGATACCCATATCACATGAAAAAATAAAGACCACTGCCCTCCAAGTCCAGGTAACAGTTTAGTGAACCTTTTCTAAACTCCTTCTAATGCATACAGCAAAGACGTAAAAGCATTATAAAAGATACAAAGGAAGTTCCTCAGCAATTTACCAGGGATGAGGGACATCAGTTATGAGGAGCAGTTGGAAAGTTATGAGTGTCTCCTTGGACCAGAAAAAGTTAAGAGGGAGCAAAATGATCCCGTACCGGCCTCCCCAAACAGGTGCCAGAATGTGGCGACTAGGGGCTTTTCACAATAACTTAATTGAAGCCTACTTGTGACAATAAGCAATTATTATTATGAAAGTTTTCAAGATTATAATAGATTTTGATATAGCAAATAGAGAAAATGTATTCCCTCTAGTGAATGGATCAATAACCATGTGGTAATACCAGGTATTGTGGTACCAGAGAGAGGATAGACCGCGGGGTCTACCATTGGGCAATGTACATAGCCCCGCCCTCAGAGGAAGGGTATAAGAAACAATGCCGTCCCAGCAGCCCTCACTTCTGTAACTTCGCTGGTGGGTACAGTACTCCACGTGGACTCAAGCGTATTGATTGCGTATCAAACCAGAAATAATAAATTTGCACTCTATTATTATGACTCACTCCCAAGTTGCAATTCCATTTCAGCTTCCTGCTACAATAATTAACACCTATTCAATGTGGCCACTTGCATAGGATTTACAGATAACTGCCACTGCAAGGCACTCCTGTTTAACTAGGCTAATTAACTGTTAGAAAGTTATACGTCATAATCTGACACTTATTCGAAATTCAAACTTGAGAAATACTTAGCAGAAATTCCCAAGTGATCCAAATTCCCGACTCCTCACTTGGGCTATGTCGCACTCTGTGTTTATGGTTTACAAACAAGTCTGAAAAAATTCCCACATGAACCAAATTCAGAATTTCGCACTCGGTCTGCGTCATTCTCAGTCATCGCTTCCTTTCCATGTGTCCTCTCATGTACAGGACAAAAAGTGTGGTAGTGAGTGGGGTTGCGGGAGGGGAGGGGCGGTTCGGAGATATGGGTATGCGACTAAGCACAGCTGCTTTTTCCAAAAGTCAATTTGGGTATAACAATCCAAATGGCTTCCGTCTTTGCCATATGTTTCTATGATGATGTGCTTTATTCTCTGCTGTGAGATCTAAATCCCTGGTCTTCTGACCCAGAGGAAATGCGCCAGCACTGAGCCAAATTGAGACTTTAGCCACAAATGCTCGGTTGTATTCACAGAAGGAGAGAGAAAAGAAATCAGAAAAGGTTGTAAAGTTGCTGTGAAGGAATTTGGTCAGACTTCACCTGGAATAGTGTATGTGGTATTAGTCACCTGATTGCAGGAGGGATGTTATTGACCTTGATTATGCTAACAGGATACAGATATGATGATTCCAATTAACAATTTCAATCATATCAAAGAGTTTAAGAAGTTGAGCATGTTTTCTTTGGAAAAGAGAAAACTTCAAGGTGAACTAATTAGAAAGCATTGGGAATTATCCAGAGGATTGATGAAACTAATCCGGGAAAATCATTCTTTCTGGTGAAGTGGTCACAGGTTGTTTTTTTAAAGTTAGGAATAGGAGACAACCCAGTTTAGCGGAATGAGTTGCCTGAACTGGCTGTGGAAGCAGATGGTACAGATAGATTCAAGAGACAATTTATTTTATGAAGAAGGGAGTGTCTGGTGATTTGGTCAGAAGTTGGGCCAGGTGTGGTTGAAAACAGTCAAAAAGGTAATGGCCTTAATTGTCTTTTAATGATCTAAAAAATGATCTTGTTCCACAAAGAAAAATGAGTAGCTCAGAGATCTTGGAATTGCCAGCAATTGCCGGCAAGGGAAGGGTTAATGGTTATTGCTTAAAATGGGCACAAGTTCCTCTGAAAATGGCGCAATGCCGTTTCTTTATATTTGGGAATTTCATGAGTACAAAATGTCTCGATGGAAGAAAGAAATTGACTCTCTGCCCATCTCGCACCTCGGGCCTCTGGCACAGCACTGGCATAGCGCTGGAAAGAAAGAGCAATTGGTCTCATCATAATTTTTCCATATGGAGAAAGGTAATGAGTAACTAAGTAAAGTAAAATCCGTAAAGAAAACAAGCATCGGGCGATGCTCTAAGATGCTGAAGAAAACCAAAGAAACAAAAGGACAACATTAGAAAGGTCTACTTCATGATTCCAGTTTGATAATTATTTAATTTGCTCATAAAAGCATTTTCCCATGTTCTGAACCTAGGCAGGATTTCATGGATAGGAAAATCAATGGCACCGCAGTGCATTTTGCACACACTTGGCTTATATCAACATATCCAACCACCGCAGAGCAACAACTTGCAAAACAAACAGAATGATGAACTATGTATTGAAAACAGCATAATATCAGTCAGAGAAAATCATGGTCACATTGTTCTGATCAGTAACTGTAGAATTGTGTTCAGTTTGTCAATGAGATGCATGAGACAGACACTGAAGGCAGCTTAAAGAAGAGTCCCATTGTTGATCCCTATTAGCAGAGGTCTGAGTTAGGAAGAAGAACTAGAGACAATTTGTTTCATTACCCTTGAAAGATAGTATTCAGAGATTGTCAAGATACAGATATGCAAGATGATAAAAAATATCGAAAAAAGTTCAACTATCTCAAGCTAAATTATGGGGTAGGACGGTGTGGCATAGGTAGAAACAGGTAAAAGCAAAGCTTAGAACTGCTATAAGGAAGGTTTCACACAAAGAATAACCAGGCATAAAATGGGCCTCTGGGTAGATTCTTGCTGATAAAAACCTGAGAATAATTTAAGACCATAAGACATAGGAGCAGAATTAGGCCACTTGGCCCATCGAGTCTGCTCCGCCATTCAATCATGGCTGATATTTTCTCATCCCCATTCTCCTGCCTTCTCCCCATAACCCTAATATTTAAGAACCAATGCAATGGATTCTGCTTTCGGGGACTTCAGGATTTTTCTTGGATGAGCCAAATGGTTTTCCTCATTGCTAAATATCTATAATATTCCTACTCTGGTAACTGAACTCTGTTTTTGGAATTTATTGCCAAACCAATATGCCCCAAGTGTAATACAGTAGTAATTTGTCCATCCATTATTGCAATAATTCACACTTGTATAAGTAGAATATCACCACATGGTTAAAAATATTATGTTAGTGGAGGGCTATATTTGAAATTGTACCTATTTAACGTTGTACAAAACTGTTATGACACTGTTTGGGACTCATCCAGCTGGGGATGATTGTTCACTAGTGCTGATTGGGTTGTGAGTTAACCAGCACTAGTATGCTTCATTGGCAACAAGGATGAATTGGAGCTGTCGGCTGCCTTCCCCCCAATTTTTTTTTAAGTGTGTGAATTGAGGTGCAGCCTCTTTGAGGGCGATTCTCCCAAACGGAGCCCAAGTGTTTGCACCGTCGTGAACGCCGTCGCTCCAGCCTCCCTTCCCGGCACCAACCTGCGCATGCGCAGGGGACTTCTTTTGTGCGCCGGCCCCGACTCAACATGGCGTCAGTGTTCAGGGGCCGGCCGTGCTGGAAAGTAGGCCCGGGGGGGGAGAGGCCAGCCCGGCGATTGGTGGGCCCCGATTGCGGGCCAGATCCCATCGGAGGCCTCCCCAGTGAAGGATCGCTTTTCCCCGCCCCACAGGCCGCCCCCCCGGCCCTTCGTGCAGAGTTCCCGCCGGCAGTGACCAGGGGTGAACGGCGTCGGTGGGACTCTGTCATATCCGCACGGCCACTCGGCCCATATGGGCCGGAGAATCGGCGGCCCCGCTGATTCCAGTGGCCCGTGGCTAGAGCCGCGCCAACTGCGCCGGCGCAAATGGCGCCGATTCTCCACACCTCGGAGAATTGCGCGCCGGCGTTGGGGCGTCATGGCGCGGTTGCGGCAATTCTCCGGCCCGGCACGTGGCTCGGAGAATCGCCCCCTTATTGCTGTGAGACCTTCTTTTGGAACCTGTATTGAAACGGCAGGTGAGCACTGGCTGGGCCAAGGATTGATGCCGGCTTGCGGAGCGTGTGTGCTGGGAGAGTTCCGGAGTCCACTGTATCCGGCAATATCTGAGGAGATGCCATCAGGGCGATGGCGATGGTCACACAACGTTTTAGTCTGTTTTCCATTTGTGGCCTTTTTGCGATGCCGTTTGCTGTGGCAGAACAGTTTACTGGCGAGTCCTTATTGGAGTTGGCCACTAGCCATTTGGACTATCATTAGGCTTTGTGAGTGTGGAATTGGTTTTGAAAGACTGTTCTATGGTGGTCGGGACTACAAGGTGGACTATGGCGGTATTTTACATGGCTATTGATGTTGTTGCATGGCTGCAGGTTTTGTGCCTGCAGACACTGTTGGGGTGTGTGGACCCTATTTTGTTTGTGTGATATGCCTGATTTAATCGGTACTATATAAATTCTGGGGCGACAGCCCCCTGGGCTTCCGATGGGCGCAGTCAATTCCCTTTTTTCTGCATGCTGAGGTGAGCGCTTTGGTATATGTGGGGTGTAGTTTTTGCGTTGTCTGATGATCCTCCCCAACCTGGTCCCCTTGTGGCTGAAAGTTACGCGGTAAGGCCTTGGGTTGATGAGTCAGATGCTATGGTGCGCACCATCCCTAGGTTCGGCTCTTAGTGGATTCGCCCTTTGTGTGGTTAGTGGCGCTGTGATGTTCGATGGGGTATACGCTGGTCCATCCTGCTCTCCTGTTTTTGTGGCGCCTTGTTGCGCCCGAAACACCTTTTCTTTGTTGTTGTCGCCTGGGCATTGCGGTTTCGTTGTATCGGTTTTTTGTCCTCTTTGTTCTCCTTAATTATTTTGTTTTGGCCTCTCCTCCACGGTCGTTTATGTGAGTTTTTGGACTTTGTGGGGTGGGGTGTTATAACCCTGCATGGGACGCATCGAGCTGGGGATGATTGTTCCCTAGTGCTGATTGGGTTGTGAGTTAACCAGCACTAGTATAACAGGTCAGCTGACAGGAGTGAGGACCCTGAGACGTGTAACCGGGTCCAGTGTAAACACAGCTGTTATGTCGAATTAATGTCTTTCTTATGAACTCTTCGGACTTTCCTTTGCCTTTACTTCAAAAAATTAGTTACAATAGAAGTAACTTTTTGGGACCTTCCTAAAACATGTTCAGTCCACTTGTTTACACTATAAAGTAACTTTGATGGCAGAATTTCAGTAGTTAAGCATTTACTCCTCCCTCCTTGAAATTTACATGATTATAAAATACATTTTTCTCATTCCCCTCCCTCTAGCCGATAGTCCATATTGGGACGTTGCTTTTTGTCAAAGCAATCAGGGAAGAATTCCAACTGTCATTTCTCCAGTGACCAACACCCAACCTGTGATTGTTTGCCATAGCTCCAGCCTGTCTCTGGCTGCCATGTCCAAAGTCAACACCAAAGCACTTCATAAATCCCAGGGCCCAGTGGAAAAATCAGTCATTTTCAGCAACTATACAAATACCTTACATAAGCAACACTATTTAACTGCAAACACTCAACAAATAGCAGCAAGAAATTAAATTTGTCATTTGTGCCTCGCAGTTGTTATTTACACATTTCCTGCCTCTGTGATTGTGTGTTCTGCTAATTGTACTGGGCGGACACTGACTAGATTACTTGATTTTTTATTTTTGGTATTTGCTGTTCAAGTGAGTGATATTTTTGAAAACGTTTGACATTTTCTTCTCTCTTGTTTCTCCGTAACACCACACGAAATAGGAACAGGAGTAGGCCCTTGGCCCCTCGAGCCTGCTCTGCCATTCAATAGAATCATGGCTGTTCCGATATTCCTCATGTCTTCCCTGCCCTTTTCCCGTAACCCTTGATTCCCTTACTGATCAGGAATCGATCTATCTCAGCCTTAAATATAAACACGGGGCAGAATTCTCCATCGGCGGGATCCTCTGCTTCGCTGGTAGCGCACTCACACTCGTTGATTCCCGACAGTGGGGATGGCTACAATGGGAAACCCCATTGGCTGGCTGCCGGAAAGGATGATCCCGTTGCTGGCGGGAGCGCGCCACACCAGAAAATGGTCTGGCGGGATGGAGAATCCCGCCCACGGTCTCTGCCCAAACAGCTCTCTGTGGCAAAGACTCGTAAGCCTCTGAGAGAAGAAATTCCTCCTCATCTGTCTTATTTTGAGACTCTGCCCTCTGGTCCTAGTCTCTCCCATGAGGGGCAACATCCTCTCAGCATTTACCCTGTCAAGTCCCTTAAGAATCCTATATGCTTCAATGAGATCACCTCTCATTCTTTGAAGTTCCAATGAGTAAGGTCCCGACCTGTTTAACCTTTGCTCATAAGACAATCCCTCCATACTGGGGATCATCCTAGCGCACCTTCTCTGATCTGCCTCCAATGTAAAAATATCTTTCCTTAAATAAGGGAACCAATACTGCTCACAGTACTCTGGATGTGGTCTCAGCTGCAGCTAGGCGTCCCTACTCTTATACTACAGCTCCCTTGAAATAAGGCCATTGGCCTTCCTGATTACCTGCTGTACCTTCCTGATTACCTGCTGTACCTGTGTGATAGCTTTCTCTGTTTCATGCACAAGTACCCCCAAGTCCTTTTATGTGGCAGGTTTCTGCAATATTTCTCCATTTAAATAAGACTCAGTTCTTTTGATCTCCCTTCCAAAATGAACAACTTCACATTTTCCCACATTATGGTTCATTTTGCCAGCTTTTTGCCCACTTAGGTAACCTAACAATATCTCTTTGCAAACTGTTTATATCCCTCTTGCAACTTTCCACCTGAATAAAACTGTTTTAATATGTTTGCATTGAAGCAATTGCATATTTGATTGGTAAGTTAACAGACAGCCAATCATAATTTTTGACCTGACCACAGGACATTCTGAGATATAAGTTGCGAAAAGTTTGTGATATGACAATACATGAGTATTTAGATTATATATAGGTTGAAAATGTCAAAAGGAAGGAAAGGGTATGAAAGTAATGTAGCACATAGCAACTGCTAGCTTTTGTTTCTCATTAAATACTCTTGTTTTCTCAATGCTGTGGCATATTACTAAGATACAGTTTGAATTCAAAGCATTTTCTATTCAAGCCAAAGTAGGCCAAAAACAAGGATGCTGCCGTCATAATTAGAGCTTCAATAACTTTTGAAAAATTACCAATTAACTTAAACGTTCACTTCGGTGCAATGGTTACACAATGCTGTGTATTTTCCAGTTGGGCATTTAGCTGATCTTGCTTAAAATGCTTGAGTGTTTAATTATAAAGTGCTAATAGATGTTACTGCCACTGAAGTTTGCAGGTGGTGCTAAATTGAGGGGTATAGCTACATTATGTCGAGAAGTGCAAGAAGATACAGGAAGATATTGGCAGATAAATGGCAAATTAAATTTTATACAGCAAAGTGTGATTGATTCATTTTTGTAGGAGGAATAAAGAGGCTACATATTCCTCGGAGAGGAAGAAATCAGAATTGGGGCGAATGGGGCAGGATTAGAACAAAAGTCTCAGATAGAGTTCAAGGTACGTGTGCAGTCCAAAGGAAAATGTTTGCAGAAATCTATTTTCGTTACATTTTGAAGATTTGATTATTCCTGCCGTCAATGATTTCCCCTGCTAGTGACAACAGTTCAGCTCTGCCACTGTCTCATAACGTCGGAACCCTGAGTGCCAGGGGCATTTTCAGCACGTTTTAGAAACCTGTTTTAAAACTGGAAAAGTCATTCTACAAGGTCAGTGTAACTTTTACAGATTTAGAAGATGCACCTGAGTGCATTATTAGTCCTGCTGATGACTGCTTCAGACGGACTGAAAACCTACAGTGAATGATCAATAATCCAAGTGTTTTCCTTTTAAAACTTGACCAATTAATCAGTTGTCAGACCTCATTCCAAGACAACTCCTCTGTGATCATACGGTATCATGAAGAGGACAAGTCTATTAATATGATATTTACATAGCAAGTTCAAAATTAACTTCAAGAACACCTTACGTTTGCGGTCAAGGAGATCCTGGGTCTCCTGATCGTTCCTGTCGAACCAGTCTTGGTGTTTCTTTGTTGAGGGCCCGAGCATCTCTTTGCAGGTGCTGACTATGGTGGCTTTTAAGGCGGACCAGGCACTGTGGGCATGCTCGTTTGTCATCGCCAGGTTAATTGTGAGGCGCCGGCTGAGTAGCTCTTTCTTCCCAGGGATTCTGAGTCCAGCGACATTGAGTCTCCTGTGGTAGAGTTTTTAATGCCTGTGCTAGTTTAAGGCCATAAGTCCATAAGACATAGAAGCAGAATTCGGCCATTCGGCCCATCGAGTCTGCTCCGCCATTCAATCATGGCTGATATTTTTCTCATCCTATTCTCCAGTCTTCTCCCCATAGCCCCTGATCCCCATATTAATCAAGAACCTATCTATATCTGTCTTAAAGACACTCAGTGATTTGGCCTCCACAGCCTTCTGCGGCACAGAGTTCCACAGACTCACCACCCTCTGGCTGAAGAAATTCCTCCTCAACTCTGTTTTGAAGGATCGTCCCTTTAGTCTGAGACTGTGTACTCTGGTTCTAGTTTTTCCTACATGTGGAAATATCCTCTCCATGTCCCCTCTATCCAGGCTGGCAGTATCCTGTAAGTTTCAATAAGATCCCCGCTCATCCTTCTAACGAGTACAGACCCAGAATCCTGAACCTTTCCTCATAGGACAAGCTGTTCATTCCAGGGATCATTCTTGTGGACCCTTTCTAAGGCCAGCACATCTTTCCTCAGGTACGGGGCCCCAAACTGCTTACAATACTCCAAATGGCGTCTGAGCAGAGCCTTATACAGCCTCAGAAGTACATCCTTGGTCGTGTATTGTCGCCCTCTTGACATGAATGCTAACATTGCATTTGCCTTCCTAACTGCCGACTGAACCTGCACGTTAACCTTAAGAGAATCGTGAACAAGGACTCCCAAGTCCCTTTGTGCTTTTGATTTCCTAAGCATTTCCCCGTTTAGAAAATACTCTGTGCCCAAATTCCCCCTTCCACATTTATTTCATCTGCCACTTCATTGCCCACTCTCATAGCCTGTCCAAATCCTTCTACAGTCCCTTGCTTCCTCAATACCACCTTACCCGCTACAGATCTTTGTATCATCTGCAAACTTAGCAACAGTGCTTTCAGTTCCTTCTTCCAGATCATTAATGTATATTGTGAAAAGTTGTGGTCCCAGCACAGACTCCTGAGGTACACCACTAGTCACCGGCTGCCATCCTGAAAAATACCCCTTTATCCCCAATCTCTGCCTTTTGCCAGTCAGCCAATCCTCTATCCATGCCAGGATCTTACCCTTAACACCATGGGCTCTTAACTTATTTAACAATCTCCTACACGGCATCTTGTGAAAGGCCTTCTGGAAATCTAAATAAATCATGTCCACTGGTTCTCCTTTGTCTAACTTCCTTGTTACCTCCTCAAAGAACTCTACCAGATTTGTCAGACATGACCTCCCTTTCACAAAGCCGTGCTGATTCAGTCCTATTTTACCATGCACTTCCAAGTACCCCGTGATCTCGGGCGGGATTCTCCCCTACCCGGCGGGGCGGGGGGTTCCGGCGTAATGGAGTGGCGGGAACCTCTCCAGCGTCGGGCCACCCCAAAGGTGCAGACGTCTCCGCACCTTTAGGGGCCAAGCCCTCACCTTGAGAGGCTAGGCCAGCGCCGGAGTGGTTTGCGCTCCACCGGCTGGCGGGAAAGGCCTTTGGCGCCACGCCAGCCGGGACCGAAAGGTCTTCGCCGGGCGACGCCTGCGCGGGAGCATCAGTGGCTGCTGACGTCAACCCCGCGCATCTGCAGGGGAGGGGGTCTCTTCCGCCTCTGCCATAGTGAAGACCATGGCGAAGGCGGAAGAAAAAGATTGCCCGCCACGGCACAGGCCCGCCTGCGGATCGGTGGGCCCCGATCGCGGGCCAGGCCACCATGGGGGCACCCCCCCGGGGCCATATTGCCCCGCATCCCCCCCCCCCCCCCAGGACCCCAGAGCCTGCCCGCGCCACCTTGTCCCGCCGTTCAAAAGGTGGTTTAATCCACGCTGGCAGGACAGGCATTCCAGCAGCGGGACTTCGGCCCATCGCGGACTGGAGAGTCAGCGGGGGTGGGCCCGCCGACCGGCACGGTGCGATTCCCGCCCCTGCCGAATCTCTGGTGGCGGAGACTTCTGTACACGGCGGGGGCGGGATTCACGCCAGCCCCCGGCGATTCTCCGACCTGGAGAATCCCGACATACATCTTTAATAGCAGACTCTAAAATCTTACCAAGGACCAAAGTCAGGCTGTGTGTGATGGACATGGTAGAGCAGATTAGTCGGTGGTCAGTCCAGCAGTCCAAACTCCAGTCGTGATGCGGACATCTTTATGGTCCCTTGCCCGGATGATGATATGGACTATTGGGTGCCAGTGTTTGGAGCGGGGGTGCTCCATTAGGTCATCTGATTGACCCTCTGGTGGAACAGGGCGATGACCAGGTCATGTTCTAAACATTTTGTCAGGGGGAGGACTCCAATTGGCATTTATTTTTCCCATGCCTTCCCTGCCTAGCACTTCTTTCTAAAGGTTTGGTTCCCTCCTGGTTATAGCACCCAACCCCTGGAGAGATGTCACCAATGTTGCCTCCGCAAAATCTTGCAAATTCATTGGCAGGATAGGTGTACCAATGTGAGCATCCTCTCCCAGGCAAATGTACCCAGTATCAAGGCACTGGTCACACTTGACCAGATGCAATGGGCAGGCAACATTGTTTGCATGCCTGACACAAGGCTCCAGAAAGAAGTGCTTTCTCCGAGCTCCGCAATGTCAAGTGATCACTAGGCGGGCAGAAGAAACGCTACAAGGACACTCTGAAAGCCTCCCTAAATAAATGTGACATCCCCATCGACATGTCAGAATCGCTTGCCTTCAAACGCACAAACTGGAGAAGAAGCATCTGCGAAGGTGCCAATCACCTTGAGGTGATGCCAAGCGTAAACAGCAGAAAGAGAGCACAGAATTCAGAGCATCCCACCCACCCACCTCATCAAACACAACCTGCCAAACATGTGGCAGAGTCTGCAGATCCAGGATTGGACTATTCAGCCATCGCAGATTCCAGCTCCCTGGGGAAGCAAGTCATCCTCGACTCTGAGGGACTGCCCAAGGAAGGGAGACAAAGTTGACTACATTGAAAGAGTTACATGAAACATCATTAAAAAGCATGCGTGAATCCGTGTTTGCTAGCCTGACAACTAAATATTAATCATTTGTATGTCAGTAAACAGCAGATTATATTAGATATTAAAAAAGGTAGAACTTCCCAAAGCTTTTGCACAAAACCTACATGTATAAAGCACAAGTTATTCTGTAAAATGCCAGTTCTACTTCTTTTTAATCATCTAATGTAAACTGCAGTTTTCTGACTCAGGAATGACTTATATTTCTCAAGCACAAGCAGGACATTTCACACTCTAAACCTTGTGCTGTTAGGTGGGCGGTAACAGAGGTCATATGGCATTTACTGGAGCTCTCATGCTGTGATTATTCATCGCTTTATGTGGAAACAAAAAACACAAAGATTGACTATACGCACCTATTTCAAACAATTAACACTCTGACTATTGTTTCTTTTTAAAATACTTTTCGGCAATTCACAAAGGAACCAGTTATAGCGCTGGCTCTAACTCACTGTCAATAAAATGATCACAGTGTGAGCTGCTATAAAACATCAGTTTTTCCATTGTAATGGTACGGGAAGCGAATCCGCATGTTCTTGGTGAGGGAACGGCGCTTTCAATCAACATGTTCAATGCTACAGTCAACATCTATAGTAATAGGGTCAGCTTAACTTTAATGAGAAAACAATTGGTTTTACGAAGACAGTAATCTTATCAAGCAAGAGTGAGAAAACAATGAGGCCATTGTAAATTAATTTGATTTCCGTTCAGCGTGGTTTTATTGTGTGGTTGTTCCATTTTCAATCGGATTGCATTTTTGATGAGATCAACTGGTTTGCTGCAGAACCTAGTTGATGTCATCATTGCCCAAGCAGACCAGAGACTGAAAGATGCTGATCTCAGAATGGATACGCGGATGATCTTATTAAGGTTTCCTATAATAATGGATTAAACACACTTTCTACCCCAATTGCCTTTGCGGGAAACATTTGGGTGGAGGGGAGACCATTAACCACATTAAAGCAAGCTCGTTACATATATACAAACAACGAGTTTATATGGAAATATGTCTGTGGCTTCTAAAAATCAGGGAGGGTCGCAAAGGAAAGAAAAGTACTGTTATTAAAAGCAAAATCATCTCTTCCAGCCTGGGCCATGTGATGTCTCAGTACAAGCAATTTGGTCAAAAAGATTTATGTACTTAGGAATTGGTAACAGCAAAAAATGAAAATCACACACAGCATATGAGAAAGTGATATTTCATCTGATGTTTTGGACAAAACATTCCAACTAAACAGCGGTTTTCGTTGCGCAAAGCACTTATCAAGCTCCCACATGCTGTGGGTAGTCAGCAATAAGGCCAGCAAGGAACTTTTTTGTTTGTTGTTATGTGTGTTTGTTGGTTAATCCAGTGGGAGGCTTACTTCAGCAGGACTGTGGCAACGTGCTATGTTTACTGGATTGTAGGATCCGCCCTAGAAAACACAATCTATTTATATCAGCACTCACCAACCTGGAAGGAATATTCCACATAATCATGTAACGGAAGGACAGAAGTGCCTCTAAAACGAGAAAACTTTTCCATCTTTAATCCTTACCAAGGCCATTCTGGTAAGTCACTCCAAGCTCTGGCATACCTAAGGGGTTTCAAACAGGTAGACTGCTCTTTCCCTGCATTTCCCTTCATCAAATTTTCTTTCTAATGCTGGATATTATCACCAGTTCAGGCATGATATTCTTTTTTGCCAGCACTTTACCATCCCTTTTTCATAGAATCCATAGAATTCCCACAGTGTAGAAGGAGGCAATTTGGCCCATTGAGTCCACACCGACCCTCCGGAAGAGCACCCCATCTAGGCCTACTCCCCCGCCCTATGCCTGTAACCCCAGTTAACCTGCACATCTTTGGACACAAAGGGGTAAATTTATCATCTACCTAGGGCAATCCCTGTAATCCTGCACATTGATCATGGCCAATCCAAATAACCTGCACATCTTTGAACTGTGAGGAATCCGGAGCACCTGGAGGAAACCCACGCAGACACGGGGAAGAACGTACAAACTCCACACAGACAATCACCCAAGGCTGGAATTGAACCCATGTTCCTGGTGCTGTGAGGCAGCCCACTGTGCCGCCCTTATTTTATTTTCTTTGTTAATGGCATGTGCACTAATGGACCCTTCACTTGTTTTAGGATTGTCTTTGACATCTTTTATTTCCTCTGCGAAACCAGTTTGACACAGGTCTGGGAATTTGCCTTTCATTGCCAAAGAGGTGAAGTGTCACATGTTGCTCAGTAATTTCTACTCATCTCCGGTGTCGCCCAATGACCTTCTGCTAATATACAATCTGGCTTTTGACAAAAGTAATTTCCTTTCATCTGCAATGGAGGAGGAGGTTGCAGAGCCTTTGGCTTTGATCTTTATGTCGTCATTGTCTACAGGAATAGTGCCAGAAAACTGGAGGATAGCAAATGTTGTCCCCTTGTTCAAGAAGCGGAGTAGAGACAAGGCCGGTAACTATAGACCAGTGAGCCTTGCTTCTGTTGTGGGCAAAGTCTTGGAAAGGATTATAAGAGATAGGATTTATAATCATCTAGAAAGGAATAATTTGATTAGGAATAGTCAACACGGTTTTGTGAAGGGTAGGTCGTGCCTCACAAACCTTATTGAGTTCTTTGAGAAGGTGACCAAACAGGTGGACAAGGGTAAAACAGTTGATGTGGTGTAGATGGATTTCAGTAAAGTGTTTGATAAGGTTCCCCACGGTAAGCTATTGCAGACAATACGGAGGCATGGGATTGAGGGTGATTTAGCGGTTTGGATCAGAAATTGGCTAGCTGTAAGAAGACAGAGGGTGGTGGTTGATTTGAAATGTTCAGCCTGGAGTTCAGTTACTAGTGGTGTACCACAAGGATCTGTTTGGGGCCACTGCTGTTTGTAATTTTTATAAATGACCTGGAGGAGGGCGTAGAAGGATGGGTGAGTAAATTTGCGGATGACACTAAAGTTGGTGGAGCTGTGGACAGTGTGGAAGGATATTGCAGGTTACAGAGGGACATAGATAAGCTGCAGAGCTGGGCTGAGAAGTGGCAAATGGAGTTTAATGCAGAAATGTGTGAGGTGATTCATTTTGGAAGGAGTAACAGGAATACAGAGTACTGGGCTAATGGTAAGATTCTTGGTAGTGTGGATGAGCAGAGAGATCTCAGTGTCAATGTACAGAGATCCCTGAAAATTGCCACCCAGGTTGATAGGGTTGTTAAGAAGGCGTATGGTGTATTAGCTTTTATTGGTAGAGGGATTGAGTTTCGGAGCCATGAGGTCATGTTGCAGCTGTACAAAACTCTGGTGCGGCTGTATTTGGAGTATTGCGTGCAGTTCTGGTCGCCGCATTATAGGAAGGATGTGGAAGCATTGGAAAGGGTGCAGAGGAGATTTACCAGGATGTTGCCTGGTATGGAGGGAAGATCTTATGAGGAAAGGCTGAGGGACTTGAGGCTGTTTTCCTTAGAGAGAAGAAGATTAAGAGGTGACTTAATAGAGGCATACAAGATGATCAGAGGATTAGATAGGGTGGACAGTGAGAGCCTTTTTCCTCGGATGGTGATGGCTAGCACGAGGGGACATAGCTTTAAATTAAGGGGAGATAGATATAGGACAGATGTCAGAGGTAGGTTCTTTACTCAGAGAGTGGTAAGAGTGGAATGCCCTGCCTGCAACAGTAGTGGACTCGCCAACATTAAGGGCATTTAAATGGTCATTGGATAAATATAAGGATGATAATGGAATAGTGTAGATGGGCTATTGATTGGTTTCACAGATCGGCGCAACATCGAGGGCCTAAGGGCCTGTACTGCGCTGTAATGTTCTATGTTCTATGTTCTGCAGCTGCTAAGATGTCCATGTAAAACCAAGTCCAGTAATAGTGACCAGAGGACAAGGGCACGTTGAGTAGAATTAGTCTAATGTTCATATGGTTAATGCCTAATCAGAACACAGGGCTTATTCAGTAGAAAATTGCCTTTCAGCCTTTTGGATAAGATCAAGCGTGGGACTAAACATGAGACCAGTTGCAATGCCTGTTCTTGTCAGCTTGGAGCTAGTGTGTCTCTTTTGTGGGGAACAGGAATTGGATTCAAGTTTATTTTAGTTATGTCTTGGAGCAAGAAATTATATGGTTAACAGCTTACCCAGTCTACTCTGAGCATTGGCTTTGGAACTCTGAGAAAGGAATAATATTAAAAAATAAGAACAATTAGAATGAGAGGATCAGCAGCTGATATAACTTCTGTGGGGGGCTGTCCTGTTGAAATTTGTTCCCAATAAGGGTGGTCCTGAGAAGCACTTTTACTTTCATAGATTAGAAATATTAGTCCAACAAAATGATTGAGTAATTAGTACATTTCTTACACTGATGACATATTTATTACTTTAATGCATCTTTAATGCAAGTTCTGTTCATATATGAACAAGTCTCTTGCTGTCCATAAACTTGTTACTCTAACAGATTCCTTTCCCCACTTGCTGATTCCTTCCACTACTTGCCGCTTAGTGACCATCGTGGTAGCAGTGTGTTATTTATGATCAAATCTCTTCTTTTAAAAAAAATGTATTTTATTACAAACATGTATCAAAACAGGTTACAGCAAATAAACACCCCGGGAAACATACTTCCCAGCAATCAACAATACAGTCTGTATTGATTTTTTCCCTTTTTCACCCCCAACCCCCCTGTGATGAACAGCTCTTCAAACACGGTCACAAACATCCCCCACCTTTCCTCAAACCCCCATGCACTCATACTTTATCTTCTCCAACCGCAGGAAGTCGTACAGGTCACCCAACCAAGCCGCTACCCTCGGTGGCGATGCCGACCGCCACTCCAGCAAAATTCGTCGTCGTGCAATCAGAGGGGCAAAGGCCACAACATCGGCCTTCCTCCTCTCCATGAGCTCCGGCTTCTCTGAAACCCCCAAATATCGCCACCAAAGGGTCTGGGTCCACCTCCTCCTCCACTCTCCTGGCTAAGACCACGAACACCCCCGCCCAGAATCTTGCCAATTTTTCGCAACACCAAAACATGTGCACGCGATTCGTTGGCCCCCGCCCACACCTCGCACACTCATCTGCTACTCTCTGAAAAGAACCCACTCATTCTCGCCCGAGTCATATGCACCCTGTGCACCACCTTAAACTGTGTCCCCCCCCCCCCCAGTTTCTTCACTGAATGACACTAAAGTCGATGGACTTGTGGACAGTGCGGAAGGATGTTACAAGTTACAGAGGGACATAGATAAGCTGCAGCGCTGGGCTGAGAGGTGGCAAATGGAGTTTAATGCAGAAAAGTGTGAGGTGATTTATTTTGGAAGGAATAACAGGAAGACAGAGTACTGGGCTAATGGTAAGATTATTGGTAGTGTGGATGAGCAGAGAGATCTCGGTGTCTATGTACATAGATCCCTGAAAGTTGCCACCCAGGTTGAGAGGGTTGTTAAGAAGGCGTACGGTGTGTTAGCTTTTATTGGTAGAGGGATTGAGTTTCGGAGCCATGAGGTCATGTTGCAGCTGTACAATACTCTGGTGCGGCCGTATTTGAAGTATTGCGTGCAGTTCTGGTCGCCGCATTATAGGAAGGATGTGGAAGCATTGGAAAGGGTGCAGAGGAGATTTACCAGAATGTTGCCTGGTATAGAGGGAAGATCTTATGAGGGAAGGCTGAGGGACTTGAGGCTGTTTTCGTTAGAGAGAAGAAGGTTAAGAGGTGACTTAATTGAGGCATACAAGATTAGATAGGGTGGACAGTGAGAGCCTTTTTCCTCGGATGGTGATGGCAAGCATGAGGGGACATAGCTTTAAATTGAGGGGAGATAGATACAGGACAGATATCAGATGTAGGTTCTTTACTCAGAGAGTAGTAAGGGCATGGAATGCCCTGACTGCAACAGTAGTGGACTCGCCAATACTAAGGGCATTCAAATGGTCATTGGATAGACATATGGACGATAAGGGAATAGTGTCGATGGGCTTTAGAGTGGTTTCACAGGTCGGCGCAACATCGAGGGCCGAAGGGCCTGTACTGTGCTGTAATGTTCTATGTTCTATGTTCTAGAAGCCCACTGGGCCATACATCATCGAAAGTTATCCCTTGTCGTTGTCCTAAAATTGCATCTTTCTCTAGTTTCACTCCTTTCTTCCCTCATGCCCCTGCGAGCTCACCTTGTCCATGAGACCAACCCTTGCTGCTTTGCTGATCCTATTACCACTAAATTGATGACTGCCCAACTTCACCTCCTGATCTCCATGTTAACCAGGATATTGTAATTCAGGTGCTGTCCCTCTCTCCTTTAAATCACACCCCCTGGAGAAAATCAACCCTTGACCCCACCGTCCTTGCTAAATACTGCCCCATCTCCAATCTCCCTTTCCTCCCCAAAGGCCTTGAACGTATTGTTGCCTTCCAATTTATGCCCATCTTTCCCAGACGGTTTGAATCCCGACAATCAGGCTTCCTCCCCTCTCACTCTAATGAAACAATTCTTATCAAAGTCATAAATGGCACCCTGTTTTACAGTGTCAAAAGTAAACTATCCTTCCTAGTTCTTCTTGACGTCTGTAGCCTTTGACACAGTTGACCACACTATCCTCTTGCACTGCTTTTCCACTGTCATCCAGTAGGGTGGGTCAAAGGACAAAGAAAAATTACAGCACAGGAACAGGCCCTTCGGCCCTCCGAGCTTGCGTCGATCCAGATCCTCTATCGAAAACTGTTGCCTATTTTCTAAGGATCTGTATCCCTCTGCTCCCTGCCCATTCAGGTATCCGTCTAGATACATCTTAAATTACGCTATCGTGCCCGCCTCTACCACCTTCACCGGCAATGCGTTCCAGGCACCCACCACCCTCTGCGTAAAGAACTTTCCACGTATATCTCCCTGAAACTTTTCCCCTCTCACCTTGAACACGTGACCCCTAGTAATTGAATCCCCCACTCTTGTAGTGATCTGTACATACATCTGCACATGCACCAGGCACTACAGCACAGATGTAACAGCCACAGCATCACTAGAGGGCAGCATCAGAGACGGGTATAAAATGTCCAGCCCAAGGGAGGATCCGCCTCTTTCAGAAGCATAAGGCTGTGAGCAGCAGCAGACAGAGACAGCTCAGCATAGGCAGTTTACCTTAGCTTCACTGGTCATACCTCTTGACTGTATGATATCTAGTTAAGCTCTTGAAACAGAACAAACCCACTGAATAAAGTATTTGTGTTAACTGGAAGTCTACAATCTTTATTCAGACTTAGAGAATAACATATGGTACCAGAAGTGATTTCAGAAAGCTAGCTAGATAGCAGCAAGAGAAGAAAAACTTAAACCGGATATTCGACTGCGGAAGTCTTCACAGCAAATGGATCCTCGACGACTAACTGATTCGATGGAACTTGTTGGAACTCCATGGAAGCTGGAAACAACCGGTAATTTAAGTTATAACTGGAAAATGTTTGAACAGCTATTCCAAATATTTATCATAGCTAATGATTTAAGCACTGCCTCTGACGCAACAAATATAGCCCTACTACTCTCAACAGGAGGGCATGAAGCTAGAGAAATCTATAATTGCTTTAATTACTTAGAAGGTGAGGACAACACCAAAGTAGAAGTTATACTCAAAAAATATGATGAACGCTGTAACAGTCAGTCTGGTGAGATACTGGAAAGATTTAACTCTTGATAGAGAAACGGAGGACCCATCTCTTATTTTATTACAAATCTCAAGTTAATACCACAAGGCTGTGATTATGCTGATTTCAGAGACACTGTGATAATGCACAATTAATTTCTGGACTATCTGATAAATATTTGAGGGAAGAACTTTCACAAAATAAGTATCTAACTCTAGAAATCGCTGTACAAAAATGCCTTGCTTATGAACAAAAACAAAATCGATACTTTGAGTCTCTACAAACACAGAATCATCATTTAAAAAACAAAATCGGTAAAAATGGCGCGAACACTCACCACGAGGCAGAGGCAGGGTTGTATCGGACGAAGACGGAGGTTCTGAGCGGCAGCCATCTTGAGAAAGGAGCCGCACATGCGCAGTTGCGAAAAGAGCGCACAGAACAGGAAACACGGAGTGCGCATGGGCAATCGAGTCCTACGCATGATGTCACGAGCGTCATGACGTCAGAGGAGCAGGACCATGCCCACTTAAAAGGGAAATGCATGATAATGAACAAAAAGAAATTTAAAGCTGCAAAACCCAATTTTCTTGCCTCAAAAAACAGAACAATGCTCGAACTTACACCAGCAGTTGAAAATAACTTTCACAACACCCTGGAACAAGCAGTTAGCACCACCCTAGAAGATCATATGGTCCTTGTAGACTACGACTCAGACGAAGATTTCATCTTGGGAGATGGCTACCCCAGTCCCAAATCCAAACCGCAATTAGAGGTGTTGTACCGTGAAGACCCTGACGATGAGTTCTTCGGATTGGGGAATCTTCAGCCCAGCATATATGACATCCTGACTCGTGAGTGCAGGATTATGCTGCGGCCTGACGCCAAGAAACAGAGAGTGGTCCATGCACCACGAAGGATCCCAGTCTCCACACAAGAAGACGATTTGTTCATTGAACATGAGAGAATGATCACAACTCCGAAACAAAAAGCGATGATTTGTCTATCGAACAATACACACAATACTGCTCAGGCATGGCTGAGTTATTCAGAGATCCTGATCACAGTATCAGCAACATGGTTGAAAAGCTCAACACGACTCTTCTCATGGTAGATGAATCCAATACCATGGTGCCATGGCAGATCGCCGATACATTGGATGATAGCAGTAGCCAAGACGAAGACGACGACACACAGAGAGCGCAGAAAGACCCTGTTGAGAGAGCACAGATCGACTCTGCAGCGAGAACACTGTACGGCTTCACAAAGCGAGCGATGACAGATTCCACAGAGAGAGCGATGACAAACTCCACAGAGAGAGCGATGAAGGACTCCACAAAGAGAGCGACACAAGCCTCCACAAAGAAAGCGATGCAAGCCTCCACAAAGAGAGCGACGTAAGCCTCCACAGACAGCTCGGTGACAGACTCAAAAATGGAAGCAAGCAAACACTGCATAGCGAACGCCATGCATGGACAAGACCATGAAGATCTATCAAGCTTATTTGAGCCAACAGAAGAAGACTATGACAGTCTACCCAGCTTATTTGAGCCACCAGAAGAAGACTATGAAAGTCTACCCAGCTCACTTAACCAACAAGAGGACACTGAATGTCTACCCACTGTATGTGAGACAAGTGACGAAGAAATCACAATTCCCATACAGGATGTGCAGGATCACAGCGAGACTGACATATCTCAGCTTGTCTGCATTGAAGCACTCAATAATCAGAGGACGGTTACTCATGATTCCAGAGAGACTACGTCAATAGAAATCCTGAAGATTTTGACTCCAGAAAAGGAGCACCACGACCCACAGCAAAATTAATTTGTGCAGATTTTGACTCCGGAAAAGGAGCACAAAGAGATCAATGATGATTCAAATGAACCTGAAGTGACTCCAAAAGAGGAGCACCAATAAATCAATGATCGTTCAAGTGAACCAGAAATGACTCTAGAAGAGGAGTACCAAGGAAGCAAAGAAGAGGAATCGAATCCACCACAAATGACTGATGTCACCAACATCAATGCAACATCAGATCATTCTCACAATTCTCAAGAAGAAACGCTCTATGTAGCAGATACCACAAAGGACACTGACACCAATAACTGTGACAATGACTCAAATCATCCACATGGCACACTCACTGAGTGCAACAAGAAAAACAAAAACCGCAAGAAGCACAGCAGAAACAACAACAACAGCAACAACAAACACAACATGCAGCGCAACAAGAACGACAAAAGCAACAAGAAATATTCAAGAAACAACAAGCACGACAAGAAAAAGAACAAGAATAAAAGCGAAAACAACGAAAACAGAATCAACAAGCACGACAAAAAGAACAAGAAAAACAACAACAAGAAAGACAACGACCTGTACAACATGGTACAACTCTGCATGTGAAGGACAATGCCACAGCACACTGCTAAACAATGACTACAAACATGCCATGGCATGATAAAGAATCTCACGAATTCACATCTTCTCCAGAACAAACAAGCAAAACAGCTCTCACAAACGATGCCATACAGAATCAATACCACAAACACAGGAAAATGTCGAGGTCAGACAACGGTGCGACACAGAATCGCTACCCACAATCAAATGGAACAGGGGAAAAAGGTGTCCACATCATTAAACGGCTCATCCGCAAGGCAACTGAGTCACGTTCCGACATCAACCTAGCTCTGTTATCGTACCGAGCAACCCCATTGAGCTCAGGACTGTCGCCAGCGCAAATGCTCTTTGGCAGAGACATCCGGACAACCCTACCGGCAATGCAGTTCCGAGACCCCGGCAACGCAATGGTTCTCGACAAAATGCGGGCACTCCACTCCAAACAAACACGATACTACGATCAACATGCAATCCCACTCAAGCCACTGACAATAGGCGACATCGTCAGAATAATGGGACCCAGAAGGCAGATGGTCTGAGCTAGCCACGGTGATCAGGCAGGAGCCACCGCTGTCCTACATTGTCAAATCATCAGCGGGAGTACTTTTTCACCGTAACCACCGGGATCTATTAGCGATTCGACCTACAACGCCAGTATGTCCCACACTGGACATGACCGAGTCCATTTGTCCACAGGACGTTCCTCGCCACACAACGCCAGACAGTACTCTTGATGACATCAAACCATCATCCCTACTACCACCATTAAGACGCTCCAGCAGAAGTCGTAAGGCACCCGACCGGCTAGATTTGTAACGACACTTCGACACACGCGCAAGACGAATATGGACATTTCTCACAATGGACTCATAACACAGTTAATTGTTTCTGTATTACTTTTATTATTTTCACAGTGTGCAGATTTGCATATTCTCACCACTTGTTATGTACAGTTTTCTTGAGGCCAGTCTAGAAAACATGTCAAAAAAAGGGGGGGGGGGAATGTAGTGATCTGTACATCTTTTCCCCTCTCACCTTGAACTCGTGACCCCTAGTAATTGAATCCCCACTCTTGTAGTGATCTGTACATCTGTACATACATCTGCACATACACCAGGCACTACAGCACAGATGTAACAGCCACAGCATCACTAGAGGGCAGCATCAGAGACGTGTATAAAGGATACAGCCCAAGGGAGGATCCGCCTCTTTCAGAAGCACAAGGCTAGTGAGCAGCAGCAGACAGAGACAGCTCAGCATAGGCAGTTTACCTTAGCTTCACTGGTCATACCTTTTGACTGTATTATATCTAGTTAAGCTTTGGAAACAGAACAAACCCGCTTTCGAAACAGAACAAACCCACTGAATAAAGTATTTGTGTTAACTGGAAGTCTACAATCTTTATTCAGACTCAGAGAATAACATAACTCTGGGAAAAAGCTTCTTGCTATCCACCCTGTCCATACCTCTCATGATTTTGTAGACCTCAATGAGGTTCCCCCCTCAACCTCCACCTTTCTAATGAAAATAATCCTAATCTACTCAACCTCTCTTCACAGCCAGTGCCCTCCATACCAGGCAACATCCTGGTGAACCTCCTCTGCACCCTCTCCAAAGCATCCACATCCTTTTCGTAATGTGGCGACCAGAACTGTACGCAGTATTCCTAATGTTGCCGAACCAAAGTCTTATACAATTGTAACATGACCTGCCAACTCTTGTACTCAATACCCGTTCCGATGAAGGAAAGCATGCCGTATGCCTTCTTGACCACTCTATCGACCTGCGCAGCCACCTTCAGGGTACAATGGACCTGAACACCCAGATGTCTCTGTACATCAATTTCCCCCAGGACTTTTTCATTTACTGTATAGTTCGCTCTTGAATTGGATCTTCTAAAATGCATCTCCTCGCATTTGCCCGGATTGAACTCCATCTGCCATTTCTCCATCCAACTCTCCAATCTATCTATATGCTGTATTCTCTGACAGTCCCCTTGACTATCTGCTACTCCACCAATCTTAGTGTCATCTGCAAACTTGCTAATCAGACTACCTATGCCTTCCTCCAGATCATTTATGTATATCACAAACAACAGTGGTCCCAGCACGGATCCCTGTGGAACACCACTGGTCACTGTTCTCCATTTTGAGAAACTCCCTTCCACTACTATTCTCTCCTGTTGCCCAGCCAGTTCTTTATCCATCTAGCTAGTACACCCTGGACCCCATGAGACTTCACTTTCTCCATCAGCCTACCATGGGGAACCTTATCAAACGCCTTACTGAAGTCCATGTATATGACATCTACAGTCCTTCCCTCATCAGTCAACTTTGCCACTTCCTCAAAGAATTCCATTAAGTCGGTAATACATGACCTTCCCTGCACAAAACCATGTTGCCTATCACTGATAAGCCCATTTTCTTCCAAATGGGAATAGATCCTTTCCCTCAGTATCTTCTCCAGCAGCTTCCCTACCACTGACGTCAGGCTCACCGGTCTATAATTACCTGGATTATCCCTGCTACCCTTCTTAAACAAGGGGACAACATTAGCAATTCTCCAGTCCTCCGGTACCTCACCCGTGTTCAAGGATGCTGCAAAGATATCTGTTAAGGCCCCAGCTATTTCCTCTCTCACTTCCCTCAGTAACCTGGGATAGATCCTATCCGGACCTGGGGACTTGTCCACCTTAATGCCTTTTAGAATACCCAACACATCCTCCCTCCTTATGCCGACTTGACCTAGAGTAATCAAACATCTATCCCTAACATCAACATCCGTTATGTCCCTCTCCTCGGTGAATACCGATGCAAAGTACTCGTTAAGAATCTCACCCATTTTCTGTGACTCCACGCATAACTTTCCTCCTTTGTCCTTGAGTGGGCCAACCCTTTCTCTAGTTACCCTCTTGCTCCTTATATATGAATAAAAGGCTTTGGGATTTTCCTTAACCCTGTTTGCTAAAGATATTTCATGACACCTTTTAACCCTCTTGATTCCTCGTTTCAGATTGGTCCGACATTCCCGATATTCTTCCAAAGCTTTGTCTGTCTTCAGTCGCCTAGACCTTATGTATGCTTCCTTTTTCCTCTTAGCTAGTCTCACAATTTCACCTGTCATCCATGGTTCCCTAATCTTGCCATTTCTATCCCTCATTTTCACAGGGACATGTCTGTTCTGCACTCTAATCAACCTCTCTTTAGAAGCTTCCCACATATCAAATGTGGATTTACCTTCAAACAGCTGCTCCCAATTCACGTTCCCCAGCTCCTGCCGAATTTTGGTATAGTTGACCTTCCCCCAATTTAGCACTCTTCCTTTAGTACCACTCTCATCTTTGTCCATGAGTATTCTAAAACTTACGGAATTGTGATCACTATTCCCAAAGTAATCCCCTACTGAAACATCAACCACCTGGCCGGGCTCATTCCCCAACACCAGGTCCAGTATGGCTCCTTCCTGAGTTGGACTATTTACATACTGCTCTAGAAAACCCTCCTGGATGCTCCTTACAAATTCTGCTCCATCTAGACCTCTAACACTAAGTGTATCCCAGTCAATGTTGGGAAAATTAAAATCTCCTATCACCACCAACCTGTTGCTCCTACATCTTTCCATAATCTGTTTACATATTTGTACCTCTATCTCACGCTCGCTGTCGGGAGGTCTGTAGTACAGCCCCAACATTGTTACCGCACCCTTCCTATTTCTGAGCTCTGCCCATATCGCCTCGCTCGAGTCCTCCATAGTGCCCTCCTTCAGCACAGCTGTGATATCCTCTCTGACCAATAATGCAACTCCTCCACCCCTTTTACCTCCCTCTCTATCCCCCCTGAAGCATCGCTATCCTGGGATATTTAGTTGCCAATCATGCCCTTCCCTTAACCAAGTCTCAGTAATAGCAATAACATCATACTCCCAGGTACTAATCCAAGCCCTAAGTTCATCTGCCTTACCTACTACACTTCTTGCATTAAAACAAATGCACCTTAGAACACCAGTCCCTTTGCGTTCATCATCTGCTCCCTGCCTACTCTTCCCCTTAGTCACGCTGACTTCATGATCTAGTTCCTTACAGGCTTTAGTTACTACCTCCTTACTGTCCACTAACCTCCTCATTTGGTTCCCATCCCCCTGCCACATTAGTTTAAGCCCTCCCCAACAGTGTTAGCAAAAGCACCCCCAAGGACATTGGTTCCAGTCCGGCCCAGGTGTAGACCGTCCAATTTGTAGTAGTCCCACCTCCCCCAGAACCGGTCCCAATGTCCCAAAAATCTGAACCCCTCCCTCCTGCACCATCTCTCAAGCCACGCATTCATCCTGTCTATTCTTTCATTTCTACTCTGACTACCACGTGGCACTGGTAGCAATCCTGAGATTACTACCTCTGAGGTCTGACTTTTTAACTTGTCTCCTAACTCCCTAAATTCTGCTTGTAGGACTTCATCCCGTTTTTTACCTATATCGTTGGTGTCTATACGCACCATGACAACTGGCTGTTCACCCTCCCCCTTCAGAATGTTCTGCAGCCTATCTGAGACATCCCTGACCGTGCACCTGGGAGGCAACATACCATTCGAGAGTCTCGTTTCCGACCACAGAACCGCCTATCTACTCCCCTTACAATTGAATCCCCATATGACTATAGCCCTTCCACTCTTTTTCCTGCCCTTCTGTACAGCAAAGCCAGCCACGGTGCCATGAACCTGGCTACTGCTGCCTTCCCCTGGTGAGCCATCTCCCCCAACAGTATCCAAAACGGTATACCTGTTTTGGAGGGAGGTGATCGCAGGGGACACCTGCACTGCCTTCCTGCTTTTTCTCTGCCTTTTGGTCACCCATTCCCTTTCTCCCTCAGCAATCCTAATCTGCGGTGTGACCAATTCGCTAAACGTGCTATCCATGACCTCCTCAGCATTGCGGATGCTCCAAAGTGAGTCCATCCGCAGCTCCAGAGCCGACATGCGGTCTAACAAGAGCTGCAGCTGGACACACTTCCCGCACATGAAGGAGTCAGGGGCATCAAACACGTCCCTGAGCTCCCACATTGAGCAAGAGGAACATAACACGGGTCTGAGATCTCCTGCCATTTTTAATCTTAAGCTTAACTTAGTCCAACTATAATATCAAATAATAGATAAATGAAAAAGGAAAAAAATAAAGAAATATTGTTACCAATCACACAATAAAAAGAAATAGAAATAGAAAAACCTTACCTTATCAACACACCACAGTCTTTTTTGGGGGGTTAGAGGAGGAGGGCGCGTGGGAGACACTACACGTGTAGTGTCTCGGGTTCAGCCGCTGCCCAAATATATCAGTTCACTCACCTTCCCAGAGCGCAATTCAACTGCTCCCACTCAGTTCCTCCCTCTCGCCGCTCCTGTAAGATAAGTTTTAAAAAAGGAAACTTACCTTCCCGACAGCCCCCTGGTTACTGCTCTCGCTGCTACCGCTGAAAAACTGGGACGTTCTCACCTGGTTCCATCCTTAGCTATTTATTTATAGACAGAGTATGTATTGCAATAGCTTCTCTTCCCATTCCTGAGGCATTTACCTCTGGCATCCCCCAAAGACCAGTTCTTGAGCCCTTCCCATTTCTCAACTATATGCCATCTCGTTGTGACATCATCTGAAAGGTCAGCACTAGTATTCACATGTTCACTGACAATAGCCAGCTCTACCACATCACCACCTCTCTCAACTTCACCACCGTTACTATATTATTGGACTGATTATCCGACATCAAGTACTGGATGCGCAGAAAGTTTCTCTAATTAAAATATTGCAAAGACTGAAGCCATTGTTTCGGATCCATGTGCAGAATTCAGTTGCTTAGCTACAGACTCCATCCTTCTCCCTAGCAAATGGTCTGAGACAAAAGCCGTCTGTTCGCAATATTCTTGCCATATTTGATCCTGAGATGAGCTTCCAACCAAACATTCACAGCTTCACTAACGCTGCCTCTTCCCACCTTTGTAACGTTGCACAAGTTCACTCCTGTCTCAGCTCATTTGCTGCTGAAACCTCGTTCTTGCCTTTGTCACTTCTAGACTTGTCTATTCCAAAGCACTCCTGGCTCGTCTCCCACCTGCTATGCTCTGCAAACATAAGGTCATCTAAAGCTCTGCTACCCATGTCTTAACTTGCACTAAGTCTCGTTCGCTTAATACCCCATGTGCTCGCTGATTTACATTGATTCTTGATCGAGAGGCATCATGATTCAAAAGTTCTAATCCTCGTTTTAAAATTTCGCCATGGCTTCACCCCTCTCTATATATGGAGTCTCCTCCAGTTCTACAGCTCTCTTGGATATCTATACTCATTTCATTATAGTCTTGAGGAGCCACGATTTTAATCACTCCACTCATGGTGACTGTGCCTTCAGCTGCATATGTCTGAAACTGTGAAATTTCCAGCATACACCTCTTTGCTTCCACCTTGCTCTCCTCCTTTAAGATACTCATTAAAACATAGCTCTTTTTATCAAACTTTTGTTCTTCTTACCTAATATTTCCTTATGCCATATAAGGTCCTGTTAAGTGCCTTAAGGCATTATATTAAAGGTGCCATATAAATATAAGTTGTTGTTGTACCAATTTCCTGAGTGGGAGCCAAGATTTCACTCACACCTGGAGGTTGACATTGGCAGTGGTTTTGTGGCTTTGTTAAAACAGCACACACTGAGATTTGATATGAAGGTCGCACACTGAGATTTGATATGAAGGTATACAAAGGAATCCAAGCTATTGATTCCTCAGGCATGCTATCACTGTCAGCAATGTGGACTTGCTGCAAACTAGGTGGCTGTAACTCATCACAGTGGATGAGTTTTTGTACAAGTACAGAGCAAGTTATTGATTAAAGAGGCAGTTGTCAGAAATGATCTCAAATTGGCACTGAAATCATCGAAATAAAGGTGGGTGTGGGAATATTGTAAAAGCTATGCACTGATCCTGTATGACTAACAGAACGGATTTTGCATGTTGTTTCATTACTTCCCTCAGAATGAGGTAGAAGGTATATCTATTTCTTTCTTGCACAAGTCATCTATTCATAAATATATATTGAATTCAAAACAACTGGGCACGATGTTAAAAATTCACTTCCTGCAACAAAAGTTGACTTCCTGTTGCCATGTTTCTGTTACACTTGTGTGTGAACCATTTAGCCCCCTTTTTCAATTGCTGTCGGGCAAGACTGGCTATTTGGAAAAATAGGCGTTATCCCAAATGCATCTGTGAATAGCATCCCTCTTTTTCCATACGACTCCTGAAGAATCCAATGTTATTTTTGGGGAGTCAGTCGGTTCCATATCCTACATTCACGCATGGAATGGAAGCTGCCAATATAAATCTTATGTTCTTTGTTGTAGCCGCAACGAGAGAGAATTCGAGGCGGCACACGTCGAGTTTGTGCAAGGAGCTTATTTACAAGATGCTGCTCAAACAGGGTAACAATGGTGAACTCCACAAAAGCCCACAACATGCTTTGATGACGTCAATGTGTAATGCATGACATTACACCAGCCAATGGTGTTACTCTGATACATAATCGTAAACTTGTCACATTCTAATTGTACCTTCCCTTCACTGCTCGAGTTGTAGAATCTCCATTTAGCATTTCCCATTAGCCTGGAAGCAGAGGTACTCCTGTGCTTCAACCAACTTACTTTCTGCTTCACAAATTTTGGTATAAAAACACCTATGTATGGTCCTCTCGAGATCCCTGTTTGTATTTCAGTGTCTCCCCATCTTTATTCCGTGGTCCTTTTTTAAACGGGTCAACAAAGTGATCACTGGCTTCGTTTGGGGCGGGCAAGACCCCACGAGTAAGGAAGGTAATGCTTGAGCGGAGTCGGGAGAGGGCGGGCTGGCACTGCCAAATTTTAGTAACTATTACTGGGCGGCGAATATAGCCATGATCAGGAAGTGGGTGGTGGGGTAGGGGTCGGCATGGGAGCGTATGGAAGCGGCTTTATGCAAGGGCACCAGTCTGGGGGCGTTGGTAACTGCGCCTTTGCCATTCCCGCCAGCACGGTACTCCACCAGCCCCATGGTGGTGGCGGCCCTGAGAGTCTGGGGGCAATGGAGGAGACATGTGGGAGCATCAGGAGCATCGGTCTGGTCCCCAATCTGTAAAAACTACCGGTTTGCTCCAGGAAGTATGGATGGGGGTTCCGGATATGGCAGAGAGCAGGGATTGGGAGGATGGGGGATATGTTTATAAAGGGGAGCTTTCCGAGTGAGTATGAGGGCGCTGGAGGAGAAGTTTGGGTTGGCGAGGGGAAACAAATTCAGGTTTCTGCAGGTGCGGGACTTCCGACGTAAACAGGTGTCAACCTTCCCACTCCTACCGCTAAGGGGGATTCAGGACAGGGTAGTTTCCAGAGGGTGGGTAGGAGAAGGGGGCGTGTCGGACATTTACAAGGAACTTATGAGGTCAGAGGAGACGCAGACCGAGGAGCTGAAGTGCACGTAGGAGGAGCAGCTGGGAGGAGAGATAGAGGATGGTCTGTGGGCAGACGCGTTGAGTAGAGTCAACGCATCCGCAACATGTGCCAGGCTCAGCCTGATACAATTCAAGGTCATTTATCGGGCTCACATGACAGTGGCCCTGTGGTAGTCACCACTGTTGTATTGTATATACTGCATACGAGGATATTATGGTAAGGCCCCTGTACTACAGGTACGAGGGTCGATACCTGCCTGCTGGCTCCGCCCAGTAGGCGGAGCGTAAATGTGTGGGCTCTCCGAGCTGCAGCCATTTTGGCAGCAGCTGCGGGAGGCTCCACATCTCTGCATAATAAGGCCTCGATTACACTCTACTCTCGTCTCGTCGTAATTGATAGTGCATCAATTTATTAAGCAGAGATTTTACAACGATGGATCGCCGCATCAAGCCTGATCGCCTGCAGCTGCACCCTCAGGCAGACAACGCCAAGTCGGCCTTCGCACATTGGCTAGCTTGCTTTGAAGCCGACATCGGATCAGCGACAGAACCACCCTCAGAGGCACAGAAGCTCCAGATCCTCTACACGTGGCTGAGCTCCGATATTTTTTCCCTCACCCGGGACGCGCCGACCTACGCTGAGGCCATGGCACTACGGAAGGAGAAGTACACTCAGCAGACTATCAAAATCTACGCCAGGCACCTCCTGTCCACGCGGCATCAACTCCCCGGTGAGTCTGTGGAAGATTTCTGGCGTGCCCTGCACGTCCTGGTGAGAGACGTCGATTGCCAGGCCGTTTTGTCCGCTGAACATTCTGACCTGCTACTTAGAGACGGGTTCGTTACGGGCATAGGGTCGGCCTACATCCGCCAGCGCCTCTTAGAAGGGGCTACCCTCGACCTCGCGGCAATCTAGAAACTAGCGCTCTCGCTCACAGTCGCCGCACGCAATATACAGGCGTATGCCCTGACCGCATGGCCCACCCCTCCTGCGCATCGTGGACCCCACCAGCGAACACCCCGCCATGGTCCCCATCAGCGACCTTCGCCAGCCAAACCCAGGCCTGCGCCGCGCGGCAGCCAACCAACCCCGGGGGACCCAAGTCCCCGGGGGACCCAAGTGCTACTTCTGCGGACAGTCAAAACACCCCCGGCAGCGCTGCCCGGCGCGGAGCGCACTCTGCAAGGCCTGTGGGAAGTCCAGCGGTTGCTGAAGGAAGGTATAATCCAGGCCAGCAATAGTCCCTGGAGAGCACAGGTGGTAGTAGTAAAGACCGAGGAGAAGCAAAGGATGGTCATAGACTATAGCCAGACCATCAACAGGTACACACAGCTAGATGCGTACCCTCTCCCCCGCATATCCGACATGGTAAATCGGATTGCCCAATATAAGGTCTTCTCCACCGTGGACCTCAAGTCCGCCTATCACCAGCTCCCCATCCGCCCAAGTGATCGCAAGTACACAGCCTTCGAGGCACATGGGCGACTATACCACTTCCTAAGGGTCCCATTTGGCGTCACAAACGGGGTCTCGGTCTTCCAACGGGAGATGGACCGAATGGTTGATCAACACGGGTTACAGGCCACGTTCCCGTATCTCGACAACGTAACCATCTGCGGCCACGATCAGCAGGACCACGACGCCAACCTCCAAAAATTCCTCCAGACCGCAAACGCCTTGAACCTCACATACAACGAGGACAAGTGCGTGTTTAGCACAAACCGGCTGGCCATCCTGGGATACGTAGTGCGCAATGGGATAATAGGCCCCAACCCCGAACGCATGCGCCCCCTTATGGAATTTCCCCTTCCCCACTGCTCCAAAGCCCTGAAACGATGCCTGGGTTTTTTTTCATATTACGCCCAGTGGGTCCCCCAGTATGCAGACAAGGCCCGCCCACTAATACAGACTACTACCTTCCCCCTGTCGACAGAGGCTCGCCAGGCCTTCAGCCGCATCAAAGTGGATATCGCAAAGGCCACTATGCGCGCCATCGACGAGTCCCTCCCCTTCCAGGTCGAGAGCGACGCCTCCGATGTAGCTCTAGCGGCCACCCTTAACCAAGCAGGCAGACCCGTGGCCTTCTTCTCCCGAACCCTCCACGCTTCAGAAATCCGCCACTCCTCAGTGGAAAAGGAAGCCCAAGCCATAGTGGAAGCTGTGCGACATTGGAGGCATTACCTGGCCGGCAGGAGATTCACTCTCCTCACGGACCAACGGTCGGTAGCCTTCATGTTCGATAATGCACAGCGGGGCAAAATTAAGAACGACAAGATCTTAAGGTGGAGGATCGAGCTCTCCACCTTCAACTATGAGATCATGTACCGTCCCGGAAAGCTGAACGAGCTGTCCGATGCCCTATCCCGCGGCACATGTGCCAACGCACAAATTAACCGCCTCCAAACCCTCCACGAGGACCTCTGCCACCCGGGGGTCACTCGGTTCTACCACTTTATAAAGTCCCGCAACCTCCCCTACTCTGTGGAGGAGGTCCGTACAGTCACAAGGAACTGCCACATCTGCGCAGAGTGCAAACCGCATTTTTTCAGGCCGGATGGTGCACACCTGATCAAGGCTTCCCGTCCCTTTGAACGCCTTAGACTGGATTTCAAAGGGCCCCTCCCCTCCACCGACCGCAACATATATTTCCTGAACGTGGTGGACGAGTACTCCCGTTTCCCCTTCGCCATCCCCTGCCCTGATATGACAGCGGCCACAGTCATTAAAGCCCTTAACACCATATTCACACTGTTCGGTTGCCCCGCATACGTCCACAGCGACAGGGGGTCCTCCTTTATGAATGACGAGCTGCTCCACTTCCTGCTCAGTAACGGTATAGCCTCGAGCAGGACGACCAGCTACAACCCCCGGGGGAACGGGCAAGTAGAGAGGGAGAACGGCACGGTCTGGAAGACCGTCCTACTGGCCCTACGGTCCAGGGACCTCCCAGTTTCCCGGTGGCAGGAGGTCCTCCCGGACGCTCTCCACTCCATCCGGTCGCTACTGTGTACTAGCACTAACCAAACGCCTCATGAGCGCCTCCTTGTCTTCCCCAGGAAGTCCTCCTCTGGAACGTCGCTGCCGACCTGGCTGGCGGTCCCAGGACCCATCCTGCTCCGAAAACATGTGCGGGCGCACAAGTCGGACCCGTTGGTCGAGAGGGTTCGCCTCCTCCACGCGAACCCGCAGTACGCTTACGTGGAGTACCCCGACGGCCGACAGGACACAGTCTCCCTGCGAGATCTGGCGCCCGCCGGCAACACGCACACCCCCCCGACACCAATCACCCCCTCCCTGCCACCGGCGTACCCCGCGAGCGCCCCCTTCCCGGGGGGATCGGTCCTCCTCCCAGGTCCGACCAGAAGTGAAGCGGAAGCAGAAACCGTAAGGCTCCCGGAGACGACAACACGGGAACAAGCACCACCACCGGGGCCGAGGCGATCGACGAGGATGACCAGACCGCCCGACCGACTCGTGGCATCGATGTAATACTACTATATTGTGGACTGTAACGAGAACGTTTTCCTTTTTCCATCTTTTACTGTAAATAGTTCAAAACAAAAAAAAAACCTCTGTACATGTTGTGATGACATGCAAAAGTTTCCCTCCCAGGACCAGTCTTGTAAACCCTTACCACCATACGAAGCACCACCCCGCCGGGTTCATTTTTAACAAGGGGTGAATGTGGTAGTATGCATTAGGGGTCATGTGGGACTGTGAAGCCGTGATGTCATTGGCTGACAGATCCCGGGTCCTGGTTGGCTGTTGACCTCTAGCTCCGCCCTGAAGGCGGAGTATAAGAACCAGGAGTTCTCCCCCGCAGGCCAGTCTGCTACTGAACTGCGGGGAACAAGTCACGCTTAATAAAGCCTCATCGACTTCATCTCTATTCGTCTCTCGTGAGTCTTTGTGCGCTACACACTACACCTAGCTAGACACTAGAGGGAACACCAGAGACATGACACACAGACAGTCAACCAATAGGTCAGTAAGATAGGACACAACCAATGGGCATTCACGATACACACAAAGGTGACACTACCACAGGGGGGCATTACACCAACCCATATATAAGGACACTGCACACATGATCTTCCTCTTTCCAGTGGAGACACTCAGTGTGTACACAGGGTTGATTTGAAACACATCACTCCCACCACGTGGATTGTATCAGACTGGTTCATCAGCCTGAGTAGCTACAGCAGGATTAACAGTAGCGTTGAATCCAAGTAGGAGAATTGTTAATAGTTTAATAAAAGTGTTAAAGATATCTCCAGGTCTGAACCTTCCTTTGTCAGAGTGCACATCAAGGAAGCAGATTATGCTACATCAAGAGCATAACAAAACATGCGCTGCCTTGCTACTGGCCTGGACTTCCAGTGCAACCTCCAGGGCCTAACCCTGAAATTTGGCGGGCCCCTACCACCCCTTACTGTTTGCAGTCTCACGACCCTTAAGGTCGACCCACCTTCCCTGTTTGTGACCCTCACCTCAGATTGCAAACCCGTCACCACCAGGCGCAGACGGTACAGTGCCCAGGACAGGACCTTCATCAGGTCCAAGGTCCACCGGCTGCTGCGGGAGGGGATCATTGAGGCCAGCAACAGCCCCTGGAGAGCCCAAGTGGTAGTGGTGAAAACTGGGGAGAAAAACAGGATGGTCGTTGACTACAGTCAGACTATCAATCGGTACACGCAGCTCGACGCGTACCCCCTCCCACGCATATCTGATATGGTCAATCAGATTGCACAGTACCGGGTCTTCTCGACAGTGGACCTGAAATCTGCCTACCACCAGCTCCCCATTCGCAAGGCGGACAGCCAGTACACCGCGTTTCAAGCGGACAGCCGCCTTTACCACTTCCTTAGGGTTCCCTTCGTCGTCACTAACGGGGTCTCGGTCTTCCAAAGGGAGATGGACCGAATGGTTGACCGGTATGGACTGCGGGCCACTTTCCCGTACCTGGATAATGTCACCATCTGCGGCCACGACCAGCAGGACCACGACGCTAACCTTTCCAAATTCCTCCACACCGCCAAACTCCTCAACCTAGCCTACAACAAGGAGAAGTGCGTGTTCAGCATGAACTGATTAGCCATCCTCGGCTATGTAGTTCAGAACGGAGTTCTAGGGCTCGATCCCGATTGCATGCGCCCCCTCATGGAACTCCCCCTTCCCCACTGCCCCAAGGCCCTCAAACGATGCCTGGGGTTCTTCTTGTACTACGCCCAATGGGTCCCTAACTATGCGGACAAGGCCCGCCCACTCATCCACTCCACCGTTTTCCCACTGACGGCCGAGGCTCACCAGGCCTTCAACCCCATCAAGGTCGACATCGCCAAGGCCGCGATGCACGCAGTCGACGAGATGCTCCCTTTCCAGGTCAAGAGCGATGCATCAGACGTCGCTCTGGCCGCCACCCTCAACCAGGCAGGCAGGCCCGTGGCATTTTTTCCTGCACCACGCCTCCGAAATTCAGCACTAGTCTGTCGAAAAGGACGCCCAAGCTATCGTTGAAGCTGTGCGGCATTGGAGGCATTACCTGGCCGGCAGGAAATTCACTCTCCTCACTGACCAACGGTCAGTTGCCTTCATGTTTAACACCACACAGCGGGGTAAGATCAAAAATGATAAGATCTTGAGGTGGAGGATCGAGCTCTCCACTTACAATTACGGGATTGTGTATCGCCCCGGTAAGCTCAACTAGCCCCCCGATGCCCTATCCCGAGGTACATGTGCCAGCGCAGGAGTGGACCGACTCCGGACCCTGCATGACGATCTCTGTCACCCAGGGATCACCCGCTTTTATCATTTCATAAAGGCCCGCAATCTGCCCTTCAATCGAGGAAGTCAGGCTTATCACCAGAGACTGCCAGGTCTGCACGGAGTGTAAACCGCACTTCTACCAGCCAGACCGTGCGTGCCTGGTGAAGGCCTCCCGCCCCTGTGAACACCTCAGCGTGGACTTCAAAGGGCCCCTCCTCTCCACCGACTGCAAAACGTACTTTCTTAATGTGGTCGACGAATATTCCAGATTCCCCTTCGCCATCCCATGCCCCGATATGACGTCTGCCACCGTCATCAAAGCCCTCAACGCCATCTTCGCTCTGTTCGGTTTCCCCGCCTACGTCCACAGCGACCGGGGATCCTCATTTATGAGCGATGAGCTGCGCCAGTACCTACCTGCTCAACAGGGCCATTGCCTCGAGCAGGACGACCAGCTACAACCCCCGGGGAAACAGGCAGGTGGAGCGGGAGAATGGGACGGTCTGGAAGTCCGTCCAGCTGGCCCTATGGTCCAGAAATCTCCCGGCCTCCCGCTGGCAGGAGGTCCTCCCCGACGCCCTCCACTCCATTCGGTTGCTCCTGTGTACTGCGACTAACGAAACTCCCCATGAACGTCTCTTTGCCTTCCCCAGGAAGTCCACCTCTGGGGTTTCACTCCCAACATGGCTGGCAGCTCCAGGACTCGTTCTCCTCTGCAAGCACGTGAGGCTCCTCAAGGCGGACCCATTGGTTGAGAGGGTACAGCTACTCCACGCGACCCCGCAGTACGCCTACGTAGCGTATCCCGATGGCTGCCAAGACGCAGTCTCCCTCAGGGACCTGGCGCCAGCTGGGTCCCCACAACCCCCCCCCCCCCCGCTGCCCCGGCACCACCCTCCCTCCCCCCAGTGCACCCCACCACAGCCCCCGCTCCAGGATGATCCGTCCTCCCCATGGTCCCACCCGGGGATGAAGATGAGGTCGACACGCTCCCGGAGTCACCGATGACCGAACCGACGCCTGCATCACCACCAGAACTGCGGCACTCGCAACGACGGATCAAGGCGCCCAATTGTCTAAATGTGTAAACTCTTTCTAAAATTTTAAACAACCTGTATGTAAATAGTTTTCCACCCCCCCCGCTGGGCTCTTTTTTAACAGAGGGTGAATGTGGTAGTCACCACTGTTGTATTGTATATACTGCATATGAGGGTATTACGGTAAGGCCCCTGTACTACAGGTACGGGGGTAGATCTCTGCCTGCTGGCTACGCCCAGTAGGTGGAGTATAAATGTGTGTGCTCTCCGAGCTGCAGCCATTTCGGCAGCAGCTGCGGGAGGCTCCACATCTCTGCGTAATAAAGCCTCAATTACTCTCTACTCTCATCTCTTGGTAATTGATAGTGCATCAGGCCCAGATGAGCAGATTATTTGGGGTGGAAGACAGGTGTGCAAAATGTGCGGGAGGACCAGCGAACCATGTCCACATGTTCTGGGCATGTCCGAAACTTAGGGGATTTTGGCAGGGGTTTGCAGATGTCATGTCCACGGTGTTAAAAACAAGGGTGGCGCTGAGTCCAGAGGTGGCGATTTTCAGGGTGTCGGAAGACCCGGGAATCCAGGAGGCGAAAGAGGCAGACGTTCTGGCCTTTGCTTCCCTGGTAGCCCGGAGACGGATACTATTAGCTTGAAGGGACTCAAAGCCCCCGAAGTCGGAGACCTGGCTATCGGATATGGCTAGCTTTCTCTGTTTGGAGAAAATCAAGTTCGCTTTGAGAGGGTCAGTGTTAGGGTTCGCCCGAAGGTGGCAACCGTTCGTCGACTTCGCGGAAAATTAATCGTCAGCAGAAGAGGGGGGTTTCACTGAGAGTAGGGGGTTAATAAAGGTGGGACCTGTAAGGAAGGGAGAAGGCTTTTGCACTATGTTTATAGTTTCATGTACATTGTATATTTTGTTGTAGTTACAATACCAAAAATGCCTCAATAAAATATTTATTAAAAAAAAAAACACTTATGTGTAAAAGAAAACAATCTGACTTTAAAATCGGAATTAAATTGCACCCACAGACTCTGATCCAATTTTCCTCCACTCTCTAACCCCACTTCACTTGGGCACCTTACTCAGTCTCACCTCTTTGTGTGTAATGTCATGAAAGATTAACAAGCCCTATTATTCTTTAAAACATCAAGCCAGAACACCTGTTCTTTAAAAGTAGGAGTGAGTATTTCTCTTGCCTGATGTAGTCATCCCCTGCTCTCTAACTCCATCAGCTGAAGACCTGAAGCTTTAATCTGCCGTTTGTAATCAGAGCTCAAATAATACTACAAACCCACGCCTGAATTTTCAGTCTGGAGTCAGGAACCCAACATTGGGGCCATTTTGTATGTCCAACCTCTGCATTGTGTCAGCACCAGTCTGGCAGTGCGATTTACAGTGAAAAAGGCCCTAACTGGCTTGAAGGTGACTGTTATAACCTGCACACCACCCACAGGATGGGAGAAATCACTATCCCCGTGGGTCTTGCCGAATATGGGCTCCCCTGCGAAGGGGGCGGGGTGCCCAAATCCTTCATGTTCAAGTTTAGTGTGAAGCCGGCCAGACATGGAACCGACAGTTCAGACACAGCTGGGACCTGATGTATATTGTAAATACTTTTGCATTGCAATAAAAAACTTTCTTTCTACCTACTTGGTCCAGATTCATTTGTGGTCTACAAAACACTTTTTAAAAATTCTTTAACGAGATTTGGGTATTGTTGGCAGGGCTGGCATTTGCTGCCCATCCCTAATTTCCCTTGAACTGAGTGGCTTGCTTGGCCACTTCAGAGGGCAGTGGAGAGTCGAGCACAATCCTGTGAGTCTGGAGTCACATGTGTAAAGATGGCAGATTTTCTTCCCTAAAGAACACCGGGGAACCAGATAGGTTTTGACGACAATCAATGTCACCATTCCAGATATTATTTAATGAATTTAAATTTCACCAACTGCTAAGGTGGGACTTGAACCCCTGTTCCCAGAGCAATAGCTTGGGCCTCTGGATTACCACTGTGCCACCATCTCCCCCAGCACTCAGAAGGATGGCAGGCACAGGGAGGAGGCAGAAACTCATTCTAGAGATTGATTTTAAAAGGCAAACAGCAACCATTACTCGGCTTGCCATTGCCTCAAGGCAGAGAGCAGGCAGGAGAATAAATAATAAAATTAAATTAAAAAATAGAGGGCCCGCAGTTTCATGGTCCCAAACGCTCACCCCGCAAATATTCAAGCTGATCTGCTCAAGTGATAGCAATTTTGAGCTAATTGAGCCCATCAGTTTGAATATCCTTTTCTTATACAAGATGTTCCATCAGTGGCGAGAATCAATAATGGCTCCTCACTGTGCTCCTGACAGCTGTGCATGAACATGTCCCAGATCATTTGTTTTTCCCATTGTTAACTTTGAAAATTTGATTATGTCCCTCTGCAGACTGTTAACAGACTATTTATTGACCTGACCAGCAAGTTAATTGGAGGCTTGTGAGTTGTCAGCTCCTCCCTTCAAAAATTCCACTAGATCAAACAAGTGTTGGAAGATTGAGTTTCAGAGCACCCCGCGCTCCTGACCTTGCTCCCATGTTCGATTGAAACCCCTGCCCCAAACGGCAAATGTAGGCAATTAAAATCCCTCTTTCCAATATTCCCCTATTGCAAAAACAAATTACTGTGGGAGCCAGAAATCCAAAATTAACACAGAAAATGCTGGAAATAGTTGAGCAGAACAGGCAGCACTGTAGCACAGTGGCTAGCACTGTTGCTTCACAATGCCAGAGTCCCAGATTTGATTCCTGGCTTGGGTCTGTCTGTGTGCAGTCTGCACTATCTCCCCGTGTCTGCGTGTGTTTCCTCCGGGTGCTCCGGTTTCCTCTCACATGTCCTGAAAGACGTGCTGTCCGGTAACTTGGACATTCTGACTTCTCCCTCGGTGTACCCGAACAGGCGCGAAGTGTGGCGACTAGGGGTGTTTCGCAGTATTCCATTGTAGTGTTAATGTAAGCCTACTTGTGACAATAAATATTATTATTAAACATCATTGGAGTGAAACAGAGTTAATGCTCCAGGCCGGTGACCTCTTGGTCTTTCTATTAAAGTTACATTTCAAAAGGTTACAACGTTCACTCTGCCCTGCGCATTATTCCCCAACCATTTGCCGCCATTTAAAAAGACATTTTTTTCTAATGTTGCTCACTCATTTAAATTGATGTCGTCGACATACTTTCCTGAATAAATAACATACCAAATGAATCTTGTCCATACAAGTTAATAATATTTTATCAAGACTTCCTCAATCATTTTTGTTTATGATTATAGAGCTTGAATCTTTACGTGCAGCTCATCCTCTTAATACGAAGGATCTATCTATTTCTGCCTCACCGTTAAAGTTTGTATGTGCTTTTGCCTAGATGAATGCGAGCCAATAACTGTAAGAAAGAGGCTCCAGCAATAAATGGTAACAAAAGACACACACATTGCTGATTTTCACAGTCCGTTCTTTAATTGTTTGAAAAACAACTCGAATGGTGCGTCACGATAACACATTTCAGCTGAAACACTGAAAAATACATATGTATGTTGTGGTTCCGTTGAACAGATATTAACCATTTCATATCAAGAAGCATTTTCTTTGACATATTTGTATGTGTTGTGTCAAGGAGTGATTCCTTATTAAAAGGCGTTTTCCTGAAAGCCAATTTCAAGGAGGTTTCTAAGAGGAACTTGTGGTGGTATTTCATGGTTGTTTTGTTCCCTGTGGGGAATTGGCTGGATCCTGTTCAGTGCCTCCCTGCATTGGCACAACAGAGGGGTTCATACCTGTGGTCCAGTTCAGCGGGAGCAGTGATGTTACATCCCACTCCAACGTTACAAAGTGCCAGCCCATGGTTTCACACTTCCCGACAGGCTGTGCCATCATGGACAATCACTCAGGGCGAAAGAAGGAAAACGCGAATCAGTGCTAACTACAGATGTTTCACAGAGTGATGATTTCAGGGGTTCTGGTACAGTTCAGCAGCATGTCAACATGACAGATGAACATAAGAAACAAAACCTGGACTCCCCTGTTCTGTTGTGACATGATTATGACCCAATAGCTCTTCTAGCATTGATAGTGAATCTAGTGCCAATTGTTATAAAATTGTATTTTCTCAGTGGAATTTTGAACAACTGGAATTAATCAATGAACAATGAGTTCAAACACTAAATAATGGGCATTCTTGACGACAACCAACCAAATCAATATTTTCCACAATTTTCTGCACACAAAGTATATATACAGCAGAGTTTCAAATATTGCTCTCTCTGTTGGCAATTAATTGCTCATAGACGAGGTATAAAAAAACAGTTACTCCAATGATTGAGGGGAAAGAAATGGGTTTAACAGGTTGGCATTACAGAACTTTAGTACTGCTGAAAAAAAGAGATGTCTTGTGACGTCAATGTTTTTTTGTCTTGCTCTTATCAGGACTGTTCACAAGAATGTCTATGGTAAAGGGAATAACAATTTATATTTCATGAGAAGAGTGTGCTGATTGGTGGCAAGTGGACTCTGATTCGTGCGGGCGTTGCCATGGAGAATGCACTAGGAAATGGTTAACTGCTAAGCTTTTCTTCAAATTCTAACCAGATAGGCCGATTCTGATTGACCAAAGCATTGCCATGGGGAATGTACCAGGGATGGCTACCCACAAAGCGTTTGTTTAGTAGAAAATGGTGCAATGTGTGGACAGGTTCCTTCTGACTATAAAGGACAGTGACCTGTGTATGAATATATGTAGCTTCTTGCATGCTGAGTGTGTAATTGTACGTCTGACTGACTGATCTTAGATTGGTTTTCTATGTAATTCTTTAGAACAGTCAGGATTGTTTAGTGAATGTTGTTCAATCACCGAATTACATCTAATGTTGGACATTATGGCCGAGATTTTCTGCCCCCCCTGCCCCAACGTGTTTTACAATGGTGGGTCACCATTGACCAGCGGCAAGGTCTTTAGCTCCTGCTAAAGTCACTGGCCATTTGTGTTTCTCACTAGCCATGCTGCCGTGGGAACCGTGGTGGGGGTTATCTTTGGTGCAACATGAAGACCCCGTCAGCAGACAAGGCCAGAAAATCCTGGCCTATGTTTTGAGCTTTGCAAGTACGGGCTGATTGGACAGTCAGTCTTTTGCCAGTTGGGAACAGCCAAAGGGATGTGCTGTTTGATATGATCCATCAGCTGTTGGGGCATACGACCTACGTAGTCAGCATTGCACTGACAATGAGATTCATAGTTTGCATTACTCATTTACATGATAGTGTTATGAGTCCAGAACAGAACCCCAGTTTTTATTAAGATCATGCATTATAACCACACTATTTGCATTTGGTAAAACTGAGGAAATGTTATTGCAACATAGGAGTGATAACACTGACCAGTAGATAGCTTTTATATTAAAACAAACTTTAATTTTGAACACAGAATTAAGCACATTATCAAAAAATAAATAGTTTTACAGTTAACATTTACAGCATCGTAACATGTTTCCTGAAACCTGCCTCTACATTCCAATTAAGCAACCCAGATATTTTAAATTACACTTGCGTATAAAGTTAACAACCAGGTTTTACTTGCTTATCTTGGTGCAGTCCTTGGAGAGGGAAACCTTTTTTAGGACAAAGCTGAAAACCTTCTGCTCAGTTTAAAGTCCAGGAAAAACCTCCTTTGTCCAGACCGACCTGATCCCTCCCATTAACTACACTAACTGCACTCAAGGCACACAACATTCCTTTGTCTCTTGTTACAATATCTGTTTAGCCAGGCACAAACTATTCCAACATTGCATTAGCTCTCTATCTGCAAACAGGTAAAATGGCTTTTAATATCGATTAGCAAAACACTCCCTCTGCAAAAATCACTGATTACCTCACTTTTAGTCACAGCTCCAGCAGACATATTGTCTGAAAGCATTTTAAGCTAGGTTTTAGTAATATTACTGCAAAAATACAAACTATAAAATATGCCCATTTCTTATATTCAACACAATGGGCAGAATATCTTTGTGGCTTGACAGAAGTAGGATGACTTTGATGTGCCCTATTTCAGCATTAAACTTGTGTGGTTAGCAAATGGCTTGGACACTTATTTATGAGGTTGCCGTTAAGGCCAATCCTATAGCACATGGAACTGTAGGAATCCCAATGCTTGTATTGGCCAATGAAGGTAGGCTTGCGGTAGACAGTAATGGAGAACCCACTGGCAGATTTTTCAAATAGCACATTGAGGAAGGGAAGCTCATTTGACTGCTCCATTTGAAAGGTGAATTTGAGGGCATGATGGAGTCCATTAGGTTTCTGACCAAGTGTTCCACATACACGATGAAGGATTTCTTCACCTTTGTCAAGACCGTACAGGGCTTGCATAGTGATAGCAAATTTGTACCCATGTGTGGGTTTGACATTGCTAGCCTATTCCCCAATGTGCCGCTCAAGGAAGCCATAGACATTTGCACCACATCACTATATCATGGTGAACTGGATACATCACCATTGTCTGAATCCCTATTTATTGAACTTATGAATTCAGCAATTCATGAAGTTGAGTTCACTTTTTACGACACCATGTATGCCCAAGTAGAAGGTATTGCCATGGACACCCCCTGGGCTCAGTTTTCACAAATATTTCTGTTGGCATCCACGAGAAATGCATCTTTAATGGAATGACACCTAACCTCCTACCTCTTGCATACGTCCAATATGTAGATGCTACATTTGTCTCGAAACTGCACGTAAAAACTTCCTTACACACCTTAATGGGCTCCTTCCTGCACTCAAATTCATCTTTGATATGGAACAGTCAAATGAGTGCTAGTTGAGAAATCTGCCAATGGATTCTCTATTACTGTCTACTGCAAGCCTACCTACACTGTCAATATACACGTTAGAATTCCAACAGATCCACCCACTATAGATTATACTATATGAACTTCATTAATAAGGCCCAAGCCCTTTTCTCACTGTGTAAGCTTGATGCTGAAGTTGGACACATCAAAGTGATCCTGCAGGATAATGACACTTTGGTCATATCAATGCTCACGGTACATCACACAAACTTATAAATGGGTCTAAAGCCTTCTTGTTCAGTCCTGAAAAGTGCTCAATCAACCTTTGCTTATCCCGGAAGGGCGAGGTATCTCAAATATTTGAGCAACAGTTGAAACTAGCTCTTTTGTGCTGTCACTATTGTTACGGCTCCTGGGCTAGTGCATGGTCAATTCATGCCCCACCAGACCTGGAGTCGCAACACAATTGAAATGAACAAATAATTCATGGAAAACACCCAAAGCTTTTGGCCCTTGGCTGCCCAATAACTACAGTCTTGTAAGTTTAAACACAACTACTTTTTATTAATAACAATAACTATAATTAAATATGCAGCAACTCCAACTGATTAACTATTATATAATTCCTAACCCCCTCCAACTTTAAATTGCCCAACCCTCAACACGGACACAAGACAAACACAGAGGGGAAAAGAAGGGTGTAAAATAATGACAAAAGTAAAAGGATAAGAGTCATTGTTTCAGATGGACTTCTGCCAGTACACCTTTCTTCAATCTAGGTTTTCATTGCGAGGTTTCTGTTTTCCGTCTGTAATGGTTTTAACTGTAAATTCGTTCAGGTCTCAAAAACGTCTCTGCAGGTTCAGAACACAACAGCAGGCAGCATTTCTGGAGAAATAGAGAGAGAGAACTTTCCTCCGTTCTCTGAAGACCATCACGTGGCAGCACAGTAGCAGGGGCAGCACAGTGGTTAGCACAGTTGCTTCACAGCTCTCGGGTCTCAGGGTCAATTTTTGGCTTGGGTCACTGTCTGTGCGGAGTCTGCACATTCTCCCCGTGTCTGTGTGGGTTTCCTTCAGACGCTCCGATTTCCTCCCACAGTCCAAAGATGTACAGGTTAGGTGGATTGGCCATGATAAATTGCCTTTGTGTCCAAAAAAGGTTGGCAGGGGTTAATGGTTTATGGAGTTACGGGAATAGGGTGGGCTTAAGTGGGGTGCTTTTTCCAAGGGCCGGTTTAGACTCGATGGGCCGAATGGCCTCTTTCTGCACTGTAATTTCTATCTATTCTATCTATCCCACTCGGGTAGTACCCTGTCGCCAGGCAGAATATGGCCTTTTGCCAATTCATTGGCCCCGAGCCAACCAATCGAACCAAATCCCTTAAATCTCTTGAGTGCCAAAAGGTCTGAGTTCTTCTGTCCAAAAGCTAAACTCCAATAGCACAGTGTACCATTTTGTAACTTTCAAGCTCCTCACTTCCTCTTCTCGACTTAAAGGTCTCTGTCAATTAAATATCGATGGATCAGAATGAAAATAAAAGGAATGAGAAATAAGGGAAACAACAAGAAAGGCCCTTACACTGCAATAGCAACACAAGTGGTATTTTCTACTAACAGGATTATGCCGTCTAGCTAAAAAGACATTCTGGCTGTGTTAGGAAAGAAAAGATTGTTTTAAGGGATTTATATTTGTATTGGTAAACATTAGAAGTAAGGTATAATTTTAAATGAGTTTAATTTAATGTTTCTGTGCCTGGAAGGGTAAAACCTATAGTTAAATTCATGCTGGACAAAGGTGTTTGTGTAGGAGTTGGTTTCAATTCTAACTGTATTTCTATTGGGCTTAGCGAGGGCTACGGCGCGAGAGTAAATAGAAGTAGCAGTCGTTGCTTAGCAACTGGGGACCTTTTATGATAGGAAGGCTTTTAAGTTTTAGTTTAGCTGGAACTCTTGCAGTTGAAGATAGTCCATCGGGAAGTGAACAACTCTCAACTCTCCCAGGAGAAACTGGACAGGACAAGGGAGTTGCAGAGAGGAAGACATGCCAAAGAACCAGAAATAGTTCAGATAACCAGGGAAAAGGACAGAAAGATTATCTTAAGAAGACTGAAGTTAAGAGAACAAAGAACAAGTTATTGTTCATGAGATTTCAAGGGGAGAGGTAAACAAAGTTTTCTGACTTAAATAAACTGCTGCAGTAACCAGAACTAAAGTAAGCAAAGCAGGTTTCAGAGGTAAATCAAATGTTTGATGCTATTTTTAATAGAGCCTGGGAATCAAGAGTTAAAGCAATTGTGAATAATTTGGACAGAAAAATCCTAAAGGGGGTGTTGAAAATCCAGGATACTGGATTAATTGTTGCCATTGGAGTGGAAGCTTTGTTTAAATGAGTCATTTGGAAAACCTGGACTGGATTTCAGAATGCAACTGGTTCATGGAGAACAGTGATTTCAAAGAAGATTTTAAAGCACACTTTCTGGGAGTGGAATTTGGAAACTCTCTTGTGGCAATCACCTGGGGGGATTCTGAGGAGAAATCAGACATTCACTTGAGGTTCAGAGTGGACAGTGTATTTGACCACAGCCATCTTCTGTGTATAAAGGGCTGTTGTGTTACTGAGACCATCGTAGCATAAGATATACTGTGCAATTCGGGTTAATCTTAAAATCTGTGTGTTAAGATAAGGGGAGTAAAAGAAGATTGTATCATAATCCTATCTTTTCATTATTAATAAGCATTTGTTTCTTGTTGTTAAAACTAATTAGAAGTTTTGTGACTCTTTTCCTCCACATTTTATTAAAAAAGGTTATGGAGCGGAATTCTCCAGTCCGCCAGCCGTGTTTTCCTGGGCAGCTCGCTCTCACCGTCAGTGGGGTTCACCGTTCCCACTACCTGCCAATGGGATTTACCATTGTGGCCACCCTACATTGCTGGGAAACCTGTGGGCGTGGTTCATTGCCAGCGCAATGGAGAATCCCGTTGGCAGAGAATCCCACTGATGGTCTTTTGAGCCAGGGTTCCATTCTGGAATCATACCATCCAGTTATAACATCAGCTGGGATTGTAACACCTATCAGACAAATAAGTAATGTGCAAACCCTTTTAATGAATTTTAGTGTCGGTGTTATACTTGGCTGAATGACTGGTGGATCGTATCAAACAGCACATTCCTTCAGTGTTCCCAACAGGCAAACTACTGACTATATCCAACCATCCATCAACTTAAGTCGAGAAAAAAGCAGTATGAAGATGATTTCTTGAGGTATGGTTCTGTCAATTATGCCAATGCAAATAAGGATGCAAAACCCCATGTGTGTTATATGCAAGGCAGTACTGGCAAATGGGGGGAGGAGTTTCAGATTTTGAAAGAGAAGTGGCGGGTGAAAAATTCCTTTGGAGTTTAAGATCCCAGAGTCAGTTATTAACTTAGAGCCGACTCCAAATTAAAAATGCTGCTGCAGCTGACCTGTAATTCCACATTAAAAGCATGGCAAAAGCCCCTGAGGTTGTCAGCATTCTGATGTAACATCTCCCAGGAGTATCCAGTGCTGAGTAAAATGCGCACTTTGTTTCTAATGCCCTTCACGACCACCTACATGTGCGAGGTTGGATTTTCTGTTTTCATAAAGATATAAGATGGCACAAAGGATCTGGCTGAAGTCTGCAGCTGATATGCGCATCGCCCTCTACTCCTTTGAACCTGATTTAGGTGAGATCGTGAGGGCCAAGCAGGCTTCTCTTTTTCATTAAACATAAGCAAATGTGGTGTGGGTTGGGACGGTCGGCCGGCATGGATCCCGAACGTTGGCTGGTTAGCAAAAGTGGGTCCCGAGGAAAAAAATGCTTTATTTAATTTAAATCTTTATTGTCACAAGTAGGCTTACATTAACACCGCAATGAAGTTACTGTGAAAAGCCTCTAGTCGCCACATTCCGGCGCCTGTTCGGGTACACGGAGGGAGAATTCAGAATGTCCAAATTACCTAGCTGCTAGTCTTTTGGGACTTGTGGGAGGAAACCAGAGCACTCGGAGGAAACCCACGCAGACACAGGGAGAACGTGCAGACTCCGCACAGACAGTGACCCAAGCTAGGAATCGAACCTGGGACCCTGTCACTGTGAAGCAACCGTGCTAACCGCTGTGCAACCGTGCTGCCCTTTAGAGATTACAAGAAATACTTCTCTGGAAAAACGCAAAAAATGTTGAGCAAAATGGGAAAAAAATGACTTGGAGGCACAAGGAGTTGGAAATGAAACATCTTGAATGCAGTTCTTCTACTGCAGCAGCAGAGATACTGAGAGAGGGAAATCCAGTTAATGGGGGCAAAGTGACAGGAAACCTGGTGATCACTGGCAAATATTGAGAGACGTTGTAGTGTTCGTACATAAGGTCAGAGGGGGAGAGGAAATCATGACGGATGTGGTGTTGTGGGAATGTGTGGGTGCATGTGTGCAAGGTCCATGTCACTGCAGAGGGGCTCTGAAGGAGAATACATAAATCAAGTAAGTTGAGGGTATATGGGCTGCCTTCGGAGCTGAGAAAAGTGGGTCCGTAATTAGCCTCTTAAACTTAAATAAAGGTAATTGCAAAGAAATGAAGACAGGGTTGGCTAAAGTGAACGGTGTAAATAGATTAAATGGGAAGATGGTAGAGAAGCAGAGGCAGATATTTAAGGAGATATTGCATAAGATATAGTCCATTAAAGAAGAAAGACATTACCAGAAGGATGGACCATCTGTGGCTAACTAAGAAAGTTAAAGGTGGTGTCAAATTGAAAAATTGCTGCAAAGATTCTTGCTAGGACAAAAGATTGGGAAAGTCTTAGTAAACAGCAAAACATGATTAAAATCACAATAAAGAGGGTAAAATTGGAGAAAACTATGGGCGAAAACTACCAAGAAATATATAAATAGACAGTAAAAGCTTCTACAAGAGTACAAAAAGGTGGCACAATAGTTAGCACTGCTGCCTCATAGGGACCCTGATTCGATTCCGGCCTTGGGTGTCTGCGTGCGCTTTCTCTGGGTAGTCCGGTTTCCTCCCACAATCCAAAGATATGCAGGTTAAGTGGATTGGTCACGCTAAATTGACCCTTAGTGTCCAAAGATTTGCAGGTTAGATGGGATTATGGGGAGAGGGTGGGGGATTGGACCTAGGTAGGGTGGTCTTTCAGTGGATTGGTGCAGACTCGATGGGCCAAATGGCCTGCATTATAGGGATTCTATGACAAAGGAGCAGCCAAAGTGAACACTGGTTCTTAGACTGGATGAGACTGGGAAATTAATGATGGGAAATGAGATTGGGCGTTGAATTCATTGAATCAGCAAATGAAACGACCCAGAAGGAGGCCATTTAGCCTTACGTGCCTATACTGACTTTATTATAGAGCTCTCCAACTTGTTTCATTGTCCTGTTCTTCCCCCATGGTCCTGCTAATTTTCTTCCTTCAAGCGTTTACCCAGTGTCCTTTCAAAAGTTACTATTGCATCTGCTTCCATCTTTTTTTCAGGAAGCACATTCCAGATCACAGTAACTCGCTGTGTCAAAAAAAATGTAACAGATCAGGAATGGGGAAAAATGAAACTTGTCCAAAATGGAGTACCCGGTTCGCATTCACACTGAAATACTGCATATATTATTGAACATGAAGAAGCAGCAAATTAATTGGGGGGGGGGGGGGGGCGGTATGGTTCAGATAACTCTCCTAAATGGCTCAAAATCCCTCCAGAGTTACAGCCATCATGGTTTTGATCCTCTTAGAATTCTGACCTGTGATTCTCGATGGTGCACCCTTGACTGGTGCAAAGCCTGTTTCAACCCACTCAAACCTTTCCTACTTTGGGGAAATAATCTATGCACTATTTTCCTGGTGCAGGGGGTCCTACAGCATGTGTGGCAGGAGACATCTCGCAGGATTCCTGCCCAGTCGTCTTTGAAAACCCATTAGATTTCTACTATTTATGAAGCAACAGTCCATCACATAAAGGGAAAGGCTTCAGCAAATCCGAGTGGCAACTCCAGAGGCGGGGGGTGGGGGGTAATTGTGACCTTGGGCACACTTGGGAACGTTGTAAGCTGCCTGCCTAACTTCAGTGTAAACATGCTGTTGCACAACGCAGCACCGTAGCATTGCGGATAGCACAATTGCTTCACAGATCCAGGGGCCAAGGTTCGATTCCCGGCTTGGGCCACTGTCTGTGCGGAGTCTGCACGTTCTCCCCATGTGTGCGTGTGTTTCCTCCGGGTGCTCTGGTTTCCTCCCACAGTCCAAAGATGTGCAGGTTAGGTGGATTGGCTATGCTGAATTGCCCTTAGTGTCCAAAATTGCCCTTAGTGTTGGGTGGGGTTACTGGGTTATGGGGATAGGGTGGAGGTCTGGGCTTGGGTAGGGTGCTCTTTCCAGTGGCCGGTGCAGACACGGTGGGCCGAATGGCCTTCTTCTGCACTGTAAATTCTATGATTCTATGAACAGAGATGCTTCCGGATTCTTCTTTATTTTCAGGTGTTGACAGAAAGTTCTAACCCACACCAGTATCCGGCAATGCTCAACTTTGTTCGTCTAAACTGTTCCACTTCTTGCTAGGCCCACTAAATTGTCTGCCCTACATTTAGCTGCAGTGTAGATACATCCTGAGGAGGGCGTCAATGTTTTATCAAGCAGGGCCCACAGCAGATGGCACTAGTTGGACTGCCTAAAACGTCACAAATTGTTACTCAGAGTGCAACACTACCACCTGGTGGTGAGAAATTATATTGCATCGATAAACATCCCTCTTTTTGACTGAATAAATGATAAGAAAACAGAAAATGATAAAAGACCATTTGGCCCATTGGGCCATTCTTTCTACCACCCATGTACTGTTGGTTCTATAATAGACTCGACATTCTATTTCCAGCCAATTTTCAACCCATGCTCAAGGTTAACTCCAATTCTGTACATTTACCCTTGCTGCATTACTTGGTGAGATACTTCCATGGCAGATGCTGAGGCAGGTGCAAAGTCACTGGATTAGTAGTCCAGAGGCCTGGCCTAGTGCTCTGGGGACATGGGTTCAAATCCCACAACGATAGTTGGTGGAATTTAAATTCAATTATCACATCCTCAGAGTTGAAAGCTAGTTCCAAAAAGGTAAATGGGGAAGAATGTCAGAAAACCCACTGAATTAAATGTGCAATTCCTGCATCGACATTTCCATATGGGAACCACCATATTTCTGTTTAAGGGGCTGTTTAGCACAGGGCTAAATTGCTGGCTTTGAAAGCAGACCAAGGCAGGCCAGCAGCACGGTTCAATTCCCGTAACAGCCTCCCCGAACAGGCGCCGGAATGTGGCGACGAGGGGCTTTTCACAGTAACTTCATTTGAAGCCTACTTGTGACAATAAGCGATTTTCATTTTCATTTTTTTTCATTTCGAACGGCACTCGATAATCTCAAGCTGATGGTGTCTGTCTAATCCTCAGTACTATCCCTAACAGATCCATTCAGATTATTTTCTTTAATAAGTTGTTGCGTATTGTACTACATTGGCTGTGATGCACAAAGGTCGCATGAGATGCTTGGTGAATACAACTTATTTTTCTTTCTTTACAGCAAAGCACATTAATGCTTAGGATGCTTTTTTTCTTCATTCTTTGATGGGTTTCATTGACGAGGGCAACATTTGTTGCCTCTCCCTAATTGCCCATTCACTGTGTGGTTTGCCAGGACACTTCAGCGGGGCAGTGAAGAGTCTGTAGCTCTGGAATCACAGGTTGGCCAGACCAAGTAAGGATGGAAGCTGTCCTTCCTTGAAAGACATTAGTGAACCAATTTTAATTTTACAACAATCAATGATGGTTCATATTCACCATTACTTAGATTAGCTTTTAGTTCCAGATTTTCTAATTGAATTTAAAGATCACAAGGTTCCATGGTGGGTTTTGAACCCATGTCCTCAGAGCATTAGGTGGATTACTAGTATAATGACTTTAAAATGACACCACTGTTGGCTATGTACAGTATCTCACCAGGTATGACGGCAAAGATAAAGGCCTATTCCTCTTTTTAAAAAAAAAAATATTTATTAAAGTTTTTTAACACAATTTTTCTCCCTTACAAACAATAACCCCCCCCCCCGTAACAAAAAAAACCCGAGAAATCATGCAGAGCAAGATATATACATGGCAAAATGATATATTTACACAGCTTTGTACACTGGCCCTCACCCGTACGTGCCAGTTTCCCCAACCCTTCATGTTATCTCTTGCTCATCCACCCTCCCAGGCAGTCCCCCCTCTCCCCCATCCCCCCCCCCCCCCCCCCCAGGGCGCCCCCCCCCAAGGTTGCTGCTGCTGCTGACCGACCTTCCTCTAACGCTCCGCGAGATAGTCTAGGAACGGTTGCCACCGCCTGTAAAACCCCTGCGCAGACCCTCTCAAGGCGAACTTAATCCTCTCCAACTTTATAAACCCAGCCATATCATTTATCCAGGCCTCCAGGCTGGGGGGCTTCACCTCCTTCCACATTAGCAAGATCCTTCGCCGGGCTACTAGGGACGCAAAGGCCAGAATGCCGGCCTCTTTCGCCTCCTGCACTCCCGGTTCGTCCACTACTCCAAATATTGCTAGCCCCCAGCTTGGCTTGACCCGGACTTTCACCACGTGAGATATTGCTCCCGCCACGCCTCTCCAGAACCCCTCCAGTGCCGGGCATGACCAAATCATATGGACATGGTTCGCCGGGCTCCCTGAGCACCTTCCACATCTGTCCTCTACCCCAAAGAACCTACTCAACCTCGCCCCCGTCAAGTGCGCTCTGTGGACCACCTTAAATTGTATCAGGCTGAGCCTGGCACACGAGGAGGAGGAATTAACCCTACCTAGGGCATCAGCCCACAGACCTTCCTCGATCTCCTCCCCCAGCTCCTCCTCCCATTTACCCTTCAACTCTTCTACCAGCGCTTCCCCCTCTTCTTTCAACTCCTGGTGTATTTCCGACACCTTGCCCTCCCCGCCCCATACACCCGAGGTCACCCTATCTTGAACTTCTTGTGCCGGGAGCAACGGGAATTCCCTCACCTGTCGCCTCACAAAAGCCCTCACCTGCATATATCTAAAGGCATTTCCCGGGGGTAACTTGAACTTCTCCTCCAGTGCCCCTAGGCTCGCAAACGTCCCGTCGATGAACAGGTCTCCCATTCTTCCAATCCCTGCCCGATGCCAGCTCTGGAACCCCCATCCATCTTCCCCGGGACAAACCGGTGGTTACCCCTGATCGGGGACCACACCGATGCTCCCATTGCACCCCGGTGCCGTCTCCACTGGCCCCAGATCCTTAGCATTGCGGCCACCACCAGGCTCGTGGTATACTTTGGCGGCGAGAGCGGCAGCGGTGCCGTCACCAACACCCCCAGGCTCGTTCCTTTACAGGACGCCATCTCCATCCTCTTCCATGCCGCCCCCTCTCCCTCCATAATCCACTTGAGGATCATCGCCACAAGGCCTATTCCTCTTGATGTGTAAGATTAGAGAACTCAGTAAGTTTGTTCTTTTATACTCAATGTTCATATTCTGAGGTGGTAACATTATAAACTTGTAGGTTAGTGACCCAGGAGCGATATCAAGACACCGCCCCAACCTTTTTGCTCGGTTTCTGCCCGATGCCCATAGAATCAGGTGTTAACGATTGTGGTCAGAGAATGCCGGTCCCTTGGGATCAGAAGAGCTTGGTAAGGAACATGCACAGGGACATTAATAGCAGGATTAGGCCATTCAATCCTTTGAGTCTGCTCAATATGATCATGGCTAATCTAGTTGTGTTCCTGTCTTGAGCTGCTGCCAGCAATCTCCAGAAAGGGAGGTTGTAAATAGTAATGGGCTAGCAAGGAGCAACTGAGGGCCTGGAGGCCAACTAGGGACCAATTTTAACATCCAGGTGAATGACAGTCTATATGAAGGAGCTAAACTATGCTGAACTGCAGTCAGTGCAGTACAGTACTGTACCCCATGACCTAGACAGGGCTGGGGAAGTGGAATGTAAGATCTGACCCCATTTATTTCAGATTACAGGAGCATGTGGCAAGTGGTCAACAGCTACATTGCCACATGACAATATGTTGGCATAACCCCCTCTGCACTGACAATATTACTGCTCCAAATTGGACAATGTAGGCCCTGCTCTGTTAATAGCAAGCAATTATGACTGGAACATTTATTTAATACTGAATAGTCAACTATTCTGTGATGTGTTGGGTGTTCTGGATCACAAACAGGTCACCAACACTGGAAGTGGTGCAACTCTATTTTATTATAAGGTTAACTATATTAACATACTTGAACTGTGGGTAAATGCAATACCAGCTTTAACTGTTGACCCTTGCCTAGTCCTAACCAGGTGATGCACTCAGCACATGGTGAATGTCTGTGTTGCAGGATGTGAGCTCTGTGCTCCGAGCTGGCTGCTACTAGAATGAGCGGGAACTTGCCTGTCCCCTGTCTTTATAGTGCGTGTGTTCTCACTGGTGATTGGCTGCAGTGTTGTGTTTGCTGATTGGTCCCACTGCATGTCCATCAGTGTGTGTGTGCGTCTGCACCATGATATACTGGTGTATATTATGACATTCTGTACAAGGTGCTCAATATTAATCTCTATATAGAAAGGCAATCTTTGGTTGTTCCCTGGTAACTTCCAAACATGAAAAGGGTGATTCAAATTCATCTCCATCATTTCAACTTTTCTAGATTAAGTCAAGTCAGACACTGCTAAACTCAAGCACATCCAGCTTCAGCACCTCAGACAAAAGTATCCCAGCTTGAAAGCAAGCTAACTACGAATAATATAGTTAGAATCCGAGTGCAAAGGGGCCAGAGAGGGGGATTGAAACACCCAACGCCTGGCAGAAACCTGATAAGAGGGGACTGAAAGGGGGAGAAGGAGTTAAAATGGAAACTGGGACCTACCTACCTTGCTCCTGCCTAATTTTGTCTGACAGTAATTACATTTTTTTTCTTGAACCCCAGCATGCTGTCAAGAGAAGGCTGTTCCTCGCAGGTCCATTGCTCCCTCCTCCCAAAGAATGTATTACGGCCTTTTGGCACAGTACCTTGGATTCTTTGCCTCAGGAAGGACACAAGGACATGGATGTGCAGAAGAAAGGACCCACAACAGGAAGATCAAACTAAAATACCCTGGATAAGAAGGACCTAATGCGGTACCTGGATGTGGAAACCGCCATCTGACACCACAATCAAGGGCTATATTAAGAACTCTCGCCTCCAAAAGCTTTTCTTTTGTATCTGCGGCACGGTAGCATAGTGGCTAGCACTGTTGCTTAACAGCGACGGGGTCCCAGGTTCGATTTCCGGCTTGGGTTGCTGTCTGTGCGGAGTCTGCATGTTCTCCCCGTGTCTGCGTGGACTTCCTCCGGGTGCTCCGGTTTCCTCCCACATGTCCTGAAAGACATGCTGTTCGGTGAATTGGATATTCTGAATTCTCTCTCAGTGTACCCCAACAGGCACCGGAATGTGGCGACGAGGGGATTTTCACAGTAACTTCATTGCAGTGTTAATGTAAGCCTACTTGTGACACTAATAAAGATTATTATTAAGAAACCCACGCAGACATGGGTAGAAAGTGCAAACTCCACACAGGCAGTCACCTAAGGTCAGGAGCCCTGGGTCCCTGGCGCTGTGAAGCAGCCGTGCTAACCACTGTACCACCGTGCTGATCATTATCTTAGCTGGCCCTTCAAGACTGTTGGGTCAATTTTTACAATGTTGCACATACAATGACTATTTTGAAAATAAGGACTTGTAATTTACATATTTCACTGTATTATACTAAATTTATCAACATGAAGATACTTTCTCTCTTAAATAATCGATTGTTTCAGTGAGCAAACGTCCATTCCATTTGAGGCAGGTTGTCTATGAATGTACCTGAAAACCAGGTGGCATGTAATGTATTTTATGACCACGATTATGACCATGAGAACACTCATTTCGCGGGTGTTGTGGAAAGATAAACAATGATGTTGAATTTTGTCCGCTTTTGCGCTATCCTGGAATTTTCTTGCGCCCCCGCGGGCCTGTGCATGGAACAGATGCAGGGCCAAAACATCATGGAGATGAAAGAGAACGTCAGTTACACCCCAAACAGCTGGCCGTGGGCCCTGTGCCAGGGACCAGGTCCGAGGGATCAAGCATTAAGGGATGGGTGGCTGCAAAAGGAAATGGCAGCTCTCTACAGTAGCTTTCCAACAGATGTTTCGGCCTAGAAGACAAAAACAGAAAATGGTGAGCGATCTCAGCAGGTCTGACAGTATCTGTGGAGAGAGATCAGATCTAATGTTTTGAGTTTGGATGACTCTATAGTCCTTGTTGTTCAACACAATGTCACAATCAATAAAGACCAGCAACCAGTCGCATTACGGCTGACCTCTCAGGCTTGCAGCTGTGACTTTTTTATGCCCATTCCCCGATAGAACACTCTGCAAGGGGCAGCGCAGTGCTGGGGTTGTGACTGGGCTATGCTAATAAGTTGTTGCAATAAATTTGAGCTTTTCATGGCCTGTTCAGGTGGGAGGAATGTATTTTTGTGCCAAACCCCCAACCACCAAATTTGACAAAAACCACAATACAATAAGTGCTTACATATTGCAATCACTGAGTCTGACCAGACAATTAAACCCATTCTATCAGGTTATGTGTGAACCCCAGCTATTACAGCACTCATGTCTGACAGAGCAATACCTCAGATTATTTGAAAGGATACACTTGACTAGTAGAGGACAAACAGGAGGTGGGAGCCTTTTTGTTAATTAAATCTTCTTGTGGTTCATCACCGGGACCTTGTTACAAATGATGAGAGGAAGAACTATTGATGACATAGAAACACAAAAATGTTACAGCACAGAAGGAGGTTGGTCAGCCCATTGTCTTTGCAATCTCTCCTTATGAGCAATTCACTTAGTGACATTCTCTCACCTTCTCTCCGAAACCTTGCACATCCTTCCATTCTGCCCCCACCACACTCACAGGCAGAGCATTTTAGAACTTAACCACCCGCTACATGAAAAAGCTTCTACTCGTGTCTCTTTTGCTTCTTTTATCAATTACTTTAAATCTGTGATCCTCTTGTTCTCGATCCTGTCATGACTGGGAACTATCTCCTCTGTCCAGAGCCTCATGAAACCTATTATCAAATCTCCCTCTCAGCTTTCTTTTCTCCAGGGGAAACCTTCGCCAATATGTCTTCAGAACCAAAATTTGTCGTCCCTGGAATGATTTCCATTAATGTTTTCTGCACTCTCTCCAATGCCTTCACATCTCTCCTAAAGTGCGGTGCCCAGAACGGAATGCAATACTCCAGCTGAGGCCCAACTAGTATCCAATACAAATATGATATAAGCTGCTTTCTCTTGCACTCTATGCTCCTAATAATAAGGCCTATCATACTATATACTTTATTAACCACTCTCTCAACCTGTCCTGCTACCTTCAATGACTCATGCACATACACATCCAGATCTTTCTGCTCCAGCACCACATCTAGAATTGTGCCCTAAGACTTATATTGTCTCTCCATGTTTTTCCTATCAAAAGTAATCACATCACATTTCTTTGTATTGAATCCCCTCCCCACCCCCCATATCCCAGTGCACCAACTTGTCAATGTCATTTTGAAATTCTGCACCACCCTCACAATTAAAAGCTTCCAAGTTTCATAACTGCCGCAAACTTTGAAATTGTTCCCCTGCACGTCAAAGTCTTAGGCATTAATATATACAGAGCAAGGGTCCCAACGCTGACCCCTGGGCGACTCTAGTACAAACCTTCCTCCAGCTTGAAAAATATCCATTAGCCACTACTCTTTGTTTCCTGTCACTTGGTCAGATTCTATGTCCATTTTATTCCACAAGCTATATATAACTGCTCACAATTCTGTTGTGTGACACTGTATCAAGCATCGTTTGGAAGTCTATGTATATCACATCAACAGTATTGCTCTCATCAACCCTCCTTGTTACCTCTTCAAGAAATTCCAGTAATTAGTTGAACAGGATTTTTCCTTGAAATGCACACCCGTTTTCCTTAATTAACCCACTTTTGTCCATTGACTATTAATTTTGTTCCACGTTGCTGTTTCCAGATGTTGTGAAGAAATGGGAGTGAGAGGGCAGCTACTAACTACATCTACACCCATTGGCAGTGCAGCTAAACATTAATGCTGACCACTCACACACCTCAGGGTGGTACATTCAATGCGGAGTGGATGCAAAGCAGCTGTTAGCACATCCCATTTCACTTTCTGCATGGCTTTCCCTCCCACTGCTATTAATCAAAGTAAGTTTGGACCGGGTGTAAAAAAGGGACCCAGCTCAAATTTAATTCTAGCTCAAATGAAACACTGTTAGAAGCAAAGGAGGGAATACAGTATCATTGCACATCTAGAGGCACATCTTTAGGGCAGCACGGTAGCACAAGTGGATAGCACTGTGGCTTCACAGTGCCAGGATCCCAGGTTTGATTCCTGGCTTGGGTCACTGTCTGTGCGGAGTTTGTACGTTCTCCCTGTGTCTGCGTGGGTTTCCTCCGGGTGCTCCGGTTTCCTCCCACAGTCCAAAGACAGGTTAGGTAGATTGGCCATGATAAATTGCCCTGAGTGACCAAAAAAGGTGAGGAGGGGTTATTGGGAATAGGGTGGAAGTGAGGGCTTAAATGGGTCGGTGCAGACTCAATGTGCTGAATGGCCTCTTCTGCACTGTATGTTCTATGTTCTAGATGTAGCAATATAAATTATAGAAAATTGAAGGCTTCCATTTAAGAGAAGTTTAAAAGTTACTACCTTCTTGTCTCTATTTTACCTGAATAAGAGTCGAAACTTTGCTGCCAGAAATATTTCTTCCACACAAGATGTACTGGGATAACTTAGGATGTAATATGTGTCCGTATTATACTTTCAGTAAATAATAGGATTCCAGAGCTGCAGGGCACGAGACCTCTACAAAATGCACATTGCAGCTCTTCACAGGGACACAAGGTGGCAGTGCATTACAATCAAACATTGGTCACAAGGCAATGATACACACAACAAAAATGAATATCAGTGATTTGTGGGAGAGGAGAGTCGGGTTTGGGTTGGAACCTGTGAATTCCTAGACTGTGAGTTCTTGATTTTGTGCTGATTCACAGAATCACTGGCTGGAGGCTAGTTTCTTCACTGGAGGAAATGGGGAATTGGCAGCGGAGCTGAATACTAACCACTCACTTAGAGTCCAGCTACGCACTGTCCCTTGCCATTTTAGAGGGTGGAGAGGGGGGAGTAGAGGGACACACAGCAGAGCCTATTCCTGGGCGTCATTCTCCGCCGGCGGGAGTCTCCGTTCTGCCGGCGCTCGGGGGTTTCCCGACGGCGTGGGGCTGCCCCACAATGGGAAACCCCATTGACCGGCCGGTGTTACGGAGACTCCCGCCGGCCGGTCGGCGCAGAAATGTGGCGGGGCGGGTAGGAGAATTTCGCCCCATATGTCTGTCTCAGATGGAACAGACACCAATCAAGATTGATAGCTGTGTTTGGTGAGATTTCCTGAAATACATAGGAACTAGGAGCAGACATAGAACATAGATCATAGATCATAGAACATGTAGTGCAGAAGGAGGCCATTCGTCCCATCGAGTCTGCACCGACCCACTTAAACCCTCACTTCCACCCTATCCCCGTAACCCGATAACCCCGCCTAACCTTTTTGGTCACTAAGGGCAATTAATCATGATCAATCCACCTAACCTGCATGTCTTTGGACGATGGGAGGAAACCGGAACACCCGGAGGAAACCCACGCAGACACGGGGAGAACGTGCAGACGCCGCACAGACAGTGACCCAGCAGGGAATCGAACCTGGGACCCTGGCGCTGTGAAGCCACAGTGCTAATCACTTGTGCTACCGTGCTGTCCTCATAGACAATTCAGCCCTTCGAGCCTGCTGCGCCATTCAGTCAGATCATGGCTGATCCCTTCCTGATGTCAAATCCACCTCCCTTTAACCCATTTTTAAAAATCAAATACAATGCGTTGGGACCATTTGACGATTTCAAGGCAAGGACGAAGAACTTGAAATTGGGGGAAGCCAACTGAAGATGGGCAAGGATGGGATGGTGGGAAAAGTGAATGGGTGCCTAGGACTTATTATTAGAGAACATCAGAGTTTAAGGAAACCTGCATATCTACAGCACGTTATTGTGGCTCCTAAGAAAGTCTTTCAGCTCTTTCGATAATAACAAACTATTTAAAAAAAAAATTTAGAGTACTCAATTATTTTTTCAATTAAGGGGCAATTTAGCATGGCCAATCCTGCACATCTTTGGGTTGTGGGGGTGAAACCCACGCAGACACGGGGAGAATATGCAAATTCCTCACGGACAGTGAACCAGGGCCAGGATTCGAACCTGGGTCCTCGGCGCCATAGGCAGCAATGCTAACCACTGTGCCACCCGATAATAACAGACTATTTTGAAGCATTGTTTGAACAGTAAAAATTCTGGAAACGTATATGGCGCAAAGCTGTGGATGTGCAGAATGTATTTGTTTGACCAAATGATTGTTTGCATTAAGCTTTAATAGGAGTAAACATGCCTTTCATAATCAATAATAACCCAACGTTAATGAATGGTTTCAATATAAATAAGATGAAAAGTCAAGTTAAAAGGGATCAATCTGATAAATCTTCGGGAATGTACATTTTATTTCTTCCCGTGTGCTGAAAGAGAGAGCTGAGTGAGACTATCCTTGTTGGAAGCCATTTTCAGTCATTGCCAGAGAATTTGCTGCAATGGCGTGTAAACCTGCTCCTGCACCGTTACCTCTGAAATCCCCCATGGATTTACTGTTGTCCCAATCGCATTTCTCATCTAGATCTGGGGACATCCATCAGGTTCCATGTGAACCCTGATTTTTTAAAAAACAGTTCTATCTCACACCAGTTCTCTCAGGCCCCCCACTATCTCTGTGGTGTCAGACTGACGGTACGACATCTCAACCTGGATAATTTGTAATTTCCACGAATTAAACATTTGAACATAATTGTCTTTGATCGCTGTGAAACATCTGTCTCTTCTCCACTAAGTCCATTCCTCTCCCGCCCACTGTCTCAGCTGGACCAGACTGTTTGCAAACCAATGCTCTACTTCAGACTGAGCTGAGTTCCTGATCCCCTAACCCCTCTATCATAAAGGCCACCTTCAACCTCTGAACGATCCTCTGCCTCTGGCTCTATCAATGCTTTTGTTACCTCTGGACTTGATGCAAAGTCTCTTCTGGTTGTCCTCTCATCTTCCTCTCTCCAAGAGCTTGAACTCATGCCATATTGTTGCCTCTACCCAGACACCCCAAGTTATGCTCACTCAACACTCTGTGCTCACCAGTGCACATTGACTTCAGCTTAAATGATCCTAAATCTATGCTTCCTGGTAATTGACCAATCAGTGAGGGGAAACAAATCTTTCCTATCTGTGGTGATGTGCATATGCATAGCAATGTATATAGTTGGGTGGACAACCTCCGACCCAGCAGGTGGAGACTGTGATCCACCATGTGACTCCACAGATTGTCAGTTGGTAGTAGGTCGTACTGGAGGACAGTCGCATTAGAAGTAGCTCCAGGAGAATTCACTTATTTGTTACTGTTTGTATTATAGTTTGTTAGTTATCTTTCCACGTGTTCATTTTGTTAATAAACTATCTTACTAGTCAAAGAACGAGATGTTCTGTGTGCACCTTTACCATGGCCACAACGCAGAACATAACACTATCTACCCTATCTTGGTCCCTCCTCATAATTTTGTGCATATCAAGTAGGCACCCCACAATAGATCTCCTCTGTTCTAAGGAAAACAACTCTAGCCTATCCAATCTCGCCTCATAGATGCAATTTTCAAGCCCAGGTTACGTTCTTGTAAAACTGTACTCTCACCAGAGCAAATATGTCCTTCCTGTAATGTGGTAATCAGCCTGTACACAAAACTGCAGCTGTGGCCTAACCAGCATTCTATACAGTCCCATCATTACATCCCTGCTTTTGTATTCAATACCTTGCCCCATAACAGAAAGCATCCCATATGCTTTCTTGACCACCTTGTCCACCTGTGCCACCACCTTCAAGGACCTGTGGACATGGACTCCAAAGTCTTCTTCAATCTCTTTCAATATCTTCCTGTTTATTGAGTATTTCCTTGCTTTGTTTGCCCTCCTCAAATGCATTACCTCACACTTTTCCAGATTGAATTCCATTTGCAACTTCTCCGCCCACTTAACCAAACCATTGGTATAATTCTGGAGTCAACAACTATCCTTTTCACTATCCACTACATGGCCAATTTTTGTGTAATCTCAAAGTACCCAATCATGCTACCCATATTTAATTCTAAATCATTAATATTTACAACAAACAACAAGGACCCCTGTGGAATACCACTGGAAAATGTTTTCCATTTGTTAAAAACATCTATCGACCATTAACCTTTGTTGATCCAATTTTGGATCCAACCTGCCACCTTACCCTTTTCTGACCTGATCTCGCTTGATGAAGGAGCTGTGCTCTGAAAGCTAGTGACTCCAAACAAACCTGTTGGACTTTAACCTGGTATTGTCAAACTTCTTACTGTGCCCACCCCAGTCCAACGTCGTCATCTCCACACCTTTTTTGACCAGTCTGCCATGTGGGATCTTGTCAAATGCCTTACTGAAATCCATGCAGACAACATCCACAACACAACCCTCATCGATCCTTCTTGTTATTTCCTCTACATTTTTTATTAGGTTAGTAAGAAATGACCTTCCCTGAACAAAACCATGCTGACTATCCCTGGTCAATCCGTGCTTTTCTAAGTCTAGATCCTGTCTATCAGAATTGTTTCCAATAATTTGCTCAGCACTGAAGTCAGACTGACCAGCCTATAATTTTCTGGTCTATCCCTCGCACCCTTTTAGAATAATGGTACAATGTTCGCAGACCTCCAATTCTCTGGGACCCCGCCTGTATCTTGTTAGGGTTGAAAACTGATTCTCAGAGCATCCGCTATTTCCTCTCTGTCTTCTTTCAACAGCCTAGGCTAATTTAATCAGCTCATCATTACCTCTCCACTCTCAGATTTACTGGGGCCTTCTGTCCATCTGAACCAGATTCCTACGACATACATGGGATTGTGAAACGATCTTGACTGGGCACACATTCCGCCGAGCTGTACTGGCCACTGAACAGGAAGAGATCCCCAAAAGGAAGTCAAAAATAATTCTTGTGGGGTTAGGAGGAGCAGGCGTTTTCCCTGGAGTCGTCAAGAGTAATCTGGGTTGCTACCACTTGGAGATTCCTTAACCCCCACACCTGCCCACCCCATCTCACACATGACCTGCCCACATGTCTCCTTCTGCTGGTCAGGTCCACCCAGTAATGCACTGGCTCAAGGCAATGAGGTGTAGTCGATGTCTATGTGTAATTTCCAGGTTGTGTGCTAATAATGTCCAACCCTCAAAATGAATGGGGTCTCTCGCGAGCAGGATCAACCGGTCATTCCGTGAACTCTGCTGGCCATCTGCTGCAGTTAAAAAGGTACATTTTTGAACAAACCTCTTTGTAAGATGGTGGAAGCATACTCCATCAGATAAGCCAGAAAAATGTCTCAACAGGTGGACTTTAAACTCTGAGTTGGTGAAAGATGGTGGCCTGAGTAGCTTTGTTCAGTATTTGGTTTGAGATTCTGTGATAGAACAATTCAAAATATCACGAACCCATGATAGGCATGCAGGTGGGTTTTATTCCTGAGGTGCTCACCATGCAGAAGCCAATCTTCTGCAATTCAATTCACTCCATCCATGAGGTGTCACAAAATGGCTGAGTGTACTGGTTATAGAACCAGAAAACATTCCGACTGTAGTACTAAAGACTTGTGCTCCAGAAATAGTCGTGTTTCGAGCCGAGCTGTTTCAGTACAGCTACAACACTGACATCCACCTGACAGGTTGATGAATTTCTCATGTGTGTCCAGCCCACAAACAGCAGGACAAATCTAATCTGGCCAATGAGGGCCCCATTAGGCTTCTCTCAATCATCAGCAAAGTGATGGAAGGAGTCATCGACAGTGTTATCAAACAGTGCTTACCCACCAATAACCTGATCACCGATGCTCAGTTTGGGTTCTGTCAGGACCACGTGGCTGCAGCTCTCTTTACAACTTTGGTCCAAACATGGAAAAAAAACTTAATTCTAGAGGTTACGTGGGAGTGACTTGATGTCAAGGCAGCATTTGACTAAATGAGGCATCAAGGAGCCCTTGTAAAATTTAAGTCAGTGGGAATCAAGCTTTTTGGCTCTCTTTGGATTTCTACCTAGCACTAAAGAAGATGGCTGTAGTTGTTGGAGGTAAATCATCATCTCAGCACCAGGCACTGCTGTAAGCATGCCTCAGGGCAGTGTCGTAGGTCTATCCATCAACAGGTGCTTCAGTGATCTTCCCTCCATCATCAGTTCAGAATTGGGATGTCCATTGATTAATACACTGTATTCAGTTCCATTCAGAACTCTTCCGATAATTCGGCAGTGTCTACATGTTTAGGCTTGGGCTGATAAGTGACAAAGTAACGTTCATGCTACTCAAGTACCAGGCATGAATTATCTCAATAGCTGAGAGTCTAACAACTTTCCTTTGATATTCAGTTGCGTTATCATCAAATTGCTCATTGTCAATATCCTGGGATCATCATTGGCAAGAAACTTAATTGGACCAGCCATATAAACATATGTCTTTAAGAGCAGATCAGATGCTGGGAATTATGTGGCTCACTCTCTGACTTACCAAATCCTTTCACTTTCTCCAAGGCCTCGATGAAATATTCCCTACTTAACTGAATAAATGTAGCTCCAACATCACTCAAAAAACTTGGCTCCCCCCAGGACAAAAGCACCTGGAATCCTATCCACCATCTTAAGCAGTCATTCCTTCTTCCACCGGCAAACAGTGATTGTTGCGTATACCATCAACAAGATGCAATACAGCAACTCACCAAGGCTCCTTCCGCAGAACTTACAATCCAACAACCTTTATCACCTGAAATGAAAATCGCTTATTGTCACAAGTAGGTTTCAAATGAAGTTACTGTGAAAAGCCCCTAGTTGCCACCGGTGCCTGTTCGGGGAGGCTGGTACGGGAATTGAACCGTGCTGCTGGCCTGCCTTGGTCTGCTTTCAAAGCCAGTCATTTAGCCCTGTGCTAAACCACCTGGAGGGAAAAAAGCAGCAGGTGCATGGGGACATCAAGTCCTCCAGGTTTCCCTCCAAGTAACACACACATTTTACATTCCTTCACAGCCACCAGCAACTCCCTCTCTAACATCATGGTGGGTGTACCTCCACCACAGGAACAGCAGAAGTTCAAGACAATGGCTGGGATTTACCGCCCCCACCCGTGGCGGGAGTCATAGTGAATGGAAGTGGATAATATTACAAGAAGGCTAAAAATTTTGTTATGAAAGCAGTTTGCAATCGTCCATTCCACCTGTCAATGGCATGCTGCATTTCCTGCCATGGTACATCAGGAACATAGTTTTAATGGTGGTACAGTGATTAGCTCTGCTGACTCACAGCACCGGGGAACCAGGTTCGATTCAAACTTTGGGTGACTGTCTGTGTGGAGTTTGCACGTTCTCCCTGAGTCTGTGTGGGTTTCCTCCGGGTGCTCTGGTTTCCTCTCACAGTCCAATGATGTGCAAGTTAGTGGATTGGCCATGGTAGATTGCTGCTTAGTGTCAAAAAGCTTAGATGGGGTCAGAGGGATGGGGTCGGGATGCTCTTTCGGAGGGTTGATGCAACATGATGGACCAAATGGCCTCCACCTGCACTGTAGATAATACATTTCAATCTCATTGTAAGCTCTGCTTGCCAGAATCATCCCCCATGCTGGATCATCAGGCCACGTTGACATGTCATTAGAACAACGTGTTTCAAAACGGCACACAAGGCCTCTGGTGACCTGCATTTTGCTTGTGACCTTGCATGGCACTCGCAGTAATCAGTGCCAGCCTTCGCAGGCAGCACCACTTTGCTTTCCGGAGGAGGGGGTGGGAGGGTGGCAGTTGGGGTGGGGACACAGGGAAGTCTCTACCTACCGGGCCATCTGTATGGTGGAGCTGCAGGGCTGGGACTCCATTCGGGACACATGGCAGCTGGTCTCAGGCTTGAGATGCAGATGCAGGGCGAGGTCTGTGGGGAAGGTTGCAACCAGACACATGACGGGGGGGGGGGGGGGGGGAGAGGCTGCAGGTAGTGGAGTATGTAGAAGACTGTAAATGGTCTCTAGATGGGAATGGGTGAGGTCCACATGGGTCAGAAGCAAGTCCACTTCAAAATGTTCAGGGCTTATCAAACAGAGATGCATAAGAAGCACAACAAGATCAAGTTTTACAGAGGGTGGAGGGAGAGGTCTGCGAAGCCAAAGGATGTTCTGCAGATGTTGGATTTGAGAATATTTGTTGGAACAGAAAGGAATGAGAACTCCTTGGTAGTTTTACCACAATCGCAATGTGGGAGTATTTGCCACTTGGTGTGAGAGTAGAACAGTAATCCAATCTTCAACATTGGCATTCTTCACAATGGTGAGCACAAAAATATGACATACCAGGAAAAGACAATAAGATACAAGTACAGGTAACAGGCAAGCATGAGGAGACAGTACATTTCTGCTGATATGCAAAACATGGCTAGCCTTACAACCATCTTTGTCATGTACATTTGATTAGTCACTCATCACTGCATGTAATTTATGTAATTATACATTCACTGCTGTTAATTTGGTGACTTTACATCGCTGTGCCATAACCTAGATTATTCTCTTACGGTCGGCCTCCTAAAGTTTTATTTTGGGTAGGACAGAAGTCAGTGATTATAAATAAACACTTATCTTCCTACGGATCTAAAGCTTGATTGAATTTTATCGGCACTCTGGTGGTGAGAAATTGCATTAGTTATCAGTCTTGGCTATGAGCGAAATTCTTTGGCTATTGCAATTCTCTTTGTCTGCTAGCAGCGCACCCCTGCCAGCAGGTTTTCTGGCGGCCTGGGATGGTTTCAATGGGAAATGGTGGGAAGAGGGAATCCCATCGCCAGTGAACTGTATGCCACCGAGAAGCATGCGTCTGCGGGTCCAGAGAATCCAGCCTATGATCTATTGGAGTTCGAATGTCCAAAGCCCGTTTGAGATTCACTCAATTACTGTGAAAGGAAACAACATTTGTATGGACCGTTTGCAAACTATCAGAGGTGAAGAGAATAGTTTTAGCCCCACCCTATTTTGCCAACTTACTATTTCCAATAGATTATTGACAAATTTTGGAATATTATTGTGATAGCGTGGCCCCTTTAAGAGGCGATCCTTTGCAGTCCATGTGACATGCCTGGAACCTACAGGGATGGAGCACACAAACCAAGGCCTACCGGATGCCAGGGCATGGACCTGGGTAGCAGGGAGTCATCAGAATAAGCCCTATAGTCGGTGGGACTAGACCTGTGTTGAAGTTGTGTTGGTCTGTATATATAAAGTTCTTTTGTTGTTAATAAATCACCATTGTGATTTAAGTCTGCCTTGTGCTACATCAATGATCTAAATTTGGATTTTATTGGCATTCAATTCTAGTTCCATTCTCAACTCCTCAAACAATGACCCCAGTCTACAGCTAGATGTGGACAACATTCATATGAGGGCTTACTTGGGCAAGGAACATTCATGCCACACAAATGCTGGGCAATGACCATCTCCAACAAGATAAAACCTAATCATCTCCCTTTGATATTTAACAGCCTGCCAGCGATCAGGCATTTGTCTGGTGCTTTTAGAATTAATGAGATAGGAAGCGAATGATACTGTGCGAAAACTCACCATTACGGCCAGGGGCAACATGGCAGGTTTCACGCCAACAACCGCACTTAGTGCACTGCATCCCACTCACCTCCATTTCATGGTCAGTTAAAAATGGGCAAATGGTGATCTTGACAGTGACATCCACAATCCATAAATGAATTAAAAAGCATTGCCTTATTTGCCTACAAAACCTGGCTTAGAAACCGGCCTAGATACTTTGGCTGAAAGCTTCCTACAACCGATTACTGAATGGATTCTAAGTAATGAGTTTAGTTTTTGCCAAATCTGTCCAAGATATGCAGCTGATGTTGGTGTGAGAAATGTGAAGCTCAGACACTTGCAGTAGGGGTATTCTCCCGAGGCTGCTATTGGGACAGTGTAAAGAACTTCACTCGATGTGTAACTTGTTGCACTATTCTCTACTAGCATGTTCAGGCTCAAACATGTGCCTTTTTGCAAAGAAAAATCACTTTCCAGTCTGAAATTGTTCCAAAGTGTCTGCGCCTTTCAAAAAAAAAAGAAAAAAGCTATTTAAGTCTAGAAATAAAAAAATGTTTTAAGAGGAACAGACTGTGCCCATTTTTCCCACGTTAATGCATGAACTCTACGAAAAGAGTAACACAATCACATTAAGATTTATGGCCTGGTATTTGAGAATGGTCATTGCTACGCTATAATTTTACCACAGAGTGGTGAAGAGATTGTGGGTAAAGCGATTTACTTTATTGAAAAATTGAGTAATGACCATGCGACATCGCAGTAAAAATACAGACAGCAGAAATGATCAGAAAGAAGATGAAGTTAAAAATGGAACAATACATTGAAGAGATGAAAAAACTCGGCCCATTAACACTTCACTGACCTGTAGACTTTTGCCTTCATGTATCAAATTGATGCCAGATTTCTATTTTATTATATTTTAATGCGATACCCCTGCTGCAAGTTGCTTCACAGCTCCAGGGTTCCAGGTTCGATTCCTGGCTTGGATCACTGTCTGTGCGGAGTCTGCACGTTCTCCCCGTGTCTGCGTGGGTTTCCTCCGGGTGCTCCGGTTTCCTCCCACAGTCCAAAATTGTGCGGGTTAGGTGGATTGGTCATACTAAATTGCCCTTAGTGTCCAAAAAGGGGTGGGGTTACTGGGTTACGGGGATAGGGTGGAGGTGTCATCTTAAGGAGGGTTCTCTTTCCAGGGGCTGGTGCAGACTTGATGGGCTGAGTGCATCCTTCTGCACTGTAGATTCTAGGATTCTATGAAATACAGTAACAATTATGAAAAAAAAAGAAAATCGCTTATTGTCACAAGCAGGCTTCAAATGAAGTTACTGTGAAAAGCCCCTAGTCTCCATATTCCGGTGCCTGTTCGGGGAGGCTGATACAGGAATTGAACTGTGCTGCTGGCCTGCCTTGGTCTGCTTTCAAAGCCAGCGATTTAGCCCTGTGCCAAACAGCTTTGCCTGGAGCTTCTGATACTGGTCTAGTTTAGGCTGGAATCTATTTGGCAGATTCACATGGAGAGGCTGGATTGCTTGAAGTACAAGTTTGGAAGGGTGTAGGGGGCCCACAAGTAATGGGGCAGAGCATTTCATATCAATTACATTTAAAAGTGAAAGGAACAATTGGAGAGGAATCTGGATAAAGATGCGAAAAGCTTTGGAAAGATTCAGAAAGCCTCTCAATCGATCAGCAAAATTTATGAAGGTGGAGGGCAGCAGAAAATGACAAGACACAATTAATGTAAAGAAAACGCAGGATACAAAGGCAAGACTGCAGGTAACTGATGGGCCAGCCCAGCACACATCACCTATTGTAATAGAGACGATGGTCTCCCATTACACAGCATCATTCCCACGGTTCGACATCACAGCATGCCTGTAAGAATGAACAGCCAGATTGAAGCCAATAGTTGGCCATTACTGCCACTGGATATGCTAGCCCTTTGCTGCATGGTAGCTGGTGTTTAGATAGAGTAAATAATGAGTAATAGTTTCAAATGGCTGAAGAAGAGCTCAGATTTAAGGGCCGGGATTCTCCGAGGACACTGGGGTGCACCACCATAGCAGTGCACCACCATGCTGCACCCTGAGCAAAAACCCTTTTAATGATAAAAATGGTTAGGGTTTGAAACGTGCAGCCTAATAGCGCACTGGAGGCTGGTTTAACTCAATTGGCTGGACATCAGGTGACAGCTGCAAATCACAGAAGCTCGACTGCCATCATTCACAATGTCAACTGAAGACTTTGTTACGATCCCAGTTGATGTTATAGTTAGATGGGAAGATCCTAGAATGGAACCCTGGCTCAAAAGACCGTAACTTCTATTTTATTTATAAAATGTGGAGGGACAGAGTGACAGGACCAATAATTATTTTTAATAGCAAGAAAATACAGATATTGAACATGGAAAAATTGGATTGTAATGCAATACTGGTTGGTTTAATGGCTGGGTTTAGCTCACTGGACTAAATCGCTGGCTTTTAAAGCAGGCCAGCAGCACGGTTCAATTCCCGTACCAGCCTCCCTGAACAGGCGCCAGAATGTGGCGACTAGGGGCTTTTCACAGTAACTTCATTGAAGCCTACTCGTGACAATAAGCGATTTTCATTTCATTTCATTTCATCTCATTTTCATCTCCCTTCGTTTAACACACAGGTTTAAGGATTAACACAGATTACAAAGTACATCTTAATCTACAATGATCTCATGAACACAAAGCCCCTTTTGAGCACAGAATATTATGGGAAAATATACTCTCCACTCTGAACCCCAAGTGAATGTTTGTGGATGGCTCCTTAGAATCTCCCCAGATAATTGCCAGTGAGATTTTCAAATTCCATTCCCAACAAGATACTTTAAAATCTTCTCTCATAATTATGTTTTTCCTTCGCCGTTTGCATTACGAAAACCAGACCTGGGACTGGATTCTCCACCCTGCTGCGCCACATTTCTGTTTCACCCCGCTGGTGGGATGCTCTGTTACGCCGGCCGGTCAATGGGGTTTCCCATTGTGGGGTTGCCCCACGGCGTCGGGAAATCCCCAGGCTGCCGGCAAAACGGAGCTCCCCGCAGGCAGGGAGTCCAGCCCCAGGTTTCCCAAATGATACTTTTAAACAATGCTCCCGCTCCACTTTTAATAATGAATCCAGTCCAGGATTTTATACCAACCTCGTAATTCTTTGTCTTGACTGTGGTACAAGCTGTTCACGATTGCTTTAGCTCTTGATTCCCAGACTGTATTGAAATGACATCAAACTTTTATCTACCTCTGAAGTCTGCTGTCCCACTTTATATCTAGTTACTGAAATTATCTCTTTAACTCAGAACAATTTGTTTACTCTTCCTTGGATTCTTTTGAACAATACCTTGGTCTCTGTTTTTTTAACTTCACGTGTCTTAAACATTCTTTCAGTCCCATTTCCCTGCGTATCTCCCTTGGATCTTGTTCCTTAGGATGCCTGCATCTTTGTAAATCCCATGTCCTGTCCCGTTTCTCCTGGCATGGATGCAAGATGCTCATTCCCCAGTATCCTTTCTTTAACTGCCCACAAATTCAGCTAAAACTAAAATTTTCTCTATCTTGCAAGACCCCAGTTACTAAGCAACCATTGCTGGTTTATTTATTTGTCACACTGTAGACCTCTCCAAGCACAATATAAATAAAGTTAGAACTGAACCAACGCCCATGCATACAAAACCCATTGTCTAATCAAACTATAGGTTTTATGCTTCCAGGCACAGGAACATTAAATTAAACCCATTTAAAACAATAACTTATTTCTAATGTTTACCAATATAAATCCCTTAAAACTACCTTTGTTTTCCAAACACCCTTAATCAACATTGTAATTATTCTGAGATGTTAGAATATCGGACCAGACCCCACATTTGTTAGGATGCCGGACGAGAACACCTTCTTTTTAATTTCTAAAACTGTGAGGAAAGGATAATTCACCCCAGGGGTGATGTCTCTGACGAATAGGTATCTTTTATGTTGAAACAAACTTTAATTTAAACACAGAATCACCCGCATTGATATCAAAGAAATAGCGCTACAATTATCAGTTAAACAATTTTTAAATAAAAGGAAACAAATTGAACTTACTATCTATACCTGCTGCGAACTCCAATTAAGCAACCCAACACAGTTCAAATGCCAATTATAAATAAGGTTAACACAAAAGTTTTACTTGCTTCGCTGTGTCGAGACCTTTGGAAAGAGTTCCTTTCAAGAGCAGATCCAGTACACTTCTGCTCAACCTAACAGTATTTGGTAAAACCGCTGTTCAACTTAAAATCCTATCACACTGCAAAACTACAGGCAGACCTGGCTCCTCCCATTAAGTATGTCATCTGTATCTCTCTAAGTTCCATGACCTGCTTAGCTAGGTCTAACCACCACTCCATCATAAATTATCTACATTCCAGGGAATCTCCAGCAATTAAAACATGATTCCATTAGCCCATTCTCTGTAACCAAGAGGTTGGAATCAATCATTGCCTCACCTTTTATGACTCTTTATTTACAGCTTTAGTAGATATACTGCCTGTACGTATTTTAAACCAGGATTTCTAATAACATTACCGCCACAAATATGATATACATATATCAATTTCTACATTCATCAGAGAGGTATGCATTATTGTTTCCCCTGTTTAATGAAGATAAAACCATCTACTCAGATATAGGATGATGAGTATAATTGAAAAAATATTATTTGCATGCCATGGTAACAATGATGCCCAGTACAGTTCTCCAATACTTTGTACATAAGGCACTGTTGTGCCACAATGTTATAAAATTAAATTTGGGAATAATAATATCAGGTTAAATTTTCCCTGAATCCAGGAGATTCCACAGATCTTTTAAATTAGCGGCTGGGAACTGATTTCAGGGTGCATGACCCCTATCCCCAGTGTTTTCGATTTTTAATGGTGCCTTTTCAGGGTGTGGCCCCCATCCTGCATTCCTGACCAGTCCAACTCCATTGTGCAGATAGGTATCTCCTAGTTATCATAGAAATTACAGCGCAGAAGGAAGCCATTCGGCCCATTGAGTCTGCACCAGCCTTGGAAAGAGCACCCTACTTAAGTCCCACACCTTCACCCTATCCCCGTAACCCAGTAGCCTACCTAATCTTTTTCTTTGGACACTAAGGGCAATTCAGCATGGCCAATCCACCTAACCTGCATATCTTTAGACTGTGGGAGGAAACTGGAGCACCCGGAGGAAACATACGCAGTCACGGGAAGAATGTGCAGACTCCTCACAGACAGTGACCCAAGCTGGGAATCGAACCTGGGACCCTGGCGCTGTGAAGCAACCGTGCTAACCACTGTGCTACCGTGCTGCCCCACAATTCTCATGGAGTCGGGCCAGCTGTGGTTCAGAGGACTTCAGAAGTGTCATGAACCATAGTCTACATGAGGGAACCTTTTGAAAGACTGGTTCAAAAGTCCCACCTCATGCCCCCATGCCAAGGAATGCCCCCCAACCAGCTCATATAGCCCCTCATGCCATGTCATACCAAGATATGACATCTTCATGCCCATTCACCCACTATGTACTGTATATGATCCCTGTAATTACAATAGGATGTATACAACAAACTTTTAAAAAATGTCATTCATGAATAACTTTCCACTTTCTTAAAAATAACTTTGCACTTTCTCAACTATAAACCAATAAAAGTGTCAATTGTCCAGACCCTTTAAATTATCAATAGTGAAACAGAAAACACTTGAAAACTCCATTGGGAGAATAGCAGGAGAGTCCCTAAACCGAGTTAACCCTGGGCGCCGAACAGAGCGCAATGATCCTGGCCCGCAGCACCTGATGTATTCTGGTTAAATATGCTCAGACCATTCAAGGCTCGAGTCGCCCGGCTATCAGGATTCTCCCGCCAATGCAGATGTGGCTGGAGGGAAACACTACTAGTCTCCATCTTTGGAGAGCAGACGTGATGACCACTCTGGGGGATTGGAGGCCATTGGAGCCCCCGGGTGATTGGGGGCATGGCAGAACAGTGCCCTTGCAGTGTCACCTGGCACCTTGGCATGCTGGCCATGCTAATCTGGCATTGCCAGGTTGGCATTGACAGGGTGCTTGTTGATGCTGTCAAGGTGCCAGGTTGGCACTGACAGGGTGCCAAGTGGCACGGCCAATGAGCGGGGCCATAGTAAAGGGGCATAGCCTTGAAAGGGGTGCATGAAGGGGGGTATTTGGTGACTCCATAGCAGGGTGTCACTCACTTGGGAGGAGGAGTGAAGGTACTGATGACTGGGGAAGGGGGCCCTGATGCCGGCTATTTGGTGGCGGGGCCTGTCGGGAGATTCTTTGGGAGGGCACTGATGCACCAATGCCAGCGATCCTTCGGGTTGGGTGCTGTACTCTCACTTTGAGATTGGGATGTCCTTTAAAAAGGATGCCCCGATCTCCGAGGCTGGGCTTTCTGGCGTCTTTGGGTCCCAAACATCACTTTTCCTATGTGTTTCATACCTGGCTCCAAAGGAAATGGCAAAATGTGTGAGAATTGTGTTAGGAATCACGGTGGAACAGCCGGTGTGATTCGCACTGGTTCTCCTGTCCGAAATGACACTTAGGGCATAATTCTCCGGCGTCACTGCGCTCTCAATCGAGCGAAGCGAGGCCGGTGAATAATGGGAGAGACTGAAAACGAGAACCGCGCCAGGTGCCAAACAGTTTATGATGCAACCGGCCCGCTCCCCCAGGCGAAATGGGGATCTTGCCATAGCGTGTCAAGAAACTACTTACAACCAATTATTGGGAGCGACCCCATATCCTGTGACCTCCCATGATTCAAGGGCCTCCCCAGCAAGTGGTCATGCAGACGCCGATTAGTACTCCTGTTGAAAATCATGAACCTGGCAGAAGTGCTTCTTTAAAAAAAATAAATTTAGAGTATCCAATTATATTTTGTCCAATTAAGGGGCAATTTAGCGTGGCCTATCCACCTAACCTGCACATCTTTGGGTTGTGGGGGTGTGTAGAAGCCAGGTATTTCTAACACAACTAATATAGGTAAAAGATAGCTGTTTAAGCATAAATATTAAGCCCCAGTTTAAAATTAATGATTGAAGAGACGCATATTCTGCAAATTCATTTTACATAGTTTTAAAGTAACACTGAAGTCTGATAAAACAAACACTTTTAACTCAAGGACAAGGGCTGAATTCCATGGCAACGAGATGACAAGAGTCCAGTAACTTAAAAGCTCTATTGTTCTCTTTTCGGGCTATTAGTGATTACAGCGAGAACCACATTCCATAACTATCACACGCAGGCACGGGGAGAATGCGCAAACTCCACACAGACAGTGACCCTGGGCTGGGATTTGAATCCGGGTCCTCAGCGCCGTAGGCATCAGTGCTAACCACTGTGTCATGTGCCGCCCATGAAGAGCTTCTTTTGGAAGCCGAGGTGAGTAGCCACCTTTGCTCACAGGAAAAGAGCCCGGGATGGTGGGCTTGCACCGCACCAGTCCTTGGGGGTGGAGGGGCGGCGGTGGGGAGCCCTCAGCCGGGGGGAGGTGGGGGCGGGGGACCCTCCGTATGGGTGGGCTGCCATGGGAGGGTGGGAGGGAGGTGTGGGGTGGCAACCAGGGGGCAACCATGTGCCGCACAACCATGCCAACCCCAAATCGTGGGTACCTGTTCCAAGTGCAACCCTTGTGACATCCCCCAGCGGGACGGGCATTCTGTTGAGACCCTCAGCCATGGCGACACCTTGGGCACCTTCACTAATGGTGCTGACGTCGTGCATCAGGGACTCCACTGCAGTTGCCACCCGAGCAGTGTTGGCCTCAGCTCCACGCATTGCCGGCGACCTCTCCTGTGTCCGTAGCCTCTGGAACCCCTCCTATCAGGCATGGATCTGCTAGAGTATCACTGACATCTCCCTCTGAATATCATGACTTCTCCCTATCATCTCCATCACTTCCGGGATGACCTCTTCCACAGGCTCAGCATCAGGCTGGGACCCAGCTGGGTCTGGAATCCAGCAGACCTCCGACTGCTGTCTCGCCTGGAGGTTCCTGCCTCCACCTGATGGGCATCAGCAGCTGTGTGGTGTTTACAGATTGTGTCCCAGAAGCCTGACCACTAACATTTCCCACCAAGGTGCGGGTATCTGCGCTGATGGAGGTTGGGTTTGACAGCTGTGATGCCTAAATCGGTCTTCCTTGGAGGTATTCTCCAAGCAGGCTGGAGAGGGGGCCACCTGGGAGGGACCGGCACTGTCGGCTGGAGGTCCTGCGGGAGAATGGACATGTGGTCAGTGCGAGGGATGGGTCAGTGAGTGAGGCAATATAACTCAAGTTTGACAGGTCCTCCGGTTGGATCCTGGTCTTTCCTCACCTCTGCGGCATCCGGCAGCCTCCGTGTTGGTGACTGCTCTGTCCTCGGCCACCCCGTTACTTCCAGGGCACGCTCCTCGAAGGAGGTGAGGATTCTTGGGCGGGATTCTCCGACCACCCGCCGGGTCGGAGAATCACCGGGGGGCGGCGTGAATCTCGCTCCCCCGCCGCTGGCGAATTCTCCGGCTCCGGGGTTCTGGAGGGCGCGGGAGTCGCGCCTTGCCGGTCGGGGGCCATTGGCAGTGGCCCCCCGGGCGATTTTCCAGCCTGCGATGGGCCGAGTGGCCACCCGTTTTTGGTCCTGACCGGCGGGACCTGGCTCCACGGGCGGCCTGCAGAGTCCTCGGGGGGCGCGCGGTGGGATCTGGCCCCGGGGGATGCCCCCACAGTGGCCTGGCCCGCGATCGGGGCCCACCGATCTGCGGGCGGGCCAGTACCGTGAGGGCACTCTATTCCTCTGCACCAGCCGCTGTCAACCTCCGCCATGGCCGGAGTGTCAAAGAACCCCCCTGCGCATGCGCTGGGATGACGCCAGCTCACGCTGGCGCTCCTGCGCATGCGGCAACTCGCGCCGGCCGCCGGAGGCCCTTCAGCGGCGGTTGACGTGGCGCCAAACCCTTCCTCGCCGGCTGGCCGGCGCCAAAAACTCCGGCGCGGGCCTAGCCCCTGAAGGTGCGGAGGATTCTGCACCTTTGCGGCGGCCTGACACTGGAGTGGTTGACGCCACTCGTCGGTGCCGGAGTGGCCGACCCGCAGGTTCGCGGAAAATCCCGCCCCTCATGTATGGCACCCCATCGCCAGTCTGGGCCCTCTCCCAACGATGTGGTAGAGCCTTTCCTGAGGAATTTGTGGCAATAAACCCATGGGGCTTTGTTAAGTGAACCGATAAACATGGAATTGCGTTGCCGGCCTCGCTGGGCCGAACCCCGGGAAGCTCGCGGCAGTCCCGCTCGCTACCACACTTCAAAATCTTTCTGGGGAATCACGCTCTTAGTCATGTTTTGGGAGAATTTGGCCCTTTGTGTGCAAATTGACATTGTGCTGTTGACAGTATTGATCAGCGAGACAGCTGCCAATCAAACAATGTTTCCCTCGGGCCCAGGTATTTCAGTACTCTCTTTGGAGCTCACAGCCAAGGCTCATTATGCATTCTATGACAAATTCTTACTTGTGCTTGTTTCACATCTGGTGGGAAGTGTTGATTTACAATATCATTCAGCTGGGAAATTATTTTCTTGAATTGAAATTGAAAATCAGCTGCCTATCTCATGATTCCATGGCAATGATAGCTCCATCACTTGTTTGTACAATTTCCCGTTAATGATTCACACAATTTTCTTTTATTTAACCATCCCAAGCTGAATAGGAAATAATTAAGTTTCCAGGATGGTGGGTTGTCCAGTGCTGTGAGAGGCTGTGCTACTGAAACACCGCCTGTTATCCAAATGATAATAGAGAAACTCTGGGATTAATCTCTGAGCATTGAAAAAAATCCACTCCAAGCGGGCATCCTATGAGGTTGTGAGTGGGATGTATATTTCCTGTCCCATGGCCAAAGAATATACCACACATCCACCAGCCCCATCAATCTCTAAAACCCACTTGAGAGATCCTCTAATCAGATTCATCCCTCCCACAAATGCAGTGAGACGTACTTAATTGTACTAATCCTCAAACAAAAAAACAAACATGAATAAATCAAAGAATGACCATTAGCTACAACTGCCCACGTACAGCTGGCTGTCAGTCTTTTAACTTCTGAGCTCCCATGGCAGATGAGCACCATCATTCTCTGATTGGAATGAATCTTCTTCTCTCTTAGGGTTACCAATGTACCAGCAATTGAAGGTCAGCCTCCAGAGAAGGTCAATCTCCAGAACACTGGTGTGTGCAACTCTGGAGAAAAATCATCGGGACATTAAAACATAAGATTTCCTTTTGTTATTGACTTTGAATATTTCCCTTTACCAATTAGAAATATTAAAAGTGGGGGCGGGTGGGGGAGGGCTGTTTGGCTACGAGTCAAGCATCATCCAATTGGGTAATAAGTCCTTTTGCTTTCCAATTGGTGTGGGAAGGCAACACGTCACAATGGATTTGTTAGCTGACTAATGGCTGGACCAGGAGGGCAAGTAATGTGATGAAAGCTTCAGGAATACATTTAATGATAGTTGTCAACCCTTCTTCTTCATAACCCTCTGTCTCCTGCACCAACCTCACCATCTCAAGAATTACCAGACACTACTCCAGCAGGACTGGCTCCAATTGCTTGGCAAGATTACCACTCTACCCTAAACCACTGGATCATTTTATTCTCTTGGACTTGCGTACAGTCTGGCATGCACTGTCACCACTACCTTTAACTCATATCCTGTTTTTGAACTGAGCTTCCAAGAAATTTCCACCTTTGGCCCTGGAGCCAAAGGGAGTAAAATAACAGAGTTACTCAGCAAGCCTCTCAGCATCTATGGGGAGAGAAACATTTCAGCCACGGAGCCCAAGATTAGCCATGATTGTATTGACTGACGGAACAGGCTCGATGGGCGGTGGCGTCTATCTACTCATGCTCCTATTTCTTGTGTACAGCTTGAAGGATTACCAATTTGAAACAAACTCTATTTCTCTCTCCACAGATGTTGCCAGACCTGCTGGCCATATACAATATTTTTGTTTCCATTTCAGGTATATCAGCATTCGCAGGTATTTTGCTTTCCCACTGGCATAAAATAATGGAATGGTTTGTGGTACCTTGAGGCGGACAGGATTAAATCTCCAATGGTTGAACTCTGCAACTCCAAACGCCACTTCATGAAAGGCTCTTGTGGAGAATAAATATTGACATGTGCTTTTCCTGTGCCGTACATGATTTGCAGTATGTCTTATATTGCTCGAATCATTCCAAGAGAGATCTGCATACCTATAAATATTACAACCTCCATCTGAATTGCCCCTTTTTCCTTGGCTCCTCTAAGGTTTTCTTCTGCCTGTAACATCTGCTGGTGGCACAGCAAGGGACCTCAAGCTACTGGGAGGTTTTCCAATCGGAGGTTCCGTGGGAGTCTTAGCAGCTTGCCTCCCTTAGCACCACCAAAGCATTATTTTATCCCAGCTCTTTTATTTCTTTTGCGTTTCTGGTTTTAATTCCAGCCTCATGTTCCCCTGCTGATGTCGAACATTTAAGTGGGATGCTGTGCTCAAAACTTATAAAAATTACAGCCAATGTTACAATCGTTGAATAGCTCAAACACCTTCGATAGGAGTCTGTGATTTAAAAAAAATATATCATTTTGCTCTTTCAAGGACTCCCGTCTCTTTATCAAATCATGAAATCAATGTTTGAACTTACTATGTTCTCAGCTGTTGTTTTATGTCTGGCACCACTGATGTATTTTGTACCAAAGGAAGAGTGATAAATCAGAAGGCACGATCAAAATAAACAGCCACCACAGCCTGCCTCGTGTTTGGCAATATTGGACCTTCAGTGTTTTTGGTATTTAATGGGAAAAGCCAAGGAAGGAAATGACTGAAAGCTTTCAAAGAAAAAAGACAGAAAGGAAAGGACTGATATTTAAACAGCCATTTCAAGATGTCTTTGGATGTTCCAACGTGCTTTGGGGCCAATCAAGCCTTTTCATGTGGTAATATAATGTAGAAAACATGACAGCCAATTTGCACAAAGCAAACTCGCAGAAATAGGAACGTAGTAATGACCAGATGACCTTTTCATTTCCAGTTATGTTGGTTGAGGGATAAATATTGTCCAGGACAGCAAGGAAAATGCCCTTCCCTATTTTCGAATAGTACCTTGGGATCCATTATGTCCACTGAAGCGGGCAAAAGGCTCTTTGTCCTAATGTTTCATCCAAAAGATGTTGTTGTCAACAATGCAGCACTGCCTCAGTACTGCACTGGAATGTCAGCCAAATTATGTGCTCAAGTTTCTGGAGCTGCAATTGAACCTTCTGACTCAGAGGCCAGAGTGCGACCATTTGGTCCAAGCTTAAAATGTTAACACAATGAACTCACGGGATACATTTTCATCTTCGCTGGATGTTAATTTGTCAGACTGGATTGGGATAGAACATTGTGAGCTTTGACAAAGTGTCATCCAGACTCAAAACAATAGCTCCATTCTCTCTCCACGGATGCTGTCAGACCTGCTGAGATTGTCCAGCATTTTCTGTTTTTGTTTGTGACAGAACAATCTGCTTTTCGTTCTGCTGAAGGAAAGACTTACTCTATTATTCTTATGCAGGTCAATGTTTAAGGCCAGATTAGAGCCACTTCATCTTTCCATACTTATTTTCATTTTCGCTGTCTCATATATACTATCTAAAGAAAATTAGTGGGTTGCAGTACTAGAGAGCACTGCAAATAGACACAGTTTCTTCATTTGAATTGAATTTTTTGGCTCTCCTTCATGGCTTTCAGGCATTCAACAGGAATGTGTGTCTATGGTCCACTGAGGATTAACATCTTTGCCTTGGCTGGTCAAGGCAACAACTAGCAGGAGGCTGATTGAACTTGAGGCCATTCTTGCTGACCCATTGTAGGACTCGAAGATGCCTTTCATCATGCTCCTTACATGTGGATCCCCAGATTATAATATCATCGACATAGATGCGGACGCCTGGTAATCCTTCCACTACATGCTCCATGGCACAATGAAAAGTTTTAGACGCCGAAATTATGCCAAACCGAACGGCATTCGCAGGAAATAGTATCACCCGAATGGTGTGTTTACGGTACACAACCTTGTGCTCACTGCTCACGTTGTCGAGCTTAAGCTGCCAGAAGCACTGTGATGCATCCAAGTTGCTGAAACACGTTGCTCCAGCCATTTTGCACGCTATTTCTTCTATCTTCGGGACAGAGTAGTGCTCCCCTTTGAAGTTCAGGTTGAGAACATTGGGGTCCATACATATCATCAGGTCATCATTGCTCCTTTTTACACACACCATAAAGTTGACCTAGTCGGTGGGCTCCTCTATGTGTCTGATGACTCCTAAAGGTGTAATTCATTGCAGCTCGCCCTTCAGTTTGTCCTAAGTTGAACAGGCACACTCTGGGCACGTGCATAACCAGCTTCGCATTCTCCTTCAATGCAATATGTAAAGAGAAGAGTGTCAAATCCTTGAAACACATCCGGATAGAGCTTCATGATTGATTCAACAGATATATATCGGCGGAGTGCCATGCTTTCTGCAGTGTACACCCGCTTGACGAGCCCAAGCTCTTCACATGCCTCCACTCCAGTGAGCAGTTCGCGCTCTGTCTCCACAATGGAGAATATTATCCTGCATGTTCTATCTGTGACAGTGACTTTGAGCTTGCACGCTCCTAACGTTGTGGTCTGATGACCATTGTAATCCTTTAGGAGTACTGCTCTTTGGACCATTTTTGGCTTGATTTTTAGTCGTCCCACTACTGGCAATGGGAACAGATTGACCTTTGCCCCTGTGTTGACCTCACAGTTGATCGGCGTGCCATTAACTATTAGCGGGATTGTCCATCTGTCCTCTATGGTCCCCGCATTCGCCTCACTGTGGCTGTAAATTTTGAGAAAACTATTTGTGTCCCTTTCCAAGATCATGCTCACATCAGCCCAGTCATCGATGCATTTATCCTTATCTGCACTCATCGATTCTGTTTGGTCAACTGTCGGACGTAAGGTGCATTGTCTTGTAAAACAAACCCGTTCTGTCACACGCATGACAAACTTTTCCAAGTACAGGACACTGTTGTGGCAAATGTCTATTACCGTATTTCTGGCACAAAATGGCGGATCCGGTCCCCACCCAAAATGGCCATGCGCATTGAGACCTTGGGCGTCATTCTCCGACCCCCGGCCGGGTCGGAGAATGGCCGTTGGCCGCTGTGAATCCCGCCCCCGCCCCCGCAGAAGTCTCCGGTACCTGAGATTGGGCGGGGGCGGGAATCGGGCCGCGCCGGTTGGCGGGACCCCCCGCTCAATTCTCCGGCCCGGATGGGCCGAAGTCCCGCCCAGAAATTGCCTGTCCCGCCGGCATAAATCAAAGCTGGTATTTACCGGCGGGACCAGGCAGCGTGGGCGGGCTCGGGGTCCTGGGGGGCGTGGGGCGATCTGACCCCGGGGGGTGCCCCCACGGTGGCCTGGTCCGCGATCGGGGCCCACCGATCCGCGGGCGGGCCTGTGCCGTGGGGGCACTCTTTCCCCTCCGCCACGGCCTCCACCATGGCGGAGGCGGAAGAGACTCTCCCCACTGCGCATGCGCGGGAAACTGTCGGCGGCCGCTGACGCTCTCGCGCATGCGCCGCATTTCCGCGCCAGCTGGCGGGGCAACAAACGCCATTTCCGCCAGCTGGCGGGGCGGAAATCTCGCATTCCGCACCTTTGGGCCGGCGCGATGCCCATCTGATTGGCGCCGTTTCTGGCGCCAGTCGGCGGACATCGCGCCGTTGGGGGAGGATTTCGCCCCATGTGTCTTTTGAGGCTACGCACTGGTGCGCTGAAAATGGCCACCCGCACTGAGGTTACGTTTCTTTTTCGACTGCGTCACAGTGCCCTTAAAATGGCCATCCACACTGAGACCACGTCTCTTCTGTTGTTACCTTCAACTGTTCCGGACTCCTGGTACCATGTTATGTTCTGTGATTTCACCGTTGACAAAGATACACACAGAACATACATGTGTTCAACTGAAACGATGATTTATTGTCAAACAGCTGGAAAGATAACTAACAGATTTATATACAGACAAAGTTACTCAAATTCCTCAGGAGCTACCCTAAGTGCGACTATCCTGTTGTATGTCTTACTACAACTGGCAGGTTGCTCCAGTCACGTGATGTATGTCTGATGCCACCCACTGGCTGAAGGTCATACCGATGATTACATGTACTGATATGCAACTTTATACATTTATACAACTTTATACATTTATGTGTGCATGCATATCACCTCAACTTTCAACTGTTGGCAGTTATTATTTTTCTCGTCTGTTGTACAATAAATATTCCATCATCAGTTTTCAACTTTTAAACAATCAATGGAATGAAGGTACAAAAAACAACAAATTGTACGAGCAATAACAAAAACATTGCAGTTCATAATCCTCCCTAAACATCTCCAGGATTATACTTCGGTCCTGAAATTTTGGGCATTGATCCTTGTAAACGTAAAATTGGCTTTTATTTGAGATGCATGGAAAATAACAGACTTTTAAGCTAAAATATAAAGGGTTGACTTTGACATGAGATTGACTTTTACATGGTTTATATGGTATTCAATGTTTGACTCTGAGAAGTAGAAACGTTATCTACTTCTTGACAATAAAATCTGGAGTGAAAGAAGAAACAACATTCAGCCCTTTTGATTCACATCATCCACGGAATATGGGGTGATTTTCGTCTTTCTATAGCCCTGTTTAAAAATGGGTGGATTGATCGTGGGACCTAAGTCCAGAGGTGGGAGCCACATTTGCGTAATGCTATCCCCGACCGCACGGCCCACCCCTTCTGGGCACCGCCCCCAGCCAACCCCACGCCTGCGCCACGCGGCAGCCAACCAACCCCGGGGGACCCAAGTGCTACTTCTGCGGACAGACAAAACTCCCCCGGCAGCGCTGCCCGGTGCGGAGCGCGCTCTGCAAGACCTGTGGCAAGAAAGGACATTTCGCTGCAGTGTGCCAGGCCTGCTCAATCGCCACAATTGTCCCTGCACCCCCGCGTGCGGCCAGTGGGCGGCGCCATCTTCCTCGCCTCAGACCACGTGCGGCCCGTGGGCGCCGCCATCTTGCTCCCCTCACAACACGTGCGGCCCATGGGCGCCACCATCTTGCTTGCCTCGCAACCAATGGGTGGAGCCATTTTGCCTGACCCAGGACACATGCGGCCCAATGGCGCTGCCATCTTGCCTGCCTCAGGACATGTGCGGCCCATGGGTGCCGCCATCTTCTCCGCCTCAGGACCCCTGCCCGTCGGGCACCTCATCGGGCCACTCATCGCCTGCAACCGCCGATGACCAACCGCGTCTCACCTCCATCATGATCGACCAGTCCCGACCGCACAACCTCGCGACCGTGTCGACAAAGGTGAAGGTCGACGGGCATGAGATATCCTGCCTTCTGGACTCCGGGAGCACTGAGAGCTTCATCCACCCCGATACGGTAAGGCACTGCTCCCTCGCGGAACACCCCATTAACCAAAGAATCCCCCTGGCCTCCAGATCCCACTCCGTGGTGATCCGGGGGTACTGCATCGCCACCCTCACCATCCAGGGTGTAGAGTTCAGCGGCTTCCGGCTCTACGTCCTCCCCAACCTCTGCGCTGCCTTGCTACTCGGCCTGGACTTCCTGTGCAACCTCCAGAGCCTAACCCTGAAATTTAGCGAGCCCCTACCAGCCCTTACTGTATGCGGCCTCACGACCCTTACGGTCGACCCATCTTCTCTGTTTGCAAACCTCACCCCGGATTGCAGACCCGTCACCACCAGGCGCAGACGGTACAGCGCCCAGGACAGGACCTTCATCAGGTCTGAGGTCCAGCGGCTGCTGTGGGAAGGTATCATCGAGGCCAGCAACAGCCCTGGAGGGCCCAAGTGGTAGTGGTGAAAACGGGGGAGAAAAACAGGATGGTAGTTGACTACAGTCAGACCATTGATCGGTACACGCAGCGCGACGTGTACCCCCTCCCACGCATATCTGATATGGTCAATCAGATTGCACAGTACCGGGTCTTCTCGACAGTGGACCTGAAATCTGCCTACCACCAGCTTCCCATTTGCAAGGTTGACCGCCCGTACACCGCGTTTGAAGCGGACGGCCGCCTTTACCATTTCTTTAGGGTTCCCTTCGGTGTCACTAATGGAGTCTCGGTCTTCCAACGGGAGATGGACCGAATGGTTGACCGGTACGGACTGGTGGCCACGTTCCCGTGGATAACGTCACCATCTGCGGCCACGACCAGCAGGACCATGGTGCTAACCTTTCCAAATTTCTCCACACCGCCAAACTCCTCAAGCTAACCGACAACAAGGAGAAGTGTGTGTTCAGCATGAACCGATTAGCCATCCTCGGCTATGTGGTTCAGAACGGAGTTCTAGTGCCCGACCCTGATCGCATGCGCCCCCTCATGGATCTCCCCCTTCCCCACCGCCCCAAGGCCCTCAAACGACGCCTGGGGTTCTTTTCGTACTACGCCCAGTGGGTCCCTAACTATGCGGACAAGGCCCGCCCACTCATCCACTCTACCGGTTTCTCACTGACGGCCGAGGCTCACCAGGCCTTCAACCATATCAAGGCCGACATCGCCAAGGCCGCGATGCACGCAGTCGACGAGACGCTCCCCATCCAAGTCGAGAGCGGTGCATTAGACGTCGCTCTGCGACATCGCCAAGGCCGCGATGCACGCGGTCGACGAGACGCTCCCCTTCCAAGTCGAGAGCGATGCATTAGACGTCGTTCTGGCCACCAACCTCAACCAGGCAGGCAGGCCCGTGGCATTCTTTTCCCACACCCTCCGTGCCTCCGAAATTCGGCACTGCTCCGTCGAAAAGGAGGCCCAAGCTATCGTTGAAGCTGTGCGGCACTGGAGGCATTACCTGGCCGGCAGGAAATTCACTCTCCTCACAGACCAATGGTCGGTTGCCTTCATGTTTAACAACACACAGCGGGGTAAGATCAAAAATGATAAGATCTTGCGGTGGAGGATCGAGTTCTCCATGTTTAATTACGAGATTTTGTATCGCCCTGGTAAGCTCAACAAGCCCCCCCGATGCCCTATCCCGAGGTACATGTGCCAGTGCACAAGTGGACCGACTCCGGACCCTGCACGACGATCTCTGTCACCCATTAGTCACCCGCCTTTATCACTCCATTAAGGCCCGCAATCTGCCCCACTCCATCGAGGAATTCACGGCTGTCACCAGAGACTGCCAGGTCTGCGCGGAGTGTAAACCGTACTTCTACCGGCCAGACCGTACGCGCCTGGTGAAGGCCTCCTGCCCCTTTGAACGCCTCAGCGTGGACTTCAAAGGGCCCGCCCCCCTCCACCGAACGCAACATGTATTTTCTCAATGTGGTCGACGAATATTCCAGATTCACCTTCGCCATCCCATGCCCCGATATGACGCCTGCCACCGTCATCAAAGCCCTCAACACCACCTTCGCTCTGTTCGGTTTCCCCGCCTACGCCCACAGCGACCGGGGATCCTCCTTTATGAGCGATGAGCTGCGCCAGTATCTGCTCAACAGGGGCATTGCCTCGAGCAGGACGACCAGCTACAACCCCCGGGGAAATGGGCAGGTGGAGCGGGAGAATGGGATGGTCTGCAAGGCCGTCCAGCTGGCCCCACGGTCTAGAAAGCCCCCGGCCTCCCGCTGGCAGGAGGTCCTCCCCGACGCACTTCACTCCATTTGGTCACTCCTGTGCACGGCGACTAACGAGACCCCCCATGAACGTCTCTTTGCCTTCCCCAGGAAGTCCACCTCCAGGGTTTCGCTCCCAACGTGGCTGGCAGCTCCAGGACCCGTTCTCCTCTGCAAGCACGTGAGGCTCCACAAGGCGGGCCCGATGGTTGAGAGGGTACAGCTACTCCACAGAGACCCGCAGTACGCCTACGTAGCGTACCCTGATGGCCGCCAAGACACAGTCTCCCTCAGGGACCTGGCACCAGCTGGCTCCCCTGCCCTGGTGCCACCCTCCCTTCCCCCAGCGCAGTCCACCAAAGCCCCCGCATCAGGACAATCCGTTCTCCCCTTGGTCCCACCCGGGGATGAAGAGGATGTCGACACGCTCCCGGAGTCACCGACGACCGAGCTGACGCCTGACTCGCCACCAGCACTGCGGCGCTCTCAACGACGGATCAAGGCGCCCGACCATCTAAATTTGTAACCTTCTCTGAAATTTTAATGACAACCTGTATGTAAATAGTTTTCCACCACCCCCGCTGGACTCATTTTTAACAGGGGGTGAATGTGGTAGTCACCACTGTTGTATTATATTGTATATACTGCACTGCTTACGAGGGTATTATGGTAAGGCCCCTGTGCTACAGGTATGGGGGTAGATCCCTGCCTGCTGGCTCCGCCCAGTAGGTGGAGTATAAATGTGTGTGCTCTCCGAACGGCAACCATTTCAGCAGCAGCTGTAGGAGGGCACACATCTCTGTATAATAAAGCCTCGATTACTCTCTACTCTCGTCTTGTCGTAATTGATAGTGCATCAAATGATGGTGGGATTTTCTTAGCGACATGATTTGGGTGTACAAATAATAGATGTGGATGATGTGCCAAAGAGCTGACACCTCCCGTGGAATCATTCCCTTTAACTTTGTTGCCTTTCTGAGAATTGGACCCTGTCCATGAGAGCTTTTGGTTAGGTGGATTGGCCATGATAAATTGCCCTTAGTGTCCAAAATTGCCCTTAGCGTTGGGTGGAGGTGTTGACTTTGGGTAGGGTGCTCTTTCCAAGAGCCGGTGCAGACTCAATGGGCCGAATGGCCTCCTTCTGCACTGTAAATTCAGTGATAATCTATGATTAATCTAGGACAAAGGTTCGGCACAATATCGTGGGCCGAAGGGCCTGTTCTGTGCTGTATTTTTCTATGTTCTATGTTCTATGTGCACTCACTCTTGGGAACCGTTTGTGAGACTGATTTTAAAACTTCTTTCTTCTGATATAGGAGACCAGCTTTCAAATTTGACTGAACACAACAAAAAACTGATTGTCCCAATACCTCTTTCCCCTAAAGATGGGAATAGCTTCAAGATGGGGGATAATATTTTTAAAAAGCCCAATCAATAGATCTGATAATATGTGTGTGCTTGATTTGATGAGGCATTCAATCAAGGCATTGCCAGCCCTCCTGGATGAACATAGAAGATCCCATGGCACTATTTGAAGAAGAGCAGGGGGGTTCTTCTGGTGTCTTGGCCAATATTTGTCCCTCAACCAACATTGCTAAAACAGATTCCGTGGCCATATATGCCAATGTTATTTTTGATATCTTGCCGTGTGCAAGTTACACTAGACCACTACAATAGTTCCACACTATTAAAGTAGAAGAGGGCAGGTGGGGGAAGGAGAAGGGTTTCCGGAGGGGGGCAAGAGTGGGAAGGAGGGCGAGAGGAGAGGGGAGGGGAAAGAGGGGAGAGGTGAGGGATGGGGAGGAAGGAACACAGAGGGGAAGAGGAGAAGGGGAAGGTGGGAATGGAAGGGAAAAGGAGGAAAAGGGACAAGGTGGGGAGAGGAGGGTGTGGAGAGGGGGACTGAAGGGAGAGAAGGAGAAATGGGTGAGGGGAAAGGGGGAGAAGGAGAAAAGAAAAGGGGAAGAGGGAGTAGGAGAGGGAAGAGGGCGAAGGAGGGGAAGAGGGAGAAGGTGAGGAAGAGAGAGAAAAAGAGGGAGTCGGAGGTATAAAAGGGAGAGGAAGGAACGGGAAAGAGGGGTAAAGAGGGGATGGTATGTGCTGCTGATCCCAGTCACTGCACTGAGTGATACTGATATTGATATTTGTCCTGAGTGACTCTGATAGTGTTTTATTTTATTTTCTCATGAGTTGTGAGCCTCATTGGTAAGACAGCATTTATTGCCAATACTTAATTGAACTTGAGAAGGTGGTAATTTAGCTGCCTTCTTGAATCACTATAGTTCATCAAGTGTAAGTACACCCATGTGTTGTTAGGAAGGGTGTTCCAGATTTTTGATCCAGCGACAATGAAGGGTGTTATAGCTCCAATTTGGCTTGAGTAATGCTGACACTGGTATATAGACTGACTGACACTGATTGTGGTGTAGTGACTGAGTGAAGCTGATATTGATAAATGTTCCAGCTGAAGCTCAGCCAACAGCTCTGAGTTGTATTGTTAACCGCAACATGCACTGAACCTAGAAATAATGGAGACCTGGATCTTAAACAACTGTAGGTCATTGAACAGTTAACTCTCTTTCTCGTGCCACAGAATTTCCACTTCCAGCATTTCCTCTTTTTATTTGTGTAGCGGGTTATTAATTGATGATTCTAGGAACAAATGAGCAGAACTATCATTTCTCACAATGTTAAAAGCACTGCAGTTGCGTTTATGTTCGCTCCAGGACATCTAAAGGATTGTTTTGGACTTGGCTGGAACTGCACTAAAGTTGATGCATAGTTCAAGTGCAGGAGGCTAGCTATGAAAGATTGTTTCACATCTCTGGTGTTTCTAAATATGGAAAGTCCCAGTTGTACTGCCACTTTCACTGTCAATGCACAATGAAGTTGTTTTGCTGTGTAGCTGCTGTCTTAGACAATAGTTGGTAACTCTGGGTCTATTTTGATCCACATGTGTGGTCTTCAGAAACTATTGGATAACAATTCCTAAGCTATAACCACTTTACACATCCCAAGAGAGACCCACCCTCCACACTAAAGTTGAAAGATTAAAAATAACAGAGTGCACGAGTGCAGCTGACTTTCAATTAATTTGTTAGTTTTATAAATTCAGCCGAAAGAAAATGTCCCCAATGTTTTGCAATTCAGACCTGATTCTCGTTAACCATTTCTCTTACATCAGGTGCAATGAATTCAATATAAAATGAAACTCCTACTACCATCTATTTAACGTATCCTCATGTTTGTTCATTCTATAAATCTACAAAGTGGTCTGCAACACATTCTTTAACAGAATAGAGTGACGTGTCTCATTATCAATTACCTTCAATTTGCAGACCATTTACGGCAAGCCAATGATTCCGCATTTTTATTTAGACCATTACCTGCGAAAGCTGAAAAATGTCTGACTTGAAGGAATGTGCTAACAACAAGGAGTGACAATGATTGCTTTCCATTGTTGCAGTAAACCACAGCTAAAATTGCTTCAACTGGAATAACCGCAGTAGTTTTAGCCAAGAATAACGTGCTTAAAACTGATACCATTGCTAAAGGAAATGGAATCGATTGAAAATGTGTGGTACTGATGGAGTGATACAGCACCAGATGAAAAAATCCCCACTCAATTCAATTTAAATGTGAACAGATGGTAAGCGAATATGTGTCTCTCTGGTAATCTTATATAAATTGGAGGGATTTTGGAGCTTAGTAGGTGACACCTGCTGACAGCAATTTCTGACTGTAGTGTCCTGGAAACATATCCAAATGTAATCTCTGAAATTCACTCCGCAATATGTTAATATCAAATTTCCCTTTGTAGAGATCTTCCTATATTTCCTCTGGGTAAAACGACTGAATTAGGTGTGGTCTATGGGATGAGCATCTGGTGCCAAGCACACAAGTTGGGCTTTTTTCTGCATCCTTTAACTCAATTTTTTTTTGCCATAACCTGTTGGAAGTATGAGCTGGATACAGCATGGGGAGGACAATAGGACAATGAGATCTTCGCAAACTACAGATGAGCCAGTCTACCTCAAAGGAGATAAGTCTATTTCCTAAATCAAAGAGATGTAAGGTTTGAGAGGAACAAGAAACTGAGAAGGAAGGGTGAACAAAGAACAAAGAACAAAGAAAATTACAGCACAGGAACAGGCCCTTCGGCCCTCCCAGCCTGCGCCGATCCAGATCCTTTATCTAAACCTGTCACCTATTTTCCAAGGATCTACTTCCCTCTGTTCCCCGCCCGTTCATATATCTGTCTAGATGCATCTTAAATGATGCGATCGTGCCCGCCTCTACCACCTCCACTGGCAAAGCGTTCCAGGCATCCACCACCCTCTGCGTAAAGAACTTTCCACGCACATCTCCCTTAAACTTTCCCCCTCTCACCTTGAAAACGTGACCCCTTGTAATTGACACACCCACTCTTGGAAAAAGCTTGTTGCTATCCACCCTATCCATACCTCTCATAATTTTGTGGACCGCAATCAAGAACCCCCCTCAACCTCCGTCTTTCCAACGAAAACAATCCTAATCTACTCAACCTTTCTTCATATCTAGCCCCCTCCATACCAGGCAACATCCTGGTGAACCTCCTCTGCACCCGCTCTAAAGCAGCCACATCCTTCTGGTAATGTGGCAACCAGAACTGCACGCAGTATTCCAAATGTGGACCAAAGTCCTATACAACTGTAACATGACCTGCCGACTCTTGTACTCAATACCCCGTCCGATGAAGGCAAGCATGCTGTATGCCTTCTTGACCACTCTATCGACCTGCGTTGCCACCTTCAGGGTACAATGGACCTGAACTCCCAGATCTCTCCGTACATCAATTTTCCCCAGGACTCTTCCATTGACCGTATAGTCCGCTCTTGAATTAGATCTTCCAAAATGCATCACCTCGCATTTGCCTGGATTGAACACCATCTGCCATTTCTCTGCCCAACTCTCCAATCTATTTATATTTTGCTGTATTCTCTGACAGTCCTCCTCGCTATCTGCAACTCCACCAATCTTAGTATCATCTACAAACTTGCTAATCAGACCACCTATACCTTTGTCCAGATCATTTACGTATATTGCAAACAACAGTGGTCCGAGCACAGATCCCTGTGGAACACCACTAGTCATCTTTCTCCATTTTGAGACATTTCCTTCCACCACTACTCTCTATCTCCTGTTGCCCAGCCAGTTCTTTATCCATCTAGCTAGTACACCCTGATCCCCATACGACTTAACTTTTTCCATCAACCTGCCATGGGAAACTTTATCAAACACCTTACTGAAGTCCATGTATATGACATCTACAGCCCTTCCCTAATCAATTAACGTTGTCACTTCCTCAAAGAATTCTATTAGGTTTGTAAGACATGACCTTCCCTGCACAAAACCATGCTGCCGATCACTGATAAGTCTATTTTCTTCCAAATGTGAATAGATCCTATCCTTCAGTATCTTCTCCAACAGTTTGCCTACCACTGACGTCAAGCTCACAGGTCTATAATTCCTTGGATTATCCCTGCTATTCTTCTTAAACAGAGGGACAACATTAGCAATTCTCCAGTCCTCCAGGACCTCACCTGTGCTCAAGGATGCTGCAAAGATATCTGTTAAGGTCCCAGCTATTTCTTCCCTCGCTTCCCTCAGTAACCTGGGATAGATCCCAACCGGACCTGGGGACTTGTCCACCTTAATGCCTTTTAGAATACCCCAAACTTCCCACTTCCTTATGCCGACTTGACCTAGAGTATTTAAACATCCATCCTTAGCCTCAACATCCGTCATGTCCCTCTCCTTGGTGAATACTGATGCAAAGTACTCATTAAGAATCTCACCCATTTCCTCTGGCTCCACGTATAAATTCCCTCTTTTGTCTTTGAGTGGGCCAATCCTTTCTCTAGTTACCCTCTTGCTCCTTTTATACAAATAAAAGGCTTTGGGATTTTCCTTAACCCTGTTAGCCAAATTTATTTCATGACCCCTTTTAGCCCTCCTTATTGCGCGTTTGAGATTTGTCCTACTTTCCCGATATTCCTCCAAAGCTTCATCAGTTTTAAGTCGCCTAGATCTTATGTATGCTTCCTTTTTCATCTTAGCTAGTCTCACAATTCCACCCGTCATCCATGGTTCCCTAATCTTGCCATTTCTATCCCTCATTTTCACAGGGACATGTCTGTCCTGCACTCTAATCAACCTTTCCTTAAAAGACTCACATTTCAAATGTGGATTTACCCTTAAAGAGCTGCTCCCAATCCATATTCCCTAGCTCCTGCCGAATTTTGTTATACTTGGCCTTTCCCCAATTTAGCACTCTTTCTTTGGGACCACTCTCGTCTTTGTCCATGAGTATTCTAAAACTTACGGAATTGTGATTGCTATTCCCAAAGTAATCACCGACTGAAACTTTAACCACCTGGCCGGGATCATTCCCCAATACGAGGTCCAGTATGGCCCCTTCCCGAGTTGGACTATTTACATACTGATCTAAAAAACTCTCCTGGATGCTCCTTACAAATTTTGTTCCATCTACGCCTCCAACACTACATGAGTCCCATTCAATGTTGGGGAAGTTAAAATCTCCCATCACAACCACCCTATTGCTCCTACATTTTTCTATAATCTGTCTACATATTTGTACCTCTACTTCACGGTCGCTTTTGGGAGGCCTGTAGTAAAGTCCCAACAATGTTAGTGCACCCTTCCTATTTCTTAGCTCTACCCATATTGCCTCAGTGCTCGAATCCTCCATCGTGGCCTCCTTAATCATAGCTGTGATATCATCTCTGACCAGTAATGCAACTCCTCCACCCCTTTTACCTCCCTCTCTATCCCTCCTGAAGCATCTATACCCTGGGATATTTAGTTGCCAGTCTTGCCCTTCCCTCAACCAAGTCTCCGTAATACCAATAACATCTTATTCCCAGGTACTAATCCAACAAGTGTGAATTGGAGTGAAATCAAGTACAGGAAGAGAAGATTGGATTAAGAGAGAGTTGAAAGATAAAAGAGACTGAAGGGAAAAGTAAGAAAAACAGTCGATTTAAAAAAAACTCTCAAGACAATTTTCTATATGGAGTAGGACTGAACAATTTAAATTGCTCTCTTTCTGAGCTGGAGAGGTCGACTGTTTTTAACAGAGTGCTTTTCTTAATTACCAGTCCCAACTTTCAGTGGTGAGCTTAGAATCATAGAATCATAGAAGTTTACAGCATGGAAACAGGCCCTTCGGCCCAACCAGTCCATGCCGCCCAGTTTTTACCATTAAGCTCGTCCCAGTAATCTTAACTGCTTAACGGGCAATTAATGGGCAAATCCACTGATGTAAGCAGGGCAGTGGTTTAAATTGAGTAGCAACTTTGAGATTCGAAACTCATGCTGTATCCCCTAATCTCTTGGTAAATTTGTTCTTCAATAATGGTTTGTCTTGTTAACATGCCATTATTTCTCCAGCAGGATTTGGCTCACATTTGAGCACAAATCTGTTCTATAACTTGGTAATTAAAATCTACCTGGTTGAATTGAAACCAGTTCCCAAAAATGAACAGATAGAATTTTAACATGATTTCCCTCATTAATACTTTCTCTGATTTTTAAATTACTTGATTTTAAAAAAATAACGACATTTATTGAAAAAAAGCAATTATGTAGTTCTCGTAAAGGTAAAAAAAATCAATTACAAGTTTCTTTTCTGCCAGCATGTCGACAGTTTATAGTCATTCTCGGTCCATTACTATTTTTGCATTCCCTATCACCCGGAACTTTCCATTTCATTCTTAGTTAATTCAAGTCTTTCAGAATTTTCCCAATACCATCGGGATTTTCCTGTGTTATGTCGAATATATGATTTTTAAAAATCATTTAAATGGTCCAATATGCAGCATATTTTAGCTGCTGGGGATATATTTTCTTGCAGTCTCATGCCTTATTGAACTAAATTTATAATTTATAATTACCCTTTCAAAGTTTTTTAGCAAAAGAAACAAGGATGGTGGGCTGCCCTATCTTGCACAACTTGAGAAATTTATTTTTATTGGGATAATTTAAATCAGTGGCAGGCCAATCACCATGTGTTTAAATCAAATGTGGTATCTATCCATTGAAATGCCTTCTTTGAGTTTTAGCTGCTGTGAGAGTCAAGTAGTGTTTTTCCCAGATCCTTTGTCGTAATAAAGTGTCCTTTGGTCCAAATGATTGTGCACTGTATACATCAGGTAGCTCTTAATATTTGCTTTATTCTAGAAGGCTGCTAGCAGGTAAAATGATTTTAGACCGAGTAAATGGAATGCAAATAGTCATCTTCCAATTTTTGTGGTCTTGATTAATGGCCGACTCCAATAGGAATTTTCCAAATAGACAGCTCTAATTCTCTCCATTGAACAAAGAGTGTTTCTTATACAATGTGATTGCACTCGTTGCCACTCAAAGGCAACCTTTTCATCCTCTCCTTTCCCTAAACAGTAGCTAGTAATAAGTGGCCACCACATCACCGGAATATTGTCAGGAAGTCATTTATACACGCCAGTCTGTCAGTTGCTCCAGCAGATAGGAATGTGTACACATGTAACTCATTACTCTCTGTCCAGAGTAAAATCCAGCTCAGCACCGAAGTCGCAACTGTAAAATTATGATTATCATAGATAGATTATCATAGAATTTACAGTGCAGAAGGAGGCCATTTGGCCCATCGAGTCTGCACCGGCTCTTGGAAAGAGCACCCTACCCAAGGTCAACACCTCCACCCTATCCCCATAACCCAGTAACCCCACCCAAAACTAAGGGCAATTTTGGACACTAAGGGCAATTTATCATGGCCAATCCACCTAACCTGCACATCTTTGGACTGTGGGAGGAAACCGGAGCACCCGGAGGAAACCCATGCACACATGGGGAGGATGTGCAGACTCTGCACAGACAGTGACCCAAGCCAGAATCGAACCTGGGATCCTGGAGCTGTGAAGCAATTGTGCTATCCACAATGCTACCGCGCTGCCCCGTGATCAGTGTTTTCATCAAAAAAACAAAGAGAATTGGTAACATTTTTAGCTTCCAACAGTTTCTTTCTTTTGCTGAACATCTATTTTCTGTCGCAATACGACTTGGTGTAATTTTATCCTTTCATCTATTACTAGAAAACTAAGTTATCAACAGAACCATCCTTTATCCACCATACCTATTTGCTGTTATTGCTGCATTAATACATTTGGATAGGCCATACTTTGAGAAAGCCATGGAACAACATTACTTGGCAAGTTCTCACATGGAAACAGCATGGAAAGAGAAAGCAAGGTAGGCCATGAAACACGTGGAGGTGGGATACAGCAAAGGAGATGAGAGCCGAGGGCTGTGCACGGCAACAATTGGAGAATTTGGCCAAAGACAGGGGAGAATTTGTCTGTTGCCTGTGCTTCGTCAAGGAGTGAAAAGGCTAAGAAGAAGTAAACCACATTTAAGGATGTTCTTCGCCAGATTAGCAACCTCTTTGCTTTGTAAAATTAATCTCAGGTACTTTGATGAATTCACTTGAGGTTACGTAATTCCATTATTACACATATCAAATTGACACTTATGATTAGTTTTGCACACGGGGTCTCATCAATCTGCATTGTCAAAGACTTTACCTAACTCTTTCCTCCTTGACAGAGAGTGCTGTCCTGTTTCCAAGGTATTAAGAGATATGAAGAAACAGCGTATATTCGGAGTTAGGTTGCAGTGAAGCAATGGGGCGGGATTCTCTGGGCTCCCAGCTGTGACTTCTCAGCAGCAGGAGGCAGCCCGCTGCTCACTGGTGGTGGGATTCTCTGTTCCCATCGCTGTCAATGGGAATGCCCATTGAAGCCACCACACATTGCCGGGAATCCCAAGGGTGGGGGTGCACTGCCGGTGGGGCCAGAGAATCCCAACGCCAGTGAACGGCTGGAAAATTCCAGCCACAATCCCATTGAATGGCGGAACAAGCTTGTGGGGTAAAAAGGCCTATTCCTGTACCTATGTTTTCAATCTCTGAGGTAAATCTAGAATATCTGTGAAGCAAAGAATTATCATTGACCAATTTCCGAGAATGACATTACCACATTCTATTTGGATCCCGAGATGTGGGTGGATACGGAGGAATTAATTCAGTTGGAGAATCGCTTAACTTCCTTGCATACTCTGAGTTTATTGAAAATAGAGACAATCAAATTATCACCAGAAAGTTTGATAGTCAGCCTCATACCTTTTCAGCTGTCCCCCTCAAATTGCTTTCAATAAAAAAACAAAATAACTTTTAATCCTTTGAAATGAATGATATACCTTTGAAACTTGCTATTTCTGAAAATGCTATTCGTATTCTTCCAAATTTATTTTGTTCAAAGGGCAGTTCAGACCTCCCTCATTACCACCCATGCATCTGGTATTGGTTGCAATTTAATGGGAAAAAAACAGAGTCCCGTTTTGTGCATGTTTAACAGGGTGTTTCCTGTCACTTGCAGCGGCGAGAACGAACCTGCTATTAAAGCCTTGATGAGAAACGCCCCGCCGAGGCTGCACTTAAACTCATTTCCTGCCAGAGTGACACCTGGGTGGCAATGCCAGGGTGTTTGGGGGGCACTGGCAGGGTGCGGCATGCCCCTGCCGGTAGCAGGGTTCTCTGTCCCGCAAGCAGGCTAATGGGGTTTCCCATTGTGGGCAGCCCCACACTGGGCGTGGGTACGCTGCCAGCGCAACGGAGAATCCTGCCAGCAGAGAATCCAGCCCATGGTACATGAATATGTGTTGGTAATAGTCTTTAAATATAAGTTTGTTGGATCCTGCGGCCCAGTGGGTGATACCTCCTGACAGCTATTTCAGATTGAAGTGAATGAGGGATATTGCGTGAAAATGGAACACTTTCCACTGAAATGAAAGTCGCCACAGTCCCAGAGGACAATAGGCTGCTCTTCGCTTTGAGAGAGAGCTGACTGGTGCTGATTTAACCTGAGGGTCACCACACCTCAGGCGAAGGTGAAGGTTGGGAAAACAAGGCCTTCAAGCTGATCTCAACCAGTACAGTTCAACCCACGCTGTTGACGTCGCTCTGCATCATGAACAAGCCATCCAGCCAACTGAACTAACACTTACCACTCTTCATTAGTATCAAGCATTACCATGTTCTGGAGGTGAACGACCTGTGCCGAACTCACTCAAACATTCAGTTCCCCTCAAAATGACTTTTCAGTAGTCAACTGGACCTCACACAGATTTGTTTTGTTTTTTAACAAAATATTTAGTTTCACTATTTTAAAAACACTAAATACATATTTCATACATAGTTTGTGGCTTAGATAATTTGTAACTTAACATATTCAAGCTATAATATGGCTGCACTCTAGTCATCAAAAACTGGGTGGCCCATGGGCAAGTTACTGGTGTCAGCAGTTTTCCACAGTCAGATACAGATGGAACCTGACTAAAATAGGGATAGATGGTTGAGCTCACCCATCATTTTAATGAAATGGTAATTAAAGAGTTTCTCTCCAAATTTTGGATGTCAGCCAAAATGTATGTGCCACAGTAGCCATGGAGGACACACTGTGCAATGTGATTATGGGTAATCTGGGCTGTTAACATGTCATAAGTTGTAATGTGGGTTGAAGTAAATAACACAACAGGAATCGAATGCTAAAAGTTAACAGGAAGGAAAATGTGTTGTAAGATGATCCTGATTATTGCTTATCTGCCTGCCATGTACTTGGCAGAAATATTAATTGATATGATTTTATTTAAGAACAAATGGTTATGCATTGCATTTTTATTTGGTTAACTTCACTGACGGCTTTAGCTCTTTTAAACTTTCATAAAAGTTTTGTTACACCGAGCTTTTAAAAGCAGTGGATAATATTTTACACATCTTGTGTACTGAATTTATTCTGAATGAAAATAAATATTCTCAAAGATTTTGAAATAATTTTCCCAAGAGGGTGTAATATACACGATTTTGCTCCAGACTAATTTTGAATGTGTTATTCTGCACCATGTTCTAGCCATTCAGCCACCTGATGTATCAACCCCAAATATGTCTCAAAATATTTTAAAGTGCATCGAGCGGCACGGTAGCACAGTGGGTAGCACTGTTGCTTCACAGCTCCAGGGTCCCAGATTTGATTCCCGGTGTGGGTCACTGTCTGCAGTGTCTGCACGTTCTCCCTGTGTCTGTGTGGGTTTCTTCCAGGCACTCTGGTTTTCTCCCACAAGTCCCGAAAGATGTGCTGTTAGGTGAATTGGACATTCTGAATTCTCCCTCTATGTACCCGAACATGCGTCGAAATGTGGCGACGAGGGGCTTTTCACAGTAACTTCATTGCAATGTTAATGTAAGCCTACTTGTGACAATAAAGATTATTATTATTATTATTATACAAGAGCTAAACTGCTTTGAGTATTAAAGACATCATCATTTTATTACTGGCATCCAAAGGATTTCATGGGTAATGCTATAAGTGGCATCTTCTGCCACTTGGAGAGCACTTATAGGACCCAAACCATTGAAGAATAGAAGGGATCTGGAGGTTATTAATATACAACACCTTAGTATACTGGATATTGTGAAGTCACGCATAGCAATCTGCCCTCCTACCTCTTTGGAAGGTAGACTGAAAAGCACTTCTGGAGAAGAGGCCAATTGTATATTAATGGAGTTTATTTTATGCAAAGCATTTGAACTAATAGTGAGAATCAATGAAATCTTGATCACTCCTCATATTATAAAACATTGTTCGCTTGCCCCATTATGTCCGAATCTCACTCACCAATTAGCATTCTCTGAACTATCATGTACCTTGTAGGCATTGTGTGTTCATATCTCAGCTTGAGGTCTGACAGCCTTCTTTTCACTAACTTAGCAGTGAGAATGCCCTGTCTCTATTCGGTAAACTCCCTTACACTGACCTCCAAAGAGAGGGAAAGAGCCAAAGATTGGTTTCTGTCTGATCTCTTGCATTTAGGTGCTGAAGATGAGCCTGTCTAGCTACCAATCAAAATGACCAACTTGATTCGAAAACACCCCATTTGATATAGGAATCCGAGTGTTTGATTACTTAAACATTCTGCTGAGTGAATTGAATAAAAGCCATTCTTGTAATTAAGCATGCGACCTGTTACAGGATGAGCTCAATGATTCTATGTTGTCTCAAAGCAAATAACATGCAAACTACACAATGTTGTCAGCTGTTTCATCTGGTATTCCACCAAATTGCACTCAGGATTCTAGGTGGCTTTGTGTATCTTGGAGTGTTTATGATCTGAACTTGACCTTATAAGAACATAAACATAAGAGCATAAGAACTAGGAGCAGGAGTAGACCATCTGGCCCTTCGAGCCTGCTCCGCCATTCAATGAGATCATGGCTGATCTTTTGTGGACTCAGCTCCACTTTCCCGCCCGAACACCATAATCCTTTATTCCTTTATTCTTCAAAAAACTATCTATCTTTATCTTGAAAACATTTAATGAAGGAGTCTCAACTGCTTCACTGGGCAAGGAATTCCATAGATTCACAACCCTTTGGGTGAAGAAGTTCCTCCTAAGCTCCATCCTAAATCTACTTCCCCTTATTTTGAAGCTATGCCCCCTAGTTCTGCTTTCACCCGCCAGTGGAAACAACCTCCCCGCATCTGTCCTATCTATTCCCTTCATAATTTTATATGTTTCTATGGGATCCTCCCGTATCCTTCTAAGTTTCAACGAGTACAGTCCCAGTCTACTCAACCTCTCTTCATAATCCAACCCCTCAACCCTGGGATTAACCTAGTGAATCTCCTCTGCACATCCTCCAGTGTCAGTACATCCTTTCTCAGGTAAGGAGACCAAAACTGAACACAATACTCACATTTCTCAGCCACGTTCACAATTTACGCTGAAATACCTTCTGGGTCAACCGGAGAATTATCTCAACAAAATACTGGAGGTCTCAACTGAATTTTTTTTACTTGTGTTTGATTAATGAACTTTGCAAAAACCACTGTTATACTCGATTTTTAAACTAACTGTATTTAGGAAAGAAAAACCATCTCGCATTTTATGCACCTTAGCGCACCTCAAGCATGTCCTATAATATTTCACAGCCAACAACTTACTTTTGAAGCACAGTAACTGCAGTTGTGTAAGAAAAAGGATAGTGCTCATTAAACTTTTATGATAATTTGCTTTAAACTTTTTTCTCAAGAAGACAACTCTGAATATTGTCACCTTTAAATCCAGACTTTAAATCTAGCTTTGTAAACATCAACTATACATAAATACACTGTAATTGTGTGATCTTACCTGCAAGTTTCTGAAGATGTAAGTTTAGATATCAATTCAAATGGCAAGCAGATTGTTACAAAGGTATGCTTTGTATCAAAAATGACGATATTTATTGGGCTGAAATCACTGGTTCAATTATCAATGACTGAAAAACATATAATCTAAGATGGCTGAACATAAACATAACTGCACACTGCAAATTACAAAGTGATTGTAAAGTAGCTTGAATGTCCAGAAAAACCCATCAGAAAAAAACACTTTGGAGAAATGTAAATGGTAATCTCCTGATTCATTCACAAAACATCCAGTCAACCTGTGCTTCTTTAAAAACATTAACCTTAAAGTTACAAAGCCAATGCACCGAGTGGGCAAGGCAAACACCCTTAATCCAACTCATTGCTTGCTCCAAAAACGAATTCAAATTCAAATTGAAGCCAATTCATGGTCTCCACAGGAGAGACGTACAGGATCCAAGCTGACAAGAAAAGACATTGCACCTGATCTTAGGCTTGATATGCCACTTGATCTTAGCCAAGAGGTCGAGAAGCGAATCTTGTTTGTTGCTAACCAAATAAAGAGACAACCTGCTAATTGAACTCGGTGTGGAACAATCAATTAGATGTACTTGCTTTGGATAATGGATTCTGACGAAGAAGGGAACTCACTCAGCCAAAATCTAATTATATTTAAACCGTGGACCTGGAATTAAATTGTGATGACCATGTTGAGGTAACTGGTCAGTTGGGGAGAGAGGATCACGTGATGAGACAACTAACCCTCTGTTGTTTTTTAAGAAACTGATTCTCTCAGGCCACAAAACAGAAGCAGAGGAGATGCTGAAGGAGCAGGACCCTGAGTGGAGACGCACTCTCTCTCTCGCTATCCATCCTGCAAGCTTGAACCCTGCCTATTGTTTGACCTTGCACACATCACAGGCAGCTGCTGTCTCCAGAAGAAAGGTTCTAAATCATCCATCAACTCTTTAAATTGTCTTAACAGTCTCCAGAAAGATCATCGAGCCCAACCTGAAACCATACAAGTCATCAGTCTACAAGATCTGTGTACCACTGACTTTTAATGGACTTTTAAACCATTTATTCTTCTCCCACTGTGTAACTTACTTTACGTGCATGTTTAAATTCTTAAATGCGTGTGAGTGAAAGTTGGAGCATTTTGATTATCTATGTTAGGTTGGGTGTTAAGTACAATAAATACTTGAGATTGGATGCTACGAGATTGGGATGTGGGAAGGGAAGGGGTTGGAGAGATTTGGGGATCTATTGGTGAATATGAGTTATGTTATAAATTAAATGTAAATTTGGAAAATCTTTAATAAAAATATATACTTTTTAAAAAGTACAATAAATACTATTTTCTTTTTCAAATTTAGGAGAAAATCTGTCTGTGTGTATCCTTTACAATCACAGCACAGCATCTCTTCTTGTTTAAATATCACTCTCCATTTCATACCAGCTACATCAACCTTGATCACTTTACTTGTTGCATGCTTACATTTTGAAGTGTGATGTGCTGAATCTAATAAAATTTGCAGAATATTGAAGGCTGGGGAGGACTGGCTTCACTAGTAACAAAATTGCTACAGCACAATTCATATTTCCAGCAGCTGCTTTGAGAGAGCAGGAAGTGTTGAACAGGCAAGACAATGGGCTAGATTCTACATTCCCCCAGCCACGTGTTTTACAGTGGCCATTCGCTGGTGGCGGGATTCTATCTTTCTGCCGCTGCTTGTCAATGGGATTTCCCATTGTGACCACCTCAAGCCACCACGGCACACACTGGCGGGGGGTGCTGCCGGCGGGAAAATTGAATGGCAATGACGAGAGAATTCTGGCCAACACCATCCAAGATATGGTGAAAACACAGTCCACACTCTGATGTTAAGCATTTGTCAACTGTTATTTTAGAAACAGACATAGATTTAACAGAGAGCAGGCAAGGAATAAAATTATCTCCACACTGTGCAGTGATTGTATTACACTCCCAGAACACCTGATACTGTATCATCATTATTTTTTCCAATTTCCTGCACCAGTTATCCACACAACATCTGAATCACAGTATCTGAAAGGAATTGCAACTTGTTCCAAAAGGTGGACATATTTGTGTTGTATTCCCACATTCACCTGGTACCTATGTCACTGGATGACTCTCACGCTAGCAGAGAGAGAAGACGATTTTCTTTCTGCAAGTCATGCCATTGATTTAACCCAGTACCCAAATAAGAAAGGGAACTGTGCAAACCACCTGTTACCTACCTGATATCAAAAATGTTTTTTTTGTGGAAAAGATGTATTCATTTGCATTAACTTGTACAATTACAAAAAATCCTTTAATTCGAACCATCTGACAAGTCAAAGCTGTTTTCAACACTAAATTGCCACTTTGTATTTACATTACTTCATTCAAAATCATGGATAATTCACTTTTTTTTAATAATGAAAATGATTTTGAATTAACAGGAGACACTGTCCAAAATCTTCTGCTGATTAAGAAATGACACCTCACATCTGAGATAAAAACATTCCAGTTAATTTAGTTTACAAGATAATAGATGATTAAAACCTACAACATGTTTTTTTTTTAATTTGTTCATGGGGTGTGGGCGTCGTTGGCTGGGCCAGCATTTATTGCTGAACCTTGAGGGCATTTAAGAGTCAACCACATTGCTGTGGATCTGGAGTCACTAATGGGCTAGACCAGATAAGGATGACAGATTTCCTTCTCTCAGGACATTAGTGAACCAGATTGGATTTACAAAAATGGTTTCATGCTCTTCATTGCACTTGTTATTGAATTCAGATTACACCGTCTGTTTTCACTATTAATTCAACAACAGTATCACGATGCCACTGCCTCCCCTGATGTTTTAACAGATGTTGAGTCCGCACTAAAAATTCAGGAGGCACTAGCGGACAAGTGAAACTCGTTGGTGCTAATGCGATTTGAAATGGTTGTTACCAGAAGAAAGAGTTTGAGACCAATGGGTTGAAAACATATAATCTCAACTGATCAAAAGACACCTGCAAAGAAATCGACATCAGACTGAATTTACACAAACGCGAATGTGGGAGGTCGGTTGCAACAACTGCCTCAAACACATCAGTTATTCTGAAACCCCACAATGTCATATATTAGGCTGGGGTATGATGCATGATCAATCACTACTGAAGCGAGATTGTAGTCCAATTGAACGATTTAATGGACAAGTTGTTACCCCAGCAGCTCCGGTACAGAATGACTGCTGTGGGTGAAACACAGACTCTTATGCTCCGCCTGCTGGGCGGAACCAGCAGGCAGGTTCTACCACTCATACTACAGATAAGGTACATCCCACCTACGTACCGTGATACCCCTAATGTAGCCTACCACAGGGCATTTCAGGTCAGCCTCCTGCTGGACTGCAAATTCTTGCACAAAGTGAACATTCCTTTGGCTGGTCCATCAAATTTTCCGTCCCACTCATGACAATCCCACTGAGGGTGGGACCCGAAAATCCCAGTCACTGTTTTGGGAAGATTGACAGAACAGTCCCAATTTTAAGTGAACTCATCTGATGGGAATATGTTACTCTCCATTGTGGTCCTTTCAGAGTAAAATCAGACAGGATGTAAAACATGTTTATGACCCCATCCCATCCTAAATCCTCTTGAGTAGGTTAGGTTAAAATCAAGGTTTGTAGCTTAATTTGATTAATGTTTTGATGCACATTGCATTCAAACTGGTCTGGAACAGCCAAATTTAAAGTGTAATGTCTATGTGTTGGATGCAAATGATTTGAAGTAATTTCAAATCAAATCATATGCTTGATATGCAGTTCAGTCTGTAAATGGAAATTCAAACTGGAGACATATGATGACACAAAAACCGACCAGGACTGATATCCAAGAGAAGGTGTCTAGTTTTAGCATTAAGCTCAGATAGTTAATTTCCAATATTTCCATGTCTCCCTGAAGCTGCCCTCACCTCCCTGTGGCATGGGGAATTCAGCTGGCTACTGTTGAAGCTGCAAAGCAGATAAATCAAAGACTAGAAATCTCATTAAAATATTTAAATGGTCAATCAGCATCCTGGGAGCAGATTGGCTGCCTGCCCCTTGTCCTGCCTCCGATAAACCAGGTGGAGATGGTTGACATCTCCAAATTCCTAGGTGTACACATCACTAACAACCTGTCTGGTCCACCTGCATCGACACTACAACCAAGAAAGCACAACATCACCTATACTTCCTCAGGAAACTAAGGAAATTCGGCATGTTCACATTGACTCTTGATGCACCGTAGAAAACATCCTATCTGGCTGCATCACAGCCTGGTATGGCAACTGCTCGGCCCAAGACTTTAAGAAACTACAGAGAGTCGTGAACACAGCCCAGTCTATCATGCCAACATGCTGCCCATCCATTGACTCTGTCTGCACCTGCAGCTGCCTTGGGAAAGTGGGCAGCATAATGAAAGTCCCCTCCTACCCCTCTATTCCAACCTCTTCCAGCGAGCAGAAGATACAAAAGTCTGAGAACGCGCACTAACAGATTCAAAATTAGCTGCCTCCCCGCTGTTAAAAGACTTCTGAATGGCCCTCTTATGGACTAAACTGATCTCTCTATGCACCTTCTCTACTGTTGAAGCACAATATTCCGTATGCTGCACCCGATGTCTATGTCTATATGTTTACACTGTGAATTCATTGTATGTCCTATGTTTTTCATGTATGGAACGATCTGCCTGGACTGTATGCAGAACAATACATTTCACTGTACTTTGGTACACGTGACAATAAATCAAATTCTAAAATCTAGGATCCTTTGTGTCATAGAATCATAGAATTTACAGTGCAGAAGGAGGCTATTCAGCCCATCGAGTCTGCACCGGCGCTTGGACGGTGCACCCTACTTAAACCCATGCCTCCACCTAACCTTTTAGGTCAATCCACCTAATCTGCCCATCTTTGGATTGTGGGAGGAAACCGGAGCACCCAGAGGAAACCCACGCACACGCGAGGAGAACATGCAGACAACGCACAGACAGTGACCCAGGACTAGGTCTGTGGACTAGGTGTGGTACTTGGTTACTGGACAGGCTGTAGTCATACTCTGATACTTGCTTCACACTTGTTTATTAGTACTACATCTAAACAGGTTACAGAGTAGGCATGTTGTTCCTCTCTCTCCCTCCCAAGTATAACATATGACTGACTGATGTCAGTGATACATCATTATCTATGTCATACATTAGCATATTCCATCTGTTAGCCCTTTAAACAACACAACATACCTATTGTTTAATTGATAGCAAAGCAGACGGCGTCCCAATTTCCCTCTGGGTCCTAATCACAGCTAAAATCGCCTGGTGCTGACGCCACTGATGTTTTCAGGGTTGGTTTCATTTCAATATTGTGCGGAAATTCCTAATGCTGTCTGTGACTCTGAATGGGAACTTGCCCCAGCCATAGAAAATGGCCTTCTGGTGCAGAGGGTAAGCAGATCTGAAATGTAGAGTAACCTCAGTTGAAGTGCTGCTGGGCCAAGTAAGGTACATCAGGAGGTCCACCTTAGAATGAGCTGGCTAAGACCGTCAGTGCCAATTGCATCAACTCTCCCCTGCATGGGCATTGAAATTAAATAGGCCCCCTCCAGCTTTCAGCTGAAACCTCGTCTGGGTCAGATCCCCACCATAACATCCAGGAAAGTGGGGCTTTGGAGGTGAGATTTGTATTTTTAGAGTTTTAATCGATTTGTTAGGTGAGTGGCGTTGCCTATTTGTTAGGTGAGTGGCGTTGATGTTAAAAATTTAGTCAACATATTCTTCTCTGAATTTAAATATTGCATAGCATTAAGAAGCTGGATAGGCAGACCCTATCTATAAACCTGGGGCAGAATAATAAGAGGGGGGAGGGGGAGGGATTGGCCCTCCGTGTTCCTGAAAACAAAGTCCAGCATGGGTCCGATATGCTCCACGCCAGCCCAACCTGCACTACCATGCCCCATTGCCACACTATCAACATCCTGGAGATTACCATTGACCATAAACTGAACTGGACCAGTCATATAAATACTGTGACTGCAAGAGTAGGTCATAGGTTGGGAAGTCTGCAGTGGATGATTCACCTCATGACTCCCCAAATCTTGTCCACCATCAACATGGCACAAGTCAGGAGTGTGATGGAATACTCTTCACATGCCTGGAGGAGTGCAGCTCCATCAATGCTGATGAAGCACTAAACCATCCAGGTTTCAGTAAGGTGTTGAAGATGTACCCATAGGGCATTTCTAAATGAGAATGAGAATTTACAATTATATGATTTGAGGGACAGGGATCCAGTGTGGAACAGCATGGTTGGGGCTGATGGGACTTTAATGCCAGTCAGGATGCAGGCATTTGAGACTATGACAATTTGAACCTCATGGAGGATGCCAAATCTTTTATCCATGGTGAAACAGAGAGATGAGTCAGCTGAAATGCTATAGTTCTGTTGTTGGCGATCCATCCTTAAGCAATCATCAGCGAACATCCACACTCCTGACCTTATGATGGAAGGAAGGTCATTGATGAAGCAGATGAAAATAGTTGGGCCTACATGCTGAGGAACTACATTATTACTTTACTACAAGTACTAAATGTCATCTTCCAGTATATTATGAAATTTCAAGCAATACTCTTTAAAATTTTGGACACAACCAGTCTGTTAAGATGGCTACTGCAAATGACGTGACCTTTGTCATGTGGGCTCTGGACAGTCCTGAGGCTCAAACAAATACCTAATTAAGGATGGACATTCATAGCCAGCTGGGAAATTTCCACATTTCTTTGCTTAAGGCTGGATCGCCAACACCAGAACTATAGAATTCCAGCTGACTCATCTCTCTGTTTCACCATGGGCAAAAGAAACATCAAAACTCCATGTGTGTTAGATGGATGTACATCAACCGTCTTTACATTCCGATGCTTTTCATCCAGACAAGGTGGGATGAATTTCAGACATCAAAGGAAAATGCACGATGTGTAATTCACACCCACCTTGCTTTGGTACAAGAATTTTTTAACTTGTACAAGTGAATTATGAGCACAGCCACGTTTTCCTTCTGCTTTTAAAACAGCAAGTCTATTGCAGAGAGTTCCATCAAAGTTCACCTGAGAACCAGTCTCCGAGAAATTCAACTACTTGCGTGGCACATTAGTGCAGTGGTTAGCACTGCAGCCTCACAGCACCGAGGATCCAGGTTCGATCCCAGTCCCAGGTCACTGTCCGTGTGAGATTTGCACATTCTCCTCGTGTTTACGTGGGTCTCAGCCCCACAACCCAAAGATGAGCAGGGTGGGCGGATTAGCCATGCTAAATTGCCCCTTAATTGGAAAAAAAATGAATTGGGTACTTCAAAATTAAAAAAGGAAATTCAACTACATGAAGCCTTGCAACTTAATGAAAATCCTCTGCTTACTAGATCTTTATTTAAACTAAAACCATCAACTCATCTAAAAAACCACATGCCTGCCACAAAAGAGAGACTGAGACAATTATACTTCATGATTGTATTGCCTTTTTCTTCATCTGTATGCAATCTTTGTGTGTGTGTGATAGCATGTGTGAGTTGAGCGCAAGAGACTTTTTTTCAACTTCTGGTGCAAGTGTGGATAATCAATAACCTTTTTTATTTTTAAACTCACAAAAAAGCTTTCTGCTGGAATTATTTAAATTGGGCCAATCACTCTGAGGGTAAGAAAAATACACACACCTCACATACAAAATACATAGATCACAGACAGTAAGAAAACATAAATGTTGTCTGTGACATAAATGTACAATATTAATCATATAGTACACAATTCAACTAAGTGGGAACAAAGTCCCATAGTGAGCGCGTTTAGCCACGTGTTTCCCGTCGCTCGCAGTACCAAGAAACACCTGGGGCGGGATTCTCCCGAATCGGTGCGATGGCCGGACGCTGGCGTAAAAAACTGCGTGCACCACTCCGGCGTCGGGCCGACCCGAAGTTGCAGAATTCTCCGCACTCCCGGGGGCCAGGCCGGCGCCGGTGGGGTTGGCACTGCACCAGTCAGCGGCGAAGGGACTGCGCGAGTTAGCGCATTCGCAGAACCGCTGGCGTGGTTCAGCACATGTGCAGAACGGCCAGCGTATTCTAGCACATGCGCAGGGGGTTGTCTTCTCCGCGCCGGCCATGGCGGAGCCCTACAGGGGCCGGCGCGGAAGGAAGAAGTGCCCCCATGGCACAGGCCCACCCGCAGATCGGTGGGCCCCGATCGCGGGCCAGGCCACCGTGGGGGCCCTCTCCCCCCGGGGTCGGATCGCCCCGTGCTTCCCCGAGGACTGCACCAGCCAAATTACCTTCCAGGTCCCGCCGTGTGGGACCATGTCCAATCCACGCCAGCGGGACTGGCCACAAACCGACGGCCGCTTGGCCCATCGGGGCCTGGAGATTTGCCAACGGCCCCCGACCGGCGTGGTCTGATCCCCGCCTGAAAAGCGGCGCCGGAGAATACGGCAGCTGGCGTCGGAGCAGCGGGGCAGGATTCACGCCACCCCCCGGGGATTCTCCGACCCGGTGGGGGGTCGGAGAATCCCGGCCATGGCTATACAATGCGACTTGCATTGAATAAGGGATCTCAGCAGAGAACGCATAGCTAAGGCCGTTTTGTCAATCGCGCCCAGGTCTACGAGGCCCCCAAAGAGACCCCCTCCCCCTCCCCCAGCCCGAACGCACTATGGGAGGGTCACCACCAACCCCGTACTCCCCCAACAACCAAGCAGGGCACCCCTTGCCCGATCACACACATGCATAAAATTACAGCTTGGCATTTTGGCAGTACCAACCTGGAACCCTGGCAGCACCCATGCCAGCTGGTAGTGCCCATGCCAGCTGGCAGTACCACCTGGGAACCTTGGCAATGCCAGGCTGGCGCCAGCAGTACCAGGACACAACCCTGCCCAAAGGGCATGCAGCTAGGGGCCTCAGATCACTTGGGAGACTCCCATTTGTGCCGCTTCGACTTATCCCATTTGTGGAGACCAGTGCTGAATGGCACTCGGCCGAGGTCTCCGAGGCGAAGGGGATGAAGCCCAAAGCCTCAGGTATCTCGGGAATCTGCACATTAGAGTGGGTCTAGCTGACTCGCTCTAACATGCAGATTTAACAAGTGATCCTGCCACAAATGGCAGGATTTACATCGCAGCGTCTCGCGAGATCATAGTGAATCTTGTGAGGAGTGTCAAGCCAGGTAGATCCCGGGAGTGGGTCTCCCAACTTTTATTGGCCGCGCTGCGTCGTGGCGAGCTGCTTTTCGGGCACAGCGCGACATTGGATTGCACCCATAGTGTACAAATTGTGCCATTTGTTACATCAAAGTCTGCATACAGGCTGCTGTTCGAGGTCTTGTGGTATAGTGGGTAGTGCCCTTGCCTGTCAGCCAGAAGCTCCAGATTCAAATTCCACTCTAGAACTTGATGGTCATGGAAGGTATATTAATGACATGGCCTAACAGGTTAACTATCAACCAGACCAGCATAATCTTTCCAATATGTTTATGTCAGGCGGTAACAGTGGGAGAATCTCCTAGTTAGCCAGACCCATGTGGTATCTTCAGTGCAACAGCCTCCCTATATTAAGAGACCCCATGTGCTCTGTGCAAGCATCCTCCTCGTTTTGAGATACTTAAAGAATATACTGCTGTGCGCCGGCCCTTCATACTTTATGGACAAAAACGCAAAACATAAATGAATAAATGCGAATTATGTTTCACTTCCTGCCTTCACAGAGCAAGGAGAAGGCTTCCTGCTGATACCAAATTGCAGTACTAATCAAAGCACCAATGATCAAAAAGGCAATTCATCATCAACTGAGATGCATATACTTTGCCTCTAGCAATATGGAGGAGGTTTCATATGGTGAGGATGTGAGGAGATACACAGCATGATGAACAGGCATTTATCTCCCTACTCATGACACCACACAGCAAGGACTAACAGCTATCCATATTTCCTGCTGAGCAGAAAGAATTTCCGTGGAACTGTCGTAGTGATCAAAACTACACGTTCGGAGTATTTCTTCAAACTGTTACTGCAATGGGTCTTTTGTAGGCCTCGTGGGGAGATGGTGGAAATGTGGCATTGTCACTGGGCTAGTAATCCAGAAGCCCATGCTCTAGGGACATATTCAAATCCCACCGCGGCCGCTGGTGGAATTTAAATTCAATTAATTAAATTTGGAATGGAAAGCTAGTCTCAGTAACGATGACCATGAAACTTCCATTGATTGTTATTAAAACCCATCAGGTTCGCTGAAGTGCTGTAGGGAAGGAAACCTGCTACGCCCAGCCTGGTGGACGCGTACTCCAGATCCACAGCAATGTGGCTGATTCAACCTTCTCGAAATTCTCCTCCATACTCTCTCCTGAGCAATTATGTCCTTCCTGTAATATGGTGATCAGAACTGTGCACAAAACCCCAGCAGTGGCCTAACTAGCATTTTATACGGTTCCATCATTACAAGCCTGTTTTATCTTCAATACCACGCCCAATAAAAGAAAACATTCCATAAGCTTTCTTGACCATCTTGTCCACCTGTCCTGCCACCTTCGAGGACCTGTGGACATGCATTCCAAGGTCTCTCACTTATTCAACCCCTCTCAATATCTTCCTGTTTATTAAGTATTCCCTTGCTTTTTTGTCCTCCACAAATGCATTACAACACACTTTTCCAGATTGAATTCCATTTGCCACTTCTCTGCCCACTCAACCAATCCATTGACATAATTTGGAGTCAACAACTATCCTCTACACAGCTAATGCTTGTGTCATCTGCAAATTACCCAATCATGCCACCCACATTTATCTCCAAATCATTAATATTTACAACACATAGCAAGGACCACAACACTGAATCCTGTGAAATACCACTGGAAATGAATTTCCATTCGTGAAAGCATCTATCAACCATTACTCATTGTTTTTTAAAAAATTTTTAAAATTAAAAATTTAGAGTACCCAATTCATTTTTTCCAATTAAGGGGCAATTTAGCGTAGCCAATCCACCTACTCTGCACATCTTTAGGTTGTGGGGCGGAACCCACGCAAACACGGGGAGAATGTGCAATCTCCACATGGACAGTGACCCAGAGCTGGGATCGAAATGGGACCTCAGCGCCGTGAGGCAGCAGTGCTAGCCCACTGCGCCACCGTGCTGCCCGTTACCATTACCCTTTGTTTCCTGTCACTAAACCAATTTTGGATTCAACCTACCACCTTACCCTGTATCCCATGAGATCTCGCTTTTCTGATCAGTCTGCTATGTGAGACCTTGCCAAATGCCTTACTGAAACCCACTGCACTACCCACATCAATCCTCTTTGTCCTTTCTCAAAAAAATATATGAAGTTAGTTAGACATGAATCTTTCCCTAACAAAACCACGCTGACTATCCCTGGTCAATTCATGCCATTCTAAGTGTCAGTTTACCCTGTCTCAGAATTGTTTCTAATAATTTACCCCCACTGAAGTCAGACTGACTGGTCTATAGTTTTTTTGGCCAATTTCTCACCCCATTTTTACATAATGGTACAATGGCCGCAGACTTCCAATCCTCTGGTACCTCATCTGTATCTCGTGAATATTGGAAAATAATCCTCAAACCAACCGTTATTTCCGCCAGGCTTCCTTTAAACTGCCTGGAATACAATCCATCTGGCCCTGGTGGTTTATTCACCAGTACTTCCTTTCTCACCATGCTTAATGTACCTTAATATTTCACATTTCACTTAAACTAAAATGTCTGAATCACCCCTCTCCTTAGTGAAGACAGAGATAAAGTACTCATTGAGAACCCTGCCCACATCTTCTGAATCAACCCACAAGTTACCATGTACATCTCTGAAAGGTCCTGCCTTTTCCTCAGTTATTCTGTTGTTCTTTATGTTTTGGTAAGACATTTTAGGATTTCTTTGAATTTATCTGTGAATATTTTTCCTATTCTCTCTTTGCTTTCCTAATTTACATTTATACTTTACGCCTGTACGTTTTATACTCCTGTAGGCTTTGTATGGTAGTAAGTAATTTGTGACTGTCATACGCTTTCTTTTTCTGCTTTATCTTGATCTGGATGCTTCTGGATAACCAGGGGGCTCTAGATTTGGCAGTACCACCCTTGTTATTTATGGGGACATGTCTACACTGTGCACATCGAATTTTGTCTCTGAATGCCTCCCACTGTTTTGAAACAGTTTCTCTTTCTAATAGCTGTACCAGACTACTCACGCCAGCTCATCTCTCAGCCTTGTAAAATTTGTCTTCCCTCAATTTAGAACTTTTAAGAATTACATATTAAAATAGATCCAATAACTAAGCTTGGTGGGCACCCTTGCTAGGGCAATTACAAAATGTTAGATTGACCCAGAGTTCGAGCAAAACATTGTAATCAAGTAAAAGTAACTCAGCTCACTACACAAGACACTTAAAGTACAAATAAATAGCACATTTCAGCAGCACATGGTCCAAAGATAGTAGAACTGGGAAATCAAACGACAATCAGAGTATCACTGACAGGGGATGAACTGCCAGGGGGTGTAATAAGAGTATGCCGCATGCCGTATGGGCGGCCTAAGGACGTCACCTGAGGTCCTCCCGCGAAGCTCAGCTCCCGATGGGCCGAGTTCCCGGTGGCGTGGGTCACTCATGTTATTTTGTTTGAACAAAGAAAAGTACAGCACAGGAACAGGCCCTTTGGCCCTTCAAGCCTGTGCCGACCATGCTGCCCGTCTAAACTAAAATCCTCTGCACTTCCGGGGTTCGTATCCCTCTATTCCCATCCTATTCATATATTTGTCAAGATGCCCCTTAAATGTCACTATCGTCCCTGCTTCCACCAGCACCTCCAGCAGCGAGTTCCAGGCACCCACTACCCTCTGTGTAAAAAACTTGCCTCGTACATCTCTTCTAAACCTTGCCCCTCGCACCTTATACCTATGCCCCCTAGTAATTGACCCCTCGACCCTGGGAAAAAGTCTCTGACTATCCACTCTGTCTATGCCCCTCATAATTTTGTAGACCTCTATCAGGTCGCCCCTCAATCTCCTTTGTTCCAGTGAGAACAAACCAAGTTTATTCAACCTTTCCTCATTGCTAATGCCCTCCATACCAGGCAACGTCCTGGTAAATCTCTTCTGCACCCTCTCTAAATCCTCCACATCCTTCTGGTAGTGTGGTGACCAGAATTGAACACTATACTCCAAGTGTGGCCTAACTAAGGTTCTATACAGCTGCAACATGACTTGCCAATTTTTATACTCAATGCCCCGGCCAATGAAGGCAAGCATGCTGTCTGCCTTCTTGACTACCTTCTCCACCTGTGTTGCCCCTTTCAGTGACCTGTGGGCCTCTTTGTGAACCCGGCGTGGCAGCTGCGGACTGAGCTCAGCGCCGCCACAGTCGGGAGGGGAGCCATTCCAGGGGTGGGGGGGTTGGGGGGGTGGGGGGGGGGGGGGGCAGGCTTTGGCGGGGTCTGAGGCAATGGTGGAAAGTGGTCCGGGGGTGGCGTGGGGGGTTACCGGGGGACAGTATGTGGCAGGTCGGGTCCGCACGCGGCCGGCGCCATGTTGCACGGCACGGCCGCTGCAGGCAGCCGGCGTGCACGGCCATGGACCCGGCAATTCTCCGGCCATATCCACAGGTAAAGCCGGGGACTTTACACGGCGTGCCTGCTAGCCCCTCACCAGACGGAGGATCGGTGCAGCTTTTGCGCTGTTTTTTCTGCCATAAAACACCACTGTTCCCACGCCGGCGTCAGCGCTTAGTCTTCAAATCGGAGAATCCAGCCCCCTTTGTAGGAAAAATGGCAGCCGAATGCTATGCTTCATATTCTGGACAACTAGGGTTTTGTAACTGCTGGATATTTGATGCTGACCAAATTGTGTTTTTATCCTGGACAAATAAAAGCATAAAAGAACCTATGCTAGTTTTTTCTGTTAATGAAAGCGATGAACTGGTGGAAGGATTAGCCTATATTTACATGTGAATATGATTATTCTGCCCTATAATTCATATTTTGCCTCAAGCGGAAACCAATTGAGCAACTTTAAAATCACAATGGTGGGTTCTGTAGTCATCTTTGGGAATAATGCCTGTCGCCTGATGCGCAACATTCCAAATCTTTCTGGCTGTTATAGAAGTACAATTTCAGACCACACAGCTTCACTGAAAGACTGGCAAGATAACTGTAGTGGCAATACAGAAGCAGTAAGACTCTGAGTCTCACCACTTTCACAAGCATTTATTAAAATTCAGGGGAATTCTGTGATCTACATAATACTAAAATGGAAACTACTCTGATGTTTTTTGAAAAAACCTTTTTGTCTTATACTGATGAATGCTCAGGGCGCAGTTAAATATCTAGATATATTAAAATTAATGGTTGCAATTCAGAGCTGGACGACCATTATTGCAATTTCAGTCCAGTTAGCAAGTGGATTTGAGTCTTGGCCAATATAATGTTGGTGAAATAAAGGGATCCCATAATGGAAAATGGAAAAGATGTTTTGAAGCTGACTTCCTCTCAGAATTCCATCTGGTGCGATACTCGTTTTTAGGGTTCTCAGAATCATGTTTTAATCAATGTCAGATTCCCTTTGTCAAGGGATCACTGCATGAATCAGCTTGCAATCCAAAATAGCCAAAAGCTAATGTAAAATAATAATATTAACATTTACAAAAGACCTTTCACAGCAAAATATCGCAAAGCATTTTACACAGGGAAATACTTTTTGAACCACCGTGACAATTAGTTACAAGGTAGGCAACGGTGCAGCATTCACAGGAGAGTGCGAGAGGAGGACACCGGGACAGACAGCTATCTAGTGCTTCACATCACCGGAGAAGCATACGTTCCTTGGTTGGTGAGAAAATGCTGTTATGAAGGGTTATCAAGTAGCTGAGGGTGAGAAAAAGACATTTAATAAAAAGAAAGGTCAATGTACAGGTAAGAAAGGAGCACAAACAGTAGGGAATTAATTAGCTTAGACTGTAAGTACAGCATAAAAACTTCAGGCAATTAATATTTTAGAACCTCTAAACTAAATATCTTCACAATAGAATTATGGGGTTCTGGGTATTTGTCTACATAAACAAGAGTAAGGTTTTTCTAGTGTACGGGTGGAAACTTCCCAGAATTTGGCAAAGTGTCAGGCTCAGACTGAAAATTGGCGTGTAACTGTCCAGTTACACAGATCAGTTTTCTCGCCAAATCTTGACCTTCTTATACAGAACAAAATGAGCGGGCATGGTGCACACTGTCACTCTGGTGGGGCAGGGCCTCATAGAGCCGGTAACCAATTCTAAGATCGGGGTACCACATTTAAATGCCGCTCCAATCAGCGTTGCAGCCTATAGGCCCCTAGCCCCCTTCATGGAAATACAATGGGCTCCCCCCCCCACCCCCCCCCCCCCAATAAACTTTGATGGCATTTCACTCCCTCCCTCACAGTCCTGGATGGCATTCTGCTCCCTCCCACCCAAACATCCACTGCTGGCATTTAACCCCCCCCACCACCACCTCCTCACCTATACCGCAGATATATCCTCCCTCACCACACGTCAATGCAACACCCCTCTCCCCATGGGGCTCCCACTAGGCCCTGCCTCTGGCATTGATGGCGGTGGTGGAAGGGGGCAGGGGGATGTTTATGTGGGAAGTCCCCTATGCCCGTGAGACAATTTTCTTTCTGTGCTAATCGGGGCACCAATTAAAAAGGGTGTTCCGATCTCTGTGAAGCCAGCTCTATAAGGCCCCATCCCGCCACAGCGATGGCTTAAAACACGGCCACTGAATTTCAGAGAGGCTTGAAATCAGTACTAAAAACTCAGCTGTGCAGCCATGCAAGGTCAAACTGTTGGTTTCATGGATGCAAGTACCAAAGAGCCTTGTGGGTTGGCTCAGCCCTCCAGCAATCTCTCCTCCAACAGATTACTAGCATTGGTGAGGCACCGCTGCTTGGCAATGGCACTGGTCACATGGAGGATGAGTTCGCTGTCCTTTCAGGTTGACAGGTCTCATCCTATCACCATTGTCACTCCATTAGTGCCTTAGCTGTTGTCTGTCAGCCAGTCCAGAGTGCTGAAATGGAACAGTCTGAAGCTGGGTCCTCTAGGCCAGAGCAGTTGGAGGTCATACTGAAAGGTCCTTGACACACTCCTCCACTGAAAGTCAGCAACCTTCCACCATCCATGCTTTCACCCTCCGGGGTAGCACTGCATGGGAGCATTAGGCAAAGACACATGGAAAACAAGCACAAGGGTAATAATTGCCATTTTCTGAAATATGCCATGCTTTGATTTTGAAGTTAGGCTTGGAATGTTTCATTTTTGTTGACTTTTCTGGACCCCTTATTCCCTCCTCCCCTGGGCCCTGCCACCCCGTTAACCCTTCAATCATGCATGATGTTTTTCCCCCTTTCCAGATTCACCAATCAATTCACTAAACAATCACAGAAAGTTTCTATTAAAATGATAAAGCCCATTGTTGGTTGCAAATATTGTTATATATATATATGCAGCATGGGTCATTAATATTAACAGTAGCAATGATATAAAGCGGAGCTAGCATCCTAGAGGCGATCCCACCATGACAATTAAACAAACCAGGATGTACAAATTGTACTTTAATAGCATTGTGCAATATTATTAATTTGACAGGAAAATATCCCATTTGTTATCTATAACACTGTACAGTTTATGACACAGATTTTGGTGACTGCCTCAGCCCTCATTGACATGTTCTGCACTTTGCAGAATATGGACACAGTGACAGTAAATTCATGTTTGGGGGAACATCAATATTTGCAACCCAAATAAGCTGCACAAAATCTTTTCCATTCTGTAGAAGAAGTAGAAGATTTTCTCCTACCTGCATGATATGATATTCAATATAATTATTTCATACAACTGGTGTAATTAAATTCTATTTTATCGGTAATCGGCAAGGTAGAAAGATCAAATGATTCCTGAGAAGTGATTGTAGCATTGGAACCCTCAGGTGCCTTTATACTAAACAACCTTTAAGAGGCCAGAGGACAAAGATTAAATGGTTCACAATTGTCAGTGCATTTTCTTGATCAGTAAGTCTGAAGACTGCGAATTGCTGCTTCTCACTACAACATATTTTCAATATCTACTATGCATCACCACTTTAACATAATATTTCAAAACCTCAAAGAACTCATAAAAGATTCCGTCCTTGACGAATGTGATGTAAAATAGTTAGTTTAAATATTTACAGTAATGTAGATGTAGACCAGTTTAATTCTAGTGAGTTCACAAAGGACAAAGGATTTCAGCAAGCACGGCAAGGACGGGGGGAGGGATGTCTGGTAGAGGAGGGGAAAAGGATGCTGGGTAACAAGAGGCCCAGGGTTAAGGAATGAGAAGTGAGCCAATTAGGATGTATGGCCAGGTCAGGAGGGGTATAGAATGACCTATGGGAATCGGGAATGTGAAATTTGATGCCATTTGAATGTATTTGTAGAGATTCCGTTGTCTCCAATAGCACTCGGTTCGGAAGACCCAGGAGGCAGCTTGTGTTCTGGGTTTTTGTGAAGTGAGTCAGACTTGCAAGTTGGTTAAAAATAAATAATACTATGCCTACAAATCCATCTCGAGTTTTATTGGGGCCAGACTGATGGGTAAAGAATTCAACATTTGTCATTTGGAGCCGGAAACCCGGGATTTCTCCAGACGGTTACCGACCAATTGCGAAATCAGAATTAGACTGATTTTGGACAAGGAAAGTGGAAAAGGGCCCACAATGTGTAGCTGGAAAATGACCGCGCATTGATTTCCCCCTCTTCTTATGGTCTGATTGGTCTGGTCACTCGTGGTTGGTATGGAAAGATCGTCTCGACGAAATCAAAGGTCAGTCTGGGGATTAGAAAATTTGACTGATAGGATATCATAATTGATAGTTCAGTTTTGGGTTAATTTTGGAATTGATGGGACATCAAAATTGATGGTTTAATTCCATATGTGTGTAGTTTTGGGATTGATGGGACATCAAATTGATGGTTTAATTCCATATGTGTGTAGTTTTGGGATTGATGAGACATCGAATTGATGGTTTAACTCCATATGTGTGTAGTTTTGGGATTGATGGGACATCGGATGATGGTTTAATTCCAGGTGTGTGTGTTTTGGAATTGATTTAATTCCATGTGTGAGTGTTTTGGAAACTATAGTTGATTAAGTTAAAATTGTATCCTTGGACTGTAGTGGCGAGAAACGCAGTCTTTTGGATTAGTTCGAGATTATGGGGAATTGCTTGGATAACACGAATGATCCAGGCACGCCATTGCAAATACTATGTGATATTTATCCAGATAAAGTGAGAGATTTTAGGAAAATGTCAGCAACCTTAAGGAAGAAATTGGGTGACGAATGGCCACTAGGGGGCACTAAAGACCTGGACATCTTTAAGAAAATTCAGGGAACAATCTGGAAAAAGAGCAAAAGTATGAAAGCAAAATAATTAATTGGATTATGGAGACAATATTGTCAAGGGGAAAGGGATAAGATCATGTTATCAAGTTGGCAAGAAAATGCCCTTAAAATGGGAATTCCAATTAGTGAACGGGGGAACCAGAAAACTGGAGATCTTGAAAAAGGAGTGTGCATTCAAAAAATGCGCAAGTAAACAGAGGGTGGACTCAAGTAAAAAAAATGGGCTACGTAATTCAATGGCTGGCCTTGCATTGACAGAAGGAGATGAGGACCTAGAAAATTGGACCATGTCGGGTAGAGTCCTAACTGCACCAGTAGCATTGTCTGCACTACTTCCGGAACCACCAGGGTATCATAATTTATATCCAGTCACTGCTCCCCAGATTCACATCATGCCAGCCTCTCCAGCCCCTTTGGTTGATAGCTTGGGTCCTATTTCACCATCTTCACTGTCGTTAGAGAAGGGGAGCTCTGTTCAACAAGCCCAGTTAGCTCTAGGATCCAATCTCGGACAATGAGAGAGGGGCCTGATCCTATCCAGATACAATCACGCATACCACCTAGATCCCTTCAGACCTATATGGTAGGACAGAAAAGTAGGAGAACAAAGAAAGAGGATGGGAATGGTTCTGAGGAGCTGGAGCTCCCCCTAGTGGAAGGGAAGGACGTCGCAGTCTTTGAAGAGCCAGAGGAATCCGCTAGAGTGCCCCCTAGTGAAACTCTGAGACAGTTGCCGATTAGGAAAATACCAAACCCTGATGCTGTAACGGCGGCCGCCCAGCCCACGATAGACGTTTATTTCCCAGTGAGATGATGGCTATTCTGGCTGCAATCCCAGACAGGAAGAAATCTCCTGCTGCTTTCGTGGATTATCTGAGAACTACCATCTCAGTTTATCAAGCTGATTCAAGGGAACTCTGGGCCCTAGTCCAGCAGATTTTAACCCCAGCAGAGTACCACAATCATCTCAATCACTTGAATTATGCTAGCCACGCTGCACTTCAGCAAGCCCATGCTTTGGACGATGATAGACGGGCACAAATCCTGAATGCGTTGAATGTCACATTTCAAAAGCCCATAAACATTTCTGCTATCTTAGACCTCAAACCTAAAAAGACTGAAGAGCCAGAGGAATTTCTGGAGCGTTTTAATGAAATCTACCGTGGGCAGTCAGGCGACTTGCTGTACCAAAATGGTCAGAATTCCCCTCAATATTGTGCTATGTTAATGCATTGCCTACCACCTTCCGTGGCTACTGCCGTGAAATGTAATAACATGAATTGGACAGAGAACGACCCTTCTCAGATGGCCAGGGCAGTCAGATTTTATTGGAAGGCGGGTGTAGGCCAGGAAGGAGGCTCAGTTGCAAAGATTAAGACTGAGTATGTAATGAAAAAGGATGATCTGAGAACCCAAACAGCGGTAGATACGGTGGCTTACCAGCTGGAACCCCAATATTGTGACCGTGGGTGGGTGGATCAACATGGGGTAGGATACAAAACCCACCCAAATGGACCCTCAGCTCCTCTTTATGGCCCACCGTATGCACCAACAGCTTCACAACTGTCGCCCCCTCTGAGGGCCATTGGTCTACTGGGAAAAGAGGATGGGGCAGATATAGAGGGAACAATGCATGTTTTAATTGCGGCTGTGCAGATCACTGGCAACAGGAATGTCCCTTTAAAAGACGGACAGCAGAAGAGACTGCCCGACCCAAAGGAGGGGGTACCCACCAAGGGGAGGACAGACGAGGTACACTGACTTCTCCCAGGCAAACCCTTTCCCAACACAAGATTGACTAGCTAATTTAGTCATAAGGACTCTCCAGTCGGACAGGGAACCTATTATTTCTCTGCAGATAGGAGATCAACACTGCCCATTTGTAATCGAAACTGGAGCAGCCATGCCTTCGGTGCAATCAGAACTTCGACTACCACTGTCCGACCACACCTAGCATTTGTCGGGGTTCCAAGGACAGGTGTGTGAGTATCCTATTTCTGAATCTGTGACAGTCACTTACGAGAATAAGTCTGCGGATCATCAGTTTGTGGTGACTATTGGATTGGACTGTAACTTGTTGGCCCGAGATTTACGGTGTATCTTCCAGCTACAGCTAGGGTGCGGAGACGAAGGGGTAACAGTTCAATCATGGAGGATGAGACAACAGTGCTATATTTCTATCACTCCCCAGTGGTGGACGTTAGACATTGAACATTCACTGCACCACGTTACCCTGGCCTATGGCAGAACCAGACAAAACAGGGAGTTGGAGGACAAATACCGGCCGTTAATTGGAACCGAATGGCCAGTCAAGGTTACAACCACAGTCACGGGAAAAGAAGGTACAGCCGATTTTGTTACAATACCACCACATTTATGGCCACAGTCAGTTTCTGTAGGCCTTCATATTACATGTCAGATCCATGACCAGTACCATGCCAAGGATCTGGGGCCTATGGTAAGGAGGGCAGTGGATCATTCAGATCCAACAGAGTACGCACTTCAAGTCACGCCAGACGGCACTGCCATAAAATATTTTGAGGTCCCTGAAACGATTAACACTCAACTTCAGCATCACCGGGGACGTGACGTTTTGGAATATGTCAACCCACAGGTCTGGGCGGAATACCTATCACAAGCGGGAAAGACAAATGTTACACCCATTAAGGTAACGATTAAGGACCATGTAAAGCTGCCTTCCATTCGGCAATACCCCCTGAAACCCCAAGCTGCCCCGTCTATAGACAAATTAATCCGAGAGCTGTTGCAACAGGGTATTTTGGTCCCTTGCCAATCAGAATGTAACACCCCCATACTTGCTGTGCCTAAACCAGCTAAACCAGACCAGTACCAATTAGTACAGGATTTACGTTCAATCAATGCCATCGCACAGCCGTTACATGCTCTAGTCCCTAATCCTGCCCACATACTGGCTCTAATTCCAGCTCGAGCCCGGGTCTTCGCCATAATTGATCTCCAGCACGCTTTCTTTGCCCTTCCACTCTCATCTGAAAGCCAATATTTGTTTGCCTTCACTTACAATGGACAGCAGTATACCTGGACCCGACTGCCTCAGGGGTTCGTCAACTCACCTATGCTCTTCTCCAGATGTCTGCAGACCCAACTCCAGGCCTTGACATTGGAGCATGGTTCCACTCTAGTGCAGTATGTAGATGACATATTGGTAGCGAGTCCTGACGAGCCCAGTAACAGGGATGATGTGATCCAGTTATTAAACCACCTATCCTTGTTGGGTTATGTTGTTTCACAATCAAAGGTCCTGGTGGCTCAGACAAAGGTCAAATTCTTAGGAGTTTTACTTACAGCCACAGAAAGAAGTCTCGAACCCAGTAGGATTGAACCAATATGCCAATTCCCCGCCCCTACCACAGCCAAAGAGGTCCGTCATTGGCTGGGTATGGTGAATTATTGTAGGCAGTGGATACCAAACATCGCTGTCTATACAAAGCTGCTGACGCCTTACACTAGTGAAGGGGGGGATTTTACTCTCACCACCGAGGCACTCGAAGCCTTCCGTTGCCTGAAGCAGGCCTTGTTACAAGCACCAGCCCTCGGTAGGCACCTGTACGACCGACCATTCCAGATATACTGTACTGTTCTGGAAGGATGTTCAACAGCAGTACTCACCCAGCAACATGGGGACAAGCACCGGCCCGTAGCATATTACTCTTCCAAACTTGATCCAGTGGCGTTGGGCCACCCTGTTTGCACCCAGATATTGGCAGCGATATACAATAGTTTGCAGGCTGCTGCCAATATAACTCTCCAACAGGATATTACGGTGTATAGCTCCCACTCGGTCATCGCACTACTGGGGCAACTGCAGACTCAACATCTTACCGCAGCTCGTCAGAATAGGTATGAGATATACCTTTTGAACAATCCACGTCTGACATTTAAATACAGTACCACTATCAATCCAGCCTGTTTTCTTAGCGGTCCCCCTGTCCATGAAGACGCACTTGGCCACGACTGTTTAGCCTTGATTCAGGAAACTACCACAATAAGGGACGATCTGAGTGATATTCCGTTAGAACAACCTGCCATGATTATGTATGTTGATGGCAGTGCATTAGTAAGCCCCACTGGCCGGAGACTGACCGGTTATGCAATCGTAGATCAGGATAGTCTGATCCTAGAAGCGGCAGCTTTTCAGACCCCTTATTCAGCCCAACAAGCCGAACTTTTTGCCCTTACCCGTGCATGTATACTTGGGGTAGATATTCGGGTAAATATTTACACTGACCCCCGATACGCCTTCGGGGTAGTTCATGACTTCGGACAGCTCTGGAAGAATAGGGGATTCCTTACCTCGGCAGGCACGGAAATATCCCACCGGGGTTTAGTTAATGACCTACTGCAGGCCCTCCTTATGCCCGCGCAGATTTCCGTCATTAAATGCGCTGCCCATACAAACGGTAAGACCCCAGTTGACGTTGGTAATGAACAAGCAGATTGTGCAGCGCGGACAGCCGCGCAAATTCAGCAAGTGATGGTGCCTAAAATAATAAGTCAGACTAAACGATCTGCTATAAATAGGTCTGCTCTGACAAGCCAATGCCAACCATTCAAGGCGTCATAAGGTTACAGGAGGACGCTCCTGAGAGTGATAAACAAATGTGGAAATGGTTAGGTTGTACATATGATTCTGTTTCCTCTTTATGGACCACGCCAGCACATCAGACTTGTATGTCTGATATACTGGCTTTATGGGTCATCGAATGTGCACACTTTGCAACTCATTGTAGGGCTCGGGGGACTAGTGATTTGTTGCTGGACATTTGGTGGCATCCTAAAATGCAGGGGTTGGCCAAGAGTATCAGTAATCGGTGTTTGATTTGTCAGCAATATAACACCGGCAAAGGTATCCCTTGTGGTATGGGGCAAACCCCGTTGCCCAGTGTTCCCTTTGAGACGCTCCAAATGGATTACATTGAGTTGGAAAGGTGTCAATGTTATTAATATGTTTTGGTCATTGTGGATGTGTTCAGCAGATGGGTCGAGGCGTATCCGACTACCGATAATAAAGCTGCTACTGTGGTTAAAGTTCTGATGCGGGAAATCATTCCCCGGTACGGTATACCAGCTCAGTTAAGTTCTGATAATGGGCCTCATTTTATTGGACAGATTAACAAAGAGTTTTGCTCCCAGTTGGGCACACGCCAGCAGTTACACTGTGCATACAGACCGCAGGCGGCCGGGTTGGTTGAGAGACACAATCAGACCCTCAAAACTTAATTGGCTAAATTAAGAGCAGACACGGGACTGACATGGCTTAAGTTGCTCCCTGTTGCCCTCTTCCAGCTGCGGGTCACACCTCGGGACTGGCCCGGCTCTCTCCTGCCGAGATCCTTTATGGCAGGCCTCTTAGAACTCCCTGGAACCTGCATGTTCCCAGACTGGTTCAGTTTCACCATATGACTGAAGAAATGACCACCTATGTTCGAGCCCTTACTAAGGTCCTCAAGGAGCTCCATGGCCAAGTCCGCGCGGCTCACCCGCCACCGCCCCCATTACCTAGCTCACTTTCAGTGCAGCCCGGTAGTTATGTCATGGTCAAAAATTGGACTCAGAAAGGGTTGGAGCCGCGATGGGAGGGGCCCTTCCAAGTTCTCCTTACCACCCCCACTGCAGTTAAAGTGGAGGGGCGGAGTGCTTGGGTCCACCTCCACCACTGTAAATTGGGTCCACCTCTACTACTGTAAAAAGGTGGGTTACTAACCTGCCTCCGTTCCCCAGCGCTGTTTTACAGGTGTGAAGCATGATGGGGTGGCTGCGCACCGCCTGTGTAATCTTCGGCCTCGCCTCGCTTGGAGTGACATCGGCGACGGACATGGAAAAGGGAAATATCATCTACATCTGTCACCCCAATCAAACTACAAGGACATTTAGTTTATGCAGAGGTGATGTTCTTCGCTGCCCCCATATACGAGGACCTGGTATCGACTCATGGAAGGTCATCAGGTTAACGGACAACGCAGGACACATGAAGCAATTGCACCGGTCCTGGCGAGGGGAAGGGAACATTACATGGACATTGCCTTGTTTTTGGAGTACATGTAAATTTGATTTTGGATGTGTTAAGATTGGTGCCATAAAGGTAAAATCAGATCGTTAGGAGAGGGTAGGAAGAGGTTGTGGAAGAGAGAGGGGGACTAGAGAGAGGACGGGGCGTGTAAGGAGGGGAGTACAACTAGGACGTAGGTTATCAGGAGATACACTTAATTCATTAGGGTCCAGACTGAGGAAAACCCGGGTAGTATGAATCTCTTCTACCAGATTTACCACCGCTTGTATGGCCAGGGATGGGTTGTCTGCTACCCGAACCCTGCAGCGGTGTCTAGGTTATTTTCTGTTTCACCGCTTTGGGGCACTCCCCAAACGGTGGTTCATTGTCAGCATTCCGAGCCACCGCCCGAGCAAGTCACTCTTCCTTACGATCCGGGTTCAGCACCACCGGCTATTTGCCTTCCCCTTCCTCGGGATAATTCCCACTCACAGTATGATAGGCTGCAACGGTGGAGGGCGTACATACCTAGCCACTTCACTCCCAATAGAGACTCCCGGTCGTACGAGAATTGTTTCAGTAGTGACGGGTACGGCTGTTTGCTGGTAGAGGTGGAAACGAATATAACATGTCTGTTCCCCACCTGTATGGACAGGAGGTGTCATATCACCCAGGCGTCTGGCCAATGCGTTTGTTACAACACCACCTGCGTTCCATTGAACGCCGGCCTCCAGCTCCTTTGTGGCTGGGCGAATATCTCTCACATCACTGTTGGGACTAGGGCCTTCCGCATTGCTGGGAGGCTCGAATGGGCATTCAAAAGCTGGATAAACTGGGCTACTGGGGGATCCCTACACAACCGATATACTGATTGTGATGCTAGCCTGTACACCGAGCAAGGAAACTACTTTTTTTTTAATGGCACAGCGACCAATGTTTTGTCACCCCATTTCCCCGCCAAATTGCTATCGGGACTCTCGTCCCTACCAAAGTCCCCTGTCCCTCTGCGTGGATACTGCATAATCAGTTAGCATGCCGGGCAGTCTCAGCTGAATTCTGCGAGAACTGGAAAAAACTTCAGGTTCTCGCACCCAACCGGGGCCACTCAGCCGGGTGTGGAATTCTGAGCGTCTTGACACTGGGAGGTGTGGGGGGGGGGGGGTTCCTTGGCGGTCAGCGATAGGAATTATTTTATTTGTGGCCTTACCATCTCTTGGGAGCCCTCAGGGCAATAACCAAGGAATTGTCTCAGCTGCGGTTGTTTGCAATGCAGAACCGGTATGCTCTTGACTATCTTCTGGCCCGTGAGGGTGGGGTATGCGCCATAGTGCAGGGCAAGTGTATCATGTGAGTTCAAGACCTAACCGCTAACATCACTAAATTTATGGATCACATACGGGATCACCTGGACGGAATGCAGGACTCTGGCTCTTGGGGTAACTGGAGATTTGGAGGTTGGAAGGATTGGTTGATAAATATGGCCATGTATTTAGCAGTGGCATTCGGCTGCATCTTTGTGGGCCTGGCCATCCTTAAATGCGTGATGGGTAGAATGCGGGGTGCACTGGAACAGATAGACCTAGAATCTTCGCTGTTAGGATCCACGAGGGTGCAGCGGATGAAGGCAGGTCTTTTAAAAACAAATTGAATCCCGAAGGTCGAAAGCAACTGCATGGCAACTAGTGAAACTGACGTGACACTGACCGGTTGCAACCAAAAAAACTTACAGCCTGACAGCTCCAAATTTTTGAAGCTGGTTTTTAAGGTCTGAAGCTGTGGCTGGACGACTTCAGAACCCCACTTAAAACACAAGCCTGGCCCCCTCCAGCCTGTGGGCCTCAGCCTTTGGCATCATCTGCACTCACCTGTCCTGGACCATGGGCACATAGGACTGCCCCAGAATGAAGGCATTATGAGTGCTGCCAGGCGACTGGGCATTGACCTGACTCATTTACCGCTGATGGTTGCAGACCAGCTGGATACTGGGGGAACAGAATCCTTTTTGGTTGCAGTACATTCCAGAATGTACAGGCTGCACCTGCAATCCAAGTGGGTGCAATTATGGAATCCTTGCAGTGTCGAAGGAGGTTATTCGGCCCATCGAGTATGCACCAACCCTCTGAAAGAGCTCCCTACCCAGGCCCAAGTCCCCGCCCTATCCCTCTAATACTGTAAACCCCCCCAGACCTTTTGGACACTAAGGGGCAATTTAGCATGGCCAATCCACCTAACCTGCACAGCCTTGGACTGTGGGAGAAAATCGGAACACCCGGAGGAAACCCACGCAGACACGGGGAGAAAGTGCAAACTCTACACAGACAGTCACACGAGGCCGGAATTGACCCCAGGTCCTTCATGCTGTGAGGCAGCAGTGCTAACCACTGTATCACCGTGCCTCCCCTTCACCGTAGGGAAAACTCCAATTCACGCAAAGCTGTATGTGCAAAATGCCAATTGCTCACTGGTATAAGGGAATAAAGTATAGAGCAAAAAGGAACAGGCCCTTCGGCCCTCCAAGCCTGTGCCGACCATGCTGCCCGTCGAAACTAAAATCTTCTGCACTTCCGGGATCCGTATCCATCTATTCCCATCCTATTCATGTATTTATCAAGATGCCTCTTAAACGTCACTATCGTCTCTGCTTCCACCACCTCCTCCGGCAGCGAGTTCCAGGCACCCACTACCCTCTGTGTAAAAAACTTGCCTCAAACATCTCCCCTAAACCTTGCCCCTCGCACCTTAAGCCTATGCCCCCTAGTAATTGGCCCCTCTACCCTGGGAAAAAGCCTCTGATTATCCACTCTGTCTATGCCCCTCATAGCTTTGTAGACCTCTATCAGGTCGCCCCTCAACCTCCGTCATTCCAGTGAGAACAAACCGCGTTCATTCAACCTCTCCTCATAGCTAATGCCCTCCATACCAGGCAACATCCTGGTAAATCTCTTCTGCACCCTCTCTAAAGCCTCCACATCCTTCTGGTAGTGTGGCGACCAGAATTGAACACTATACTCCAAGTGTGGCCTAACTAAGTTCTATACAGCTGCAATATGACTTGCTAATTTTTATACTCAATGCCCTGGCCAATGAAGGCAAGCATGCCGTATGCCTTCTTGACTACCTTCTCCACCTGTGTTGTCTCTTTCAGTGACCTGTGGACCTGTACACCTAGATCTCTCTGACTATCAATACTCTTGAGGGTTCTACCATTCACTGTATACTCCCTACCTGCATTAGACCTTCCAATGCATTACCTCACATTTGTCCGGATTAAACTCCACCTGCCATCTCTCCGCCCAAGTCTCCAAACAATCTAAATCCTGCTGTATCCTCTGACAGTCCTCATCGCTATCCGCAATTCCACCAACCTTTGTGTCATCTGCAAACACACTAACTTTGCGTGGGATTGGCGGCGAGGGCAGAAAATTCCGTGAGAATCGGGAAATGTGATTCTTGCTGGAAAGATCCTGTCCCCCGATTTTCTCCGCCCTTCGCCGGTGGCGTCATGAGGGTCCCGGCTGAACGACATTTTGATCAATTTGCGTCAATTTCAATGTTATTAGCAGGCCCCCCGCCACATGATTTCCCCCCTCACTAAAGAGACATACCTAGCCGTCGTTCACCGGGCTCACATGACAGTGGCCCAGATGAGCAAATTCTTTGGGGTGGAAGACAGGTGTGCAAAATGTGCGGGAGGACCAGCGAACCATGTCAACATGTTCTGGGCATGTCCGAAGCTTATGGTATTTTGGCAGGGGTTTGCGGATGTCATGTCCACGGTGTTAAAAACAAGGGTGGCACTGATTCCAGAAGTGGCGATTTTCGGGGCGTAGGAAGACCCGAGAATCCAGGAGGAGAAAGAAGCAGACGTTCTGGCCTTTGCTTCCCTGGTAGCCCGGAGACGGATACTATTAGCTTGGAGGGACTCAAAGCCCCCGAAGTCAGAGACCTGGCTATCGGACATGGCTAGCTTTCTCTGTTTGGAGAAAATCCAAGTTCGCCTTGAGAGGGTCACTGTTAGGAATCGCCCGGAGGTGGAAACCGTTCGTCGACTTCTTCGCGGAAAATTAATCGTCAGCAGAAGGGGTGGGGGGGGGGGGGGGTTAGTTTAGCTTAGAGTATGGGGTTAATAAATGTGGGACCTGTAAGGGAGGGAGACGGCTTTTGCACTATGTTTATAGTTTCATGTACATTGTTTATTGTGTTGTTGTTATAATACCAAAAAATACCTCAATAAAATGTTTATTAAAAAAAAAAGACGTCACATTGGCAAGGTTTACAAATGTTTGGCCAGATGGGAAGCAGTTGAGGGAATTCCTCTGGGGGCGCAGAGGTAAGTATAGCCCCCAGAGGGTATAGGGACATGTTCAGGCAATGCCCTGGCACTGCCCCAGCACAGGTTGGCACTGCCAGATTGGTTCTGTGCCGGGAGGGCTCTAGTGGGAGCCCCATGGGAAGGTGCATTTATATGTTGTCGGGGGGTGGAGGTGGGGGGGGGGGGAAGAGGGAGATGGAGAGCATACACAGCATACACTGAAGAGGAGGGGAATGCCAGCGATACTTTCATGGTGGTGCTGGAATGCTGACAAGAATTGTCGGGGGTTGGAGGGAGAGCTTCGATACCTCCATGCTGGGGGCCGTTAGGCTGTAGTGATACAAAGAGAACAAAGAAAAGTACAGCACAGGAACATGCCCTTCGGCCCTCCAAGCCTGCGCCGACCATGCTGCCCGTCTAAACTGAAATCTTCTACACTTCCGGCGTCCGTGTCCCTCTATTCCCATCCTATTCATGTATTTGTCAAGATGTCCCTTAAACGTCACTATTGTCCCTGCTTCCACCACCTTCTCCAGCATCCAGATCCAGACACCCACTACCGACTGTGTAAAAAACTTGCCTCGCAGCTTAATCCTATGCCTCCCTAATAAAGACGGCGTCCCTGATGCACTATCAATTACGACGAGACGAGAGTAGAGGGTAATCAAGGCTTTATTACACAGAGGTGTGTGGCCTCCTACAGCTGCTGCCGAAATGGCAGCAGTTCGGAGAGCACACACATTTATACTCTGCCTACTGGGCGGAGCCAGCAAGCAGGGATCTACCCCTGTACCTGTAGTACAGGGGCCTTACCGTAATATCCATATATACAATATAATACAACAGTGGTGACTACCGCATTCACCCCCTGTTAAAAATGAGTCCAGCAGGGGTGGTGGAAAATTATTTACATACATTAAAATTTCAGAGAAGGTTACAAATTTAGACGGTCGGGCGCCATGACCGTCGTTGAGAGCGCCGCAGTGCTGTTGGCGAGTCAGACGTCGGCTCGGTCGTCGGTGACTACGGGAGCGTGTCGACATCCTCTTCACCCCCGGGTGGGACCAAGGGGAGGACGGATTGTCCTGGAGCAGGGACTGTGGTGGGGTGCGCTGGGGGAAGGGAGGGTGGCGCCTGGGCAGAGGGGGGGGGTGTGGGGGCCCAGCTGGTGCCAGGTCCCTGAGGGAGATTGTGTCTTGGCGGCCGTCGGGGTACGCTACGTAGGCGCACTGCGGGTTTGCGTGGAGTAGCTGTACCCTCTCAACCAATGGGTCCACCTTGTGGAGCCGCACGTGCTTGCGGAGGAGAACGGGTCCTGGAGCTGCCAGCCATGTTGGGAGCGAAACCCCGGAGGTGGACATCCTGGGGAAGGCAAAGAGGCGTTCATGGGGGTTTCATTAGTCGCCGTGCACAGGAGCGACTGAATGGAGTGAAGTGCGTCGGGGAAGACCTCCTGCCAGCGGGAGGCCGGGAGATCTCTGGACCGTAGGGCCAGCTGGATGGCCTTCCAGACCATCCCATTCTCCCGCTCCACCTGCCCGTTTCCCCGGGGGTTGAAGCTGGTCGTCCTGCTCAAGGCAATGCCCCTGTTCATTAGGTACTGGCGCAGCTCATCGCTCATAAATGAGGATCCCCGGTCACTGTGAAGGCAGGCGGGCAAATCGAACAGGGCGAAGATGGTGTTGAAGGTTTTAATGACGGTGGCAGACGTCATATCGGGGCATGGGATGGCGAAGGGAAACCTGGAATATTCGTCGACCACATTGAGAAAATACGTGTTGCGGTCGGTGGAGGGGCGGGGTCCTTTGAAGTCCACGTTGAGGCATTCAAATGGGTGGGAGGCCTTCACCAGGCACGGATGGTCTGGCCGGTAGAAGTGCAGTTTACACTCCGTGCAGACCTGGCAGTCTCTGGTGACAGCCCTGACTTCCTCGATGGAGTCGGGCAGATTGCAGGCCTTAATGAAGTGATAAAAGCGGGTGACCCATGGGTGACAGAAATCGTCATGCAGGGTCCTGAGTCGGTCCACTTGTGTGCTGGCACATGTACCTCGGGACAGGGCATTGGGGGCTCGTTGAGCTTACCGGGGGATACAAAATCTCGTCATTAAAGGTGGAGAGCTCGATCCTCCACCGCAAGATCTTATCATTTTTGATCTTACCCCGCTGTGTGTTGTTAAACCTGAAGGTATCCGACCGTTGGTCTGTGAGGAGAGTGAATCTCCTGCTGGCCAGGTAATGCCTCCAGTGCCGCACAGCTTCAACGATAGCTTGGGCTTCCTTTTCAACGGAGGAGTGCCGAATTTCGGAGGCATGGAGGGTGCGGGAAAAGAATGCCACGGGCCTGCCTGCCTGGTTGAGGGTGGCGGCCAGAGCGATGTCTGATATATTGCTCTCGACTTGGAAGGGGAGCATCTCGTCAACCGCATGCATCGCGGCCTTTGCAATGTCGACCTTGATACGGTTGTAGGTCTGGTGAGCCTCGGCCGTCAGTGGGAAACCGGTGGAGTGGATGAGTGGGCGGGCCTTGTCCGCATAGTTAGGGCCACACTGGGCGTAGTACGAACAGAACCCCAGGCATTGTTTGAGGGCCTAGGGGCAGTGTGGAAGGGGGAGATCCATGAGGGGGCGCATGCGATCGGGATCGGGCCCTAGAACTCCGTTCTGAACCACATAGCCGAGGGTGGCTAATCGGTTTGTGCTGAACACAAACCTCTCCTTGTTGTAGGTTAGCTTGAGGAGTTTGGCGGTGTGGAGAAATTTGTAAAGGTTAGCGTCATGGTCCTGCTGGTCGTGGCCGCAGATGGTGGCGTAATCCAAGTAAGGGAATGTGGCCCGCTGTCCGTACCGGTCAACCATTCGGTCCATCTCCCATTGGAGGACAGAGACCCTGTTAGTGACGCCGAAGGGAACCCTAAGGAAATGGTAAAGGCGGCCGTCCGCTTCAAACACGGTGTACGGGTGGCCCGCGTTGCGAATGGGGAGCTGGTGGTTGGCAGATTTCAGGTCCACTGTCGAGAAGACCCGGTACTGTGCAATCTAATTGACCATATCAGATATGCGTGGGAGGGGGTACCCTTCGAGCTGCATGTACCGATTGATGGTCTGAATGTAGGCAACGACCATCCTATTTTTCTCCCCCGTTTTCACCACTACCACGTGGGTTCTCCAGGGGCTGTTGCTGGTCTCGATGATACCTTCCCACAGCAGCCACTGGACCTCAGACCTGATGAAGGTGCTGTCCTGGGCGCTGCTCCTGGTGGCGACGGGTTTGCAATCCGGGATGAGGTTTGCAAACAGAGAAGGCGGTAGTAGGGTCCTGCCGAATTTCAGGGTTAGGCTCTGGAGGTTGCACTGGAAGTACAGGCCGAGTAGCAAGGCAGCGCAGAGGTTGGGGAGGACGTAGAGCCGGAAGCCACTGAACTCTACACCCTGGATGGTGAGAGTGGCGATGCAGTACTCCCGGACTGCCACGGAGTGCGATCTGGAGGCCAGGGGGATTCTTTGCTTAATGGGATGTAGGAGACAGGATATCTCATGCTCGTCGACCTTCACCTTTGTCGACGCAGTCGCGAGGTTGTGCGGTCGGGACTGGTCGATTGTGATGGAGGCGAGACGCGGCTGGTCGTCGGCTGTTGCAGGTGATGAGCGACCCGATGTGCCCGATGGGCAGGGTTCCTGAGGCGGGGAAGATGGCGGAGCCCACGGACCGCACGTGTCCTGGGGCAGGCAAGATGGCAGCGCCATTGGGCCGCATGTGTCCTGGGTCAGGCAAAATGGCTCCGCCAATTGGTTGCGAGGCAAGCAAGATGACGGCACGCATGGGCCGCACGTGTTGTGAAGGGAGCAAGATGGCGGCGCCCACGGGCCGCACGTAATCTGAGGCGAGGAAGATGGCAGCGGCCACTGGCCGCACGCGGGGGGGTGCAGGAACAATAGCGGGGATTGAGCGGGTCTGGCACACTGCAGCGAAATGTTGTTTCTTGCCGCAGGCCTTGCAGAGCGCGCTCCACGCCGGGCAGCGCTGCCCGGGGTGTTTTGTCTGTTCTTCAGAAGTAGCACTTGGTCCCCCGGGGTTGGTTGGCTGCCGTGTGGCGCAGGTGTGGGGTTGGCTGGGGGCGGTCGCTGATGGGTCCATGATAGGGTGGCCGCTGGCGGGGTCCACGATGCCCAGGAGGGGTGGGCTGTGCGGTCAGGGGCATATGCCTGTACGTTGCATGAGGTGACTGTGAGCAAGAGGGCTAGTTTCTTGGTCACCGCGAGGTCAAGCGTAACCCCTTCTTCGAAGCACTGGCAGATGTAGGCTGACTCTATGCCCGTAATGAAAGCGTCTCTCATTAGCAGGTTAGAATATTCAGCGGCCAAAACGGACTGGCAATCGCAGTCTCTCACCAGGGTGAGCAGGGCATGCCAGAAATCTTCCACAGCATCACCAGGAAGTTGGTGCCGCGTGGACAGGAAGTGCCTGGCATAGATCTTGTTGGTCTGCTGAGTGTAGTTCTCCTTCAGTAGCATCATGGCCTCTGCGTAGGTAGGCGCATCCTGGATGAGGGGAAAGACATTGGAGCTCAGCCTCGTGTACAGAATATGTCGCAGATCCGATGTATGCTTCAAAGCAAGCTAGCCAATGTACGAAGTCCTTTTTGGCGTTGTCTGCTTGAGGATGCAGCTGTAGGCGACCTGGCTTGATGCGGAGATCCATCTTTGCAAAATCTCTGTGTAATAAATTGATGCATTATCAATTACGACGAGACGAGAGTAGAGAATAATCGAGGCTTTATTACACAGAGATGTGTGGCTTCCTACAGCTGCTGCCGAAATGGCTGCAGTTCGGAGAGCACATTTGTACTCTGCCTACTGGGCGGAGCCAGCAGGCAGGGATCTACCCCTGTACCTGTGGTACAGGGGCCTTACTATAATACCCTCGTATGCAGTGCAGTATATACAATATAATACAACAGCGGTGACTACCACAGTCCCATTCTCTGTGGAGCCGGTTGTTGGATCTACGAAGCTTTGCCCCACTAGAGTGAACCACACCCACTCATTTCTTTCCTCTAAGAGGCTCATTATTTGGAGAGAAAACTTGTCTGTGTAACTGGGGAATTTACAGTCTGAGCCTGACACTTTGCCAAATTCTGGTAAGATTCAGCCCATGATCTGATAATTGGGTATCTGTAAATAATTGCCATTATGATAGTTCAGCATTTCCAAATGTTCATGGTGCAATTAATGATATCATTACTTACGCCACTCCATAATTTATGACATTTTAGAGTCGCTCTGCTGTAAACCTCACCAAAAACAGCCGGATAGTGATTGTCATGATATTCAAACACACACATCATGATAGATAGACCAACAGACCAATTAGCACACATAACACGACAGCCAATCACAGACAAGAGCAGACACAGTATAAGACAAGAAAGACGACACCTGGTGGACAGTCCATCTGGAGACAAGGACAAGGACAGGACCTGATTAACAAGACACTCACACAGTCACCACGAGCTGAGTACAAAGACAGATCTGTAAATAACAAGTTGGAATAAAACTGCGTTGTACCAATCGCAACCGTGTTGGTTCATCTGTACCTCAGAGCACCCAACACCTCAGTGATGATCATATTCCCACTCAAATTAAAATCAAAGGCAAGTGTGAGTTTGCTGCATTTAAGCTGAGCTTCACACCACTGCCACTGAGACTGAAAAATAATGGCATTGGAGAAGTGGCAGCGACATTTCTGTATCTTTTCAAGCTGGTCGCTTGGTGCCTCATTATCCACACTTGGTTCATAAAAGGTCAAGCTGAAGAGAATCCCCAGAGCCATTATCATAAATCCTATTGCAAGTTACCACGTTAGTCTGTCGGTGCAGAGTTTGTTTTAATAGCAAATAATTCATCAGTTAAAGCAATCTCATTGTGTCACATCATTTGCCATTGTCACATTTCCCATTGCAATAAGAATTAGAGAAATAAAGGGCAGGATTCTCTGATCCTGAGACTAAGTGTTGATGCCGTTGTAAACATGACCCCAGGAGCAGCGATTCTGCCCCCTACAGGGGGTTAGCATGGCACTGGATCAACCTAGGCCATTCCAGCTGCCGATACTGGCCTCAAATGGGCACCGCGGGTCTGCGCATGCACAGTGAAACCGGCGCCAATGCGCGCATGCGCAGTGTGACCGGTGTAATTGCCGGTCTTGGTCTCCGCGCCAGCCCGACGCAACATGGCGTAGGGCTACGGGGGTCGGCGCGGTGCAAAAGAGGCCCCCAGCCCGAGAGGTCGGCCCACCGATCGGTAGGCCCCGATCGCAGGCCAGCCACAGCGGAGGACCTCCCCGGGGTCGGACCCCCCCGGGGTCTCACCACCTTCCCCGCCCCCACCAGGCCACCCCCGGATGTGTGCATGCCGAGGTCCCGCTGGCTAAGACCACACGTGGACGGCGCCGGTGGGACTCAGATATGTTTTACGGCAGCTCGGCCCATCCCGGGCAGAGAATCGGCAGGGGGGGGGTGTCGTTGAGCAGCCCCTGACTGGCGCCGCGCCGACCGCGCATACGCCAATGGTGCTGATTCTGCGCTCTCCGGAGAATCGGCGGACCGGCGTCAAGGCGGCGTCGCATGATTCGCGCCCGCTGATTCTCCGGCCCAGCATGGGCTGAGAGAATCCAGCTCAGAATACTTCTTGTTATTCTATCATTACCACTAAGCAAAGTACTTGCCTTGTTAGATTACCTCCTACAGCATGCAATGTTGCTTTCCAAATGAAAAACAGATATGGAGTATATGTTAATTGTAATATCTTAGGCATAAAGCTAAGTGGATATGGCAACCTTAGCAGTGGAGCGAACTATCATTTCATTGCTGTTACAGATGCAACGTACACAATGGAGCCGGGTCCCTCTGGCCCCAGAAGATGGCCGCCAGGGGCATCGAAGACCCCGGCATGAGGTAGGCAGCTGGCAGCCTCCACCTCAGAAGTGGATCCTGGGGAAACACCTAGAGGTAGTGGTAGAGCTAGGAGGGCAACGCATGTTGAGGATCACTATGGGCACTAGGGATGGGGGGGGGATGGTTGGAGTTTGGGGGGATTGGGGGGGGACGGCACCACAGGAGTGGGGTTTGTACAACACATGAAACAACATTTTGCACAACCATTATGATGCCTCTGTCACTTTCTTCCACAATGCTGGCTGACCCTTTGCCCATCTTTCCAGGCATGCCCCCCCACCCCCCACCCCACTCCCTGTCGCATTCACCCATCCTCCAGCCGTGGACATGTCCCTGGAGCTGTAGCCCATCCCCTGGGTGTTCGGATGTTTGCGTGTGTGGTGTTTCCTCCTGCATTGTTCAAGCACAGTGTCCAGACATCAAGGTGTGATTGGGATGCTAGGCTGTGGCTCCCACATGCTACATGGCAGCCCACCCACGGCAATCCATTTGGTATCTGTGAAGTGCTCAATTAACCATGACTGCCAATTCCCTATTGGCAATAGCCTTCAGCCGTGCAGCCAAACCTCAGCAGCCGATGGGGTTTACGGGTGGTCATTGGGACAGATGGACAGGGACAGCGTTGCCCCCGGAACAGGTACACACGATCCAGTGTTTGGTGTGGTGAAGCTGCGGGCTGTTGCCTCCCGATTGCCCAACCACCCCCCCCCCCCCCCCCCGCCCCCCGCCCCTTCCATGGCGGCCACTCTTGCAGAGGGTCCCCCGCACCGAGCACTGGGGTGGTAATCCCAGCATCCCCGGCTGCATTGCCTGTGAGCAAATATGGCTACTCACCTCCTCGGTTCCCCCCAGAAGCCCTTCTGCCAGGTTCATGTTTTCAAAAGGAGTACTAATCGGCGCCAGCGTGACCACTTGCTGAGGAGGCCACTGAATGACAAGAGGCCGTTGGATATGAGTTCGCTCTCGTTAATTGTATAGAAATGGGCTTAAGTGGTGATAATTGGTTTCTCGCCTCGCTACGGCAAGATCCCGACTTCGTCCACGGGAGCAGGCCGATTGCATCGCAAACTCTTTGGTGTCTGGGGCGGATCTCATTTATAGCCTCTCCCGTTATTCACCGGTTACGCTTGAGCTAGAGCGCAACGAGGTCGGAGAATCACGCCCCCGTCTCTGATTCACTGCCATTAGACTGCAACCCTTGATTGACAAGATATTTTGGCTGCAATTTGTCCTGATTCTGATTGGTCTATTTTAATGCCACTTTTTCCTTTTAGAACAGACAGCGCAGAAGGAGGCCATTCGGCCCATCGAGATTGCACCGACCCATTTCAGCCCTCATTTCCACCTTATCCCCGTAACCCAATAACCCCTCCTAACCTTTTTTGGACACTAAGGGCAATTTAGCATAGCCAATCCACCTAACCTGCACGTTTTTGGACTATGGGAGGAAACCGGAGCACCCGGAGGAAACCCACACAGACACGGGCAGATTCCGCACAGATAGTGACCCAGCGGGGAATCGAACCTGGGACCCTGGCGCTGTGAAGCCACAGTGCTAGTCACGTGTGCTACCGTGCTGCCCTAATTTTCTACACTAATTATGTTTGGCAGGGCCTTTGAAACCTTCTGACTGAGCCCTACTTGTGAAACCTGGTTATAGATCACCATCCAAACCTGTTTTTAATATAATTCTTGTCCTCGATTGCTTTGCAATTGTTTACTTCCAAAGAGTACCAACCATTGTGGCACAATATTTAGTTTTCACTTCCTGACTTAAAACTTCAAAATCAAAGCAGCATCGTTTACCATTCATTTCACTTAATTTTATAATGTTTAACCACAGGAAAAAAGTGCTCCCTCTACATATGGACAAAATTTTATCCAGCTGGGTGAAAGGCAGAGAGATCATTCATAACGGAGGAGTCCATAAACGATTCTGATTTGTATCTCTAACTGCCCAAACAATACGTCCCTTCTGGATTGCCTGCCCCAAATATAAATAATAGTGGAAAATATGAAATAATATGCAATCAACTGCCACCTGTCGTCTCAAAGCAGCGATTCTATGGCCTCATTGCACTCTCGCTGGAGCGAAACGAGGCCGGTGAATAGCGGGAGAGGCAGAAAGTGAGAACCGCGCCAGGCGCCAAACTGTTTGCGATGTAACCGGCCCCTACCGTGGGCAAAATCGGGATCTTGCTGTCGTGTGGTGAGAAACCAATTATCACCATTTAAGCCCTATTTCCAAACAGTTAATGGTGCCACCCCACATCCAAAGGCCTCCCATCATTTATTGGCTTCCTCAGCAAGTGGTCACGCTGGCACCGATTAGTACTCCTTTTTAAAAATGTGAACCTGGCGGAAGGGCTTCTGTGAGGAGCCAAGGAGGTGAGTTGCCACCTTTGCTCACCGGCCGACGGCACTGGGGCATCCTCCGCAGGTTGGACTGCCATGGGAGGGTGAGGGGGAGGACCGGGGGGAGGGGGGGGGAACAAACAGGGGGCAACCGCTTGCGGCACCACCATGCCAACCCCTGGATTGTGTGTACCCATTCCGGGCTAACCCTTGTCCCTGCCCGTCTGCCTCACCGACCACCCATAACCCCCACCTACTGCCGAGGCTTCTGGCTGTGCACCTGACGTTATTGCTAGTTTAGCGGCTGGTTTAGCACAGTGGGCTAAATAGCTGGCTTGTAATGCTGAACAATGCCAGCAGCGCGGGTTCAATTCCCGTACCAGTCTCCCGGAACAGGCGCCGGAATGTGGCGACTAGGAGCTTTTCACAATACCTTCATTGAAGCCTACTTGTGACAATAAATGATTATTATTATTGCTAATAGGGAATTGGCAATCATGGCTAAGCGAGCACTTCACACAACTCAAGTGGATTCCCGTCGGTGGGGGTGGGGGGGGGGGTGCATGTAGCAAGTGGGAGTCATTGCCTAGCATCCCAATCAGACCGTGATGCCTGAACACTGTGCCTAAACACTGCGGGAAGCAACACCACACATACAGCAGCCAACATCTGAACACCAAGGGGATGGAATACAGCTCCAGACGACATGTCCACAGCCGGAGGGTGGGTGAATGCCATGGGGAGGGGACCAGCGCCTGGTCCAGGTGACGTTATGAGTGGGGTATAAGGTCTGGGTTCTGGTGAGTGGGGCCCATTGCGGCCAGATGTGCATGGTCAAGATCATTCCAGGGCTCGAGCGAGGACCTGTGTGGCATCTTGCAGGCCACAGTCCACAGGTACATCTGACTGTCATGGATGCCCTGTTTGCCCCGGCGGAAAACTACATCAACTTTGACATGGACCAAGCCAAGAAAGATGCCTGGGCTGCAGGTTTCTCCGCCATCATCGGGATACCCCAGGTCCAGGGGGTAATAGATGCCACACCTGTAGCCCTGCCTTCACCGGGCCATCTGGGAATGCCCTACATTAACAGAAAGGGGTTCTACTCCCTGAACATACAGCCCGTATGCGGCCACCAGGTGAAGATGATGCACATATGTGCATGCTTCCCGGTAAGTGTCCACGACAGCCACTTCCTGGGGCATCCCTCCTGGCCTCCACTGCATCTAGGAGCCTCCCCAGATCTGCATCACCGAATCTTGGGGCCAGTCTCATGGGCGCCATTGTTGTGAGCTGGCTTAGCAAGTGCTGTTTAGGTGCTGCTCAACCTTGTTCGCGGGGGGGGGGGGGCTGGTGAGTGCTGGCAAATCGGGTGGCAAGTCTTCATTTGCGGCAAGAGGCCGGTGGGGCCTCGTGAAGTGGATCAAATAACGTTGAGTAGCATTGCCTGCCTCGAAGGGCCAAGCGGCGGGAAGCTCGCAGCCGACCCCGCTCGCTTCCACATTTAGAAATCTTTCTGGAGAACCGCGTCCTTCATCATTGATTTGGCTTCAATAGAAGAAAAATTTGAGGGAACAATTTTGAAGTTACCAACATAGGAGCAACGTTGGTGGAGCAATGTTGGTAGCCCGAACTATTCTCAGGTTTCAAGCTCATCAGGATAATGGTGGTATGTTCAACTAAGTTGAAAGCTAGTAATCACAGAACTTTTATTGCACAGAATGGGCCACTTGGCCCATTGTATCTGTACCAACTCTCCAAATGAGCATAACGGCTTAGTGCCATTCCCCTTTTCCCTGTCTCCGTGCACATTGCTTCTGTCCATGTAATCATCTAATGCCCTCATGAATGCCTCGATCGAACATACCTCCATCACACTTCCAGGCAGTGCATTCCAGACCCGAACCACTCACTGTGCGGAAAATATTTTTCTTACATCGCATTTGCTTCTTTGGCAAATCACCTTAAATCTGTGCCCTCTCGTTCTTTTTTTTAATATAAATTTAGAGTACCCAATTCGTTTTTTCCAATTAAGGGGCAATTTAGCGTGGCCAATCCACCTAGCCGGCACATCTTTGGGTTGTGGGGGCGAAACCCACGCAAACACGGGGAGAATGTGCAAACTCCACACGGACAGTGACCCAGAGCCGGGATCGAACCTGGGACCATGGCGCCGTGAGGCAGCAGGGCTAACCCACTATGCCACCGTGCTGCCCTTGCCCTCTCGTTCTTGATCCTTTTACGAATGGGAACAGTTTCTCCCCTGCCTACTCTGTCCAGCCCCCTCATGGTTTGAACATCATTATGCCGGGGCGGCATGGTGGCACAGTGGCAGAGTGATTAAGCACTGCTACCTCACAGCGCCAGGGACCTGGGTTCAATTCTGACCTTAGCTGACTGTGTGCGCTTGCACATTCTCCCCGTGTCTGCATGGTTTCCTCCGGGTGCCCCGGTTTCCTCCCACAATCCAAAGACGTGCAGGTTGAGTGGATTGGCCATTTTAAATTGCCCCTTAGGTGTCCAAACGTTAGGTGGGGTTATGGGTTGCGGGGATAGGGCAGGGACTGAATAGGCCTGGCTGGGGTGCTCTTTCAGAGGGTCGGTGTAGACTCGATGGGCTGAATGGCCTCCTTTGGCACAAAAAGGATTCAATGATTCGATGAAATAGTATAACATAATACAAAAATGATAGGAGAAGAATGGGAGGCTCAGGATTATGGCGGCAGCATGGGACCCAATGAGAATTTGGCAGTGCTATTATTGCGCAATCAAGAGGATCCTTCTTGTTCCTGGTGGTCTCACAAGGACCTATCCACAAAAAAAATCCCAGGCCATTTTTGAACTTCCAGTGGTACCATTAAGAATTGATGGTTAGGCTGCTCACTGCCTAGTACAAATAGGTGGAACAAGTGCTGCACACAATCCAACCATTTGTTCCTGAAAAGTATGAACAGAAGTCTAATTTCCATCTGTCTTGGGTGGGCGTGACAAATGAGTCTTTGACATCTAAGGAGTAACCAGGCTCACGCGAACTACCTCCCTGTACCCCTGACCCACCCCCCAATAATATTCCACTTTTAGACACCTTTTTGAAGCAAAAATCATGCAGGTGGCAGTTCAAAATCTCCCCCCACCCTGAATTTTTAACTTAAATTCAAACTATGTTAACACGAAGAAAGCATTATAATTTTGTTAAATAGTTCAGAGTATGAATCTACACACATAGCAGTCTGGTAGACTTCCTGGGGATCCTTCAGAAAATGCCAGAAAACTCACCACCAACTAACATCTCGAGCTGTAATTACAAGGAACTTAAATACAGCACACGCCAGAAAATGTGCTATTTTCACTGTTCCATTCCACTTCCTGAATTCATTCATTTTAAGCAGTGGAAAAAGTGAATCAATTGAGTTTTATGCAAGTTGGGATTATTGAATTGAAGTGGCAGATTACATTGATATTGAAATTTGTCTTGTATTTGTTTGGCGGCACTCTTATAAAGGGCCTTGGGATATTTTATGTCGTTAAAAGCACTACATAAATGCAAGTTGTTGTTGTTTGGATGAGAATGTAAACAACAGGATGTTTGGCAGCCAATCAGCAAAACACACTGCAATGAAGTGTGTTTCATTGCACACTTTGTCTTGACTGTGGTGTTGGGTGTTCTGACACACAGATGAGCCAACACAGTTGCATATGGTACAACGCTTCTTTATTTAAACTTACTATTTACAGTTTGGTCTTTGCACTCTGCACGTGGGGGGGTTCCCTGCTTGTGGTGTTTTAACAGCTCTTTCTTGTTCCCTTCTCCCCAGACCTACTGACCACCAGGTGTCGTGCTCGTGCTTTTTATATGGTTGGTGTTCTTGTCTGTGATTGGTTGTGGTGTTGTGTACTCTGATTTGCCTGTTAGTGTGTCCATCATGATGTGTGTGTTTGAATATCATGACATCCCCCCTTTTTACAAAGATATGTGCCTACGTGGTGATAAATATGATCGTGTCGTGAGTGCATCTAGGAGTGTGTGTGTGTCGTAACCGCAGGACTGCGCTAGAATCCGGAGGTGCGTCAAAAAGGGTTGAAAAAGCTCCTCCTTACCTTGCAGGCGTTGCTGAAAGAGGTATCTTTCAAAACTTTCATTTACTTCAACTTGAAAGTGCTGGTCCAGTTTGAGGATGACCGTGTCATATTTGGCTTGGCTTTCGCCTTCTTCGAACACCAGTGAGTTGAAGACGTCGGTTGCGTGCGGACCTGCGTAGAAGAGGAGCTTTGCAATCTTCGAGTCATTCGAGACATTCTGTTTTTCGGTGGCACGGATGTACAGGTCAAATCGCTGCCTGTAGAGCTTCCAGTTGGTACCTAGGTTCCCCGTGACTTGCATCGGCTGCGGTTTGCCGGTGTGGTCCATGTCCAGAATGGCAGGTTAGTAGGCAGGTATCGATCTACTCCTGTACCATGTGGTGTTGGGTGTTCTGACACACAGATGAGCCAACACAGTTGCATATGGTACAACGCTTCTTTATTTAAACTTACTATTTACAGTTTGGTCTTTGCACTCTGCACGTGGGGGGTTCCCTGCTTGTGGTGTTTTAACAGCTCTTTCTTGTTCCCTTCTCCCCAGACCTACTGACCACCAGGTGTCGTGCTCGTGCTTTTTATATGGTTGGTGTTCTTGTCTGTGATTGGTTGTGGTGTTGTGTACTCTGATTTGCCTGTTAGTGTGTCCATCATGATGTGTGTGTTTGAATATCATGACATTGACAATTTGTCTTATACACTTCCCAAGTGCATCCTTCATTGCAGAAAAATGTTGCATGAAATGTCCAACGTCCTGCTAATTCACTCCTGCCCATTTACTAACCAAGATGAAATTCACCTCTGTTGCTTTTTCAGAGCAGAGCCAAGTGATGTGAAATGTAATATTCTGCTGCTGTGGTTTAGCTATGTAGAACTCAGTCTGTCCCTATAGACCACAGACCTCAATTCAGTTGGAGATTGATTAGCCTTAGAAAGGTTGACTTTCTTTCCTTCACATTATTTTCAAAGTGGGACACAGAAAATATGACCGACTAAAGGCATGGAATATGCAAGGTCTTTTAATAAAAACTTACTTGCAGGTCTTCTCAAGCACTTGAGAAGCAAGTTGGAAGACACAACACCCTAAAAAGGCATCAAAATATCTTAAAGTGCATTGGGTGGCACGGTAGCACAGTGGGTAGCACTGTTGGTTCACATCTCCAGGGTCCCAGGTTCAATTCCGGGCTTGGGTCACTGTCTGTGAGGAGTCCGCACGCTCTCCCTGTGCCTGTGTGGGTTTCCTCCGGGTGCTCTGGTTTCCTCCCACAAGTCCCGATAGATGTGCTGTTAGATGAATTGGACATTCTGAATTCTCCCTCTGTGTACCCGAACAGGCGCCGGAATGTGGCAACTAGGGGCTTTTCACAGTAACTTCATTGCAGTGTGTTTTGCTGATTGGCTGCCAAACATCCTGATGTGACAAGTTTACATAGGCAGTTCCCATCTAAATGTTGTCATAGGAGTTTAAAATAGGTAAGTCTACTTGTGACACTAATAATGGTTGTTATCATTTAAAAAAATAAAATCACATTGCGTCATTTTACAAAGGACAATTAGGGGAATAACACCTCATAGCTAGAGGATGAACAAAAGATCTCTAATCCAATATCAGCTCTTGCCACTTTTCAGAAATCCCTGACAGTCGCCTTAATCTGGTGATTCCTCCTTTCATTTGTAATGAAGGAGCCACATATCATGATGCAGAAGCTCTGGCCTGGTTTTCATGCTGACTTTAAATAAGGCCTGAGTCTCAACCTAATGGGGTCCTCTTTGGTGCCGGAGTGTGCTACCAGCCAATGTGTTTTGCTGATTGGCTGCCAAACATCCTGATGTGACAAGTTTACATAGGCAGTTCCCATCTAAATGTTGTCATAGGAGTTTAAAATAGATACAAAATGACACAGAAGTGTGACAAAATTTTGCCATCATAAAGTAGACATCAATGTTGTTCAGATGTAAGATTATCTTTATATCACATGCCCACGGCGCCGAGGACCCAGGTTCGATCCTGGACCTGGGTCACTGTCCGTGTGGAGTTTGTACCTAAAGATGTGCAGGGTTGGTGGATTGGCCACGCTAAATTGCCCCTTGAAAAAAATCTTTATCTTCCAGAGAAGAAAGACTTTCTATAGTGTCTTTAATTACATCAGGTTATCCCAAATTCCTTACAGCCTATAAAGTACTTTTGAATGTATAATCATTATTATATTATAGGAAGATAAATAATATAGATATGTTTTGATTTAAATTTGGTTGTAAAATCAACTGATTCACAATGCCATTGAAACAGTGAGATATCGTACAAACATGGTTAAATTCTCAGTGTGATTTCAAGCTCTTTGAAGGGAATTTCATGGAGAATAGGCAATCACTTTCAGCCTGACTGTGTGAACATTGTATAAATCCTTTTACCTCAGAGAAAGCTCACAAGATATTGAGTGTTAGAAAATCAAAGGAATTAATGTATAAATAGGAATACATTGATGTTTCTCTGTTGGTTTAATTGCAATCAAAAGTAGCCACAATAATCACGTAAATGGAATGCTATGTTATATGTTAGGATCATTTGGAGTATCATTAAGATTACTGCGTTCCACTTCATTCCAGCAGCCCAAAGTAGGACTTCAGTTAAACCTGGAGTGCTGTACCAATTAACACTTAGTGAAATGGAACTGTGACATCCACACCTCTTGGCTGAGTACGCAGGATCGTTTCCATGTCTACTCCTGCACAGTTTGACTTCTAACTTGGAAGAATATTTTTGTGTGTAAACATAGTAAAAATGAAAAGCAAAAGGAAGTGTAATCATGTCAAGAAGCTTCTCCTCCGTTCCATAAGTACAGTTCCTCTGAGCTTGGGCTCAAATGGTCAGATTAATGGGTAACTGAATTGCTGCAAGGTCTGAGTCCAAGCTTTGCAAGGAAGGTTCCTGTTATAACCTGACCCAAGGCCACGGCGTCTGCACCATCAGGTTCCCCATAACCTCATCTGAGTATGACTGTCCCAGATGAGGGGGCGGAGCTACATGGGTGGCGCAGTGGTTAGCACTGCTGCCTCACAGGCACGGGTTCGATTCTGACCTTGGGTGTTTATCTGTGTGGTGTTTCCACTTTCTTCCCGTGTCTGTATGGGTTTCCTCCGGGCGCCCTGGTTTCCTCCCACAGTTCAAAGATGTGCAGGTTAGGTGGATTGACCATGCTAAATTGTCCTTTAGTGTCCAGGGATATTCGGGTTAAATGTGTTACGGGGTTGCAGGGATAGGGTGGGAGCATGGCTAGGGCGCTCTTTCAGAGGGTTGGCACACACTTGATGGGCCGAATGGCCTCCTTCTGAATGTGGGAGACCCTTCAGGGAGTAGGAGTGTATTGAGTAGGTGAATAAATATATGTTTTTCTAATCTGTCATCGCTTCCACGTGGTCGCTTGCCTGGAACCTGTTCCAAGCTGACATGTAATTACCACTCATTACAGCGATGCCGAACAACTTTCTGTTGGAGGAGCAGATTGGTATTTCGCCACTGAAATCCTCCGACTCTCATAACTAAAATCCTCGGCAGCACGGTGGCGCAGTGGTTAGCACTGCAGCCTCATGACGCCGAGGTCCCAAGTTCGATCCCGGCGCTGGGTCACTGTCCCTGTGGAGTTTGCACATTCTCCCCGTGGTTGCGTGGGTTTCGACCCCACAGATGTGCAAGGTAGGTGGATTGGCCACACTAAATTGCCCCTTAATTGGAAAAATGAATTGGGTGCTCTAAATTTATCAAAAAATAACAAATCCTCTCCTTGAGCGGAGACAAGTCAGCTGAGAGCCAAACAAATTGATTACTGCGTGTCCCAGTGAAGCAAAACCCACAGAGTTAGTACAATCAAAAATTAACTATCCTCCAATTCTTTTGACTTTCCAGCATGCAAGTTCGATAGTGAGTTTTTTTTGTCTTAAAAAAAGTTACAGCCTTCACCCAATTAGGATTGGAGAGATTTTCTAGTCCCTGTGAGGAAGCCCCAATTAAGATCGAGAAATCACACTATGTCATTTTCTTTTAAATTATACAACATCCCATTGTCTGATGTTTCAACAAAGGCATTAACTTATTTATTTTACAACATAATTTGAAACCTCAACTTGGCTGTTGCAAAAAACATTTAAAAAGTTCAGAGCAGTTTAAAAGAAAATAGGCTAAATGTTAATGCTATTTTGTCTCCATGTATATTTTCTTACCCACTCAGGTGTTATGTAAGAGTCCTTCCTGTTTATCTTCTTTGTTCCCATTTATTTTATTTGATTATTTTGGTTTGTGGACTCATAATCAGGGTGTGCCTTTAATCAGAAGACTCAAAGTTGAAAGAGTTTGCTTGCCATGACACTGTATTTCCAGGTCTTGTGTTTGGGAAAGGAAAAGCCAGACTCTTTGGCACTGGGTGGATCCTAGGGGCCGGTTGTGGATGGAGTCAGTTCAATTGGTTGGCTGGCAGCTGGTGGGTTGGCCAGGGATAGTGTTCTGCCTGACAATGGTCAGTGATTGGGTACTGTGTGATGCGTTCTGAGAGAAAGAAGTGCTTAGACCTTTGAAGTGAAAGGAACGCGGTCTCTCTCTCTCTCTCTCTCGCCTGCTGAAGCGAAAGAATTGCTCTATTGTTCTTAAAGCAGTGAGCGCCTGGCTCATCCTTTGCTGTCATCCTGAAATTATGCCCCATCTGCAGAGAAAGTGGACAACCTTGTCAGGGAAACCCATCTCAAGCCTAGAAGGAAGAAGTATGAAAATAAAAGCCTGAACTTCAGAAAGACATTTACTGGAAGTGATCCAAGTGCATGAAAGATCCCTAACCTTTTATTTTTATTTATATTTTCTTCTCCTTTCCACCACTCTTTCTCCTGCATTGTTGATCTGTGTGTGTGTGTGTGTAGAGAGTGGGGCAAGTTAGGAAGGGGGTTTGGGAAAGGGGAAGTACGTAGTCAGTTACATTTTCTGTCCATTTAATTATAAGACTGGAAATAATAAAAGGTTATCTGTGATTTAAAGCGACAAACCTGGTGACTAGTTTACTGTGCTCAACCAAGGACCTTGGGTGTTTAAAAAATCTAATTTCACCTGTGTTGCGACTCCGGCTCAAGTGGGTCTGGAATTGACTGTGCACCAGCCCAGGGTGTTGTGACAGTGATATTTCTATATTCTCCAGTTCTCTGCCCAAAGGCAGTTTCTTGGTGATTATTCACCCCAACCACAGCAAAATGCCATGTTTTTTCTCACCATGGGTAAGACAAGAAGGCAAGCCTGGAGTCTACCTCAACCGGAATGGAAATCAAACCCTGTGCTGTTGGCATTAATCTGATCCAAGCACAAGTACCTAGCGAACTGAACTAATTGGCCCCCCTCAGGCTATTTAACCAAAGTGAAATTATAACAAAAAGCAATATAACAAATGAAGTATTGCGTATCCACCTGCGATGCATGTAGCCTTCAAATGGATTAATTCGAAGTTTGCAGTCTGCCCGCACAATGAATGGAGTACTACATTGAATAGCAGTTTATTAATATCGTTCTTTGACTGATAAAATATTTTCACTTGTTTGGATTGCATGCATATCACATTTAAATGTTGAATTAAAATAACATAAGGACATTTAACTCTATCCTTATATGACTCCTGAGTTACATATGTTTTAAGTTAAGCTAAAAATAATTAAAATAATTATTGTGCAATGTTCCTTACAAGAGGTTTTCTTTGTAATGAAGCTGTATTTTGTACCAGAAGGACAATACCTAACTACTGCAAGAATGCCACCATTAAACACTGCAAAGGTTGCACGATATGGGAAGAAATTTAAAAAAAAATACTATTTACATTCAGAAAGGGTGACAAGGGTTGAACATCAATAATAAACAAAATAATGGACACTATTTTAAGAAATGGCTTGGTAGTGCCCCTAAATAATAATAATCTTCATTTGTGTCACAAGTAGGCTTACATTAACACTGCAATGAATTGACTGTGAAAAGCCCCTAATCGCAACATTCCAGCGCCTGTTCGGGTACACAGAAGGAGAATTCAGAATGTCCAATTCACCTAACAAGCACGTCTTTCGTGACTTGTGGGAGGAAACCGGAGAACCCGGAGGAAACCTACACAGACATGGGGCGAACGTGCAGACTCCACACAGACAGTGACCCAAGCTGGGAATTGAACCTCGGACCCTGAAGCTGTGAAGCAACAATGCTAACCACTGTGCTACCTTGCCGCCCTAAATAGGAAATAGTAATTCCTTAATAAGAAACAGCTGACGTGGATATGGAAGAAAGAAGTTTTGCCTGACAAACCCCCTCAACATGTTTCAAGAAGTGGAACTCACAATGATTGAGGTCATGTGGACTGTCAGGATGTTTGACAAAGTTCCACATGAAAGATTCCTGTTACATGAAAATCTCTGGGAACCTAGTGCTGCACATACAATTCAATGTGAAGTTAATTAAAAATAGGAAGAAGAGAGTCCATATGAGAAATCTTGAGTGGCATCAATAGAGGTGAGAGCTTACATCCTCATTGTGTGCAATCTACAGATGTTTAAGCCAAACATAAGCTTGTCAAATCCGAAGACTGCATCCAATTAGGACCACGAATAGTCAAGGAATATAACCAGAGATTTCTAAATGGATTTAGGTCAGTTATGCAATTGGGATGATAATTGAAAAAGATAAAATATTGCACACAGGTTGATAACACTTGCAACACTAGCATACACTAAGTGCCAAGAGAATTATCACAGGAAAATGGAGAAAGGGACTTGGGAATAATAATAGATTTGTCACCATCAATGCTTCGGCAATATGGTGAATGTAGAATTGTAGGGATTAATTTACATCCTTTAATCAGGTTGTGAGAGTTGTGAAAATTCTAAGTGTTGCACAACTGGCTCAGGAGGCACAATCTTCATTGCCGGGAGACTGGTGTGGGTTGAAGTCAGGTCAGCTAACCCAGGGAATGCTTCAGTGGGAGAGGCAGGACCGATTTAGATGGGCTATTCACAACTCTGGCTCCATATAAAGGGCCATCCTGGAAGTCACTTATTGTAATAGGAAGGAAATTGTGAAGGTGTTGTAAGTTGCATGGGAGGAGATTTCATTGTGTTGTCACGTGAGTACAGTACAAGTTTTCAATGTTGGACAACTGGTTATTTTTGCTGTAAGGGATGGTCCATTGATAGCCTTCCATTGGAAACTTTAGATACTTAAGTCTGCCTATTGCAAAGATGTGCAGGCTAAATGGATTGGCCAGGGTAAGATTGTTCCCTAGTGCTCAAAGGTTAGTGGGGTTACGGATTGATGGGGAGTGGGCCTAGGTAGGGTCCTCTTTCAGGGGTCGATGCATATTCAATGGGCTGAATGGCCTCCTTCTGCACTGTAGGGATTTTATAATTCTATAAGGAGTGTCCACACAGCCGGCATTCGCTGGTGGCATAGATCCACCACCTCTAATCATGTAGCTCTCAGTATGTTTGCAGCTAAAGCATGTTATAGCACTGTATAACAAGTGAAATGAGCACATCACTTCAGGGGCTGTTATCAGGACCCAGCATGTGTGCTTAGGCTCTGTGAGTGGAGGAACCAATCACTGTGATGAAATCGACTATGTCTGGAGGCTCGACCACATGAGCACCAATCAAGAGAGGCTGCTAATCTCATGGAGAGTGTTATGTGATATGGGCGAGGAGTTTTCAGAACCCCAAAATGTATCATGGAGTCCAACCCTTTAATGGATTTGTTGCTTTTCCCAGCACACGGCTTGTTCCCTAGGTGTGGTATTTCAATTATGGACACGGAGGTTTTTAAACACAAAACACTGTTTATTCCATGAACTCAACTTAACATCTTAAATAAACATTGGATCTCTTAACACCCCTTACTTCAAAGATAACTCAGAAAATATTGCAACAATAAATAACTCCTTAAACAGTTCCTTCAAACTTCCAAGAGACTTAACATCTTTAAACAGTATCACATCAGGTTAAAGGATATATATATTTTCTGTAGAATGGCAGAGATATATTAGCTTGGGTGACTTCAGCTCCAGCAATTTGCTTTCTTCATGCAGCTCTCTGAAAACCCACATACACACCCTCATTGCTTTCTCAAACCTGGCTTTCTCCCTTCTAAGCAGATCACAGCAAACCAGAACTTCTCAAGCTGCTGTCTCAAATTGGCTTTCTACTTTTAAAATGCTCTCAGCAAAACCAGCCAGGCGCTTTTTAAACTGCAAAACCAAACTGCAAAATGGCTGAACTGAGTTGAGCTCCACCCACTCTATGACATCACTGTTTTCTTAAAGGTACATTGCTTAAACATCCGTGTCTTAAAGGTACCCTCACATGACATATGTATCTGGAAATCCATTCTATCTGGATATGCATGAGGTGATGCGTAGTGACATCTGCAGAATGTTTGCGTGGAGTATATCACCATCCTAACCGTATGAGCAACCCCCTTAATAAACCTCTCATCATGCTGTACAAGAATCCCGAGTGCGGGGATCTTCGTAACTCTTCTCTCCGCGGCAACAAAGAAATATAACAGGAGAGAAAACTGGCGATGGGGATTGAGGCAGAAAAATCGTTGGAAAGAAAATTTTTGTCGACTAATCGTGGGACGGCATCAACAACAATGGAAGATTCTAGGGACTCGGCTTGCAGGCACACAGACATTGGATAAAGCACTGTTGCCGATGTGAAGATTTAACAAAAGGTTTTGACAGCGACTGTGAGTAAGAAGACTGACAGTTGGGGAAGACTTGCTTGTGTTGAAGTGAGTCCGCTGCAGGAAGTGCGCACGTGGCAAAGCTACACAGGCTGCGTGGAAAGGAGATCTCGAAGTCTGCAACTCAGTGTGGGCCATTACTCGCTAGAAAAGTCAAAATACTCAGGCATAAAAGGGAAATAATTCCTAGTTGCTTATTCAAGGGATTGTTTGTGCCATTATTTCCAATACAGTCGGAAGATAGGTGGTGTAGACCCTAGGAACTGGTATCCAAAAATGGCGGGAAAAACGGGCGCCATGGATTCGTTTGATGAGGATTGTGAAACAAGTAATTCAGATGAAGAACTATTCCAATTGTTTTTAATAGCTTATCAGACACCGAAGGACCTAAAGACACCAACACTTCTCAGCTTAGTTGGCCATAAAACGTTTATACTGCTGTGTTTATGGGGGGAGGCTGTGGAGTAGTGGTATTATCACTAGACTAGTTAACCAGAGACCCAAATGGCAGGCAGTGACTAGTGGGGTACTGCAGAGATCTGGGGCTGAATTCTCTGCCGCGCCGTGCCCCATGTCTGTTTTAGCACGCTGGCAGGATGCTCCGTCACGCCGGCTGATCAATGGGGTTTCCCATTGTGGGGCAGATCCACGCCGTCGGGAAACCCCTGGGCTGCCGGCAAAATGGAGCATCCTGCCGGCGGAGACTCCAATGAAGAACTAAATGTAGTATCTCCAAATTTGCAGATGATACAAAGTTGGGTGGGAGGGTGAACTGTGAGGAGGATGCAGAGATGCTTCAGAGGGATTTGGACATGCTGACTGAGTGGGCACATGCATGGCAGACACAGTATAATGTGGATAAATGTGAGGTTATCCACTTCGGTGGCAAAAAAAGGAAGGCAGATTATTATTTGAATAGGTGAAAATTGAGAGAGGTGGATACTCAGCGAGACCTTGGTATCCTCGTCCATTAGACACTGAAAGTAAGCGCACAGGTACCGCAGGCAGTAAAGAAGACAAATGATACATTGGCCTTCACAGCGAGAGGATTTGAGTACAGGAATAGGGATGTTTTACTGAAATTGTATAGGGCACCTGGACTATTGTATGCAGTTTTGGTGTCCTTATCTGAGGAAGGATGTTCTTGCTATGGAGGGAGTCCAGCAAAGGTTTACCAGACTGATTCCTGAAATAGCGGGACTGTAATATGAGGAGAGACTAAGTTGGTTCGGATTATATTCATTGGAGTTTAGAAGAGTGAGTGGGGATCTCATCAAAAGATATAAAATTCTAACGGAGCTAGACAGGGTAGATTCAGTAAGCATGTTCCCGATGGTGGGGGAGTGCAGAACCAGGGGTCATAGTTTGAGGATAAGGGGCAAACCTTTTAGAACTGAGGTGAAGAGAAATTTCATCTCGCAGAGTGGTGAATCTGTGGAATTCACTACCACAGAATGTAGTTGAGGCCAAAACTTTGTGTAATTTCAAGGAGGAGTTAGATATCGCTTTGGGGGCTAAAGGGATCAAGGGATATGGGGAGAAGGCGGGATCAGGGCATTAAACTTAATGATCAGCCATGATCATAATGAATGGTGGAGTGGGCTCGAAGGCCGAATGGCTTCTTCCTGCTTCTATTTTCTATGCAGGCATAGCAATGGTCAGAGGAATGTGAAAATTCATACAATGAAGCGAAAGAAGCTTTACTGAACTCAGAGCTGCGTGTTGATTAAAATCCAAAAATGAAGTTGCAATTAGCTTGCAATGCCTCACCTTATGGGGTTGTTGCAGTTGTCTCACACGTTATCCCTTCAGGAGAGGAACGGCCGATAGCATTTGCTTCATGCATTCTTACTAGCACAACTATGCTCAGCTAGAAAAAGAAACTTTGAGCATCATATTTGGAATAAGAATGTTCCACCGCCACCTTTATGGGAATCATTTTACCCTTTTGGCCGATGATCGACGCTTGACTACAATCTTTGGGGCGCATAAAAGTATACCATCTCAGTGTGGTGAATGTATTCACCTAATGCATGAGCTGTCTGTATAATACTGTGACTATGACCAGAAAGTGATAGAACATAGAACATAGAACAATACAGCGCAGTACAGGCCCTTCGGCCCACGATGTTGCACCGAAACAAAAGCCATCTAACCTACACTATGCCATTATCATCCATATGTTTATCCAATAAACTTTTAAATGCCCTCAATGTTGGCGAGTTCACTACTGTAGCAGGTAGGGCATTCCACGGCCTCACTACTCTTTGCGTAAAGAACCTACCTCTGACCTCTGTCCTATATCTATTACCCCTCAGTTTAAAGTTATGTCCCCTCGTGCCAGCCATATCCATCCGCGGGAGAAGGCTCTCACTGTCCACCCTATCCAACCCCCTGATCATTTTGTATGCCTCTATTAAGTCTCCTCTTAACCTTCTTCTCTCCAACGAAAACAACCTCAAGTCCGTCAGCCTTTCCTCATAAGATTTTCCCTCCATACCAGGCAACATCCTGGTAAATCTCCTCTGCACCCGCTCCAAAGCCTCCACGTCCTTCCTATAATGCGGTGACCAGAACTGTACGCAATACTCCAAATGCGGCCGGACCAGAGTTCTGTACAGCTGCAACATGGCCTCCCGACTCCGGAACTCAATCCCTCTACCAATAAAGGCCAACACTCCATAGGCCTTCTTCACAACCCTATCAACCTGGGTGGCAACTTTCAGGGATCTATGTACATGGACACCTAGATCCCTCTGCTCATCCACACTTTCAAGAACTTTACCATTAGCCAAATATTCCGCATTCCTGTTATTCCTTCCAAAGTGAATCACCTCACACTTCTCTACATTAAACTCCATTTGCCACCTCTCAGCCCAGCTCTGCAGCTTATCTATATCCCTCTGTAACCTGCTACATCCTTCCACACTATCGACAACACCACCGACTTTAGTATCGTCTGCAAATTTACTCACCCACCCTTCTGCGCCTTCCTCTAGGTCATTGATAAAAATGACAAACAGCAACGGCCCCAGAACAGATCCTTGTGGTACTCCACTTGTGACTGTACTCCATTCTGAACATTTCCCATCAACCACCACCCTCTGTCTTCTTTCAGCTAGCCAATTTCTGATCCACATCTCTAAATCACCCTCAATCCCCAGCCTCCGTATTTTTTGCAATAGCCTACCGTGGGGAACCTTATCAAACGCTTTGCTGAAATCCATATACACCACATCAACTGCTCTACCCTCGTCTACCTGTTCAGTCACCTTCTCAAAGAACTCAATAAGGTTTGTGAGGCATGACCTACCCTTCACAAAGCCATGCTGACTATCCCTGATCATATTATTCCTATCTAGATGATTATAAATCTTGTCCCTTATAATCCCCTCCAAGACTTTACCCACTACAGACGTGAGGCTCACCGGTCTATAGTTGCCGGGGTTGTCTCTGCTCCCCTTTTTGAACAAAGGGACCACATTTGCTGTCCTCCAGTCCTCTGGCACTATTCCTGTAGCCAATGATGACATAAAAATCAAAGCCAAAGGTCCAGCAATCTCTTCCCTGGCCTCCCATAGAATCCTAGGATAAATCCCATCAGGTCCCGGGGACTTATCTATTTTCAGCCTGTCCAGAATTGCCAACACCTCTTCCCTACGTACCTCAATGCCATCTATTCTATTAGCCTGGGGCTCAGCATTCTCCTCCACAACATTATCTTTTTCCTGAGTGAATACTGACGAAAAATATTCATTTAGTATCTCGCCTATCTCTTCAGACTCCACACACAATTTCCCATCCCTGTCCTTGACTGGTCCTACTCTTTCCCTAGTCATTCGCTTATTCCTGACATACCTATAGAAAGCTTTTGGGTTTTCCTTGATCCTTCCTGCCAAATACTTCTCATGTCCCCTCCTTGCTCGTCTTAGCTCTCTCTTTAGATCCTTCCTCGCTACCTTGTAACTATCCATCGCCCCAACCGAAACTTCACACTTCATCTTCACATAGGCCTTCTTCTTCCTCTTAACAAGAGATTCCACTTCCTTGGTAAACCACGGTTCCCTCGCTCGACGCCTTCCTCCCTGTCTGACCGGTACATACTTATCAAGAACACGCAGTAGCTGATCCTTGAGTAAGCCCCACTTATCCAGTGTGCCCAACACTTGCAGCCTACTTCTCCACCTAATCCCCCCCAAGTCACATCTAATGGCATCATAATTGCCCTTCCCCCAGCTATAACTCTTGCCCTGCGGTGTATACTTATCCCTTTCCATCATTAACGTAAACGTCACCGAATTGTGGTCACTGTCCCCAAAGTGCTCTCCTACCTCCAAATCCAACACCTGGCCTGGTTCATTACCCAAAACCAAATCCAACGTGGCCTCGCCTCTTGTTGGCCTGTCAACATATTGTTTCAGGAAACCCTCCTGCACACACTGTACAAAAAACGACCCATCTATTGTACTCGAACTATATATTTTCCAGTCAATATTTGGAAAGTTAAAGTCTCCCATAATAACTACCCTGTTACTTTCGCTCATATCCAGAATCATCTTCGCCATCCTTTCCTCTACATCCCTAGAACTATTAGGAGGCCTATAAAAAACTCCCAACAGGGTGACCTCTCCTTTCCTGTTTCTAACTTCAGCCAATACTACCTCGGAAGAAGAGTCCCCATCTAGCATCCTCTCCGCCACCGTAATACTGCTCTTGACTAGCAGCGCCACACCTCCCCCTCTTTTGCCTCCTTCTCTGAGCTTACTAAAACACCTAAACCCCGGAACCTGCAACATCCATTCCTGTCCCTGCTCTATCCATGTCTCCGAAATGGCCACAACATCGAAGTCCCAGGTACCAACCCACGCTGCCAGTTCCCCTACCTTGTTTCGTATACTCCTGGCATTGAAGTAGACACACTTCAAACCACCTACCTGAACGCTGGCCCCCTCCTGCGACGTCAAATCTGTGCTCCTGACCTCTATACTCTCATTCTCCCTTACCCTAAAACTACAATCCAGGTTCCCATGCCCCTGCTGCATTAGTTTAAACCCCCCCAAAGAGCACTAACAAATCTCCCCCCCAGGATATTTGTGCCCCTCAGGTTCAGATGTAGACCATCCTGTCTGTAGAGGTCCCACCTTCCCCAGAAAGAGCCCCAGTTATCCAAAAATCTGAAACCCTCCCGCCTGCACCATCCCTGTAGCCACGTGTTTAAATGCTCTCTCTCCCTATTCCTCATCTCACTATCACGTGGCACGGGCAACAACCCAGAGATAACAACTCTGTTTGTTCTAGTTCTGAGCTTCCATCCTAGCTCCCTGAAAGCCTGCCTGACATCCTTGTCCCCTTTCCTACCTATGTCGTTGGTGCCAATGTGGACCACGACTTGGGGCTGCTCCCCCTCCCCCCTAAGGACCCGGAAAACACGATCCGAGACATCACGTACCCTTGCACCTGGGAGGCAACATACCAAACGTGAGTCTCTCACGCTCCCACAAAATCTCCTATCTGTGCCCCTGACTATAGAGTCCCCAATTACTAATGCTCTGCTCCTCTCCCCCCTTCCCTTCTGAGCAACAGGGACAGACTCCGTGCCAGAGGCCCGTACCCCATGGCTTACCCCTGGTAAGTCCCCCCCCCCACAAGTATCCAAAGCGGTATACTTGTTTCTCAGGGGAACGACCGCAGGGGATCCCTGCACTGACTGTTTTTTCCCAGTCCCTCTTACAGTTACCCACCTATCTCCAATCTTTGGTGTAACTAATTCCCTGAAGCTGCTATCTATGACCCCTTCTGCCTCCCGAATGATCCGAAGTTCTTCCAACTCCAGCTCCAATTCCCTAATTCGGTCTTGGAGGAGCTGGAGATGGCAGCACTTCCTGCAGGTAAAATCAGCAGGGACACTAACTGCATCCCTCACCTCAAACATCCTGCAGGAGGAACATTGCACTCCCTTCCCTGCCATTCCTCTAACTTTCTACCAAGATCTGGCTAACAACTAAACTAAATTCTTATAATAAATAATAATAATATAATAAAAATATGGTACTTACCTCAGACCAATGGGTTTTATTATTAGGTTAGAGGAGGAGGGCGGGTGGGAGACACTACACGTGTAGTGTCTCGGGTTTCCTCTCCACCAGAATTTATTGGTGAGGGTCTTCCCAGACGTCCGCGGGTCGACTTCCTGATCCCGCCTAAAAAACTAATTTAAAAAAAAAAAAGAAAAATTCTCAGCTCCTGCTGAAATTGACTAACCAGCCAGCTCCACTCCCGCCGAAATCGACTGGCCTGCCCCTGCAAAGAGAAGTGCTTTTAAAGGTTGATTTACCTCCCAGCAACCTCCTTCCGCAATGCTCCCGCTGAAATTGACTAACCAGCTGCTCTCACGCCACCGAAATCGACTGGCCTGCCCCTGCAAAGAGAAGTGCTTTTAAAGGTTGACTTACCTCCCAGCAACCTCCTTCCGCAATGCTCCCGCTGAAACTGACTCACCACTCACCAGCTGTTCTCCCGCCGAAATCGACTGGCCTGCCCCTGCAAAGAGAAGTGCTTTTAAAGGTTGACTTACCTCCCAGCAACCTCCTTCCGCAATGCTCCCGCTGAAATTGACTAACCAGCTGCTCTCACGCCACCGAAATCGACTGGCCTGCCCCTGCAAAGAGAAGTGCTTTTAAAGGTTGACTTACCTCCCAGCAACCTCCTTCCGCAATGCTCCCGCTGAAACTGACTCACCACTCACCAGCTGTTCTCCCGCCGAAATCGACTGGCCTGCCCCTGCAAAGAGAAGTGCTTTTAAAGGTTGACTTACCTCCCAGCAACCTCCTTCCGCAATGCTCCCGCTGAAATTGACTAACCAGCTGCTCTCACGCCACCGAAATCGACTGTCCTGCCCCTGCAAAGAGAAGTGCTTTTAAAGGTTGACTTACCTCCCAGCAACCTCCTTCCGCAATGCTCCCGCTGAAATTGACTAACCAGCTGCTCTCACGCCACCGAAACCGACTGGCCTGCCCCTGCAAAGAGAAGTGCTTTTAAAGGTTGACTTACCTCCCAGCAACCTCCTTCCGCAATGCTCCCGCTGAAATTGACTAACCAGCTGCTCTCACGCCACCGAAATCGACTGGCCTGCCCCTGCAAAGAGAAGTGCTTTTAAAGGTTGACTTACCTCCCAGCAACCTCCTTCCGCAATGCTCCCGCTGAAACTGACTCACCACTCACCAGCTGTTCTCCCGCCGAAATCGACTGGCCTGCCCCTGCAAAGAGAAGTGCTTTTAAAGGTTGACTTACCTCCCAGCAACCTCCTTCCGCAATGCTCCCGCTGAAATTGACTAACCAGCTGCTCTCACGCCACCGAAATCGACTGGCCTGCCGCTGCAAAGAGAAGTGCTTTTAAAGGTTGACTTACCTCCCAGCAACCTCCTTCCGCAATGCTCCCGCTGAAACTGACTCACCACTCACCAGCTGTTCTCCCGCCGAAATCGACTGGCCTGCCCCTGCAAAGAGAAGTGCTTTTAAAGGTTGACTTACCTCCCAGCAACCTCCTTCCGCAATGCTCCCGCTGAAATTGACTAACCAGCTGCTCTCACGCCACCGAAATCGACTGCAATGATACGGTCTACTTTCAGGTACTGTACTGGAACCCCGGTGGGCTCCGTCTCTGGCTCTGCCCTCACCGGGGCCATATATAGACCGGCCACCTGTGGGTGGCATTCATTTGTACAGCCGACTCTGGCAGGCGAATTCATGGATAATAAAGCCTAATGTTCATTCGTTCTCACGGTCTCACAGTGAATTGACGGTATAACACTCAGGCAGCTAGTAGATTGCAAAGATGGCCATTTATATTGTCGGCCCACACTTATGATACCCAGAATTGCAAGTCCAGCAGCATGCAAATGTTTCTGCTTAATTACGATTGCTGTTACAAGTCAAGTATGACCCAGAAGAAAGTTTTGTCAATATTTTGTATTTATTGTGGGAGTTCATGTGACTTCATATAAGAAACGATCCAGTGATGGGGAAGGTGATAGACTTGGTCAAAAAGGAACGCTGTCAGACGTCCATAGGGAAAATCTCAAACCTTACATCACAGAAGACTTGAGTTGACAGTACAGGATGAAGATCTAGTGTGGGGAACCCTTGTGATTATTCCTCCGTGCTTACGTAGTGGAGTTCTTGACCATGTGGGACATCCTGATGTGGTAAGGATGAAGAAATTAGCATGCAGTTATTTTTAGTGGCCAGGATTAGATGCTCAAATTGAAGAGAAAGTTGGACAATGTCAATCCTGTGCAAAACTAAGGATCTCCACCATTACAACCATTACATCCGTGGGAATGATCGACACAGCCATGGCAGAGAATACAGATTGTTTACGCTGGTCCACGGGAGGGCCACATGTTCTTAATGATTGTGGACATGCAGTCAAAATGGCCAGAAATCACGTTAATTAAGTCAACGACATCTGAGCAGACCATTGAAAAACTGGACAAAATATTCGCAAGATTTGGAACACCAGAGCAGATTGTCAGTGATAATGGTATGCAGTTTACTTCAAAGGAGTTTGAGGACGACTTGAAGGGCATGGTATGCACCGAATCAAATCAGCTCCATATTATCCAACAATGAATGGATTGGCTGAAAGTTTTGTGCAATCATTAAAGCATTCTACTAAAGCATCGACGAACCAGGGAATATTATCAAAAATAGTAAACACATTTCTAATATCTTATTGGAACACTGTACATACTGCTATACAAAGTTCACCAGCAATGCTGTTGTTTAGGAGGAAATTACGAACAAGGTTTGATTTGTTAACTCCACCTGCTGATACATTTAAGATTGTCAAACAACAACATCAAGCTCAAATTGCTAGGAAGGAGAAAATCTCTAAGACTACAACCAGGGAGAGAGAGAGTGTTACCTAGGAGTTGTACCATCAGTGAGAAATGGGTACCAGCTATGATCTGAGTAAAGAGAGGTCTAATATCATACGCCATACAGACTGATGATTAAAGAGTTTTGCAACGTCATGCAGATCAGTTACTTGCTGCATGAAGTAAGTCAAAAGGTTCTACCTTTCGAAAATCTGGAGAGCTATACTTTGGAACAGAGGCCAGAGACAGTGACGAGTTCAGATTATGTTTTCGAGGACTTTTGAATGCCTATCGTGACAGATATTGAACTGACTACTCAAGAAGTACCATCTGCAGAAAAGAATGAGGACACATCTGAGATCGCAAGTAGCCAACTTCAAGAACGCTGAATTCTACCAAAAAGGAATAGACGTCCACAAAGACTGTCTTATTGAACTGTATATATGTATAGATGTATCATATCGGAGATCTGGGGCGTCATTCTCCGACCCCCCGCCGGGTCAGAGAATGGCCGTTGGCCGCCGTGAATCCCGCCCCCGCCGAAGTCTCCGGTACCGGAGATTGGGCGGGGGCGGGAATCGGGCTGCGCCGGTTGGCGGGACCCTCCGCTCAATTCTCCGGCCCGAATGGGCCGAAGTCCCGCCCAGAAATTGCCTGTCCTGCCGGCGTAAATCAAAGCTGGTATTTACCGGCGGGACCAGGCGGCGTGGGTGGGCTCTGGGGTCCTGGGGGGGCGCGGGGCGATCTGACCCCGGGGGGTTGCCCCCACGGTGGCCTGGCCCGCGATCAGGGCCCACCGATCCGCGGGCGGGCCTGTGCCGTGGGGGCGCTCTTTCCCTTCCGCCTCCGCCACGGCCTCCACCATGGCGGAGGCGGAAGTGACTCTCCCCACTGCACATGCGCGGGAAACTGTCAGGGCCACTGACGCTCCCGCGCATGCGCCGGGAAACTGTCAGCGGCCGCTGACGCTCCAGCGCATGCGCCGCATTTCCGCGCCAGCTGGCGGGGCAACAAACGTCATTTCCGCCAGCTGGCGGGGCGGAAATCCCTCCGGCGTCGGCCTAGCCCCTCAATGTTGGGGCTCGGCCCCCAAAGATGCGGAGCATTCCGCACCTTTGGGGCGGCGCGATGCCCGTCTGATTGGCGCCGATTTGGGCGCCAGTCGGCGGAGATCGCGCCGTTGGGGGAGAATTTCGCCCCTGATATGCACATTAATTGTTGTTGCACTAATGAAGTAAAGAGGGAGTGGTGTTATGTATCTGGGAACACATTCTTGCTGGTTAAGCGTCACGTGATGTGAAGTGATGTCAGTGCAGTGTTTGCATGGGCTTTGAGCAGATCACCACCTTAATTGTAAGAGTAACACTCTTAGTAAACCTCTCCTAATGTTTTACACAAATCCAGAGTGTGGGCACCTCCATAACTTTTCTCTTTGTGACAACAAAGAAATATAATGGAGAGTCACATGCAGCATCATTCCTAGTGGATACAAGATCAACGCAAATTCTTGCAAAGAGAACATGCCTCACTCAGCAGCCTAGAGCAGACTGTTCAGCGTTTGAGCGGTGTCCTCCATGGCATACACAAAGAGCTCGATACCTTGTGGCACAACAGATGCTGTAATGAATGACTACAGCACCCCAGCAGCCCACCTCATCTGGACCTCCAGAGGAATACCCAGGGCTGAGAAGGTTGCAGAGGAGAATGTGTCTGCTCTGACCAATTCTGCACACTCATTTCCATGGCTTCCCAGGTATTCTAGTGACTGCGATTGTCCCTGCAGAATTGCAAGTCTCATAGTCTCAGGTAGGACCCCAGTGGATCTCTCCTGAGTCAACCTCACCCACTCCCTCGTCTAGCCGGAATCAAATCCCCATACCCTTGAGTCAAACTCCTGGGGCAGGATTCTCCAACCCCCCGCTGGGTTGGAGAATCCCCGGGGGGGTGGGGGGGCGGCGTGAATCCAGATCCGCCGCTCCAACGCCGGCTGCCATATTCTCCGGCGCTGCTTTTCAGGCGGGGAGGGGATCACGCCGCACCGGTCGGGGGCCGTTGGCAGCGGCCCCCCTGGCAATTCTCCGGGCCCCGATGGGCCGAGCGGCCATCGGTTTCTGGTCAGTCCCGCCGGGGTGGATTGGACATAGTCCCACACGGTGGGACCTGGCTGCGCTAGACTACGCCGGCTGGTCTGCGCATGCGCGGAACCACGCCGGCGGTTCTGCGTATGCGCTAACTCGCGCCGGCCCTTCAGCTCCGGTTGGCACAGCGCCAACCCTTCCGGAAGTGCAGAGGATTTGCAACTTCCGGTCGGCCCGACGCCGGAGTGGTTCGCGACGCTTTTTACGCCGCCGTCAGGCCATCGTGGGGATTCGGGAAATTTCCGCCTTTGGTATCCTGAAGTCTAACCTCTTGTCTCACCCAATGATTCTCCCGGTACCCTGCAGTAAAAGCCCTGGTACCCTTCCACTCTTACCCTAGTCTCCCTTCCTATCTCGCCCCAGCTTCTTTTCCAGTCTCACCCCGTTCTCCCTTTGAGTCAAACCTCGGTATCCGGTGTCAGCCTGGTGTCCCACAAGTCAAACCCTGGTACCCCTCTCCCCCAAGAAAAGGGAGCTGCTCCATGAGCATCATGTTTACCTCTGAGTTCCCCTCAGAGGTCTGCTTGCCAGGCGCATGCCTTCCGATGCCAGTTGTGACATCACGCCACAGTGGATGAATTTTTTAACCGGGGAGGGGTATGATTCCGATCTATGGGCCCGATAATGTGATGATAAAGTTTTCAAACGAGGTTCCTGCATTCAATTACGGGCAATGTGGCCGGTCACTGACGAGGGAGCGGATGATCTCGGTAAGCTTTCACGTTGATGTATACATGACTATGCACTTTTTGCGATATTGTCCGCTCCGGTTGCTGAATACGCCTGACGTGAATGGGAGTGGAAAATCCCAGCTGTAATTTTTCTTCACTCACACTTTCTGTGAGTTTCCTTATTCCAAAGGGATCAACTGTCAATATACATTCTATTGGGACATTTTCTTCCACGTTTATGCAATGTAGTATTTCCCCTAGTGTTCCAAATCAAAAGACTGTCATGTCGATTGCCTCAACTAGCGTGACTCTGCAGGCAGGGTGCTCCTTACTACTTACCTTATTTTCTTAGCTTTGCAAGCCAAGGGACATTTCCTATTTTCACTGAAATATTATGAAACCCGCTGTACTTGAAAACCCATCAACAAGGTTTGCTTGAGAGGTGTCGCTGAACACAATCAATTTTTTATTTTTCAGGACAGCCAAAAAGGGAAACTTCCGTGCATATTTCCCATCTTAAATTTTTGTTCTTCTCCAAAGTTCTGTTTGCCTGTAAAATGTCCTGGACCTCAGGATGATTCATTTCAGTACTCACTTCAAAGGCATCTAAGCTTACATCTGGTCTCGTCTGTGCGCCCAGGATGTAAAGTAATCTTAGACTCATACTGTTTTCTGATAGAACTGGCAGACCCCCATTTGGGACATCTGGAAACTACAAAGCTCGCTCCAACTATCCAACTCCTTGTCTAGCCCCCCATAAAGCTTTATCCGTAAATTATTAGCTCTTACAAAAACCTCTCATTCGTTGGGACTCTTGCTTCTGCTCTTGTGTTGTTATGGTTCAGCATTCACCACTCTACCATGTCGTCTAGTCAAGCTGCAACCTCCAGCTTCCTGTAGAAGTCTTTCCAGGCTCCTACTGTTAGACTCCATTTGAGGCCTTATCCACACCACATGAACATGTCCTCACCCAGGATTCATCACCCAACCCATTGCTATAACTTGGGCTACGCTTCCTTATTTTCCCATTCTCGTACTCCATTTTCCCCGTCCATGGCTTTCACTGCTTGTCTATTATCATGGACATTCAGCCAATTTTTATATATTTTTTTTGACTTTTCTGCCCATATCACTATTGTTGCATCCCTCTAGTTATCGGATCCTTCTGGATGGTACAATACCCGGGGACCCATTTTGGACCCCTGACAGCTGTACAAAATAATCCCTTCCTATTTGTGACCATCTGGTTTCCTGCTGATATCTAACTCCTAGTCTAACATGTCTTGTCCCTCTGGTTCTGCCCCACAAAATATATGGGTATGAGATGCATATGGTGCTTTGTCATCTGCCATCAGTCGACTCAAACAATCTCTTCTTTGTATCACCATCATCATTCTCGACGTCGGAATGATCTAATTCATGCATTATTTCAAAAACACGATTCTTCACTGAGGGCAGTGCATTGTGTAATGACACTTAGAATCACACCAATAACATTGAGTAATCATTATCCGTGCATTTCTCAGGCCCAAGCACCTATGGTCGGTATCCAATCGCGCTTCTTGACTTGGTTCTCAAATTGGCTACAAATGCGACAATCGTCAGATGGCCTAGCAACTATCTTTGTGCTGAAATCTGCATCTAACATTTTGCCTATCTTGAACTTCGGTAACCATGGAGTCATCCATCCTTTGCTTTACAGCAGAATTGGCTGTATTTGATAGGAAAGCAGCTGGAAATAACTGCTTCCAAAAATAAGCTTTATGGGGCACCAGCCATCTGATCTAATGGAGAGTCTTTTCCAGGAAATTGAACTCCTGTCAACACCAGACGTCTGTCTACCTATATGTAAAATCCGTGCACAGCCTGAAAGTCAATACAGGCTCCGAGACTTCAAGGTTAAACTTTTTCAGTCTCTTATACCACTTATCAAAGTCCATAATATACTCCTCCATGGACTGATTATCTGTTTTCTTAAATTTATCAAAAGTTAACCATACCTAACATGCTTCCAACAACCCATCTGTTTTGTAAACCTATCCAAAAATTGTAAATAGGTTGTAATAATCCCGCTTCGGTATCCAAGTCAGTCACCTCCATTTCTGAAAATACTTCATTGCTTATCATACTAATTTCTGCTAATGATAAAGTCAAAGCCAAGCCATACATTGATCCGGGGCAAGGTGGTAACCCCTGTCCATATTTCCACCTTATTTTTCCATTGCTGATATGGTTCAAACTCAAAAAAAAAAGATGCACAGTCAAAGCTTGCAATTTTTTATCTGTGTTCTGCTATTCTGTACCTGTGCCTGGAATAATGTGATTCTTTTTCTCTCAGAGGATAGAGACAAAGGGCGGAATTCTCCATTCCTGAAGCTAAGTGCCAGCGCCAACGGAGAATCAGCGGGTGATTCACGACAGTAAAATCGGCGCGAACCCCTCACTGATTCCGGTACCGGTGAGGGGCTCGCACCGGTGCCGCGTGGAACACCTACAGATCGTGTGCAAAACAGCTGGAGAATCGCTGGGTCCCGGGCCGCGCATGCGCAGGGCTGATGAGCTGCACCAGTCGGGCTGGAAAACAGTCTGCTTTCAAGGATGCATCTATGTCCTCAGTGTTGCTTAGGAGAAGTGTCTCTTTATTAGATCCTCCCTGTTTACTATGGCATCATGTGCTGAGCTGACTTTGGGCATGCCTCTCATCATTCCCCCCATTGTTCCCCTCACCCCCCTGCTTGTCCTCCTCAGTTACATCTTCATCTGCGGCAGATGGCTTCACTTGCTTCTCCACCTCTACCTCTGATGAGCGGTCTACTTCACTAGGCTTTGGATATTACATATGGACACCCCTGTGCTGTGCCATATGGTGCAGCATGCAACCAGCCACCACTATCCCTGGAGCCCTCACAGGAGAATAGTGTACAGCTCCACCTGCAGTCAAGGCATTGAAAACACATCTCGAAAATGCCAATGCCCTGCTTGATGGTTGCCCTGGTTTCAAGGTGACTGCTGTTATAACGCTGATCTGCCACTGTCTCCACTTGGCGCAATGAAGTAAGCAGCTACCTCCTCAATGTGTAAACTTTGTCAGCTAGTAACAAGCCACGTGTGGTGTTCTTTGTGGTTCAGATCCTAGGATGGTTGGCACAGTGTTCACAAACACCACAACTAGCTTTTGTATTAAACAAAGCTAAAGATGTATTTGCATTAATTAATTGAATTCGACCTCTTACTTCTATGTAATAAACAATTGACAATAAATATACAACTACATTCATCTACCATTAATCTCTACACTAACACAATAACTATGATCTGCTCTCACTCACACTAAATGTTCTAGTCTCCTAGAGTTCTCCTCAACACTCTCCCAGGAGGCTTAGCATTGATGCTTTATATAGTTCTGTATCTAGCTCCCTCTAGTGGTTGATTTGAACATAACATTAACCCTTACAGTTCTGTACATTTCTCATAATGTCACACCATGGACCTGGGGTATATGCTCAAAACGTTGTGGCAGATTTGACTCCCTCAGGGTGAAAAAGTCATGGCAGCTTCCAGTAAAGTGTGTGCAAATGTGGAGGAAAACCTTATTGTGGTCCCACACAAGCTGCGCATCGATGGAATAAAAATACTTTTTATTCATGTATCTGTGCTCCTGCTGTGATGGTGCTTTCATGTCAATGCATGTGCAATCGATCACACCATGCACCTGTGGGAAGACAGCTATTGACATAAATTGAGAAACCATATCTGTTTTAAAATTAATGTGCTCCCCTGCCCTAATAAAGAGTACACCAGTGACCGATGTTATGTACTGCTACCTCACAGCGCCAGGGACCCGGGGTCTATTCCGACCTTGGGTGACTGTATGTGGAGTTTGCACATTTTTCCCCTGTCTGCATGTTCTCCTCGTGTCTGCATGGGTTTACTCTGGGTGCTCCAGTTTTCTCTCCCACAGCCCAAAGATGTGCAAGTTAGGTGTCTTGGCCATACTGATTTGCCCCTTCGTGTCCAAAAATGTGTAGGCTAGCTGGGGTTACGGACATAAAACAGGGAGTGGGCTAGCAATGGATATTAGGAATAGAGAAGCAAATAAAGCTGTGTCGAGCACATTTAAAGATGAATTTGTTCAGTACCTACTTTGGGTGCAATTAAGGGCTAGAAGAATAAGTAAGGTGAAAACAGTTAATGCTCTATGAAACATGATAATTCAGCCATAACTGGCACAGCGACAAGGTCGTGGCATGAAAGATTGTAAAGTTTAATAGTTGCTTATATTGTTAGATATTCTGGAGTTTTGTCTCATATACCTTTCAGAGAAGCAGGGGAAAAGCTACATTCCTAAAATCATATAAGGCAAAGGGATGATGATTATTTATCTGAGTTGGCTAGATGGATAGAGTATGATGCACAATGATTGCCAATGATGGGGGTTCAATCCCCTGTACCACGTCTGGTAGTTCATGGAGGTCTGCATCCTTGCTCTGTCACATGCTTGATGTGGAATGGTTCCCTTCAAGCTATATAACCTATTGGGCAGAAATGTACTGCTGTGCGACAGGGGCTGGGCCACAAAATGCGGCAACCCATGAAAAATTCCATTGACTTCAGTGGGAAGGGAAGATCCTGCTGGTGGGAGTGACTGTAAAATCCTGCCCATTGTCTCTTTCTAACAGAGAGAGATGCCTCTGTTTTTTTATTGTCTGAGGCTAATTACCGCATAACTCAAAAGGAGGGCAATCAGCCCATCATATCCGTGCCAGATCTTTGAAAGATCTATCCAATTAGTCACGACATTGATTAGCTGACACGTAGACTTACAAATATTTAAAAGCTCAACATTTTAATACAGCTCAGATGTAAATTAGTATTGATCATTAGAATTTAGGGATGTCCCCTATCAGCATTTCAGTTAAGCAACAACTGGTTAGATTAGGGAAACTATTTGGGCAATGGTTTATTTGGGGAAATATGTCAAAATACCCAAAAGAGTTTTGAAGCAGCGTTTGAGCCCAATGAGCAAATTTAGAATGATAAAGAGCAATTATATTTGAACAAACTATAATCTAGATAACTCCTTCTTTATCACGCCATGCTGCAATGTTAGGAATTTTATCGGAACAAAACTTATTATAACGAGCTGATATATTTTTGACAGAAGACTTTGTCAAACAAATAGCACATGTTTCACCTGCTGAAGTTCCGTTGTGAAAGAGTACAAAATATCACATGGTTCAACACAATGTTTGTTACTTATCTTCACCTATATTTAACTTCAAACTCTCACAAAAACTCTCCCGAAGATCACAGTATAAATTATCAACATGCTGGCGAAACGGTAGAACTACTTGCCAAGAATGATTCTTGTGTTCACATAAACAAGTCAGTCGATGGCCCCCTTTCTTCATTCAGTATGCAACAGCCATTTATTGCCTTGTAAAATCTGCATCGTTGAAGCACATAGCTTAGTTTTATTGCAGTGAAAATAGAATGTATTGAATTCACAGTCACTGGCTCAGCATAAAATGCTTTCTTGAGCAACAATGGGACAAATGAGAAAAGTAGGTCTGAAATAAATTATATGCATAATTTATATGTTTATATATATGTTTGAAATAACTCCTTGAATTGCACATTTTCTTGCACAATAGAGTTTCCAATGTTGTACCGAAGCCAAATCAAGTTTTCCAAAATTTCCAAAATGAAATCAGAATGGTATCTCTGTTATCCATGAAACATTGGGCTTAGCGTATTGGCAGGTGACCTTCTATCAGGATTGTCCCTTGATCGGTTTCTTTTAATCGGTCGGGGACCTCGCGTGGCAGCTGCGGACTGAGTCCAGCGCCGCCGCAGTCGGGGGTTGGGGGGGAGCTTTCCGCTGGCAGGGGGGGCTTTGGCAGGGCATGGGGGGATTGGTGGGTGGTGGTCCAGGGGTGGCGAAGCTGGTTACAGGGGGGGCAGTTTTTGGCAGACCGGGTCCGCGTGCGACCAGCACCTTGTTGCATGGTGCAACCGCGGCCGTGCGCACATGCGGCCACAGACCTGGCCATTCTGCTGCCATAACTGCAAGTAAAGCCGGGGGCTTTACGCTGCGTGGCTGCTAGCCGCCCACTAGGCGGAGGATCGATGCGGGCGCGGCGCCGACTTTCTGGTCGTAAGACCAGATGGATCCTGTGGACATAGCCGCAGGGTCGGAGAATCCAGCTCCATGAGTTCAAACGTCATCCCGGCAGCTTGAGAATTTGAATTGTTTAAAAATGCAAATCTGGAAATAAAAAGTAGGCCTCAGCAAAAGTGACCACAAAGCTAACTGATCAGAAACATCCAACTAGTGCACTAATGTCATTTAGAGAAGGAAATCTGCCTTATACAATCTCAGCTGCCCTCTAAAATTGCCTGATAAGCCACTCGCTGCGATAGAGATGATGGACTACTACTATCTTCTCATGGCACCCAGCAATGGGCAATGAGTGCCATCATTTCCAGGAACACCGACACGCCAAGAATTAATTTTAAAAAAGCATCCCCAATAAGGGAATAGACTATTGCTAATTTTGCAGTGATGGAGGGTAAGGAGCACTTTATGAAATCCAAATCAAGTTTCCTTTACTAAAATATGGCAGTGACACCTGTAGTAGTGACTTCTTCAGTATAATTGTAAAATTATAACCTTTTATCACCTGCCACATTGATCCTGAGAAGCAACCAGGCTGAAAGCACCAGTGTAGCTAAATTTGAGTTCTGTAAATGATTTTCCATTTACCCAATGCTAGGTTCATACTCCAAAGTATTATACCCTAGCAGATACTTCCAGTATCAGAGTCCTCATCCACCTTCACCCACACACCCATCATGCACTCTGAATCATTCACACAGTGGGTGAGGGAGGCCGAGTGTGCAGCCTGAGCCTGGGAGTAAGCCAGAAACACACGCTCACCCTCTAAAACTCATGTTTATTTATTTCTCATTGTTTTTTGCTCAGCAAGGTGTTTCTTTTCGTACCTCAGTTTTTTTGTTTGGAATTCATGTTTAATGTTGTACCACACTTTATGGGTACCATTCAGTAGACTCATGCTAAAGTCCGCCGAACTGCGCGACGAGCATGGTGATTCTTGGCAGCTGTAGCGCCGAGAAACATCCCGTTATCCAATGTCACTCCGCTTTTTTTATGGCCTCAGGGATTTTCTCCCCACCGAAGCTGCATTTAGGGGGATTTCCTACTGGTGAGCTGAAGCAGGAAACAGGAAGCTGAAGCAGGAACTACTCTTTGCAGATCAGGGTGCCATTTTAGAAGGCTGCCCTGATTCCCCCACCCCCACCCCACCCTCCCGCCCACCCATAGAGGCCCCTGCCACTCTTTTAAACCTCCCCCTCCCCCCACTCCCACCCAGCTTTGGTGAGGCCCCTGGGAATCCCCCTCACCTCCCTCTACCTGGCAATGCCCCCTCCAGGCCCAACCCCTGGTAGTGCCAACCTGACGCCTGGGCATCCTGGCAATGCCAGACTGGCACCCTAGCTGTGCCCCTGGCAATGCCATATGGGCACCTGGGCCCATTTTGTGCCGTGTTATAACCCCCATCAGACCTATGGGGACGAACCAATCGATCTGCCCATGAGGCTCGTGGAATATGAGCTCCCACACTGAAGGGCAGAGGCCCAACAGCGGGGCTCGCTACTTCCCCAAGATAAAAACCAGCTCAAGAGGGAGCCAGCATCTCAGGATGGTCCTGGCTGGGACTTGGATTGTCGCTTAGTTGCTGTATTCCCTAACATTGAGTAGGAAATAAATGAGCGTGGGAAGATAAAATCTAATACCAGTGTCTTGTGCTTAAATAAAGGAGATTACAATGGGTTGAGGGAGGATTTGGCTAGGGTAGATTGGGAGCAAATACTATGTGGTGAGACCATTGAGGAACAGTGGAGGACTTTCAAATTCCTCCACTGTTCATAGTCCTCAGAAAAAGTATGCATCAGTGAAAAGGAAGGACTGTAGGAAAAGGGTAATCAGCCATTGATATCTTAGGAGATAAAGGAAGGCACCAAATTGAAAGAAAAGGCACACAAAGTGGTAAAGATAAGTGGGAAACTGGAGGATTGGAAAATCTTTAAATGTCAACAGAAAGCCACGAAAAAAGCTATAAAGAAAAGTAAGATGAGAGTAAACTAGTTCAGAATTTAAAAAAAGACAGCAAAAGTGCCTACAAATATATAAAATGAAAAAGAGTAGCTAAGGTAAACATTGGTTGAGGATGAGAAGGGGATTTAATAATGGGAAATGAGGAAATAGCTGAGGCATTGAACAGGTATTTTGTGTCGGTCTTCATAGTAGAAGACACATATAACATGCTCATAATTGATGGCACGGAGGCTATGGCAGGTGAGGACCAAGAAATGATCATTATCACTCAGGAGGTAGTTTTGGGCAAGCTAATGGGGCTAAAGGTAGACAAGTCTCCTCACCCTGATAGAATGCATCCCAGGGTACTAAAAGAGGTGGCGGAGGAAATAACAAATGTGCTTGCAGTAATTTTCCGAAATTCGCTGGACTCTGGTGTGGTTCCGGCAGATTGGAAAACAGCAAATGTGACGCCACTGTTTAAAAAAGAAGGTAGACAAAAGATGGGTAACTATAGGCCGGTTAGCTTAACTTCTATAGTTGGGAAAATGCTTGAATCTATCGCTAAGGAAGAAATAGCGAGACATCTGGATAGAAATGGTCCCATTGGGCAGACGCAGCATGGGTTCATGAAAGGTAGGTGACTAGTGTAGTGGAATTCTTTGAAGACGTTACGAGTGCAGTGGACAACGGGGAACCGGTGGATGTTGTGTATCTGGATTTCCAGAAGGCATTCGACAAGGTGCCGCACAAAAGGCTGCTGTATAAGCTAAAGGCATATGGCATTATGGGTAATGTATTAGCATGGATAGAGGATTGGTTAACTGACGGGATGCAAAGTGTGGGATAAATGGGTGTTTTAATAGTTGGCGATCAGTGGCTAGTGGTGTGCCTCAGGGATCAGCGTTGGGTCGCAATTGTTCACAATTTACATAGGTGTTCTGGAGTTGGGGACCAAGTGAAATGTGTCAAAGTTCGCAGATGACACTAAGATGAATGGTACAGCCAAGTGTGCAGAGGACACTGAAAGTCTGCAGAAGAATATAGATAGCTTAAGTGAGTGGGCTAGGGTCTGGCAGATGGAGTTGAATGTTGATAAACGTGAGGCCATCCATTTTGGTAGGAATAACAACAAAATGGACTGTTATTTAAATGGTAAAAAATTACAGCATGCTGCTGTGCAGAGGGACCTGGGTGTCCTTGTGCATAAATCACTAAAAGTTGGTTTACAGGTGCTGCAAGTAATTAAGAAGGCAAATGGAATTTTGTCCTTCATTTCTAGAGGGATGAAGTTTAAAAGCAGGGAGGTTATGTTGCAGCTGTATAGGGTGCTGGTGAGGTCACACCTGGAGTACTGGGTCCAGTTTTGGTCTCCTTACTTGAGAACGGATGTACTGGAACTGGAGAATAGCGGAGGAGATTCACGAGGTTGATTCCGGAGTTAGAGAAGGTTAGCTTATGAGAATACTGAAGTAGACTGGGTCTGTACTCATTGGAATTTAGAAGAATGAGAGGGGATCTTATAGAAACATATAAAATTATGAAGGGAATAGATAGGATAGAAGCAGGGAGGTTGTTTCCACTGGCAGGTGAAAGTAGAACTATGAGGCATAGCCTCAAAATAAGGGGAAGCAAATTTAGAACTGAGTTGAGGAGGAACTTCTTCACCCAAAAGGTTGTGAATCTGCGGAATGTCCTACCCAGTGAAGCAGTTGAGGCTAAATGTTTATAAGGGAGAGGTACGAATAAAAGGTTACGGTGAGCGGGCAGGTAAGTAGAGCTGAGTCCACAAAAAGATCAGCCATTACCTTATTGAATGGCAGGGCAGACTCGAGGAGCCAGATGGCCTACTCCTGCTCTTAGTTCTTACGTTCTTATGTTCTTATGACTTTTGACCTACCTTTTCGGGGATCCTCATTGACTACCATACACCCCATTTGATTTTACTCTACAATGGAGGCAATGAAGAATAAAATCAGATACATGTATAAAACACTACCCAATCTGAACTGGGTCTTTTCCCAATGGGTGTGTTAGTTTACATTGATGCTAACGCATCTGTTACAGATACCAGTATTCCTTTGAACAGGATGCAACATTTTGGTAAAATTCTGAATGTAAAATTTGCTAACTAAGGATTAATAAAAACAAGCCAGCATGTAAAGTTTGGGATTGAAACTTTCCTCTATTTGTATCTATAAACTCTCAATGGAGAAAATAAAAACTGACAGTGCATGATACTGGTATCATGGTGATTATATTGGTGAGTTCTGATGCAAAAGTCCTGTTCAAAAATATATTTGCATCATGTTCTTTAAAGCAGTTTGAAGCATCTGTGAAACTAAGAGGCAGCAAAACTAATAATCACTCGACTCAGCATGGACCTCTCTCTCACCGTTGGCAGGTAGGATCAAGGATAACCCTAAAGCTTTCTATAGATATGTCAGGAATAAATGAATGACTAGGGTAAGAGTAGGGCCAGTCAAGGACAGTTATGGGAAGCTGTGCTTGGAGTCCGAGGAGATAGGAGAGGTGCTAAATGAATATTTTTTGTCAGTATTCACACAGGAAAAAGACAATGTTGTCGAGGAGAATACTGAGATTCAGGCTACTAGACTAGAAGGGCTTGAGGTTCATAACGAGGAGGTGTGAGCAATTCTGGAAAGTGTGAAAATAGATAAGTCCCCTGGGCCGGATGGGATTTATCCTAGGATTCTTTGGGAAGCTAGGGAGGAGATTGCTGAGCCTTTGGCTTTGATCTTTATGTCACCTTTGTGTACAGGAATAGTGCCAGAAGACTGGAGGATAACAAATGTTGTCCCCTTGTTCAAGAAGGGGAGTAGAGACAAACCCGGTAACTATAGACCAGTGAGCCTTACTTCTGTTGTGGGCAAAATCTTGGAAAGGGTTATAAGAGATAGGGGGCGAAATTCTCCCCAAACGGCGCGATGTCCGCCGACTGGCGCCCAAAACGCGCCAATCAGACGGGCATCGCGCCGCCCCAAAGGTGCGGAATGCTCCGCATCTTTGGGGGCCGAGCCCCAACATTGAGGGGCTAGGCCGGCGCCGGAGGGATTTCCGCCCCGCCAGCTGGCGGAAACAGCCTTTGTTGCCCCGCCAGCTGGCGCGGAAATTACATGTCGGGGCGGCGCATGCGCGGGAGCGTCAGCGGCCGCTGACATTTTCCCGCGCATGCGCAGTGGGGAGAGTCACTTCCGCCTCCGCCATGGTGGAGACTGTTGCGGAGGTGGAAGGGAAAGAGTGCCCCCACGGCACAGGCCCGCCCGCGGATCGGTGGGCCCCGATCGCGGGCCAGGCCACCGTGGGGGCACTCCCCGGGGTCAGATCGCCCCGCGCCCCGCCCCCCAGGACCCCGGAGCCTGCCCACGCCGCCTTGTCCCGCCGGTAAATAGGTACTCTAATTTACGCCGGCGGGACAGGCAATTTATCGGCGGGACTTCGGCCCATCCGGGCCGGAGAATCCAGCGGGGGGGGCCCGCCAACCGGCGCGGCCCGATTCCCGCCCCCGCCGAATATCCGGTACCGGAGACTTCGGCAACCGGAGGGGGCGGGATTCACGGCGGCCAACGGCCATTCTCCGACCCGCTGGGTCATCTGGAAAGGAATAATTTGATTAGAGATTATCAACGCGGTTTTGTGAAGGGGAGGTCGTGCCTCACAAACCTTATTGAGTTCTTTGAGAAGGTGACCAAACAGGTGGATGAGGGTACAGCAGTTGATGTGGTGTATATGGATTTCAGTAAAGAGTTTGATAAGGTTCCCCACGGTAGGCTACTGCAGAAAATACAGAGGCATGGGATTCAGGGTGATTTAGCAGTTTGGATCAGAAATTGGCTAGCTGGAAGAAGACAAAGGGTGGTGGTTGATGGGAAATGTTCAGACTGGAGTCCAGTTACTAGTGGTGTACCACAAGGATCTGTTTTGGGGCCACTTCTGTTTGTCATTTTTATAAATGACCTGGAGGAGGGCGTAGAAGGATGGGTGAGTAAATTTGCAGGTGACACTAAAGTTGGTGGAGTTGTGGACAGTGCGGAAGGATGTTACAAGTTACAGAGGGACATAGATAAGCTGCAGCGCTGGACTGGGAGGTGGCAAATGGAGTTTAATGCAGAAAAGTGTGAGGTGATTCATTTTGGAAGGAATAACAGGAAGACAGAGTACTGGGTTAATGGTAAGATTCTTGGCAGTGTGGATGAGCAGAGAGATCTCGGTGTCCATGTACATAGATCCCTGAAAGTTGCCACCCAGGTTGAGAGGGTTGTTAAGAAGGCGTACAGTGTATTAGCTTTTATTGGTAGAGGGATTGAGTTTCGGAGCCATGAGGTCATGTTGCAGCTGTACAAAACTCTGGTGCGGCCGCATTTGGAGTATTGCATGCAATTCTGGTCGCCGCATTATAGGAAAGATGTGGAAGCATTGGAAAGGGTGCAGAGGAGATTTACCAGAATGTTGCCTGGTATGGAGGGAAGATCTTATGAGGAAAGGCTGAGGGACTTGAGGCTGTTTTCGTTAGAGAGAAGAAAGTTAAGAGGTGACTTAATTGAGGCATACACAATGATCAGAGGATTGGATAGGGTGGACAGTGAGAGCCTTTTTCCTCGGGTGGTGATGTCTAGCACGAGGGGACATAGCTTTAAATTGAGGGGACATAGATATAAGAAAGATGTCAGAGTTAGTTTCTTTACTCAGAGAGTAGTAAGGGCGTGGACTGCCCTGCCTGTAACAGTAGTGGACTCGCCAACACTAAGGGCATTCAAATGTCATTTGATAGACATATGGACAATAAGGGAATTGTGTAGATGGGCATTTAGAGCGGTTTCACAGGTCGGCGCCACATCGAGGGCCGAAGGGCCTGTAGTGCGCTGTAATGTTCTATGTTCTATGTAATGTGGCTAAGTCTGAGGAAGTCCGAGGGGGGCTCGCAGAGTCCGCGGGGTACGTACCCAAATTATGTCAGGCCACCTCCAGCGAGGATGTCTTTTGCCTCCGGTGTCCGTGCTTCCAGGTTGAGCTTCTCTGGTTTTAGGCCTGCATCCATCCTGATGTAGTTTAGCTTATTAAATTGTTGTACCCTCAATAACGACGCTTATAGTGTAAACGGCTAAGAAATCTTTAATAAGCTAAGAACTAGCCTGGTGCCGAGACGTGTGCTAACAGAGGTGCCGCACACTTATATACGGCTCCCAGATGGGCGGAGCTGGAGGCGGAGTCCCCCAGGGTTCAAAGCCCGGTCTTAAAGGGGACATCACCTTCCATGATGACAAGGGTACAGTAATACAGTAACCGTTCATCACATAGGGCTTTTTTCATTTTTCAACCGTCCTTCTTTAGCCTCCAAAGACCAATCTTGTGGACTCAGCATTTTAGGGACAGTTTTCCTGACACTGTGCTGGGATCACATTATCTCTGCATAATGCAAGCTCAAGAAATGCAGATTGGGAGAAGTCTTCTGATCCTGTCTGCCATGGGAATCATCGCGGATGGGACGGACAGTTTAATGGACCATCCAAAGATCCGTTGACCTTGGGTGGGAATCTCCGGTCCCGGGGTGAGCGGGACTGGAAAACCCCATTCATTGTATGTCTCAGACAATCATTCACTGCTACACTGGGACTAAATCAACTTTCTAACCTCATTTGATTTTTAAAAATATTCATTTGTGAAATGTGGGTATTGCTGTCAAGGCCAGCATTTGTTGCCCATCCCTAATTGCCTTTAAGAAGGCAGTGCTAAGCAGCCTCTTGAACAGTTGCAGCCATGTGGCGAAGGGCTACCCACAGTGCTGTCACCCAGTGACAGAGAAGAAACAGCAATATAGTTCCACAATAGGATGATGCGCAATTTAGATCAGACTTGCACTTAGTGGTGTTCCCATCTGCTTGCTGCTCTTGTTATTCTCCTTGGTAGACATTGTGGTTTTGGAAAATCTGTTGAACGAGCCTTGTCCTGGAGAGGGGACACACTGCTGTAACTGTGTGCCAGGGATGGAAGGAGGGAGTGTTTAAGATGGTGGATTGGGTATCAATCAAGCTGGCTGTTTTGTTCTGGATGGTGTCCTTATAATGAGTATTGATGGAGCTGCAGGCATCCAGACAAATGGAAAACCTTATATCTCACTCCTGTCTTGTGCCTTGTAGATGTTTGGGAGCGTCAGGAGGTGAGTTATTTGCCACAGAATTTCCAACCTTTGACCTATTCTTGGTCCAGTTAAGTCTCTGGTCATCGCTAACCACAGGATGTAGATATTGGACGATTCAGCGATGGCAATGCAATCGAATATCAAGGGACAATAGTTAGATTTTCTCTTTAGTGGTGAATTTCCCTCTGATTCCCACTTTGACTTTGTTTGTATTAGATGCCTAGATAATACAATTGGTCAAATCCTGCCTTGATTAGTGGGTCATCACTCTCACCTCTGGAGTTCCCAGGTTGTTATGAGTTCTGGAGACAAATAATTCTGGTGGAGTCAAAATTGAGAACCGGTGAGCAGGTTATTGATGAGTAAGTGTCACTTTGCTGATGATTGAGCTTGGTAATGGGGCAGTAAATGGCAGATTGTGTTTGTCTTGCTTTTTGTGCACAGACGTAGCTGGGCAATGTTCCTCATTATGGGGGAGATGTTGCAGCTAAACTGGGACTATACTGGAGCTAATCTGGATGTGGTTGTGGTCGCAGGTATACTGAAGCAGCTGGTTAGGGACAGGGTAGTTCTGCCATACAAGTCTTCTGCACGAGAGGATTTGGGATTATTTGTCCTTCCAAACCTAGATCCTTGATGTGAAAGCCTAGTTTCCTACCATGAAATGGCATGCCATAGCTCAAAGAATTTCCATCAATTGCAATAAAGAATCTTTAATGAAAGTTGGCTGTTCACAACAGACAAAAGTACTGCACGTACTCAACCAGACAGTGCTTGCAAAATTCACAGCATTTTGGGGCGTAACTTTGCACAGCAATTGGTCAGATGTGCAATCTTGCAGATGGGCCCAGCACTGGAACCCATCTGAAAATGATTTAAATCAGAAACTTCAGAAACTTCCAGCTGGGCTACAGTAATAATTACCCGGAAAAGGTTAGAAAGATTGAAAACATTTTTAACTTCTGGGAACTATTGCACAGATCCAAACTGCCCCCCCCCCCCCCCCCCCCCCCATGGGGCACCTTAACATTACTGAACCCCCAGCGAACTTCTTCCGATCTCCATCCCCGACCTCTCAAACTTCCACCCCCAACCTTCAAAGGACTACCCCCTGTCAGGAACTCCGCAACAAATGGGACTCTTCCCTGCATACTCCGCCAGGCCGGAATCTCACCCCACCAAGCCGATCCACCCCCCCTTACCAGGCCTGACTCAATTCAGACCAACCCAACAACAGCCAACCCCCCCAACCCCACCACCCTGCCAAAGCCAGGCCCAACACCTGCTGACCTGACCCAACCTGCCCTCCCCACACCCCAATCTGTCCATTTGCCTTATACACTTATCTTCTCGCTGGCCCACCAAGGAGCTTTAAACATAGCTGGAGGTTTATGGCAGCTAGTGTTGTGAAAATGGGCAAGTGGCCTCTTTCCATCTGACTGTACAACCCTCAATGCCAGGCCCTTGGGACTCACCTGGCCTGAGTTGGAAAGTAGAGTGAGAAAGGATCAATAAAAAATTGTGGGTACGAAAGTAGGGACGGATTGTCAATCCAACTTTGATGCCACTCCAAGGAAGTTCAAGTCCAATGTTTAACATTAGATGCGACTCTGTGATTGGGCAGCACTTGCTGAACAATTCCAAGTGTGCTAAGAGCTTGTAATGTGGCTTGCGTATGCTTGCTATAAATGATATATATTCACACACAGGCATCTGTCCTCTGAAGGCAAAAGGAACGTCATAAAATCCATACAGTGCAGAAGGAGGCCATTCAGCGCATCGAGTCTACTCTGATCCACTCCGTACTATACCCATAATCTAACCTGCACATCCCTGGAAACTAAGGGGCAATTTATCATGGCCAGTCCACCTAACCTGCACATCTTTGGACTGTGAGAGGAAACCGGAGCACCCGGAGGAAACCCACGCAGACACGGGGAGAATGTGCAAAACTCCACACAGACAGTCACCCAAGGCAGGAATTGAAACTGGGTCCCTGCCGCTGTGAGGCAGCAGTGCTAAGCACTGTGCCATTGTGCTGCCTCTGCTCAGTTATTGTGTCTTCTTTGAATTAAACAAAAGCTTGGGCGAGAATAGTTCCCATGTCATTTGCATTGGCAACAACTAGATCAACCGGTGCCAATTTGTCAACTAATTAGCATCCTTTTTCCGTGCAGTATAAATTGTTGTTCCCTTTAAAGGTTTCTATTCTTGCATCTATCCTCATGAATGCAGGATGAAAAGCTTTGACAGCATGTCTCTTTTTTCAGCCATTCCTTTATGAATTGTTGGTGAAGATATAAGTTCACAAGATAGCAAAGCTTTGTTCTATTTTCTCATAAAAATAAATGTCGACAAACAATAATGGGCAGAGTTTTGGATCAGTACTCCGACATGGGGGCCAGATAGGGTACTCCACCTCATAAGTCATCTGACAGTAATTTTGCCTGAATTGGCCCATTCGTGGCCAAGGGTGGGATGGCCATTCAATTAAGGGTGACAGGCAGGCCCTTGAAGCTGGAGGGCTAATAGGAGGCCTTCTAGCACAGAAGGCGCCGCAGTCTGACATTGGAGGTATGAGAGAGTGGGTGCCTCCATCTTGATAGACAGGATTAATGCAGCCTCTTCAACCTGGAAAATCTGACTACAGGGATGGGTTGTACCTTTCACACCTTTGGTCCACAGAGGAAATTGCACATGTTAAAATTCAGCTGTCATCATCTGGAAGATCCAATTTTTGTTAGTGGATGTCAAAAACTCGACTTGTGCACTTCAGATCAATGAGGACCAGGTCTAAAGTTAGCGGAGTTCTTTGGAGAGGTAGGGTACTCGTTTGGAGAGGTAGGGTACACAGTGTCAAGAGGGATGTGAAGGGAGCTATCAAGGAAGCTGTCAAAGAAGCTGTTAAGGGCGCTGTTAAGGTAGTTTTTAAGAGAGCTGCCAAGTCAATTAAATCTCCCACCCTTTAAAATTTGAAATAAGACTCTCTGAAGTGTTAATAAAAACAATTCTTGCTATTTCACTCTGTCTATTGACATAAGCTTGAGAGTTATCATTAAAGGATTGGTGATGTATGACTGATTTCAGAATCCTTCATTATCACAGTGAGGTACCTGTCAGTCCGCAGTTTGCTTGACAGTTCCAAGAGTTTATGAAAGTCTTTGAAGTAAGACTATAAATAAAAATCTTTGTTGTTATGAGAGGTAAAGTTTTGAAGCAATTTTAATGTAATGAATGGGTTTTTATCAATGAGAGTTTTTTTGTTAAATAGTGAATTCATCAATACCCTTTTAACACTATTCTATTTTCTCAGCATGGTTCCTGAGGTCTGCACATAGTGAATAGTGAGTGAGTTGGCATGGAGGGTGTAATGGCAAACTGTGTGGGGTTGTGATCATGGATTTCCATGAGTTGGCACTAAATTGGCATAGGTGGTATAAAGGGCCATGGGGTGGATGGAAAGGCATATGTTGCCATGGAGGGAATGGGGACCATGGGGTTTTTGCAGAGATGTATAGGTTGGCATGAAGCAAATGAGGGTCTGAGGGGTGAGTGAGGGACATGAGGTGACATGGAGGGTATGAGGGGTCATGGGGATGGGCAAAAGGGCATAGGGTTGCATGAAAGTTATGGAGGGCCTAGGGAAGTGGATGAGGGCATGAGGCGCTATGGGTTAGGCTGGATGGGGGCAATGGGAATATATGGAGGTGTGAAGGAGTGAGGGTGAGAAGGCTGTTTTGAGCTTTATTTATTTATTTATTGCAGCTGGGACAAAATGCTGGATCACTGACACAAGCTTGTCACCCAGCTCAGACGTTGGAAACTGACAGCCCCTGTGCACCGTCAAAACTATTTCCAGGGTCGGCGGGCTGACTTCCTTTAAACCCCCCCCCCCACCCCCCACCCACCCACCCCACCCACCCTGGAGTGAAAATCAGAAGTTTCATGTCAGTTTTGCAGGAGCTGTGTTTGCAAAGCTGGGAATTCTCCTGACTGCGCAGAAAAGCCTCTGCACTCAGGTCACAGGGTGTGGGCTCTTGTATTTAGAGTGAATCATCTTTCCACAGGCCAAGAAATACTCAAAGTCAGAGACAAGCAGCAAGAAAATTCTTGAAGCAAGAACCAACACTGATTCACACAACGCAGGTGAAGCCGGTGCTTCTGAATCAAAGAGTACAACACTGAGCTCGGACGAAGGAGGGATTCCAATGTTAGTAGTCAATGAAAGGCCATCTGGTCCATGGCTAAGGCCCAGTACACTAAATGCTACTAATCTGGATGCACATATGAATCTGTTTTCAGCACATAAGCATCTTGCTGCTTTTGCCATTAGATCACTCCTACTTATTAAGGCATTAGTCTACAGGGTGAGCTTGGCTGACTGGGAAGAATGTCAGCCTCCCAGAGCTAGGTCCCATTAATTAGTCGGACAGTCTGGTCACTCATCGATAGTGTCCTGGAGCTCTGTGGAGCTTCTTAATAGTTGTAATGTTCCATTGTCAAGCTTCTAAGCTTGGAACTGGTTTGATTTCAAGGAGGCTCTGTTTGACCCCCCCCCCCACCCCCCCCCCCCCCCCCCAAACCACCAACACCACCACCCACACACCCAGATGGATATACAAGGGCGGTGTTAATCCCCAGTGGCATTTTATCCAAATTTCAGAGATTCTTCATCAGCTACCAACAAATAGTCTTAAATATCTTTAAAAGTATCTATGTAGGACAACTCACAATGTGACATTCACTTTGATATTCCAGAAGTCCAAGAAGAAGGCACAGCGGAGTATTCACCACAGCTGATAAATCTTGGCTCTTTATAAAGATAAGTAATTGTCATAGATCATAGAATTTACAGTGCAGAAGGAGGCCATTCGGCCCACCGAGTCTGCACCGGCTCTTGGAAAGAGCACCCTACCCAAACCCACACCTCCACCCTATCCCCATAACCCAGTAACCCCACCCAACACTAAGGGCAATTTTGGATTCTAAGGGTAATTTAGCATGGCCAATCCACCTAACCTGCACATCTTTAGACTGTGGGAGGAAACCGGAGCACCCGAAGGAAACCCACGCACACACGGGGAGGATGTGCAGACTCCGCACAGACAGTGACCCAAGCCAGAATCGAACCTGGGACCCTGGAGCTGTGAAGCAATTGTGCTATCCATAATGCTACCGTGTTGACCCTATGAGGCTATGAGGCTGACCCTTCTCCAGGGTGCTAAATGTTTGGTCATACAGACCAGAACCAACATTCCCTGTAATCATTTCCTCTCCTTGCTACCAGTCTATCACTTATGCTAAGGAAGAGCCTTTAATTTTTAGTTGCGATCAGTGAGTCTGTCAGCACACAATATTATTGTTGATGAAAGCAAGTTACAGTGGAAAACCTTATTTGATTATAGAGAAAATAAAGCAATAGTTGTCCAAAAACCTAAGTAGTTGACTTCTGAGAGATCCTCACTGAGTGCTTGTTAGGTCACTTTGACAAATAACTTGAGGGCAGTGGTCACCTTCACTGCTACATGTAATGTGCTACAGATGATTGACTAACCTTGCATGTTTTTGTCGATCAAATAATACACCTCAACCATAAGAAAATAAGAAATAGGAACATTTCGCCCTTCCAGACAACATCACCCTTCAGTAGGATCATGACCAGATCACAGTGAGCACGACAGTTCCTCAAGCTGCTGTTCTGTCTCACCTTGTTGGGGGACTCAAATGCATGCAATCACACCTGCTGTGAATCATACACATTTCATGCTCTCTGTACTACTGGCTGTCTTCTCCTCTTCTTCCTGCAATACAATACTGTATATTTACCAATGGTAGCTAAATCCATACTTATGGACAGAAAACTCCCAAAGGTTCTCTTCCCTTCTGGTGCAAAATTACTCAATGTACTATATTTCTGATGTATCAAAATAATGAACTCCGTTTCATGACAATTTGGAACAGGGTGATGATTTGATATATTAATCCTGACCTACACAAGTTGACTAACATAAGTTTTATTTAATTTTTATGCTACAGTTCCACACCATTAAAAACAGAATGATTAAGTCCATACATTAGATGTCCCTTATCTGAATCACTTGGGCTGACTTCCGTGAGTCATTTGAGAGCAATCCATTAATGTATCTATTTGGTAATGACTGAAGGAGCAAAAGTATTTCCCCTGGTCATACTATCTTATTATGGTCACCATGGAAGAAGGTTTTCCAACTCATGCATATTATCCTCTTTCATCACTTCATTTAAGTTTTCCAACTTGTCACTGAAATTACTCTTGAACTTGGCAAATTAAATGTAAATTTGTCCTGCATGTGTTTGACCAAGTATTTTCATACAGATTTTAATCATTACTAATGATATCTTTGATAAGTATTATATATGTTTATAATAAGTTTCAGGCTTTATTCAAAAATGTTCATATTAAATCATAGGTAGTTTTAAGGGATTTATATTTGTATTGGTAAACATTCGAAATAAGGTATAATTTTAGGTGGGTTTAATTTAATGTTTCTGTGTCTAGAAGGACCCTAAATTAGATTTATGCTGGACAAAGGTATTTGATGTGTGGGGATTGGTTTCAGTTTCAACTGGGATTCTATTGTGATAGAGAGAGTTATGGCATTAAGAATAAATATAGTTGCTTCGCAACTAGAGGCCCTTGTAAGGGAAATGTACTTTCCTTTTTTCTACAGCTGGAAGCCACAGAAGTTGGGGACAAGCAGTTAGAGAGGGAACATCTCTCTCAGCTTTGCTAAAAGAAAAAACATACAATGGACTAATGGTCAAGAATGCCAGTGCCAGAAATCTAAAGGACACCTACTTTAGGAAACTAAAGAAATGAAGAGGAGTTTCCAGGGAGCCAGAAGTTAAAGGAAGAAAGAAAAACTGGAAGCAGAACATGATACTGTTCATTTTAAGTCACAGACCTGTAAAGGAATTGAGTAGTGAGAAATCAGGGCCGGGATTCTCCCCTACCCGGCGGGGCAGGGGGTCCTGGCGTGATGGAGTGGCGTGAACCACTCCGGCGTCATTCCGCCCCAAAGGTGCGGATTTCTCCGCACCTTTAGCGGCCAAGCCCTCATCGTGAGCGGCTAGGCGGGTGCCGGAGTGCTTGGCGCGCCACCGACCGGTGGGAAAGGCCTTTGGCCGAAAGGACTTCGCCGGGCAGCGGAAGTCCGCGCTTGCGCGGGAGCGTCAGTGGCTGCTGACATCATCCCCGCGCATGCGCAGTGGGGGGGGTCTCTTCCACATCGGCCATGGTGAAGACTGTGGCCGAGGCGGAGGGTATCGAGTGCCCCCATGGCACAGGCCCTCCCGCGGATCGGTGGGCCCCGATTGTGGGCCAGGCCACCGTGGGGGCACCCCCGGGGGCCAGATCACCCCGTACCCCCCCCCAGGACCCCGGGAAGAGAGGTGATTTGATTCTGGCCGGCGGGACAGGCATTCCAACAGCTGGACTTCGGCCCATTGCGGGCCGGAGAATCGCTGGGGAGGGGGCTCGCCGAGCGGCGTGACGTGATTCCCGGCCCCGAATTCGGCAACCGGCGGGGGCGGGATTCACGCCAGCCCCCGGCGATTCTCCAACCCCCCCCCCCACCACGGGCTTGTCACCCCCTGCACACATGGGCATTACCCCCCTCTCCCAGTGAGGATACCCTGCTATGGGGTTGCTGAGGGTCACCCTTTCAGGCCGTCCCACACCCACCTTTGTCCTCCCCCTTTCTTGGACCACCACCCTGCACTCACCAACAATCTGGAGGCCACCCATGCCCACCCTTCAAGCCGCACTCTCCATTCGCCCCCTCATCCCTCCTCTCATGGGCATCACTCTCCTCAGGCCTGGACCTTGGCAGTGCCACCCTGGCACCCTGGTATTTACATGCTAGCACCCTCTCGGTGTACCTGCCAGCCTAGCAGTGCCAAGGTGCCAGCTGGGCAGTGCCAAGGTGTCTGTGTGCCAGGGGAGGGCCAGGGTACCACCCTGCCCTGTCCTTGACCACCTGGGGGCCTCCAATACCCTGTGAGACCCCCCAGTTGCTGTTCCACCTAGTCCTTGTTTGTGTGGACCAGTACTAATCACGGGACCACTCGGTGGCGAGCCCATTAGACCCCAGGAGGCAGTTAGACTGGGCGACAATCTCGTTAATGAGATGGAGATTGTCCTTGATTGGTGATTATTGTTTTCTCGCCGTGCCTAGGCGAGTTCTGGAATCTGCCAATAGAAGCGAGCCAGTTCAATCGCAAACCACTTGGCAGCTGGCGAGGGTCCCGATTTAGGCTCCTCCTAGGATCAAAGCGGCTCGCATGGATTCTTGACAGGTGCAAACAAGGCCGTTAAATTGTTGCTTGTGTTTCTAACTAGAAACAAAAAGTTCTGTTCTATCATTTTACTCCTATCTTTAGCTATAATGCAAGGTATATTCGAGACAACATATCTCACTATAAGCACAGATAAAATGCGGCATTTAGTTTTAAAATATTATGGTGACAATTCCACTTCAGCAAGCAATACGAAATAATATAAATGCATCCTCATTGTTTGAACATGTTTTGGCATTTCAGTCAAATCCCAGAAATGGCCAAAAATTCAAAGTCCTGTCCCTGAATCTGGCATTTCTCATCTTCACAGGAACCAAACTGGACTTGGGCTGGGGTTCATACAATTGTGAATTGTGGAAACAGCTGACCATTAAAATCATCAGCCGCCTCTACTCACTTCCACTTTTTGAACTCGAGCTGCATAAACCATGGAGTGTGCTGACTAGAACAGGTGAGAGGATGTCTGAACTTGGTGGATTTTTTGCAACGCCAGATACCTCTGTGAGGAGGTAAGGTACCACTTTGTATAGGTCCCTGGGATACCTTTGGTAGAGATAAGGAACCCTTTGCAATTGTTAGCATTAAACACGATTGTGCACTTTTAATGCGGAACTGTCAATTGTAAAGGAACGTCCAGGAACTGTCAAGCTGTCAAGCAACAGTCAGGTTGTCTACATGCTGTCCAGGAAGTGTCAAAGCTGTCCAAAGTGCATCAAAGATGCTCAAGAAGTATCCGAGAACACTAGGTGACTTGGCATGGAGACGATAAGGGGAAAAGGTGATCGGTGGAAGCATGGGTTGACATGAGTTGGCACTAAGTTAGCATAGGGGATATGAGCGGCCATGGGATTGTGTAGAGAGATATGGATTGTTATTGGGGCATGAGGAGCCATGGGATGTGAGTAGAAGGTTGGCATGAGCATCTGAGTGGCCATGGTGGTGGATGGGTGTGTATGAGTTGGCATGGACGAGGCGTACGGTGTGTGTGTGGGCGAGGGGGAGTGTTGGAGGGATGTTTTGGTTTTATATCTTTATTTAATTTGTTTAAACACAGTACAGGAACATAGAAGCAGGCCTTGTACCCAGCCCACCTCTGCACTGGGAAGCCTTGGCACTCTCTCTGGGGCTGCCTCCGTCGACTACTATTTCAGCCTGCCTCCCTGACTGAAAATCCAAGCTGCCAATGCCAATTTTTAAAGGTCAGGTTTGCCAAGCCAGGAAATCTTCCGAAACTGTGCACCCAGCCCAGGGACAGTTCTGTCTCCTTCAAGAGTTTCATCACAGCTTTCACAGACCTTGGAAGCAGTAATTGGCTGGACACCAAGCACTTTATTACCAACGACTTTGCTTTATTAAAATAACATTTAACTATTTATCTTTAATTTAGATCCTGCAGGAGTCACTGAAGAAGTTAAGGTTGATGAAAAAAGCAAAATAATTTTCTTCAGACAAAACTTACTTGAGTGATTAAAGAATTGACAACTTACAATGTGACACGAGTCAATTATCAAATCTACACTCCAAGTGAAGTTGAAATTGTGATTGTAGATCAAATCTATTATTTAAAAAAACATATACTCCTGCTTTTGGATTTTATAATTATATCAGAGTTGGAAATTTGGCATTTTCAATTCATTTCAATATCTATATGAGACCCTGCCGTTCCTTTGCCTGTCTTTTCATTTTATGCTTAGCTATTCATCAATTTCTTTACAGTGCATAAACAATTTAACTAGATCAATATCAAAATCTCTCCGTACTTTCTGTGCAAATTGGAAATCAAAAAATGGAAAATACAAGTTAAAGATGCTAATGTTATTTAATAATATTATATGGAGCCTGATGACTACCTTGGGTGGATCACAAGAAGGGACACTGTAATCTAAATTGAAAGTTCTCATGACATCATGAACGGGAGAGCAAAGCACAAGCCATTTATAGTCATCATCTTGACCCTCAGATTAGATTATACCCTTGAAATTACTCTTCGGTATCTGTTATTATTGAGAATATAAATAAAGCTTTTACATTTTAGATGGTGTTTCATTCTGTCCTTTGGCAGATTTTAATTTGGCAGTAGCTAGCAGTGTGTGGGTGTTAGCATATATTAGACACTTAAATAATCGATTTTGAGTGTAACAGCTCAAACATTGATGGCGATATTTTCTGGTCCTTCCCACCGAAGGTGAGGCCTGCCGTGGGTTTCCCCGGCAACAGGATGGGAAAGCTGTGCAAAGGTTGGTTGACTCCGGTGGAACTGGAAAATCCTACTGGCAGGAGGGACTGTACAATTTCACCCATTGTTTGTAACTCAAACTGCAGGCATGGTAAAAGCATAACATGGACAAAGAATATTAAACTATTTAGAGTTTTCCAAACTCAGCATTGCGTTTGGAGAGATACATTTTTCTGTGAAAGTAAATTCCAAAAAGCAGTTAAAACAAACTTTCACTGTAGTAACTAAATGAAGCTTCTATTGTAAAGGTTTTGCTCTTTTTCTTCTGACATAAATATTTCTTGAACTAATTGTTGAGTATTCAGCTTCTATGATGACACTATTACATAGTACTTCAAAACGGAATCAAATTTCTTTTTGAAAGTTCAGATGGTTGTTACTAAAAGCTCACACAATAACAAATGTAAAATTGTCCATGGGCAGAATTCTCCGATCGTTCAGATTGGCAGGATTCTCTGGTCCCGCCTGCAATGCCCCCCCTCCCACGGGTTTCCCAGCGGCGTGGGGTGGCTTAATTGAAAAACACCACTGCCAGCGACGGGAGCAGAGAACCTTGCCACCAGCGAATGGCGCGCTGCCTCCAGTCGCTGAGAAACATGTGGCTGGGAAGCCGGAGAATCCTGTTGCACGAATCGGCACCTTGTGCATGGCTTTAGGACATAATTGATTATTTCTTTACGTGGTGTTTAAAAAGAACCCTTAATATATTTAAGAATTGAGTGTGGTTTCATTAATATAGTTGTAAATAGGATTATCACAGAAAAATAAGCATTTTTGATCAGAGCTTCTAGTCCCCCACCCGAGTAAAATGTGTAAAGGTCACCAGAGTCCACTCTCCCCCTTGAGATCTGACTGGTGGTGATTTAACCTGAGGGTCACCAGATTTCAGATGAGGGGACAGATTAACCACAGCAAATAACCACAGCCAATACGGGAATTGAATGCGCTGTTGGCATCGCTCCGCATCATGAACCAACCTCCAGCCAACTGAGCTCACCAACCCGCAGTAGAAGGTGTCGTGGCACAGTGGGTATTTTCCTGTCTCTGAATCAGAAGCTCTGAGTTCAAGTGCCAGACCAGGGCAGAATTTCACACCTTCTGCTGTTGGCCACCTGAATAACCCAATTTTAAATAACTGAAAGTGATTATGAAAAACTATACAGAACCATTTATAGTTTTCATTGGTGTCTGCTTTTCAGTAAAATTGAATATTTCTTAATGTTAAAAAAAAATCTAACATTCTCTTCTCCCTTGGTGCTCTTGTGCCCTAAAATGATTAATTTTAAGACCCTCTTTAAAGGCCTGCCAACAGGCACAATTAGAGAAAATTTGGTATGGTAATTAATTCGATAGAGAGGTGTGGACAGTTTTGAAGATAGGGCTGGCTTCCAGAGCATTGTATTTTAAACCAGTGCAAAAGTTTGTGGAAACTCACTTTGCGCTGGACATAATTTGCTCTTGAAATTCTTTGAACTGTGCGCTGGTTTGAACAATTTCCAGCGCGAACTGACAGAACCTTTACCCCATAGTGTATGGAGACTCTGACCATCCAATCACGCACAAAGGTACAGTGACTTTGACAATTCACTTCTTGATATTAATAAGAAGTCTGACAATTTCTACATTTCACCAGCTACATTTTGTAATGGCAAACAACGTCAATTATAATTTATTTTCACAGATGATACAGAAGTAAATCAAAGCAACAGACAACACTCATTAGTGCAACATTAGCAGCAATTCCCTGTTAATCTCTGTTTCTTTCATACAAAATCTGATTGGTTACAAAGAAAATCGTTTGGGTATTTCCTGATACATTTACCGCCGAAAGCTCTTTCGAACTTTACATTTCTGATGTAAAACTTAGAGCAGTCATTTGAATTTGCTCTTTCAAAAAAAAAAATCTGTAAACAATTTCTTGCAATACTATTCTAGCGAATAATTAGCTGGAAGGCCAAACAAAGCAATCTTACAGATGATGCGCTGCACAGAGGACGACTCTGCTTCCAGAGGTTGTTTATTTTTGATCCCTAACTACACACATAACTGATTGCCAAACAGCAATGAGAAATTGCTGCAAACTAACAACTGTATAAACAACACTTTAATCTATTAAAACATACAAATCCATCAGGTCATCATTAGCAACAGGATCTGCTTCAAAAATCATTGAACCTTCCATTCTTACTTAACAGAGTATAATTAGTCGGATAAATCCCATACTTTTCAAGGTACTATTTGATCTGACAAGAACCCTTTCCTATTCTAATCCCCAATCAGAAACACAGCGTTGCAATCTACATGGAAATGGTAACAATTTATTTGAAACAATTTGTTAAAGTTAACACAATTGAGACTGTTCATGATATTATCAAAGCACAATTGCTGGACTGAAATGAGCTCAGCATAAAATAAACAATGAAATATCTTTGCAACAAAGAATGCCAACCCCACGAATGGGCAGTAATAAGAATGCGGGAAAGGTGCCTTTCAGTGATTTTGCCAGACAAATAAATTCTGGCATTCGAAGAGAAATAAATCAATTGTACCAACCTGCCAGGCAGTAACTGGTCTAATCAGCAAACCTGATCTCAATTTTCAACGTTTAATAAGCAACACAATATAAACTTATAAAAATGATGATGGACTAATAAAAATTGAAGAGGATGAATAGCAGAACAATTCCAAAAAGGTGCATTTTGCAGAAATGTTCACATAATAGCGATAGCCTGTACATGCACCGAATTCATAAAGACAGTCCAACATATATCCTAGTTTTAAGAGCGTTTAAACAGCTTTCATAACCAGATAAAACTATGGCAGAGAATCACACATAATAGACAGTTACACAGTACATATTAAGATCCAACTATGAATCATTGGAAGAACTGAACATGATAAAGATGAATAGCCAAACAACTAAGACATCAAACAGTGAACCGATATCACAAATAAAGTCACCAGCACTACTTACTGTCAGAAATATAGCACATCTGAGAGCTAAATTAACGGGGACTAAATAAAAAGATTCTGACTCATTCTGAAGGATGATGAAATAATGCAAATACCAAAAGTTAAGCATAATTGTACAATAAATCGATATACTGGATCATAGGTACAGATTACAGCTTACTAAGTGAGGGTAACTTCTGAAATGCCTTCATGCATGCGCAATCTGGTGATTTATTTTATACAACAGACAGTCTCCTTAATGAAGCCCAATCACTCCAACAATAGGTGGAAGGCAGACTTTAATGCAAACTCATCATACAATTTAATTAGTCTGAAGCAACGTTTTGTAACTATAATGAGCATTCTATAAATGGAGTAAATTTTTGAAATGTCTTATTTCCAGATCAAATCCGTCCACTGGCTTGTATCCTTGTATCTTTCCTTTCAGTACAATAATAGTACTTTCTCAGCCACAGCTGCACCGCGCAGAAAACAGTAAAATATTATCATCTTGCTTTAACTTCCCAGGCACAGGGACTATAACGTGGGATGAAACACATGGATTCATTTGAAACACTGTCTCCCTCTTAACAGAAATGGTATTACACTGCATAGCTCTCTTGAATCAAAAGTCATGCCTACATTGCTGTCCCTTGCCAAGCAGCATTTCAGAAATTCCCTAAAGGGAGCAAACGTCCCTGCAATATCCACTTATCAGTCACAAAAAACAACAGAGCCAGGGGATGCTTGCGCTAAATTGTGAGCACACTTCTTGCTATCTAACAATCAACTTTGTACACAAACCGTGAAGCAGGGGACAGTGAAGAAAAAGACACTTGCTGCCAACTCACCATCCACCACGTCTTGGCTGACATGTCATAGCACAGCTGCCATTTGATGGAGCTGTCAGATGCCTTCCCAGCCATTATGTTGCCAGCAACCTTCATGTGATGCAGCTTACAAAAGATAAGAAGCCTAATCGAGAAAACATATGCAGCGGCATGTTAAGGCCAATGTAAGGCAATCCTTATCTCGCTGCATCATGGGTAGAGACGCTTTGCCCCTAATAACCCAATCTTGCAGCTGTATTAACAAGCATATTAGGTTTTCTTAAGCTGCAATTGCTAGAAAGTGGGAGCTTCCACTACGATCTAGTGGGTGGCTACATGGGTTAGGAGGCAGTCCAGTTTTATTTGCATATTCTCGGTTCCACGCATTCCACTCGGGAATGGTTACCCCAATTGCACTTAGCGTTTATCATCAAAAGATATTTTATGACTGATCTAGATTTCAGTGGTTTGCTCAACTTGTGACTGGGACAGCCCTGTTTCTGTGCTCTACACATGGGCCAGAACACACAGGTTGTGCAGACTGCTGGGAGGGAGCCGAACTTGCCACAGGCTATGACTTCTCACCCCATAACACCAGATGGAACTGGTTAAGGCTTTATTCCACATTTTGTTTTCACTATCTTACTGGGAAAAAAAAGAGAAAAAGGAACTCATTATCCCTGTAGTGAATTTATTCTGCACGTGTTTTACTATGCCGAAATTGAACAGACCCTTTCATATCCGGCAGCAGCCTGCATTACAAGTGCAACTGAACTTTTAGGCTTGCTTTCAAACTATCATATGTTTTGGGTTTTCTTTATTGCCTCTGACGGGACAGTTATCTATAGTGAGGCTTGTCTTTGCCAGCAGTGATATAAACTGTTCAAAAATGTGTGAGGCTGCCAAATTTCCACATTTTGTATCTGTTAATCTGTGCAAATACAAAAGTTGGCATTGGATATTCATACTAAGGCCATTTATTCCCCTTCCTCTGATGGAATGTTTGTTTTGTTTCTGTGAGAAGATCCCTCATATTTTTGGAATTGGAGCAGTGCTTCATGATTTATTAATTAGAGGTCATTGTCTTCCAGGATACTACCCAATCTTTCGTGATTTATGTTATAATGCAATTACCATCGTTTAAAGAAAAATTAACAATAAAACATGATTAGTGATACCCCATTTGTCTTCAAAAATGTCTATTTATGATCTCAACTGTTCCCTTAAATCCCAGCTTGATTCCAATCTAGTCCTTCCCAGATATTGTTCACCCATCAGGAATGTATCTTTTTAGCTAACTTTCCAAAAATACTTTTTGTTACAAAACAATCAACAATCTGATAGCAGTGCGGAGCAATATTTCATAGATTGGACCTCTGCATTCATGAGCATGTTATTGAGGCTTTTTAATGAGTGGAATCGGTTCCAATCCCCACTGAGGTTCTGTTTGTACAGGTGTGTTTCTAAAAAAAAGAAATACGCATTTTATTTGTACAACTACATTGATGACTACTAGAATGAGGGGCCTCATCCAGAAGGAGGCGCTATATTTGAAATACTCTTGGGTATTTTTACATTTCTATTCTTTTCTTTCTGGTATTGTGCCTCTAGGTAGGTGGGTCAGCTCGGTTGTCTAGGCAGCTAGCATGTGGATCAGAGTAACGATACCCATTCTAGCTGAGGCAGATTAGATCATGCCTCGGTAACCTACTCATGCTAAAACCATGGCACTTTTGCCATGGAAAATAATCACTGAGGACCTGCTTTTAGGCAGAGAACTCAAGAGGAGGAAGAAGAAGATGGTACCTGTATTTGCGTTATGCCGTTTCTGCATGGTGGAGGAGGGGGTTGGAGGACGTATCTAGTGAAGGTGTGTGATGTCACAGGTATCAGGCTCAGTTCTAATTTATTTTTAGTTCATTCATGAGATGTGAGCGTCACTGTCTAGGCCAGCATTTATTGCCCACCCCTACTTGCTCTTGAGAAGGTGGTGGTTGCCTTCTTGAACTGTTGCAGTCCCTTGTTGTTCAATAGCTATCACTTCCTCAATGCAAGCATGCCACTTGAATGATGTATTAGAAGTCTTCGGAAGGGAAAGGAGAAAAGATAAGTAAAAACTGGGAATATAATGTTCTACTAAACGTACCCCATTGAAAGGTTCTGTAAATTGATTTAAGTTTAAGTGATATCACATCTCAAAAAGTAGCATAGAATATATAAACAAAAACTATCTTATTCGAAACCCAAAACAATTCATATTATTTATTTCTGGGGAAACATCTATTTGGTTAACTGGCCCAGTAGTGGGTAAAGGAATCACTTGGTGTAATGTGGAGATTGTCCCCACTTGGTTTCTACCATTAACATGTCATTGAATAATGTAGAGATTGTCTCCACATCGTTTCTACCATTAACATGTCATTTGTGACAATGAAAAATAAACATTTGACTTGAAGTTCACCAGCAGTTTTTACTGAATGAAATATTACAACTGTTCTGCATAATTGTAAATGGACATAAGTGTTTAATATGTGGAACATGGTATGCAGGTCAAAACATATATTAAAGATATGGAAAAAATGTTGATGATATGTCTGTTATGGATGAAGCATTCTGATTAACTCAAATCCCTTGCTTACTAAAAGAAAACTCTCTATGAAGTTGTCATTACTACAGAAGCACAGCCATTGAATAAATGGTGGTCATCACAAAGACAAGGAATTATAAATCGCGTTCAAAAACTCTTCAAGTCCAATGGGTGTCCATCTTGGTTCACCACACATTTCCGCCTCAAACAATACTTTCCTATGGAGCTAATCAGTATGTTACATATGCTCTGTGAGTTACACCTGCACAAACTGGGCTATCTTTTGGAGGAGAGGGAGGGGGGGATCGGAGTTTGAGTTCTGCCCCTGGGATTCCAGGTAGCTTTAGCTCCTGTAGGTAAATTTTGTGTATGATGGAGATATGCTCCTTTAGTGTACATGCCTCTCCTTTCTATTCCAGTGCAGAGGCTATTATCGAGTCTGCACTGACCCTCTGAAAGAGCACTCTTCCATGGCTCCTCCCCAACTCAATCTCCGTAACCTCGCGCATTGATCATACTTAACTTGCACATCTTTAGACCGTGGGAGTAAACCGTAGCACCTGAAAGAAACCCACGCAGACACGGGGAGAATATGCAAATTCCACACAGTCACCCAAGACTGGATTCAAACCTTGGGCCCCTGACCCTGTGAGGCAGCAGTGCTAACCACTGTGCCACCGTGCCGCTCCTTCTGAACTACTAAGCAAGGAGTCAGGAGGGCTAGAAGGGGTCACGAAAAGTCATTGGCAAATAGGGTTAAGGAAAATCCCAAGGCTTTTTACACGTACATAAAAAGCAAGAGGATAGCCAGGGAAAGGGTTGGCCCACTGAAGGATAGGCAAGGGAATCTATGTGTGGAGCCAGAGGAAATGGGCGAGGTACTAAATGAATACTTTGCATCAGTATTCACCAAAGAGAAGAAATTGGTAGATGTTGAGTCTGGAGAAGGGTGTGTAGATAGCCTGCGTCACATTGAGATCCAAAAAGACGAGGTGTTGGGTGTCTTAAAAAATATTAAGGTAGATAAGTCCCCAGGGTCTGATGGGATCTACCCCAGAATACTGAAGGAGGCTGGAGAGGAAATTGCTGAGGCCTTGTCAGAAATCTTTGGATCCTCATTGTCTTCTGGTGATGTCCCGGAGGACTGGAGAATAGCCAATGTTGTTCCTCTGTTTAAGAAGGGTAGCAAGGATAATCCAGGGAACTACAGGCCGGTGAGCCTTACTTCAGTGGTAGGGAAATTACTGGAGAGAATTCTTCGAGACAGGATCTACTCCCATTTGGAAGCAAATGGACGTATTAGTGAGAGGCAGCATGGTTTTGTGAAGGGGAGGTCGTGTCTCACTAACTTGATAGAGTTTTTCGAGGAGGTCACAAAGATGATTGATGCAGGTAGGGCAGTGGATGTTGTCTATATGGACTTCAGTAAGGCCTTTGACAAGGTCCCTCATGGTAGACTAGTACAAAAGGTCAAGTCACACGGGATCAGGGGTGAACTGGCAAGGTGGATACAGAACTGGCTAGGTCATAGAAGGCAGAGAGTAGCAATGGACGGATGCTTTTCTAATTGGAGGGCTGTGACCAGTGGTGTTCCACAGGGATCAGTGCTGGGACCTTTGCTGTTTGTAGTATATATAAATGATTTGGAGGAAAATGTAACTGGTCTGATTAGTAAGTTTGCAGACGACACAAAGGTTGGTGGAATTGCGGATAGCGATGAGGACTGTCAGAGGATACAGCAGGATTTAGATTGTTTGGAGACGTGGGCGGAGAGATGGCAGATGGAGTTTAATCCGGACAAATGTGAGGTAATGCATTTTGGAAGGTCTAATGCAGGTAGGGAATATACAGTGAATGGTAGAACCCTCAGGAGTATTGAAAGTCAAAGAGATCTAGGAGTACAGGTCCACAGGTCACTGAAAGGGGCAACACAGGTGGAGAAGGTAGTCAAGAAGGCATACGGCATGCTTGCCTTCATTGGCCGGGGCATTGAGTATAAGAATTGGCAAGTCATGTTGCAGCTGTATAGAACCTTAGTTAGGCCACACTTGGAGTATAGTGTTCAATTCTGGTCGCCACGTGACCAGAAGGATGTGGAGGCTTTAGAGAGGGTGCAGAAGAGATTTACCAGAATGTTGCCTGGTATGGAGGGCATTAGCTATGAGGAGCGGTTGAATAAACTCGGTTTGTTCTCACTGGAAGGAAGGAGGTTGAGGGGCGACCTGATAGAGGTCTACAAAATTATGAGGGGCATAGACAGAGTGGATAGTCAGAGGCTTTTCCCCGGGGTAGAGGGGTCAATTACTAGGGGGCATAGGTTTAAGGTGAGATGGGCAAGGTTTAGAGTAGATGTACGAGGCAAGTTTTTTACACAGAGGGTAGTGGGTGCCTGGAACTCGCTACCGGAGGAGGTGGTGGAAGCAGGGACGATAGTGACATTTAAGGGGCATCTTGACAAATACATGAATAGGATGGGAATAGAGGGATACGGACCCAGGAAGTGTAGAAGATTGTAGTTTAGTCGGGCAGCATGGTCGGCATGGGCTTGGAGGGCCGAAGGGCCTGTTCCTGTGCTGTACATTTCTTTGTTCTTTGTACAAATCCCAGATTGCACTGTTACAGCTCACATTGCGTGGAGTTGAAGTAGGATGTTATTTCTTTCCATTCATCATATTAAGAAAAAAAGAAAGACGTGAACTTGTATAGTTGTTGCAAAAACATTCAACTTTATGACTCATACATTTTGGGAGTGCAATTTTTAGTTTAGGGATTTAAATTTATAAAATGTGTAACTCCTGGGTTGGGGAAGCTGCTAAAGACTTAAAGTGATTGCAATTCAAAGGGTAGCTGTGCTTATTTAACAAGGTCAGAGTTAGAAGTGGGAAAACAATAAACAATAGGTGGTCCTCTCTTCGCTTCATAATGGAGCTAGTAGTCGGTGAGATTGCAGTTGTCCCCATCACAGAGATAAATTATTCATGTATGCCCCAGAATCAGGAGGAATTTTGGAAGATGATGCAAATTAGTTTAAAATTTTAACTGGGACATCCAAGGTGTGCCATGTTGCAATGAGGATATATTGCAAGGACCTATCCTTTTTCCTGGCCGGAAGGGGGGGGGGAGTGGGGGAAGGGGGGTTATCTGCGTGCTTTTTGACATAAGCAACTAGTTGGAGTCTAGGAGCAGTTGAGAGAAGCAGGGAGAGAGAATTTACCAGCTGTAGACCAGAAGTGAGTAAGGGCTATCAGAAACAAAGGGGCTTTATAATTATATTTGGAATTACGAAGCAAGAAAGCAGCAAGATCCACATTTGATCTGAGTTCCCACAAGCATAAGATGCTTAAGTAAAATTGGGAGGTTGCAAAGTTGGATGCTGGTGGAAGGACCTCAGGAAAATTCCTTTGGGGAACTGTAGGAACATTAGCAGAATCAAAATGAATTCCTGAGAGTTATGGGACTCCTTGGTTTGGTCCCAGGGCACATGAAGGAACCCTCAAAATCCCATGAAATATATAGGAATTCCTGTGTGGAAATAAAAGTAGAAAAGGATGTGGTCTGCTGAGATTTTCAGGTTTACAATTAAGTGTTCACAAAAGATGTCTGGTTATGTTTGTAGTACTTGACTTGTTTAACTCTTATATACTAAAGATTTTTGTTTAAAATATGAAATCTTGTGGCATAATTCTTGGAAGTTCATATTTCTTCTTAAAAGTTAATGCTGTCCCTTGAGATCTGAGCATGCTGCCTTTCAGGACATTCTAAAGTACTTACACCAGTACTTTTGAAATATGGTCGCTATTGCAATGCAGGAAACACAATAGCTAATTCATACATCGTAAGGTCCCAAACACAGTAACGTGATAACGACCAGATATTGTGCTGTTGTTTATGGGCTAAATACCAAGGATAACCTCCCTGCTCTTCTTCAAACTAATAAGATGCAATTTTTTACATCCACCTTAGAAACCAGAGGGCCTTAGTTTAACATATTATCTGAAAGGAAGCGCTAACTCATACTGCACTGCAGTGTTTGTCTAGATTTTGTACTCCACTTTCTGAAGGGAGTCTTGAATCCATAACCTTGTGACTCAGAGACAAATCCACTGCCAGCTAAGCCACAGCTGATGGCAAGGCAGGGAAATTTCAGGGACCCAGATTTCGCATCAAGAACTCCCAAGGCACATACGAATAACAAAATACAAACTAAGGATCCCTATGTTCAATTTGATTCAACTTCAAACTCAGAAAACCACCCCCTACTACACCAGATTGGAATTTTTTCCATTTCCCACACAAAGCAACCTTCGACTAGTCTGAGTGAGATTTCCAAATGGTGCTGCATTTGGGATTATTTTATTCTGTTGGCTGATCAACGAATCATAAAATCATAGAATTTACATTGCAGAAGGAGGCCATTCGGCCCATCGAGTCTGCACCGGCCCTTACAAGGAGCACCGTAGTCAAGCCCACGTATCTACCCTATCCCCATAACCCAGCAACCCACACTTAAATCTTTTTGGACACTAAGGCTAATTTAGCATGGCCAATCCACCTAACCCGCACATCTTTGGACAGTGGGAGGAAACCGGAGCACCCGGAGGAAAACCACGCAGACACGGGGAGAACGTGCAGACTCCGCACAGAAAGTGACCCAGCCGGGAATCGATCCTAGAGTTACAGGTAGCTGTGAGGTGCAACTGGCGGACAATTTCAGTCTGAAAAATAGATCAATTGTATTTCTTCAGTGAGTATATATTTTTTCAAAATTCAAATAAACAGAGTTTGGACTTTCATAAAGAAAACCATAATAGATCTAATAGCAATCATTTAATTCACAACACTGTCACTGGAACAAACAATGGATAATATTGTATACCGCATACACACAATTATAGATTCTTTAATTACAAAATCAACAAATAGGCCAAAGGAGGTTTTACCGGCCTCCCCGAACAGGAGCCGGAATGTGGTAACTTCATTGAAGCCTACTTGTGACAATAAATGATTATTATTATTATAAGAACTTTTACCAGTATTGGTAAAAACCTTACACAAAACCTGTTTAAAGTAATGTCAAAGACTTTAGTGTGACTGGTACATGAGTTTGGTGATGCAAAGCGCATCACTTCTAATAATAACTAATAAAGCAGAATGTATTCAAACTTAGTACAGCAATTTCACTAACTGTGAAACACTTTGGGATGTCCCGAGGTGCTACGAAAGATGCCATATTAACCTACCCTCTTTCTAGGATATATGTTTATGACACCCAACAAAGTTCTGAGTAATTACAACATTCATATTAATGATCTTGTGCAGCTGCTGTCATGTCATAATCACCCCTTTATAACTCTCTAATGCCGCGAATCATACAAATTATTTTAAAAAACGGTTTGTGGTTGCTGCCTTTACCAGCCAATATCTCTTTAGTGGGACAAAATACAATAGTCCAGATTTGTGTCTGCAGAGTGTGAATGACTCTCACTATTCATTACACTTTCATTTGCCCGTAGGCTTTCCGTATGCTTTTGCATGGGAATTTGTGGTTATTTGAAATCCAAAACAGCTCAGAGCCCTCTACAAGGGATCTGGAACATGTGTGAACAAGGCAAGCAACTGTTCATCTTCTTACTCAATCAACTTGACGAATCCTCACTGATAAACAACGGGCCTGAGTTTAACTCTGTGCAAACGGGTGGGTTTGAATGGGTTAACATCGCTCCCACAGGGTTAAAACAAGGAAGTGCAAGTTAGAATATTTAATTCAATGCCAAATCATGCATAGAAAGTGAAACAAAGAGAGGGAAATATTAATGTGAGGGAGACAGAGAGCCAGTAGAGGCAGAAAGAAAAGGGATTTGGATTTGGATTTTGTTTATTGTCACCGAGGTGCAGTGAAAAGTATTTTTCTGCGAGCAGCTCAACAGATCATTAAGTAGATGAAAATAGAATAAAAAGAAAATACATAATAGGGCAACACAAGGTACACAATGTAACTACACAACACCGACATCGGGTGAAGCATACATGGGTGTAGTGTTAATCAGGTCAGTCCATAAGAGGGTCGTTTAAGAGTCTGATAACAGAGGGGAAGAAGCTGGTTTTTAGTCTGTTCGTGTGTGTTCTCAGACTTTTGTATCTCCTGCGCGATGGAAGATGTTGGGAGAGTGGGTAAGCCTGGTGGGAGGGTTTTTTGATTATGCTGCCAGCTTTCCCCAGGCAGCAGGAGGTGTAGATGGAGTCAATGGATGGGAGGCAGGTTCGTGTGATGGACTGGGCTGTGTTCACGACTCTCTGAAGTTTCTTGCGGTTTTGGGCCGAGCAGTTGCCATACCAGGCTGTGATGCAGCCAGATAGGATGCTTTCTATGGTGCATCTGGAAAAGTTGATAAGAGTTAATGTGCACATGCTGAATTTCCTTTGTTTTCTGATGTGCTTTCTTGGTGGTAGCGTTGAAGTGGGTGGACCAGGACAGATTTTTGGAGATGTGTAACAAATATTAAGATTTCAAAATATTCTGAAAGTTCCAATAGCAATTTGCACCTGCAAAATTAAATTTTCAGGGCTAGAGACATTGTGTGGCAATGATTAGGATTTTTCAGACTACTCAAAATTAATTTACACTTGAATGGACACATCTAACCTTTTTTTGTATGCTTGTGGGTAGCCATCATATTAGTATGCCAACTTCATGCTCTTTCGTATGTTTAAAGGCTAAGTTAAACTGTTGGAGAATCAGGGAAACTCAGACACCATGGTCGGGATTCTCCGTGAACCGGTGGGGCGGGCTGCTCCGGCGCCGAGGAGTGGCGTGAATCACTCCGGCGTCGGGCCGCCCCGAAGGTGCGGAATCCAACGCACCTTCAGGGGCTAGGCCGGCGCCGGAGTGTTTTTCACTGCGCCGGCTGGCGCCGAAGGGACTCGGCCGGCCGGCGCGAGTTGGCGCATGCGCGGGACGCCAGCATGTGCTGGCATCACCCCAGCGCATGCGCAGGGGGGTTCTTCTCTGCACGGGCCATGGCGGAGGTTGACAGCGGTCAGTGCGGAGGGAAAGAGTGCCCCCATGGCACAGGCCCGCCCGCGGATCGGCCAGGCCACCGTGGGAGCCCCCCGGAGCCAGAGCCCCCCAAGCCCCCCGAGGACTCTGCAGGCCGCCCGAGGAGCCAGGTCCCGCCGGTAAGGACCTGTTGTGATTTACGCTGGAGGGACCCGCTGAAAACGGGCGGCTACTCGGCCCATCGCGGGCCGGAGAATCGCCGGGGGGGGGGCGCTGCCAGCGGCCGCGGACCGGCGCGGCGTGATTCCCACCCCCACCAAAACCCCGGCGCCGGAGAATTCGGCAGCCGGCGGAGGCAGGTTTCACGCCGCTCCCCGCCGATTCTCCGAACCCGGCGGGGGGTCGGAGAATCCTGCCCCAACTTCCTGATTTTGGCGATTCACCGTAGGTTTTTGTTTGATTTATTTCTCAAAAAGGTGAGCACTGATAGCCTCGCCACTTTTCCTACTGTAACACCTAGCCCATTAATTTACCTGAAGCACAAACCTATAAGGGTTAAACAGCAGGGGCGAAATTCTCCGTTATCGGCAGAAAGTCCGGCGATCGGCGCAAAAAACGGTGCAAATCCGACTTGCGTCACGTCGGAAAAATGGGTCGATAGTCTCCGGCCCAAATTGGGCTAGCAGCGACGTAATGGGATCCGCGCTTGCGCAGTGGTTCATAAGGCCGCGCTGCTCCCCCCCACCCGACCGGAACACCCAACCGCAACACCCGACTGGATGGCTGGCCGTCGCTCAGCCCCGAGGTTCGAGTCACGCGATGTGGAGGCGCTCCTGGACGCGGTGGAGCAGAGGATGGACGCCCTGTATCCTGGGCACGGCCGCAGAGTTGCCCCACGCCACAGCCGGTGTCTGTGGAGGGAAGTGGCAGAGGCCGTCACCGCTGTGGCCCTGACACCACGGACAGGCACCCAGTGCCACAAGAAGGTGAACGACCTCGTCAGAGCAGGCAGGGTGAGCCTCCCCCATATCCCCCCTCCCCCATATCCCCCCTCCCCCATATCCCCCCTCCCCCATATCCCCCCTCCCCCATATCCCCCCTCCCCCATATCCCCCATATCCCTCCCTCCCCATATCCCCCATATCCCCCCTCCCCAAATCCCCCATATCCCCCCTCCCCCATTTCACCCCCTCCCCCATATCCCCCTCCCCATATCCCCCTCCCCCATATCCCCCCTCCCCCATATCCCCTATAGCACCCCTCCCCATATCCCCCATATCCCCCCTCCCCCATACCCCCCTCCCCCATATCCCCCCTCCTCCATATCCCCCTCCCCATATCCCCCTCCCCATATCCCCCTCCCCCATATCCCCCCTCCCCCATATCCCCGCACCCCCATATACCTCATATCCCCCATATCCCCCCTCCCCCATAACCCCTTCCCCATATCCCCCCTCCCCCATATCCCCCATATCCCCCCTCCCCCATTTCACCCCCTCCCCCATATCCCCCCTCCCCATATCCCCTCCCCCATATCCCCCCTCCCCCATATCCCCATAGCACCCCTCCCCATATCCCCCATATCCCCCCTCCCCCATACCCCCTCCCCCATATCCCCCCTCCTCCATATCCCCCTCCCCATATCCCCCTCCCCATATCCCCCTCCCCATATCCCCCCTCCCCCATATCCCCGCACCCCCATATACCCCATATCCCCCATATCCCCCCTCCCCCATATCCCCCCTCCCCCATAACTCCCCTCCCCATATCCCCCCCTCCCCCATATCCTCCATATCCCCCCTCCCCATATCCCCATATCCCCCCTCCCCATATCCCCCCTCCCCCATATCCCCCCTCCCCATATCCCCGTAACCCCCTCCCCCATATCCCCCCTCCCCCATATCCCCCATATCCCCCCTCCCCCATATCCCCCATATCCCCCTCCCCCATATCACCCACTCCCCCATATCCCCCCTCCCCCATATCCCCCAAATCCCCCCTCCCCCATATCCCCCATATCCCCCCTCCCCATATCCCCCCTCCCCCATATCCCCCTCCCCATATCCCCCTCCCCCATATTCCCCCCTCCCCATATCCCCCCTCCCCCATATCCCCCCTCCCCCATATCCCCCTCCCCCATATCCCCCATATCCCCCCTCCCCATATCCCCCATATCCCCCCCACCCCCATATACCCCATATCCCCAAGTGAATCCAGCCCTAACCTTAACCTCTGCAATGCACGCGCAACCGATGGCGTGCATTCATATACCTGCCTAACACTGTTGCCTTTTGCCCCTGCCCCCCCCCACAGGAGAAGCGCGCACACAACAATAGGGAGCATGTGAGGACTGGAGGAGGGCCCGCTGATGAGAGGCCACTGACCGAACACGAGGAAAGGGCCCTGGAACTGGCTGGCGGACCCGAGGACCGGGAGGTTGCTGATGCAGAGGTCGGGGGCGTACTAGCGAGTGAGCCACCGACAGCCAGTCCCCATATCCCCCCTCCCCTATAACCCCCTCCCCGTATCACCTGATCACTGCCTGATGTCTAACCATGCATGCTTCATTGTGTATCGCAGGACCAAACGTCCAGGCACCCATCCCCGCAGATGCAGACCGCCCGCAGGATGCCCCTCGGAGACCACGGGAGACGGAGAGACCCGCACCCTCCAGCATGCGACGCCCGCAGGATGCCCCTCGGAGACCACGGGAGACGGAGAGACCCGCACCCTCCAGCATGCGACGCCCGCAGGATGCCCCTCGGAGACCACGGGAGACGGAGAGACCCGGACCCTCCAGCATGCGACGCCCGCAGGATGCCCCTTGGAGACCACGGGAGACGGAGAGACCCGGACCCTCCAGCATGCGACGCCCGCAGGATGCCCCTCGGAGACCACGGGACACGGAGAGACCCGGACCCTCCAGCATGCGACGCCCGCAGGATGCCCCTCGGAGACCACGGGAGACAGAGAGACCCGGACCCTCCAGCATGCGACGCCCGAAGGATACCACTCGCACACCACGGGAGACGGAGAGACCTGGAGCAACAGGGAGATGACACCCCCGTCACGTGCGGGAGCGACCACCCAGCGACGAGGGGGGCAGCCACCGGCCCCCGTCACATCCGAGCCAGGACACCACTACCCAGGACACCACTACCCAGGACACCACTACCCAGGACACCCCTACCCGGGACAGCGCTACCCAGGAAGACGAAATACCGGACAGTGACTCAGAGTGGATGGGTGGAGACGAACCCCCACCCCAAAGTGCCATGGACTCAGAGTGGGACGAAGAGCACGACACAACGTCACTGCTGTCACCAACACCCTCCACCATCGCAGAAACACTCACCACGGTTGGGCACTTTAGTGATGAGGCGTCTGGTACACTCACTGGTGCGCACAACACAGCCGTCCCGGTACAGCAGGTGGAGGTAGGAGCAGCAGAGGGACCGGGCGGTCGGAGGGCAGCCCAGCCCAAGCGAACATCTGCCGCCCAGATGGATCCCGGGTTCCTGCAGTTACCACACCCACACATAGATCCGATGCAACCACCGACCCGGAGACGAGCGAAGAGGGTGACGGGCGGCTTGCGGTGGCTGCGGTCGCAGGTGGAGGAGTCCACCCGCGTCCAGGAGCTGGGAGTGGTGCCGGTCTTGCGTGCCACCCAGGCTGACACCGCACGGGTGGCGTCCGCGGTGGAGGCAATGGGTGCGACGGTGTCAGACATGGGGAACGGTTTGCGAGGCCTGGGGCCTTCCGTGCAGGCGGCATCTGTGGCCCAGGAAATGGCTGCCCTCTCACAGGAGGCCATGAGCCAGTGCCAGCGCCAGATGGCAGAGGAGCTCAACGCCATAGCCCAGTCATTGCAGGCCATGGCCCAGTCTCAGCAGGCCACGGCCCAGTCTCTGCAGGCCATGGCCCAGTCTCTGCAGGCCATCGCTGAGGGCATCGGCGCCAGTGGCCATGTGCGAGCCGGCGTCGCACTGTCACAGACAGGGTTTGCCAACCCCCTGGGCTCCATGGCTGCAAACCTGCAGACCCCTGTCGATACCAGCACGGGCCTCCAGGACTGGCAGCACCAGATGTCGGGGGGGCGTCGGATGGCCAGTCCCCCACCCATGTAGAGGCCTGGGGGCCATCGGGCACCCCGAGGGAGGAGGAGGTGGTGTGGTCCGTCCCGGCTCCCTCTGTAGGGGAGGTCCCGGTACACCGCGACACCACGGACTCCCCCCCTTCCTTCCCAGGTGCATCGGGTGGGCAACGGGCAGGACAGGCTGGCAGCTCGCCATCCCAGTCACCCGGGCCGCAGCCTGGCCCATCTAGGCCAGGACGCCCCAGGAAACGGCCGCCAAAGGGATCCAGTGTCAGAGGGCAGGAATCACAGGAGTCCACCTCCAGTTCTGCTGTACCGTCTGGGGAACCACGTAGACGTAGTCAAAGGGCCCATAAGGCCAAACAATTAGACACTGAGTAAGTTGGCACGGGTGCAGGGCACAGATGAGTTTTAGGGGCTAGGGCACGTGCATGAACTCCTTTGGTTATTAAAGTCAATGTTACACCTACCGAAGCTGCCTTTGTGCTCTGTCCAAAGTGTGCGGGGGTGTCATGTACGTTGAGCGCAAGTGTGTGTGTGAGGGGTGGTCTTACCTCAGCCCCAGGTGAGTCTGCCCCCTTCCCCCTGGGCCGCCATCAACATCCCCCGGGCAGAGGACGGGACCGTGCGCTGCAGTGTCACAGCCGCATGCAGGGATGGTCCGGGTGGATGGTGGTACTGTGGCCATGGGTCAGACATAGTCCAACGATGTAGAGCCAGGAGCTCATCGCAGGGCGTGTTGTCATCATCCTCCATGGCCTGCGATAGACACGCGTCCACCCGCAACTGTGTGAGCCCGGCCCGTTGTGCCGCAGGTGGATCGGCAATGGGGGGGGGGGCGGTGGTGTGCATGTGGGTGGGGTGGGTGGGGTTGGGGAGGGGGGTGAGGGTGCTGGGTGGGTGGATGGGTGGGGGGTGTGGGTGGTCGGCTGTTGCCATGGTGTGCGGTCTGTGGCCATACTACCCGATTCCCACGCCCATCTAGTCAGTGAAGCGGGCGTCTATCAGTCTGTCCCGTGCCCGCTGGGCCAGCCGGTAATGGTGGACAGCCACCCGCCTGTGTCTACCCCGTCTGCCCTGACCATTGCCCCCATCCCCCTCATCTGGGGAGGACTGGGCCTCTTCCTGCTGCTCCTCCACTCCGCCCTCCTCTGCCTGCGGCACATCGCCCCTCTGCTGGGCTATGTTGTGCAGGACGCAGCACACCAGAATGATGCGGCCGACCCTATCTGACCGATACTGGAGGGCGCCCCCAGAGAGGTCCAGGCACCTGAAACGCATCTTCAGCACGCCAAAGCACCTCTCGATCACTCCCCTTGTCGCTATATGGGCATCATTGTAGCGGTTCTCCGCCTCATTGCGTGGCCTCCGTATAGGCGTCATCAGCCACGATCGCAATGGGTAGCCCCTGTCGCCCAGCAACCAGCCCCTCAGCCGGGGATGGCGTCCCTCGTACATGCCGGGGATGGATGACCGCGACAACACGAATGAGTCGTGTACACTGCCTGGGTGACGGGCGCAGACGTGCAGGATCATCATGCGGTGGTCGCAGACCACCTGTACGTTCATCGAATAGGTCCCCTTCCTATTAGTGAACATGGCCCTGTTATCTGCAGGTGGCCGCACGGCGACGTGCATCCCATCGATCGCGCCCTGGACCATGGGGAACCCGGCCACAGCAGAGAAGCCCACGGCCCGGGCATCTTGGCTGGCCCGGTCCACGGGGAAGCGGATGTAGTGGTGCGCCATGGCATATAGGGCATCTGTCGCTGCCCGGATGCACCGGTGCACCGATGTCTGCGATATGCCGGACAGGTCCCCACTCGGTGCCTGGAATGACCCCGTTGCATAAAAGTTCAGGGCCACCGTAACCTTGACGGACACGGGGAGAGGGTGTCCCCCGCCAGTGCCACGCGGTGACAGGTGTGCCAGCAGGTGGCAGATGTGTGCCACGGTTTCCCGGCTCATCCGGAGTCTCCTCCTGCATTCCCGGCCCGTGAGGTCCTGGTATGACTGCCGGGGCCGGTACACACGGGGCGCCCTCGGGTGCCTCCGTGCCGTGGGGCCGCGACGTCCTCCTCCCCCTCCTCGTCCTGTCGGTCAGGTGTCCCTCCAGCCTGGGCGGCTGCCGCCTGCCCCTCTGCGGCAGCCTGCGCCGCCTCTCTGGCACGCTCCTCCTCCTCCTCCTCATCCAGGGCAACATAGACATGAGCGGCTGCCACCACGGCGGCCAACATCGCTGGATGATCTGAAAACATGACGGCCTGGTGGGGGGGAGGGGAATGACGACATGTCATCATTGCCCATATCCCCTCCTCCCCCCAGCCAGGTGGCATGGACCGCATGGGTCCAACTGTTGGAGGCTGGCACCTGGCCAGGTGGACCAACTCACTTGCCCTCCCATCCCCCTCCTCGGCACGGACCCCCCCCCAACCTCCACCCTAGCACGGACCCCCCCCAACCCCCAACCTCCACCCCGGCACGGACCCCCCCCCCAACCCCCAACCTCCACCACGGCACGGCACGGACCCCACCCAACCTCAACCCCAGCACGGACCCCCCCCCCAATCTCCACCCCAGCACGGACCCCCCCCCAACCCCCAACCTCCACCCCGGCACGGCACGGACCCCCCCCAACCTCCACCCAGCACGGACCCCCCCCCAACCTCCACCCCGGCACGGCACGGACCCCCCCCCAACCTCCACCCCAGCACGGACCCCCCCCCCACCCTCCACCCCGGCACGGACCCCCCCCCCAACCTCCACCCCAGCACGGACCCCCCCCCCCAACCTCCACCCCGGCACGGCACGGACCCCCCCCAACCTCCACCCCAGCACAGACCCCCCCAACCTCCACCCCAGCACGGACCCCCCCCCCAACCTCCACCCCGGCACGGACCCCCCGCCCCCCAACCTCCACCTCGGCACGGACCCCCTTCCGGCACTCCCCCGGAGCCCAGCCTACTCTAACCACCACCCCCCCACCCCCCGCCGCACACACACACACACAACCCGAGACACACCTCTCCTCACGCAATCAGACTGCGGCCACGCCATTGCCTGCCCAGAGCCAACCCCCTAGGCCATCACTCACCTCCACGCTGGTCGGCGTGAGCCTGGAGCACCGGGTCACACCGATGAAAAGGAGGTTTGATTCACGTCGACGTGAACGGTCATCACGTCGACGGGACTTCGACCCATCCGGCAGGGAGAATATCGGCAGGCCGAAAATCGGCTGCCTTGCGCAGACCCGTGACATTCTCCGCGGCAGCGGCGCCATTAACGCCCCGCCGACTTTTCTCCCTTTGGAGACTTCGGCAACCGGCGGGGGCGGGATTCACGGCGGCCAACGGCCATTCTCCGACCCTCTGGGGGGTCGGAGAATGACGCCCCAGATTCTTCCAGTACAGAGCATAGTGCCATCTGGTGCATGTGCAAGTAAAGGAAACTAGCTTACAAGATAAATTCAGATAAAGAAGATGCCTCAACCTATTTGACCTCTTCCCTCCACATTGCCAACTCACAAGGTCACAGGATTTTGGCATAATATGGTGGATGCTGGAAAACTAAAAACTAAACAGAAATTGTGAGAAATAGTCAGCAGGGTAGCTAGCATCTGTGGATAGAAAAACAGTTAATGTTTCAATTCAATGGCTTTTCCTAAGAACTGGAAGATGTTACAGAAGTAACAGGTTTCAAGAAAGGATGGAGACAGGGAATCGGGGGCAACAGAAGGAAAGGCGATTCAGAAGGTATGTGAAAGAGTGGAAGGCAGGAGAGATTAAATAACTGATGGTCATGCAATAAAGCAAAGAGCTTGATAGTGGGACAAGTGAAAAAAGCAAATGATGGGTTTAGAGGTGTTATAAATGGCAATAGCTGAATAACTACTATCAGTTGCTCTCCAAAGTAATGGGAGCAGTAGTTATGTTTAGAAATCCTTTCAACACCGATGAACAGTGGCGGCCGTGTGTACCATCTACAAGATGCACTGCAGTAACTCGCCAAGGTTCCTTAGGCAGCACCTTCCAAACCCATGACCACTACCATCTAGCAGATACCTGGGAACCCCACCACCTGGAGGTTCCCCGCCAAGTCACTCGTTGCCTTGACTTGAAAATATATTGCCGTTCCTTCACTGTCGCCGGGTCAGAATCCTGGAACTCCTTCCCTAGCAACACTGTGGGTGTACATACACCTCAGGGCCAGCAGTGGTTCAAGTAGGCAACTCACCACCACCTTCTGAAGGGCAACTAGGGATGGGCAATAACTGCTGGCCTTGCCAGCGATGCCCGCATCTCGTAAATTAATTTTTTAAAAGTCTATGTTCAGTTCAGAAGATTGTAAAGTGTTTAATTGAAAGAGGATATGCTGTTCATGGAGCTTCTGTTAAACTCCATTGGAATAGTGAAGACGGCCCAGGGCAGACAAGTCAGAGTGGGAATAGGATAGAGGATTAAAATGGCAAGACAGCAGACTGTCAAGGCGAGATGTTCAGCAAAGTGGTCACCCAATCTGCACTTGGCATCCCTTGTGTTGGGGAGATCACATTGAGAGTAGCAAATGCAGTACAATGAATTGAAAGAAGAACAAGTACATTGTTGTTCATTTGGAAGGAGCGTTTGGGGCCTCAGTACATAAGAAGGGAGGAGGTAATGGGAAAGTGTTCTGCAAACCTGCACTTTCAAAGGAAGTGGTGTGGGAAGGGGAGGGCTATTGACAGAGTCTGATGAGTGGACCAGCATGTCACACAAGGGAATCATCTCATTGGAATGTTGACTGGAGAGGAGAGAAAATATATGTTTGATATATATGATTGTAGCATCACACTGGAGGTGGTGGGTTTGGGTAGAGGATGATCCGTTGAATGTGTAGGCTGGTGAGGTAGGAGGTGAGGACAGGAGGCATCTTGTCATTGTTCTTGGAATGGGGTGGGGTGGAAGAAAGGGTGAGCAGAAGTGCATGAAATTGTACAGAAATGGGGCGCGGGATTCTCTGATCCTGAGGCTAAGTGTTGATGCCGTCGTAAACGCCGTCGCGTTCCTCGATGGTGTCAACATGCCCTCAGGTGCAGCAATTCTGACCCATACAGGGGGCCAGCACGGCACTGGAGCGACCCACGCCGCTCCAGCTGTCGGTCCCCGGCGTCAGATGGGCGCCGCGGGTCTGCATATGCGCGGTGGCTCCCTTCCCCGTGCTGGCCCCGACGCAACATGGCGTAGGTCCCGATCACGGACCAGGCCACAGCGGAGGCCCACCCCGGGGTCGGACCGCCTTCCCCCTCCCCCCCCACCAGGTCGCCCTCGGATGCACCCACGCCGAGGTCCTGCCGGGTAAGAGCAGGTGTGAACGACGCCGGCGGAACTCGGCTTTTTTTGCGTGGCCGCTCGGCACATCCTGGGCCGAGAATTGCCGGAGGGGCCCCGTAGAGCAGCCCCCGACTGTTGCCGCGCCGACGCCAATGGCGCCGATTCTCCGCTCTCTGGAGAATCGGCGGACTGGCGTCGGGGCGGCGTGGTGCGATTCGCACCTGTCCAGGCGATTCTCCGGCCCAGCCCCTGGGTGAGAGAATCCCGCCCGGGATCTATAGACACTGAAAATCCCACCCAAAAAAGTCAACAAAGGGAAGCATTGACATGGAAAATGGGGCAAATTTTGAAAAAAAATCGTGATTGAGATCAGGGGCGTCATTCTCCGACCCCCCGCCGGGTTGGAGAATTGCCGGGGGCTGCCGTGAATCCCGCCCCCGCCGGTTGCCGAAGTCTCTGGCACCGGATATTTGGCGGGGGCGGGAATCGGGCCGCGCCGGTTGGCGGGCCCCCCTGCTCGATTCTCCGGCCCGGATGGGCCGAAGTCCCGCCGATAAATTGCCTGTCCCGCCGACGTGGATTAAACCACCTTTTGAACAGCGGGACAAGGCGGCGTGGGCGGGCTCCGAGGTCCTGGGGGGGGCGCAGGGTGATCTGGCCCCGGGGGGTGCCCCCACGGTGGCCTGGCCCGCGATCGGGGCCCACCGATCCGCGGGCGGGCCTGTGCCGTGAGGGCACTCTTTCCCTTCTGCCTCCGCCACGGTCTCCACCATGGCGGAGGCGGAAGAGACTCCCTCCACTGCACATGCGTGGGAAACTGTCAGCGGCCGCTGACGCTCCCGCGCGTGCACCGCCCGGGGATGTCATTTCCGCGCCAGCTGGCGGGGCAACAAAGGCCGTTTCCGCCAGCTGGCAGGGCGGAAATTCCTCCGGCGTCGGCCTAGCCCCTCAATGTTGGGGCTCGGCCCCCAAAGATGTGGAGCATTCCGGACCTTTGGGGCGGCGCGATGCCTGTCTGATTGGCGTCGTTTTGGGCGCCAGTCGGCGGACATCGCGCCGTTTCGGGAGAATTTCACCCCAGAGATGTGCAGACCTGCAATTTGATACAATTGGTCAAAATTCAATGTGGTGTACTAACCTCAAACCTGGGGCGAAATTCTCCCCCAACGGCGCGATGTCCGCCGACTGGCGCCAAACACGGCGCCAATTAGACGGGCATCGCGCCGGCCCAAAGGTGTGGAATGCTCCGCATCTTTGGCGGCCTAGCCCCAACATTGAGGGGCTAGGCCGACGCCGGAGGGATTTCCGCCCCGCCAGCTGGCGGAAATGGCGTTTGTTGTCCCGCCAGCTGGCGCGGAAATGCGGCGCATGCGCGGGAGCGTCAGCGGCCGCTGTCAGTTTCCCGCGCATGCGCATTGGGAAGAGTCTCTTCCGCCTCCGCCATGGTGGAGGCCGTGGCGGAGGCGGAAGGGAAAGAGTGCCCCCACGGCACAGGCCCGCCCGCGGATCGGTGGGCCCCGATCGCGGGCCAGGCCACCGTGGGGGCCCCCCCCAGGGCCAGATCGCCCCGCGTCCCCCCCAGGACCCCGGAGCCCGCCCACGCCGCCTGGTCCCGCCGGTAAATACCAGGTTTGATTTACGCCGGCGTGACAGGCAATTTCTGGGCGGGACTTCGGCCCATTCGGGCCGGAGAATCCAGCGGGGGGCCCCGCCAACCGGCGTGGCCCGATTCCCGCCCCCGCCCAATCTCCGGTACCGGAGACTTCGGCGGGGGCGGGGGCGGGATTCACGGCGGCCTACGGCCATTCTCCGACCCGGCGGGGGGTCGGAGAATTACGCCCCTGGTTTGGTTGGTTTGGTTTATTGTCACGTGTACCGAGATACAGTGAAAAGCACTTTTTGTGCGAGCAGCTCAATCAGATCATTGAGTACGTGAAAAGAAAAGAAAACTAAAACAAAATACATAATAGGGCAACACAAGGTGTACAATGTAACTAAATAAACACCAGTATCAGGTGAAGCATACAGGGATGTAGTGTTAATCAGGTTAGTCCATAAGAGGGTTGTTTAGGAGTCTGGTAATAGCGGGGAAGAAGCTGTTTATGAGCCATTTTCAGAGAGAGTCAAGGTTGGAATTAAAACGGCTACCTGCCCTGAAGTGGCGGTTATCAATTTAGGTTAGTGAATATGAATAAGGCGGCCTATGGGCATCCCAGAATGACCTTAGGCCAATGCGGTGGGGTCAAGATGGGAAAGGGGGGGGTTCACATTTTAATTTGCGAGAGACTCCCGGTATCCGTAATGATGACAGATGGAGGGGATGCCTCTTGAAGATCAATGTCAGACACCTGTGCCTGTTTCAGAAATAAATAAAACTAGTCTTCTCCCTCCCTATTTCCATTTTCAGATTGGATGGTGGGGCTGCTGGAGGGCCTTGTATTGGTTTCTAGCCTTAGGGCTCCACATAATTTTATGGAGAACCCGCTCCCTGACCTCTGGTTGGCTGAACCTTCAAGTGATGCTTGAAATTCATTCATGTGGGGGTGTAAGGAGAATCATAGAATCCCTACAGTGCAGAAGGAGGCCATTGGCCCATCGATTCTGCGGCCACCCTTCAAATGAGCACGCTACCACCCGACCACCCTGCCCTATTTCCGTAACCGAGAACCTAACCGGCACATCCCTGGACATTAAGGGGCAATTTAGCTTGGCCAATCCACCTAACCTGCACATATTTGGACGGTGGGAGGAAACCGGAGCACCCGGAAGAAACCCACGCGATCACACAAATTCCACTCAGTGGCCAGAATTGAATCCTGTGAGGCAGCAGTGCTAACCACTGTGCCACCATGTCGCCCTAAAGTTCACGTTGAGTCGAAGTTAACGCCTTTGCTGAGGGCTGATTGTGGTCAGAGAAGGAAGGTTCAGAGGGAATAGTGAAAATGTGGCAAAGAGTGAGATTGGAAAGTGGGATGAAATGGAGAACTGCGAAAGAGAGTGAGTTGGTGTTGCCGAAGAGAGAGGCCGAGAATGTGCAGGTGGTGGTGCATGCCATTGAGTGTGCATCTCGGGAACCTCTGAGAGACGTGACTTGAGGAATACTGAGTGCCGTGGAAAAGCCTGTAATCACATGAGGATCAAAATATGAAGAGTGGAATTTCAGTTAGGCTCCATGTGGACACTTGGTAAGTCAGGAGGTATGAAAGTGAGTTCCAGCAAATACCTGACCAAAAGTGAGAAAGGAAACACTGAGGCAACTAGAAATAGGACATAGGAATAGGAGTAGGCCATATGGCCCTTCAAACGCGTTGCGCCATGTGATAAGATCATAATCGATCTAGTTGTGGTCTCAACTCCATTTTCCTGGCCCTCCATTTTCTTGTCCATCAAAATATATCTAACATAGCCTTGAATAAATTCAATGACCTAGTCATAGAATTAGTTTCATAGAATTTACAGTGCAGAAGGAGGCCAGCGGCCCATCGAGTCTGCACTGGCTCTTGGAAAGAGCATCCTACCCAAGGTCCACACCTCCACCCTATCCTCATAACCCAGTAACCCCACCCAACACTAAGTGCAATTTTGGACACTATGGGCAATTTAACATGGCCAATCCACCTAACATGCACATCTTTGGACTGTGGGAGAAAACCGAAGCACTCAGAGGAAACCCACGCAAACACGAGGAGAATGTGCAAACTCTGCACAGACAGTGACCCAAGACGGGAATTGACCCTGGGACCCTGGAGCTGTGAAGCAATTGTGCTATCCACAATGCTACCATGCTGCCCACGGTAGTTGCCACTGTTTTCTGGAGAGGAAACTTTCAGAGACTATAGATTATCTGAGAGAAAACAATTCTATTCATCTCTGACTTATAAGTGAGACTTCTTGCCCATAAAATGTGTCCCCTGGTTCGAGGACAGGATTTTCAGGCCATGCACACTGCTGGGATTATTAGGTCATGCTGGGTCAATGGACTTTTGGCTGAGTTGCTGACCTCCTTGGCAGGTCCAGCCACGATGGAGTCTGAAATTCCTGGCCCTTGTCCCTCCCATAACGTATGGTGGTTCAGTGGTTAGCACTGCTGCCTCACAGTGCCAGGGACACAGGATCGATTCCAGGCTTGCGTGATTGACGTAATCCCCGGGTGCTCCGGTTTCCTCCCACAGTCCAAAGATGTGCAGGTTAGGTGGGGTTATGGGAATAGGGTGAGGGAGTGGGTCCAGATTGGGTATACTTCCGAGGGTTGGTGAAGATCCTTCTGCACTATAGGGATTCTATGATTCGAAGAAATATCCTTTCAGCAATCACCCTGTCAAAGCCCCTTAGCACCATACATCCTTCAGCAATATCACCTGTCATTCTTCGAAACTCCAGTAGATGTAGACCCAACCGGTTCAACCTTTCTTCATAAGATAAGCCCTTTATAACAGCAATGAGCTTAGTTAACCTTCTCTCAACTGCTTCGAACACAATTATATCCTTTTCAAATAAAGAGACCAAACCAATACACAATTCTCCAGATGTGGCCTCACTATGGCCCTGTACAGCTGCAGTAAAACTTCCCTACTTTTATAATCTATTCCCTTGGCAATGAACACCAACATTCCATTTGGCTTCCTAATCTTGTTGTACCGGCATATTAACTTTTTGAGATTCTTTTACCAGGACATCCAAATCCCTCGGCACCATCAAGTTCTGGAATCTCTCATTACCGAAATAGTATACTGATTTTCTATTCTTCCTGCCAAAGTTCACATATTCCCACATTATACACCATCTGCCAGATTTTTGCACACTCACTTAACCTGTCTATATCCCTTTGTAGACTCTTTACCTCCTCTTGACAACTTACTTTCTTGCTGATATTGGTGTCATCGGCACATTCCACTGCCATACATTTGGTCCCGTCATCCAAGTCACTGATTGAGATTGTAAATAGTTGAGGCTCCAGCACTGATTACTGTGACACTCCACTAGTTACAGTTTGCTAATCCAAAAAAGACCCATTTATCCCTACTCTCTGCTTTCTGTTAGCTAACCAGTCCTTCATCCATGCTAATATGTTAGCCCCTACACCATATGTTCTTATCTTGTGTAGTAACCTTTGTTGCGGTATCTTATCAAATACCTTTTTAAAATCCACAGTCACGTCATTTGCAGGTTTCCCTTTATCCACCTTGCTTGTTACTTCCTCCAAGAGCTCTAATAAATTGGTTAAACATGATTCACTTTCACAAAGCCATGTTGACTCTGTCTGCTCCCATAATGATCTTCTAAGTATCTTGCTATAATCTCCTTAATAATGGATTCTGGTCATTTCCCTATGCCAGCGGTTAGACTGACTGGCCTATAGTTTACTGTTTCCCTCCTTTCTTGAATGAAGTTGTTACATCAGCAATTTTCCATTCCTCTTGGATTTTTCAGAATCTAAGGAATTTTGGAAGATTATACTAATGCCGCTACTGTCTCTGCAGCCACTTCTTTAAAGACTCGAGGATGTAAACCACCTGGTACCGGAGACATGTCAGCTTCTATGTCTAATAGCTTTCCCAGTACATTTCCCTGATGATGGTGATTGCATTTAGTTCCTCCCCCCATTTCACTTACTGATTTTCAAGTATTTTTGGGGAAGTTCTCTAAAACTTCTTCAATGAAGACACCTAAAGGGCGGGATTCTCTGACACCGGGACGTGATTCTCCGCAGAGCATCGGCGATTCTCCGCCCAGGATGGGCCGAGCGGCCGTAGTGAAAAACCTGAGTCCCGCCGGCGCCATTCTAACCTGGTCTTACCCGGCGGTATCTCGGCATGGAAGGGTCCGGGGGCGGCCTGTGGGGGGGGGGGTCTGAACCCGGGGGGGACCTCCGGTGTGGCCTGGTCCACGATCGGGGCCCACCAATCGGCGGGCTGGCCTCTCGGGCTGGGGGCCTCCTTTGTTACGCGCTGGCCCCTGTAGCCCAATGCCATGTTGCGTCGGGGCCGGCGCGGTGAAGGGAGACACCGCGCATGCGCATAAATCATGCCGGTCCCACTGCGTATGCGGACAGGCGGTGCTCATCTGACGCTGGGATCGGCAGCTGGAGCGGCGTGGGTCGCTCCAGTGCTGTGTTGGTCCCCTGTAGGGGCCAGAATTTCTGATCCTGAGGCCATGTCGACGTTGTCGGGAAACGCGACGCCATTTACGGTGGCGTCAACACTTAGCCTCAGGCTCAGAGAATCCCAACCACAATACCTGTTGAAGGCCTCTGCTATTTCCTTGTTTCCAATATCAATTCTCCAAACTCACTCGCTAGAATACCAACAATAACTTTTCTATTTAAATATTTGTCTGCTCCTCTTTCTCTTTCTCCCAAAGATAAGTCATGTAGGCCACACTTCTCGGGCTGTATTTATCCACTTCCTGGTGGTGTTCCTCCTGCAGATCCACTCCTCTCTGCCTCCCTACCTGAATCTTTGGGCTATTACTTTATTGTTGGTATTCTAGAGAGTGAGTTTGGAGAATTGATATATGTTTTCACACCCCAGGCTGTGTTCCTCCCACAGATCTGCTCCTCTCAATCACCTTGCCTGAAAGTTAATGGTGCATGCTATGCTCCTCGGGCTGTCTTTATTCCGGAAGAGCAGAGCTTCTTGTCTTAAACTTTCTATTTCTCTAACACTCACCACCCCTCCAACCCTGTGAAATGTCTGTACTCCATTGTGCATCTCTGGTTTGCACTGTTCCAGCATAGGCAATTTTACCTTTTGACTTTTCTACCTCTTGTCCTAAACTATACTTTGATTCGTCCTATATCTGACATACACTGGAACAAAAGCTTAAGAATATTCAATCTAAGTTGCAGAGAAATCCAAAGAGCAAAATTTGAGATTGCCTGATATGCAATTATGTAATGCACAATCTCTTCCTCTCGAAGGCACAGTTCAATTACCTAAGTCCACAGAGGTTAGGTATTGGCTGGAACGAAGTAGGACGTAGATATTCGTAAGTTTGTAAAGGAAACTAGTCGTGTTTTGTCAGCTAAAGCTGAGCTGCTTCGTAGCTCAGACCACTAGTTACACTCCCACTGCTTGTGCAGCTCAAATTGCCCATCCAATGAAGACAGTGGTTTTCAGAGTTAACTAGAGCTGATTAAGGAGAGTCCAAACCTCAATGACAAGTTCATCCTTCCAGGTTGCCTGGAATGAACTAGGTTGCCTGGTCAGTTGTCCACAGCATCCAGCCAATATGGTAGGCCGGTCCTGCAGACGTATTACGTTACCAACTCTGTCGCAGAAGTTTGGCTCAATCTTCCATTGCCAGCTATGCCATCCTGGAGTCAACTTGAACCAAAGAACTAGTTTTTAATTGGACAACTGATGTGCATTGGCTTGATTGTCAATTGTGGGAGATCAGGAACTCCTCCCAACCAACACAACTCACTATCAAATGTGGCACTCATGCCGGCCAGAGCTCAAAATGGCCACACCCATCTCTTACTGAAACATACTTTCAGCAGCTGGCAGTGTGGAATTTCAGCAGGAACAGCAAGCGAAGAACCTTTGGTTTCAGCATACATTGACATACCTAGTCCCAAGTAATATCTTCAAACAGCTATCAGCTCAAACTGCAGATTCGTTATCCGTAATGTGACAGAAGCTCAATTTCTTTTGCATTGGAAGGACCTATGTCGTTCAGCTTTTTATATGACAGATACCTTGATGTTTTGGATGGCTACGGCACACTCACCACCAAATATTTAATTCAGGTCTTCACGCAAAAGATATTGGCGAACAAATGTGCCCACTTTGTGACTGAGTCTTCCTTCAAGATTTGCACATTGAAGGGCTGTGTCGGTCTAATTCCTCCTTCTTAGCCACAAATCCAGCTGGAAACTTGCATCTGGATTTTGCATGTGTCAAAGGAAGTCCTTCTGTTGGCTGCCCAGAAACTCAAAATATTAAAGGAGTATCATTTAGACACCTTTTTCATACTTCAATCTGCAATGGAAACTGTGGTAATACCAGGTATTGCGGTACCAGAGAGAGGAATAACCATTGGCTATACCGCGGGGTCTACCATTGGGCAAAGTGCATAGCCCCGCCCTGAGAGGTGGGGTATAAGAACCTGTGCCGTCCCCAGCAGCCTCCACTTATGTAACTTCGCTGCTGGGTACAGTTCTTTCTGATTAAAGCTGAATCGACATGACTCCACGTGGACTCAAGCGTATTGATTGTGCATCAATTTAAACAGATAAGTACTTTTGAAGGATGGATCTCCGCATCAAGCCGGCGTGCCCTCAGCTCAGCCCGCACGCAGAAAACTCCACGGAGATTTTTAAGCATTGGCTGGCGTGCTTCCAGAGCTACCTCGATACGGCTGCCGACACCCCAACGGAAAGGCAGAAAATACACCTCCTACGCTCGCGGGTCAGCCCGGCGATCTACCCCCTGATCGAAGGGGCGGCGAACTATGATAAAGCCATGGAACTGCTGGAAGGACACTACATTCATTCCACTTAATCAGGTCTACGCCCGTCACCTGCTGGCAACGAGACGGCAGAGCCCAGATGAGACGCTAGAAGATTTCTACAGGGTGCTGATCGTGCTGGGCCAAAACTGCGGCTGCCCAGCGGTGACGGCGAACGAGCACTCCGAACTTTTAATTCGAGGCAGGTATGATATCCCCCGATATTCGCCGAAGGCTGCTCGAAATGGAGACGCTGGGCCTCGCCGAGGCCCAGGCCCTGGCAGGGTCTTTGGACGTGGCGTACAGAAACGCCCTGGCATACGTCCCCGCGCGCACCGCGCCCCCCAGGGCTGTGTGGCACCCCACCGCGGCAGCCCCCCCGACTTACCCGCCTAACCCCCAGACTTACGCGCAAACTCCGCAGGCCTGCGCGGCAAGGCGTCCCGCTACCGCCGCCGGCCAACGCTGCTTCTTCTGCGGCCAGGCGAATCACCCGCGCTTGCGCTGCCCGGCCCGCACCATCACCTGCAAAGGGTGCGGAAAGAAAGGCCACTATGCCGCTGTCTGCCTCGCCTGCGCGGTGAACGCGGTGTCCAGCGACTACCCTCAGCTATTCCTCCAGCCGCCCGCCGCCCAACCACAGCCGTTCCTCCACGCCCCGACCGTTCCAGGCCCACCGCCGCACTCCCTTTTCCCAGCCCCGCCGGCCCAACGCGCACCGCAGTTTTTGCCCCGCCAGGCAGCGTCGCTGCAACAGCCTTTCTTCCCCACGGCAACCACGCTGGAGGAGTACGTGCAGCCATTTGGTCCCTCGCCGACCCAATCGTCGGGGTCTCCATCCCCGAACTCCACGGGCGACCCCTGGCCGGCGCCATCCTGGACGGGGCCTCAAGCCCCCAGCGCGGCTGGCTACGCACGGCCGGGCCAAAACCCCTCGCTGCAGCTGGCCTCTGTCACACTGGAGCAGCATGCGCCGCTAGTTTACTCCTCCCCGCCCAAAACGCCGCAGCTCCAGGCCCCGACCACCCACCTCTCCCTGCCCCGCGCGTGGCCGCGGTCATCTGCGCACCCGGAACGACGCAGCACGCCCCACTCCAGGCCCCGACCGGCCAGCGCTCACCGCCCAAAACGCCGCGGCACGCCCCGCTCCAGCGCTCACCTCCACCCCCCTGCCCTAGGGCCACGGCCGACCCACGGGCGCAGTCTTTCTGGTGGGTCCCGGCCGTCCAAGGTGATTAAAGCTGAATCGATATGACTCCACGTGGACTCAAGCGCATTGATTGTGCATCAGAAACTTGCTACCATTAAAGAAAAACTAAATTTATCAGGATGGCCATAATGCTAATGTTTGCATGTACCAGAGCTCTTAAGCACTAATGAATAAATAAATGGGACAGAAATTTCTTGCAGCTTCCAATCAGTACCTTTCAAATCTGATTCAAATTGTACATGTACAATTCAACCAAAATGGTTTGATTAGATTATGGCTGGGTGAGTTAATTTTCTTTGTCTGAAGTGATTCGGGGCGATTAAACATGCAAAAAACAGAGTCCTATTTGGGTGCATATAGTGGGATCTTTCTCAGTGCCTACAGCGCCGAGGATGACCCCACTATCTAATGAAACTCTGCCATTTTTTTGGCCTCGGTCAGGAATGCCCCACCGAGGCCGCACTTACCTCATTTTACCTCATTTACCTCGGTCTTCGGGGCAGCATTTAAAAATTCCCCTCCAATCTTTCATCTCCACTTGAAATCCCCACAGCAACCTCTGGATCATCTCCCCACCCCCCATCCCCACTGACCTAATTTACTTCTTCGGGGGTCCTCGAAACACGCTCACCCCACCACCCCATGCTTTAACGGCAGGGCACCCTCGGGCTCGATCCCTGGCATGTGCAGCTTGGTATCTGGGCACCATGCCACTCCCAGTCTGGCACGCTGGCAGTGCCATCCATGCACCCGGAGAGTACTAATGTGGTGCTGTCAGGGTGCCTGGGTGGCAGTATCAAGATACCAGGTGGCAGTGACAATGAGTCTGGGTGCCAGCAGGAGTGCCCGGGTACCACCCTGCCCAGAGACCTACGGGCCTCCAATGGCCCAGGAGACCCCCTACGTGCCGGTACGCCTGGTCCATGTTTGTGCGGACCAGTGCTAAACTACGTCTTGGCGAGGTCACCCAGGCATGGTAGTAGTTCCTGGGCCTCATGCCAATCGGGCGCAGACATACTTAAATGAGCCTAATTTAAATATGGTGATCAGTGAGGGTGAGATCCAGATAGTGATGCCTCGTGAGACACCGTTAGATTTCACGAGGCGTTCCGAGCGTCGCAAAACCTGTGAGAGGCCTCTTGCAAGATTTAACGGCCTCTTCAAGTCACTAAGTCAAGCACAACAAGGCCATTAAACTGTGCTTATTATGGCCAATACTTCTTCCTCACCCATGTGTTGTCTCAATATTCTGTGAATGGCACAGGAGATGTGGTTCATTCACATTCTTGTCGGCGATCATCTCTGAAGGGTCCCTGCAGACATGTTGGCTCGATTTAATGGATTTGGAATTTGACATATACAGTGAGGTAAATCTTGGGAACTGTGGTTTCAAGCCACCAGAATAAAGCCTCATTCTCCTTAAAGTTCAGTCAGAGGTTTTCAACCAGTAAATATATGAAGCCATTTTCAATACAAAGAATGGCTTTGCAACAATATCAAAATATAAATCAGTAAGTGATGTTCCAAAAGAAAGGGAAGTACAGACACATTTCTGTTCCATCTTAGAGATACAGTGCAGTACCTTCAGAAACATGTGATCAAAAAGATATGGGGCTGAATTCTCTGGTACCCCAGCCGCGTAATTCGCGGCAGTGCACTGTTTGCTGGCAGCGCGATTCTCTACTCCCGCCATCAGTCAATAGGATTTTTCATTGAAGCCACCCCATGCCACTGGGAAACCCACGGGCGGGAGTGCACTGCCAGCGGGGACAGAGAATCCCAACAGCCAAGAATTCCGGCCATTTTCAAATATGGGACATAGTTTGGGGCAATGCACAGAACGTTGCCTGTTCCGTTGTAACTGTTGTTTCAGGCTTGTTTCACCTGAAACGTCGCTTCAGAGTGCACAACTGAAGGTCACAATACATTCAAAAGCAGAGATTTACACCCAAGCCGTACAATTACTGGAATATTTATTTTATTAAAAACAGGTGGCTGGCAGACTATAGCAGCAATTTTTTTTTTCCATGACCTTTTGCCACAGAAAATTCAAATGGAGATTGCTATCATTTTTGCAACACAAAATACATTTGGAAAGTATATTTTATTGTTTCCCTCTCCAGGAAAGAATGTTTATTTTTCATTCTGCGTGGCCCTTATATTGTAACGTCAAGACAGAAAAGGCTGTAACCAATCCGGATATTACCAATTCAACATTACCAATTGGCAATGAAAAGCAGTGATGGTTCTTCAGTTCATCCACTATAACTTTGAGAGGAACAGCCATGGAAATCCTGGAAAATCAGCCTTTTTTTCAGGATTTCTGTGGCTCGTCCACAGAAATTATGTTTGGATGAGTTGAGGAATACTGTCGGAAATGATATCTGGCAATGGGTAGGACAATTTTTGTGGGTTTTGTAGAGATCCCTTTTAAGAGCCATTGATTAGATGGCCCAGTGCCTCTCACCAAGCCTTGTATAATATATATGACAACTGTCAAATGTTTCACATTATTCTTTCAGTTAATTAATTTTCTAAATGAAATCGAACATTTAACATTATTCTTTCTTCTAACATCATTCTTTCTGTCAATTAAGTAATTTTCTAAAGGAACTCGAGGTTTGGTGCTTGGCACTGAGCTGTTCAATCAATGGTTCTCAAAGGGATTGCTGCAAGCTCCACAAAGGTTGTTTCACCCATTTATGGTTGCTTCTCCGACCCACCTTTCCCATGACAGCTCTTTAACTAAAGTCTGTGAATTTGGTTCTCTAACAGTCTTCCCATGTCCATAGGGGAGGCAGTGGCTTAGTGGTGTTGTCACTGGACTAGTAATCCAGAGACCAAGGGTTATGGTTTGGGGGCCTGCCCTGAAGAAGTACTGCTCTTCTCTCCGACAGGGAGCTTTGACAAAGAGTCATCGGACTCGAAACATTAGCTCTTTTCTCTCCCTACAGATGCTGCCAGACCTGCTGAGATTTTCCAGCATTCTCTCTTTTGTGTCATGGTTTGGGGGCCTGAGTTCGTATCCTGCCATGGCAGGTGGTGAAATTTGAATTCAATAAAAATCTGGAATTAATAATGATGACCATGAAACCATTGTTGGTTGTTCTGAAAACCCATTTGGTTCACTAATGTCCGTTCGGCAAGTAAATCTGCTGCCCTACCTGGTCTGACCTACATGTGACTCCAGACCCGTAGCAATGTGGTTGACTCTTAAATGCCCTCAGGGATAGGCACTAAATGCCAGAGATGCCCACATCCCATGAACGAATAACATTTTCAAATGCACAGGCAATTTTCTAATTGATTGGCATTGCGAGCTAACCATTAAACCTCTCATTAGGAGCATCAGGTAGGTGTTATATTACCATTCGTGGTAATATGTTATGTTCTTTGTCTTTTATTCCAGAATGATCCGGTGCGTTGTTGACAAATAATCCAACAATCAAAAGATTGAAACAAAACTAATTTATTATAATACTATTATTTGAATGAAGTTCACACACTCTACTGAGCTACAGGTAATAATTGAGTAATATTGAATCTGTCTAGCAGTTCTCAATGATCTAAATAGTCACTAACTACACTATGATCTAACCTCGTGTTAACGCTGTCTAACCTAATCTTCTTCTAATGCTTTCACCATGCTTTCTCCTTATGCTACTCCCAGAATTCCCTCAGGGTCTGACTTAAATACAGAGAAGTGGTAGCGCTCTCTAGTGTTTGATTTACACAGAGAAGTAATAATTAATCCTTCACTAACCTGACTATATACATATCATTACAGTAGGTGCTTAATATCCTCTGTCCACTGCTTGTCGGAGGCCTGCTGACCACCAGACTCCTGACTCCCAATGTTTCGTTACTTGTTATGTAGTTACTATTTTAGGGTCCAGTTGCTGGTCAGTATTGTCAACTGAGCAAGCTGCACAAATGAAACTCTTCTGCTCATTTTTGAATATTCAGTTGCAGCTGTTTTTGTTGCACGGAGGATGATGTCATGTTGGACTTGTTATTTTTTGATCATTCTTATCACAATGCAGACAAACAAACAGTAGATGCATTGTATGCGGCTCTAATGACCTCCGTGCGCAGACATATTGTGCATGTTACATTTCTAAGTCGCTGTCTCATCGGATTTCCTCCATTATCTACCTGCTCCGACGCTTCAGGCAATGTGGGTTGCGCATAATTAATATCAGGCAGAAGCAATCACTGCGGGAAGCAGCAAACGCTGGGGTGAACTTGGCAAATGGAAGAATGGAAGAATGCACTCAGTAGAAAAACATAAACAGTGAGGACAGAAGGTAAAGAAAATAAAAGAAAAACGTTTCAAATGTTTCTGGGGTGTGTCTTCCCATCTGTTACGGAAAATGAGATGAGACAAAGCAGACAAGCTGTATGAGATCAGAAGTAGCACACACTCACACACACACATATAGCAGAGACTGTAACCCCACCATGTGTAGCAACTTGTGCCTAAAGGAATAATCATATCCGAGGGCAAGTATTAAACCTAATGCAACAGGGTGGCTAGGCAGTGAGCGGATGTAGCAACTGAATATTTATTATTGTTGAAATTTCCATTTGAACACAACCATGGTTTAGAGAATTAAAAATACAGATCAATATGTCCTTACTCATTCAAACATTTATGCCATGATTATGGTACGATATCAAGACATATTAAGTGGAATGTTCACAAAGTACCTTGATGTCTGTCAGGATCAAGGGGATTTCAGTGGAATTTGATCTAGAATAATTGAATCCCTCCAGTGAAGGAGGAGGCTATTTGGCCCATTGAGCTTCTGAAAGCTTTCACCCAAGCCCACTCCCTGCCCTATCACAATGACCCCTCAGCCTAACCTACACATCTTTTGGACACTAAGGACAATTTAGCATGGCCAATTCACCTAACCTGCGCATCTTTGGACTGAGGGAGGAAACCGGAGCACCCAGAGGAAACCCACGCAGAAACGGGGAGAATGTGCGAATTCCACACAGAGAGTGAGCCACACACACAGAGGAATTGAACCTTGGTTTTTGGCACTGTGAGGCTACCCACTGTGGCACCGTCACTATCAAAACTTCCCAAAGACCAGCACTTACATCCTGTGCTACACACAAGAAGATAATGGAATCCATTGAAAAATAATTACCAGAAAAGCAACCTGTGTCAACCATCAGACCAGCCTTGTCATATTGGAAGGCGTTGCATCAATGTGCACCATGTTTTCTCCCAACCTGCATGATTCCGATGACTTCTTCATTCCCATTCAGATCCAGCATCCAGTCAGGAAACGGCTGTTAAATCACTGAAGTAAAACAAGGTAAAATGGTAAATTAATGTCAAAACAGATTGTTCAGGCTCCATAGAGGGGACTTCATTCTGTGTCTTATTCACATTGCGTACTGAGAAACACATTCTATCCTCCTCACTGATAATCTTCACTGTCAAAACCTCTGAAAGATTTTTTAACATATCTATAACTTACCTCGGAAAGCCTTTTAGAACATTGTTAAGTGAAGTAATTAGGTATTTTTAATTAATAAATTCACATTACCCAGATGGCGAAGAATCCCATATTGAAAATAACTCCATTTTCTATTTTTCTTTAGTTGAGAAAGTTGAGACTGTATTTTAATCTCAATATTTCTTTTTGCCTTGATAATTCAGACCATGCCAATAGATGAGCTCTGCCCCTAAAATTCACAGTCCGCTACACCTGCACATAATCCAAGCAATTTTTAATGGGCCAAGGGATCAAACAGAAAGCATTGCGCACCATACTTGGCCTACTAGTCACATCACAGTACCTCACAGGAAGACCTGGACAAGACTAAGCCTTGTGCTGATATGTGGCAAGTAACATCTGTCCCACACAAGTGGCAGGCGATGATCTCCTCTCACAAGTGAAAGCTGAACCACTTCCTCTTGTTACAATTATGAGATTTGTAAGATTATTATATTTTGGGACTGTAGCTTTAAATTTAGGGTAAATGAAGGGAGCGAGGGGGTGGCTATGTGACCTGTTCTGCAGTCTGCCTAACAGTAAGCCCGGTGTTTTGAGATCAAAGGAAAGCTTAAACTGCTTAACTGAGAAGGTATGAGGTATTCATGCTTCGAGATAATCGCAGCAGTCTCTGAGTTTACAATGAGTAGCCTCAGGGTGGGATTTTCTCCAATTGCACTAAGTGTGAGAAGGGGTGGGGAAAGGGTATTCTAGGTTTTGGCTGCAATGGCGGGTTTTTGCACTGTATTATTCACGGTGGCACAGTGGTTAGCACTGCTGCCTCACAGCGCAAGCTACCCGGGTTCAATTTCTCCCTTGGGTGACTGTGTAGAGTTTGCATGTTCTCCACGTATCTCCGTGTGTTTTCTCCGGGTGCTCCAGTTTCCTCACAATGTCCAAAGATGTGCAGGTTATGTGGATTGGCCATACTAAATTTCCCCTTTATGTCCAGGGATGTGCAAATTAGATGGGGTTACGGAAATAGGGCGGGGGTGTAGGCTACTCTTTCAGAGGGTCGGTGCAGACTCTATGGGCTGAATGGCCTAGTTCTGGGCTGTAGGGATTCAATGGCATCATCCGTTCCCTGACGCACATAAGAAACACGCAGTGTCGCTGGTGCATGGCCTGCGGTTCGTCTGCCCTAATGTCAAGTTACTGCTTACTCACCCCAGACGCCATATTAAGAGTGTAGCCATGCACAGCTTTCTCGACTGTTCCACTGAGGACATGGCCCAAGAAGACAGCAGCCCCCAAATTCAGTGACATCTCAATGGAACACCTGCTGCACAGTGGAGTCCCACTGCTGTCATGTTCCTCTACCCCACTACCCCTGGGAGGTGGCACTGGTTCGTGCCAATGTGGTCCAGAGAGGTCAACCACCCATTGCAGGAAGTGGATGAATGATCTCACCTGTACTGCCAGGATAAGTCAACCATCTCATCACTTTCAACTCACATACTCACCAGCCCTATCACATATTCACTTGCATCTCACAACTGCCAGTATGAGGGACATCGCCACTCACCCAGTAGGATTTTCTGGTTGTGCCTTCTCCGAGACTGGAAATTCTTGACCGAAGTCAATGGACTTTCAAATGGTCCGTCAACTTTTCCATCCCACCTTCGATGATTCCCGTGGCGGATATGACCAGAAGATTAACTCCATTCTCTCACACACTCTCACATCGCCATCTGGGATCATCTCTTCTGGCAATCACATCCTGATCCCACCCATTGGGACCCCTCATCTGCCCTAACATGTGTCTTGCTCACGCTCTCTTCGTCTGTCTTTATGCAGGACAAGCTTGCACATAATAAAAGGGAGATGTTCCAGACTGGAAGTGGGGTGGACAACATCAAGGTTCTCCTCACAGAGGTGATCTGGAGGACAAGGAGAACAACCCCAAACCCCCACATCTAGAAGGGCAACCAGCTCCCCACACCACGCAATCATTGGGATGACCTGACACCCTCACCCTCTCCCCAGCATTGGGGAACACCCATCTCCTCACTGGAACCACCCCTCCTCCCCGTCACTGGCACTGTCCCCTCTCCTGCCACTAGCAATGTCTCCATCCTCTTCCACAGTCTCCGGTCCCCCACTCCAATTCATGCACAACCTCCTCCCCCCAGCAGTCAGAGTACGGGAGGGAGATAGAGAACCTACTGATGTGGTGTAACGACAACAATCTCTCCCTCACCGTTGGCAAAACTAAGGAGCTGGTCATTGACTTCAAGAAGCAAAATATCATACACACCCCTGTCTGCATCAGTGGTCTGAAGTGGAGCTGGTTCACAGCTTGAAATTCCGAGGTGTGCACGTCACCAACAATCTGTCCTGGTCCACCTACATCGCGCTATGACCAAAAAGGCACAACAGCGCCTATACCTCTTCAGGAAACTAAGGAAATTCGGCATTTCCACATTGACTCTGACCAATTTTCACAGATGCACCATAGAAAGCATCCCAACAGGCTGCATCACAGCCTGGTATGGCAACTGCTTGCTCAAGACCGTAAGAAACTATGGAGAGTCGTGAGCACAGCCCAGTCCATCACGCAAACCCGCCTCCCATCCATTGACTCTGTCTACTCCTCCCACTGCCTGGGGAAAGCGGGCAGCATAATCAAAGATCCCTCCCACCCAGGCTATTTTCTCTTCCAACCTCTTCCATCGGGCAGGAGATACAAAAGTCTGAGAACACGCACTAACAGATTAAAAAACAGCTTCTTCCCCGCTATCATCAGACTCCTGACCCTCTTATGGACTGAACTGATCTCTCCACGTATCTTCTCTACTGAGTAGCACTACACTCCGTATGCTTCACCTGATGTCTATGTCTGCGTATTCACTTTGTGTATTTACTGTATGTCCGATGCTTTTCATGTATGGAACGACCTGTCTGGACTGGACGCAAAACGATACTTTTTACTGTACCTCTGTACATGTGACAATAAATCCAAATCCAACAGCCATTGAGGCCCCCCCAACACACATAAGCAGACCCCTCCCCAATGGGGCTCCCCAGAGTGCCTGCCCCTGGAAGTGGAGGGCACCAGAGGGCAGTGCCAGGGCACTGCCTAGCCATGTCCCTCATCACCCAGGGGCTAAAACCCGCACAAGATGTTAAACAAAATAACTTACTCTTTAATTTACATATTGCCATTGCTTTTTAATGCTTTTACTGGAGAAAAAATATCTCCTCAGATCATGGCTAAAATAGACCATCAACATTTCTCACTTTTAACCCACTCAGGATTTTGGATATTTTTCATTGAACATCGTGGACAGAGGAAAATAGTGCCCCCTGTTTGAACACTTCACCGACAATTATCCAAAATCATCACAAACATGGAAAGGAAGGTGTGTGGAATGGATCTATCACAAAATATCAATATATAAAAAGAGACTTGCGTGCAACGTCCCAAAGTGTTTTACAAAAATTGAAGCACTTTTGAAGTACAGTCACCATTGTAGTATGCAAAATCCCACAGCTAACATGTGCACAACCACATCACACATAGCAGCAGTGTGATGAACAGGAAGGAAAAATCAGTTGAAGATGGCAACTGCATCTAACTGGCCTACAACAGGAATACCTGACATGCACAATGAACAACCACAGCATCCGGAATATCCAACTGGAAATCAGTTGGCGTCTAATTTTGTCAGCCGGCTTTGGCTATAGCTGGTTGTGATTTACTGAGAGCAGTTGACTCAACTGGGACTAAATGGATGAAGTCTAGATGCGGTCAAACTCCATGTGATTCCCTGCATTTTGTGTGTCATATACGTCTGATCAAACTAGTGTTCCCCATTCTTGTGTGTTATCAGATTGGACAGACTGTATATGCCTGCCTGTGTGCTGCTTATCGAATTTTGTCAGATAGTCCTCAGATTGTATGGACTCTTTGCCAAGCCTCGGCTCAGGGTTTACCAACCTTCCTGGATTCCTGGAGTCAAACCAAGGAGTGAGTGAGAAAAGAAAAAAAAAAGGGATATATGGCTGAACCGAGGATAAAGATGGCTGGATATGACTATTCTCCCCTATTTTCTGAAAGGGAATCTTACGACCAATGGAGAAGTGCAGTAGTTATGTGGACTAAGGTAACTGCTTTGGGAAAGAGAAAACAAGGTATGGCATTGGCTCTTTCTCTACCTTATGACAGTAAAATCTGAAACAAAGTGCTTTCTGAGCTAGAATTGGAAGAGTTAGACTCAGAAGAAGGTCTGGAGACTTTATTACATTATATGGATAAGATTTATAAGAAAGATGACTTATTAAGTGCGTATGAAGCATGGTCGGATTTTGATAAGTTCTGAAAAATGGAGGATATCTCCATGGACGACTATATAATGGAATTTGCCAGACTATATAAAAGGCTGCAGAAACACAATCTGGAATTTCCACAGTCTGTGTTGGCCTTTAAATTACTTGACTGTGCTAGAGTGAGCAACATGGATAGGCTCCTGGTTTTGACAGGAATTCAGTTTACTGATAAGGATACCTTATTCGAACAGATGATAAAAGCTTTACAAAAGTTTCTGGGGAAACATTCGATTCCGATGGCTCTAATGACCCAAATAGGTCACTGCAATAAGGCAGAATATGGATGATACACTACTAACAGGATGGCGAAATCGGATGGCTACGAACAGGGCTCAAGACTATAGAAGGAGACCGAGACAAGGAAATTATGAAGACAGAAACCCAGTTAGAACCTACAATAGGAAGATGAACCCCAGAAATGCACGAGGCATGATAAATCGATGTTTTTGATGTGACTCTCAATACCATTATGCTTTCAACTGTCCAACTCGTTATGATAGAGAGTTTGAAGCGACACATGACACTGAAGAGTCGAAGAGCAAAAAGATAGTGACCAGAAAGAAGGCATTGTCCTATTGACAAGCAGTTTTACACCGGTAATGAGGGTGTTGGTTGCAGAATCCTTCAACTGTGCTGTATTGGACAGTGGCTGCACATCTACTGTGTGTGGAATTGACTGGTTAAAATGTTACCTGGACTCTTTGAATGCTGAAAATCGTAACAAGGTTAAGGAATTTGAAAGTTCCACAAGTTTAAAGTTTGGGGATGATAATACTCTGAAGTCGCTGAAAAGAGTGGTGATCCTTGCAATATTGCCGGAGTGAATCATTTCATTGGCACGGATGTTGTATCAAGTGAGATACCTTTGCTTTTGAGCAGACCGCCGATGAAGAAAGCACACATGAAACTGGATCTTCTTGGCTCTATTAGCCACAAAGGCATGGGAATGCAAATCTATAGATATAAAAGCTGCTTTTTTGCAGGGGAATCAGCTCCAGAGAGACATTTTTCTCCGTCCTCCTAAAGAAGCAGCTAACACAGAAGGGGTACTCTGGAAGTTGAACAAATGTGTATATGGATTAAATGAGGCATCAGGGGCGCGATTCTCCGACCCTCCACCGGGTCGGAGAATCGCCGGGGGCTGGCGTGAATCCCGCCCCCACCATGTCCCGAATTCTCCGCCACCAGAGATTCGGCGGGGGCGGGAATCGCGCCACGCCGGTCGGCGGACCCACTCCCGGCGATTCTCCGGCCCGCGATGGGCCGAAGACCCGCCGCTGTCAACCCTCTCCTGCCGGCGTGGATTAAATCACCTTTTGAATGGCGGGACAAGGCGGCGCGGGCAGGCCCCGGGGTCCTGGGGGTGGGCGCGGGGCGATCTGGCCCCGGGGGGTGCCCCCATGGTGGCCTGACCCCCCGTGGGGGCACTCTTTTTCTTCCGCCTTCGCCATGGTCTTCACGCCGCTCCATTACGCCGGAACCCCCTGCCCCGCCGGGTAGGGGAGAATCGCGCCCCTGGAGTCTGGTATTTTTTGGTAAGGTCAGTTTTGTTAAAGTTAGGCTGTTGCCAGTTGAAAGCAAATCCTGCAATGTTTTACTGGCACTATAAAGGAAATCTTTCTGGCATTTTTATGATGCATGTTGATGATTTTTTGTGGGGTGGGACTAGTGATTTTGAAGCTATTGTAATCTCTGGTTTGAAGAAAGAATTCAGGGTTGGAAGTCAGGCGTCCGGTGCATTTAAATATATTGGACTGGAAATTGGACAGACTAAGTTAGAGGCAGCTTTACGTCAGCAATCTTATTTGGAAAGCATCAGCCCAATAGCAACTAGTCGTGGCCGAGTTTTACAAAAAGACGCAATGGTTTCAAAGATAGAAAAAGAGCAACTGCGAATTTTAATTGGGCAACTGAACTGGTTAGGTTGACAGACTAGACAGGACGTGAGTTTTGATGTCTTTGAGTTGAGTACAAAAATGAATGATCCCAAAGAGGAAGACATAATAAAAGCAAATAAAGCGTTGGTCAAACTAAAAATGCAGGAGTGTGTTTTGAAGTTCCCGGTTTTAGGTGACCTTAGGCACTTGAAACTCATAGTTTATAGTGATGTGTCCTACGCAAATTTATGTGATGAGGTTTCAAGCGCAGGAGGTTTTATAATTTTCCTTCTGGGGAACAATGGTAAATGTTGCCCGCTTGTGTGGGAAACAAAGAAAATAAGGAGAGTGGTAAAAAGCACTTTGGCTGCTGAGACGTTAAGCCTTGTAGAGGCGGTGGATATGGCCTTTTATGTAAGTATGATATTGACAGAAATTTTGGGATTAGGGGGTTTGGGTAATATACCTATTGACTGTCACATTGACAATAAATCCATTCATTGACACTGATATGTAAAGGGGCTTCAGGTGGCCTCTGGGAGGTGATGTATAGTTAGAGTTTTGTGCAAAGGCTGTTGGAATGAAATAAATGTGTGTTTGTGAAAAAGAAACAGAACTTTAGACTCTTCATATCGCAGCAACTAAAAACGTCTAACATAGTTAACTAGTAGTGTTTATGTTGCATGACTAATTGTGTGCAAATAAAGTAACCTTGACCTTGAACTAACAAACTGGTGTTTGGCTCTTTGATCGATAGCCGGTTGAACCTTGTAGTGGTATCATTTGATATCTGGCGACTCTGAGCATTAGAACATTCAAAAGAAAGGAGGGCAAACTCATTGATTGCCATAGTTACAGCAGAGCCACAGAAAAGGCCACAGTATTTGGCGACATCTGATGGGACTCGACCCAGAAGTGACCGTGTCACTCCAAGAGAACCCACAAAAGTGTTTTAATTAGGATCCAAAATTGGCAAAGTAAAAGAAACAACAAGCAAAACCAGTATCGATCAAACCTCCAAAATTAGGAAGTGTGTAATTTGCATGCGTACTAACAAACGGATATAAGGTAAACTCGATAGGTTTTCTTGCATGAAACTTTCGGGAGTTGCGTAAACCGGAAAATTGCTTGAGCCATACCTGTGTTTGCACCACCGCTTTATTCCCCCTTGTTCCAAATTTCCGGTAGAGACAGAAGTAATTGTAGGGATGGCCATGAAGGCAATGGAACGCCTTATGCATCCACAAGAGGCCGACGTCGCAGCGACCAACAGATTAGAACAGTGTCCCGTATGGGAAGAAGAGATCAGGAGATACCTAAAGGGGAAAGGATGGCCCCTATGGTCGGAATTTTGCGCAAATGAGGAAACAGGTTCTGGCAGCATAGGACAGACTTGGTGAGACAGCCTGACCGAGATCCACAAGAAAAGTTTAAGTAAGGTTCGTAAACCGATGGCAATTGTGTCCTGCTTGGCACAATTGCGAGGCACAGAGGAGGTCGTGAGGACGCTCCGTAAGCAGCTTGAGGAGAAGGAGAGAAGTAGAGAGGTAGATATGAGTGAAACCTAGAGATTAAATGAGCAGCTCCAGGAGCAGTTAGCAGTGAAGGACAGGGAAATGGATGATGTCAAGAGGGCACATCGATCTTGTCTCGCCCACCTTAGCAGCTTCCAAATTCAGTATGATAAGGCCTACCAGGACACGCAACGTGCTGTAATGGTAAGAGAAGAAACAGAGAACCAGGTACAACAATTGAGGAAACAGTGCGATGATTTGAAGGCAGCCTTCCGAGCACTCCACAGTTCCACCACGGAACAGAGGCAGAGTTCGGTGGATCATGCCAAGTCCAGGCAGCAAATTCCAAAATTGCAATCCCTGCTATCTGTTCAGAATGGGTTGAGAGACACCTTTTGCCCACAGCTAGATTAGGAAGACGGCCTCGATTACAGGAACTCAGTGAAACGGCCCAACGGTACGTGAGTGAGACAGAGAATCAGAATAGAGCCCCCCAGGCCCCGAAAAGGAAATCACCCGCACCACCGACTGCACCCAACCCAATGAACCCCATCACCACGCAGCGCAGGGTCACCACGGAAGACCAACTCGATTTTGTGCATACAACCCCACTAACCATCACCCAGTTAAGATATTCCCACAATAAGATAGAGACTTTCCACCCCACATCAGACCCACACCACTTTTTCGAACTTGTAAAGCAACAGAACCTCATGTACGGTTTAGACGAAAAGGAAGAGGTAAAGCTCATAGTTATATGCCTTGACCCGTCAGTTAGTTCAGCCCTTCCTTACCCACAAAATGTAGGAGGAGGTAGCCTACAAGAGATGAAAACAGCCATTTTAGACACCATTGGCTAAAATAGAGGAGATCCGGTAGAAGGATCCAACCGGTGCCGACAGAAAAAGGGAGAGCATCCAACAGTGTTTGCTGGATGCCTCTGGATCCACTTTACTGCAGTATTCGGTGAATTAGCCCGTGCCCGTTGATCAGCAGATGATACGGCCAAATGGACCCGTACGCTAGTATCCCATGCCACAGAAGCAGGACAGAAGGCATGTGCCAGTTACGACCCCTCAGACCTGGTACACAATGAAGTGTGGGTTCTGAATTGCTTATCGAGAGCTTGGGAACAGTCTATCCAAAGAAAGACAGAGCAGGAGAGAGTAGACACCACAATGAATCCAGTAAGTGCACACCAAGACCCCGCATGGGTAAATGAAGGCAGAAGTAGCACTCAGCACCCTAAAGCACAGGAATGTTATAATTGCGGACACAAAGAACATTATGCCCGAGAATGCAATGCCCCCCCGAAGCAGCAAAGGAATCAGCACACAAAACCCCCCCCCCAGAAACAATGCCAGACTCATCCACAGTGTTAGCGCCCGACCAGATAATTCGGCCATGAATGGCACCGATTGACGGTGTTCGGGCTCCCCAACTTGGGTCTGCGATACCCTTTGGGATAAGTCCGGAAGACCGGTTATTGCAGGCACAGTCCGGGGACACCCCGTAGAGTTCCTTTGGGACCCAAGAGGGGCCCGAACCACATTAAACTCCTCCACCATGTACCAGAGAGAGATATGGCCCATTACGGACACCATTACCCTTAGTGGCTTTACAGGTCACCTCCAGCAGGGACACATCACAGCCCCTGTGGATGTACAGCTTGGCAATATTAAAACAAAACACTCGGTTGTTTTGGTAGATTTACCCCAGGCAGCAGAACACATCCTGGGCATAGATTTCATGAGTGCACACAACCTTTCGTTCGACCCAGTTAATAGGTGTACATGGAAAATGGCTAGAGCAGCACAAACCCCCACCACGCTCACAGTAGGAGACTATGCACATAGGATTAGCTCAGTAGGAGATTACTGGTTTGATCCACAGACCATTACCACAGACAAAGCGGTTAGGGAGGTCTTGAAAAGACACAAAGCATCGTTTGCCCAGCACAAGCACTACTGCGGCAAAATCTCAGGAGTGGTTAACATTACAGGTCCCGATCCTAAGCCCCAGAAACAGTACGGCTTCCGCCAGCAAGCTGAGGGAGAGATAGCCAAGGTAATCCAAAGTTTATAAAATCAAGGAGTGATTCGACCTGTAGCATCGACGAACAATGCCCCGATTTGCCAGTAAGAAAACCAGATGGTTCAAGGCGACTGACCATCGACTACAGGGAATTGAACAAAGTAACTCCACTAGCAGTCCCCATTGTTGCCACGAGTCCCGAGACCATGTTAAAACAGGGACTCCCGTCGAAATTTTTCATGGTACTGGACATCAGCAATGGCTTTCGGTCCATACCACTGGACAAAGCATGCTAGTATAAATTTGCATTCACTTTCCAGGGACAGCAGTACACGTGGACGTGCCTTCCACAAGGCTTCCACAACACCCCCTCCATTCTTCACAGACAATTGGCAAACGGCTTATCTAAATTTTCCCGCCCTGAATGCCTTGTTCAGTATGTGGACGATTTGCTCCTACAGACTGACACCAAGGAAGAACACATTTCGCTTCTTTCAGAATTATTAGAACTGCTCACAACAATTGGATGCAAAATTAACCCCAAGAAAGCCCAAATCCTCCAGGAAAAGGTCACATATTTAGGTACGGTCATCACGCATGTTAAGCGTGAAATAGAACATAAACGCATAGATTCCATTGTAAAATTGCCTTTGCCCCAAAACGTTGCAGCACTCCGGTCATTTTTAGGACTGGTTGGAGATTGTAGAAACCACACAGACGGTTTCGCCACAAAAGCAGCCCCACTTTCTGAGCTCCTAAAGAAACAGGCCTCATGGAAATGGCTTTCACAGCACATTTACGCCATGGATGCATTGAAACGCACCCTGAGCACAGCCCCCGCTCTGCAAGCCCCAGATCCACACTCCCCATACGCGATAGAGGTAGCGACCACCGACCGCACCCTTTCAGCCGTACTCCTGCAGGAAAGGCACGATCGATTAGGACCCGTAGCCTATGCCTCACGCGTTTTAGATCCAGTAGAACAGGGATTTTCAGCCTGCGAAAGGTACCTGCTAGCAGTTTCTGGGCGGTACAGTACGTCTCGTACATAACCGGACGCAACCCAGTCACCATTTTGACCGAGCACATCCCGACACAGCTTTTATTGGACGGCAGACTAAAAGACGGCACAGTAAGCCAAATTCGAGCAGCGCGGTGGACCCTACTCCTACAAGGACGCGACATTACCGTAAAACGGACAAAAACGCACACGTTTCTGGCTGACAATTTGCACTATGCAGGAACCGCACATGAATGCGAGATCATAGCCCCCAAGCACAGTACAGGCCCCTTTGTTCCTAAATCGGTACTGAAAAAGACAGGCATCCGACCACAGATGACTCAGCCCACAGACAAAGCACTGAGAATTTATGTAGATGGCTCCTCCATAGTCCTTGATGGAAAAAGGATCACAGGATGTGGCATTTATGTAGAGGACGTGCAGGGACTTGCTTTAGAAGAAGTTGATTTAAAGTTGCCTGGACACTTACTCTCGCAGGCAGCCGAGTTAGCAGCCATCGCTTACATTGTCCAGCACCCCGATACGTTCCCGACCCCAGCAGACATATATTCAGACAGTTTGTACATCTTCAACAGCCTATCAGAATTCCTACCCCTGTGGGAATCTAGAGGATTTATTTCCGCCGACGGGAAACCTCTACCCTCAGCCCCATTACTCAGACATATCCTCCAGACAGCGAAAGGCAGAAAATATGGCATAGCTAAAGAAAGAAGTCACCATCATTCCTCCCCACCCGGTAACGTGAAAGCTGATGCCCTAGCGAAGGCAGGCTCACGACATGGCCACTTTTGGCAACCCCTCGAGAGTGCCCCAGTACACACAGTTCAGGTCTCACAGACCAACATCCAAGAAGACTTAGCCCAGGCACAGAAGGAAGACAAATCATTGAAGGAAATTTTAAAAGGAAACTTCCCAGCTCCCTACGAAAATTTTAGGAATTCTTTAACGATCCATGAGGGCATCGTTTTAAAAGGTGGCATTTATGTAGTCCCCACCCAAGGCAGGAATGAAATCATTTGTAAATTCCATGACGGACATGGACACCAAGGGATAATATCCACCCTTGCCCACCTCAAACCTCTCTGCTGGTGGCCTGATTTGAAAACCGACGTATCCCATTACGTTGAAAATTGCTTGATTTGTGCACTAAACAAACCGGATAGATATGCAAAGAAAACCCAGCTACGACACACCCGCCCTGTAAATGGCCCGTGGACAAACCTTCAGTTAGATTATATTGGCCGCCTCCGCCCCTGCAGAAATGGATACAAGTATGTGTTGGTGGTAATCGACACGTTTACGAAATGGGTCAAAGCTTTCCCCTCGAGAACAAATACAGCCAAGGCCACGGCATAGGTCTTGACCAAGGTTCGCACTTTACAGGCAGGGTTATGAAAAATGTCATGACAATTTTTGGTATTAAGCAAAAGTTCCACATTGCCTATCACCTGCAGTCCAGTGGCATTGTGGAACACATGAACCTGACATTGAAGGCCACACTTGGAAAAATGGTGCAGCAGCACAACATGACATGGGACATAGTGCTCCCATTCGCACTGATGTTTATTAGAAACACGGTGACGGGTTCAACAGGATATACCCCCCATACCCTCATGACCGGACAACCCATGAAGGGTACCAAGTATTTATTTGGACTTGATTTGGCCAGACCCACAGTCACCGCCCTGACCCATGAGAAAGCAGTCCAGAACATGGTAGAAAATATTAAAGCAGCACAGCTCGCTGCAGCTGTTCGACTAGGCGCTAAACGAAAACAGAGTAAGGCCTGCTTTGATAAGACAGGACACCCGACAGAGTATACAGTTGGACAGCAAGTAATGATCACCTTATACAACCCCAGCTGATTCCTCTCCCCTAAATTTGCAGGACCCTGTACATTTCGGACAAAGTAAGCCCCTCACTTTATAAAGTCATGTATCCGAATGGAAAATCAGGATGGTTCCATGTAAATCAGCTTAAGGTTTATGGAACGCAGTGCAGCCACTCACACCACCTCTCATTGGCGATGGCAGACAGCGAGGACCTGCCCACTGACAACCCAATTCCCCCCTCCCTCTACAGCAGCGGCACGTCCACAGACACGACCTTGAGCCCGCCCCCAGGACCAAATTTCACACTGACGCTTGATTCGGCTGCAAGCGACAGCGATAGCGACAGCGAAGCCCCTGAGAAACCCGAACAATGGACACACAGACCAGGCCCTGGTCACTACAGCCCCAGAGACACCGACCAGGATATGTTCAGCCCCTTTGAGGCGATTTATTTGCCCACACCGGAACCTGACCCACCACCCGATGATAGCGACACCCCCCTTGCCCAGACTGCCCTACGGAACATGAAACACTGGCACCGTGATAATTCCTGTCGTATGACAAGGAATGATGAAATGGACCCCACATCGGCACACACCGCATTAGCACAAAAACTCCATATACGCGAGTTTGCCACCCGGGAGATGGTGATGACTCAGAGTCTGACTCCCACCATGGTAACTCCTTTGAGACCCTTTTTGGAATGGAACCTTGAGGTGTCCAGATGATGAGAGTCAGGGACCGATTGAGATTTACGGTGTCCTATACTCTGATGGAACCTGCCCGCTTTTTTCTTTATTTTGTTTTAAATGTTGTACGTTCTCTTGTACGATTTGTGTGTCGGCCTCACGGACACTTTCTTGATACAGTCAAAACTACTCTTCTGACGCCACATGGAAGTTTGTTGGAGCCCGTATATTTCCAAATTCTTACCGCTCTTGGAAGGCCACTCAGGCAGTGCAGTAATGGCACTTATCCCCGCCCTGCCTGGGACCCCCTATACATTTGGTCAGCCAAGCTTGGGTAGTGGAGCAACGGCACTGGTCACTGCCCTACCGGGAGATTCCACCCATTCTTGCCCTGCCGCGGATCATGCACACCCCATTCGGAGAATTGTTTTCAAAACTCTTTTGCTGTTCTTTTTTCATTCCTGTGGTTTAAAGAATGCATTTTGCCACAACTTTTGCCCCTTTCCGGCGACCCTTCGGTTGCTATCCCCCTCCCCCCCACCTACTATTTACATGGCAGAATCACTTGGTTGGAAAAACGAGTTTGCAGAGGACGGAAAAATTGTTCGCCCACTCAGCCCATCAAACACAGGCTGCGAGAGTGCTCGCACTGTGACACGGAACCTTTTCCCCTGTCTTGTCTCCCAAATGGTTGGTTTAAAAAAAAAATGAGAGAGTCTCATATGGTGACAATTCTAAATGGGAAATTGACGATAAGGAGAAACAGACAGACAGACGAGATATTAAGCAACAAGATAATAACAGATATTATGCTTGTTCCCTCAGGACGATACGAAGATACTTAAAGACGGAGAAAAGCCGAACAAAATGAAGACGGACCTGATGATCTACATCATGATCATCGCTGGAACAGTACAGTTGCGCACGTTACCTACCTCTATCTCCCTCACCACACAGGCCCCAAACACGACTACCCAACACAACACCCCCAGCCTGGACATTACACCACACATAGACCCAGCCACTGATACCCCCACATGGTGTGAGAATCTCACTAAATGGTACTCCCTGTCCTACACAGTGGAAGCCTTACTAGTGATAACCATATTGTGCAGTGTCATCCAGACAATCAGATTGCAGAAATGGAGAAGGAGAGCCTCCCGCCTTCCAGTATACACGTTTAGAGACCCTTTACTCGGACTCCAGCAAACCCCACATTCTTTCTGAACCTTTCTCTTTAATAAATTCCGCGGTTGTTGTTTCGTCAATAAAACTATTTTTTTCTGTATATGAATGTTAATGATAAGAAGAAATGTGATGCTGCTATTGGATTATTTGTGTTGTAAGATAAGTTATTTGATTGTTAAATAGCAGCATGAGTGCAGTCTAGTTAGAGACAGTTAGAGGTTCCCTTTTTTTTTGTATAAGGAGAATGGAATATAGGATTGAATGTTAAATGCCCCCTTAGGAATTTTTAGATGTGTGTAGTATTAGGGAAATTTAGATAAATGTTTTGACCCATAGGACAGAGTAGGGTAGAACCTGTCCTTGATTGAGGGTACCCGGCATGTCGGAGAAGATCCAGCAGTGTGATCCTTCACGCTTCGCATTGAGGATCAAGAGGACGGAGTGTAGCCATCTGGGATGGCCACTTACAATCAGGAACAGAGAAACTCGCAAAACCTAGCGAGTAAAATGGAAAGATTCAGGCAGGCTCAGAGCCTGAAATGTATATTTGCAAGCGAGGAGTCCAGACGGTATTGGTACTCCGACCAATTAGCATTTTGATGGACCGATTAGCATTTGATGGCCCATCTTCACCAAGACAAAGAACTGGTACTTGAGCGACCGGTACAGTCCCAGACATTTCGGCGCCACTCCCTGTTCAAGGGAAGCATAAACAATGGGGTCAGTGACTGCTTGGGACCTGCCCAGCCATCCAAGGACCCGCCCATTTATTAGTTAGGAATCGAACAGAGTGATCAGGGATCACCCAATTAGTGGGGTCCAAACTGAAGGACCACCTGAAAGAGCACGAATAACCCCAAGTATAAGAAGAGAGTCCGCCGTATGTTCGTCCTCTCTTGGACCTGGCACCCCGGCCACGACCATCTCCAATCGCAGCACCACCAGAAGCAAGTCCAAGTTCAATGCTCGCTACCAGACGGATGAGCCTAGCTGAGCAGCAGTTACTTCTCCAGGCTCGATAGATCCAGAACAGCGGCCACTGTTTCTCTGACCTAAGCCGGGTGCCTGAAGTTAAGTACAGGTTGTCTTAGTCGATAGGTGTAGTTAACTAGTAGATTTTATGTTGCATGACTAATTGTGTGTAAATAAAGTACTCTTGACCTTGAACTAACAAACTGGTGTTTGGCTCTTTGATCGATAGCCGGTTGAACCTTGTGGTGGTATCATTTGCTACCTGGCGACTCTGAGCATTAGAACATAGATACCAAAAGAATGGAGGGCAAACTCACTGATTGCCATAGTTACAGCAGAGTCACAGAAAAGGCAACAGGGGATAAAGGGTGTGGGGGATCCGGCAGATCAGAAGGTGCAGAAGGTACCGTCAGGCCATCGAGGTAGGGCTCCGGGGAAGGTCCCGGGTTGCTCAAGTGTACATGGGAGCCGGCAAGCCTGAGAATGCGGAGTGGGGGGGGGGAGCAAAAGGCCCAGAGGTGCATGTAGTCCATCATGCCCATGGGCCTGGAGTTTGGTAAGCCCAAGAGTACTGGAGGTCCACCAAGGTTGGAGGTGAGGGGAATCTTGCATGCCCTTTGGGTGGGGGGTGGGGGGGGTGGGGGGGGGGGGGGTTGCAGGCTCGAGGGTGTGGGGGGGGTCTATCAGGCTTGGAGGTGTGAGGATTTTGTGATGCCATGGGTGTAAGGGCCTGGCAAGCCCAAGGATGCTGGGGGTCAAGCAGGCCTGAAAATATGGGGAATCCGGCATGCTCGTGGATTTGGTGGTGGTGGGGGATGGAGGAGGGGTCCACCAGGCTCTATCGGGAACATTCTGGCTAAGTTGGTTTTTCCTTCTGGCTATGACCAGATATTCACAAATATTAATGATGTTGGTGAAATAATAAATAATAACAAGCACAGTGGGAAAACCCCACTGCTCTTTTCAGAAATAATCCTATGGGATGTTTTACACCCACTAGAGTTCGCAGACGGGACCTCAGTTTCGCACTCCCTTCGTCCTGCACTTGAGTGTCAGCCTTGACGCATGTGCTAACATTGAGCCACAGCTTACATTTAAATGGTAGAGTACATGAATGCATTCAATTTTATTCCCTCTTTAATGATGATTAGTCAGACACATAGCTAAATATGGACTTCAAACTTCACAATTGAAAACTGCTATTTTTATATAGAAATTAGTGGCTTTGTTGCAGTCGCAGGGACCTAGAACATTCAGAAGCACAAGTGTAATGTTTCACAATGATTTTACTGAGAAGACACTCAAATTGAATTCTCCTGACTGCAATTTATTTCACAGAGCTCTTCTTTACATGACCAACGTCAATGGAACAAAACCAACTCCAAACAAAAGCCACATACCGAGCACAACAAGAGAATGGCACCTACTTTCCAGCATGAGCTGCCCAATATAACTTATAATTTTAATCCTTGACAGCAACGCCAATCAGTTAAGAGCCATATAATCATAGCCAATATTGTTCACTGACAGAGGAGCTGACCTAAATGGGAGCTCGTCTGATTAAACAAAATATTGCTTACAAACACTACTGATTATTGCTCAAAGTCTAAAATGCGATTCTGTGGGAATAAAATGATATAGGGTGAACCTGTTTATACGTCCATATTGGAAATCAGGAAACTAACTCTGACAGACACCCTGCAGAGAGTTGATATCATTGTCAAATTCGGGGCTGTGCAACCAGACTTGTTTTCAGATGATGTCAACAAGGGCAGTGTGTAGGTGGAAAAATATGAGGCGGAAAGGATAGTTCCTGGGAGGATTCAGAGGGAATGGAGCAGGAGCGGGCAGAGGAGACATCCCAGGTGGGTATCTCTAGAATTACTGGATAGAGAGTTATGGAACCATAGGCAGTCCAACCCAGTCGGATAACGAAGGAAAGGCATTGGAGGAGGATGGGTGTGATCATCTGATCCGAAGGTTGTAGAGAGGTCACAAAGGATAGGATGAAGAATAATTTACCACAGTCACATAGGTCATAGATATCGCAAATTGGAAGGATAGAGACATATCAATTGTTATCCTAAACTGCCCAACATTTGTAATATCGTATGAAATCTGAGCGTGCAGATTGCAAGTTGCTTCTCTTTGCAGTATGTGTGGGGAAGATTTTGTGGGCACGAGTTAGAGGATTTTTGTGTGCCATGTTACAGAAGCAACATCAAAGTCTACCCTGTGGCAATATGGGTACATGTGTGTGAAAGAACAGCACGTTGCACAAATATTTTACATTTGAGTGTCATCCATGGCTTAGTTTGTGGCACTCTTACCTTTGAATCACAAAGTCCAGGTTCAAATCTCACACTCGGGTTTGGGAGGTCCTGTCTTTCCGATCAGGTGTACTCTGCCAGCTTGCATGGTGTTATGATCCCACCTGATGTTACTACTGGACAAGTCAGAACCCAGGATGGAACCCGGCCTAACTTTATGTTTTGTTCAGAAACGTAGAGGGTGGTGACTGAACAGAGTCACGGATTCTGCTGTTTAACAAAATAGTAAAACTTTTATTAAACAAGCAAAGATTAACTGTAATATTCTACTCCCTTCACCCCAACTATGGCCGGGATTCTCCGAGCCCGCGCCGGGTCAGAGAATTGGCAGGGGGGGGGGGCGCGAAAATCCCGCCACGCTGCGCCGACGCTGGACCATCGATTCTCCAGCGACCGGAGAATCGGCGCCAATCGCGCCCATGCGGTCGCCGCGGTGCTGGTCGGGGGCCGTTGAAAGGGCCCCCCGCGGCGATTCTCCGTGCTCGACAGGCCGAGTGCCCTCCGAGTCCTGCAGCGTGGTTTACATGTGGTCCCACCTGGCGGGACCTCGACGTTCTGGCTGCGGGGGCCATCCTGGTGGAGGGGCTGGGGGATTCGACTCCGATCCCTACTGATCGGCGGACGCACTCATTCCGGGGGGGGGGGCTGTGTTCCTCTGCGCCGGGCTCCGCCATGTTGCGCGGGGGCAGGCGTGGAGACGGCAACCACGCGCATGCGCCGGCATGGAGATAGCCGTCGTGTGCATGCGTGGACCCCCGCCGGCCGTGCAGGGCCGGCTTTCGGTGCCGGAGCAGCGCACAGCACTCCGGTGCCATTCTAGCCCCCAAAGAACAGGAGAATTACTGGGCTTGGAGGCCCGTTCACGCAAGCGTCAACACTTGGCCGCGATATCGCAGAATCCCGGCCTATACCTTTACAGATATATACAGGTTTGTAAGGGTAACACAAATTTAAAAATCCAGCTTATACTCTAATGTTCACAGTAAATACATAGTCCATGTAAACCAACAGGTGACCTGTGATCAGACATCCCACACTCTGAACCCAAGTGACAAATGCCACCCAAAACAACTTCTACGGATTTCTCATCAACTCATCCAGATGGTGGTCACACTGTGAGCCAAGTAGTTCTTTTATTACACTCCTGTATCATCTTTTATCACACTTCTTTGTGTGTTTTGTTATACTACGGAGTGTAATATGTGTTACTCAAACCTTGGTTGCTGATGAGGTTTTCTGATCTCGATGAAGAAGACTCAAACTCGTCCAATAGTAACAAAAGGTTTATTGAGTAACTATAACAATAATTGTGTGAGTTCTTTACTTTAACATTGATACTAGTGATAAGGTTAACTAGATCTAAATATAGTAATTATGCTTGACTACACTAACCATCTGAGCGAATCTATAATCCTGAAAGAGGGAGAGGCACAATGCGGTTGCTTTTATACCCCTATTGGTCCGGCCCTCTTGTGATCATCTGGTGCTTCTGATTACACATTAACCCCTTATATATATGCACATAGAGATCACTACATCTCCCTTTTTTTCTTGTGTTACATATTTTCTGTATGTTGTAAAGAAAATTGAACAAACATAATGGATGCAGTTTTGCAAATGCACTACATAAAATCAACGAGTTACTCAGTCAAATGTTAATACATTTAGTCTCATAGTTATTTTCTATTTCCTTGTGGTGCAGTCCCAACAAGTCATCATGAGGTGTTCAAATGGTTGAATCACTTCGCTGTCTGATTTTGACGTTTTTTTCTATGCTTGTGGTAGCGATTCAATGTTACATTTGCCTTGTCTGACCATGACTTTTTCCTGTGCTTGCGGTATTAATTCTGTACGTCATCCGCCTTGTCTGACCTGGACTTTTTCCTGTGCTTGCGGTATTGATTCTGTATGACTTCTGCCTTGAAAACCGGTTTGCTTGTTTGTTGTGGAGCAGATATGAATTTGTGAGATTAGTTGTCATGCCATATTATGCTTGTACTCTTGCCATTGTTTTGGACTGTGCTCTTACATTGTCCTTCGTGTGCAGAGTTGTACCATGCTGTACAGGTCATTGTTTCATTGTTGTTGTTTTTGTTGTTTCTATTGTTGTCTTTGTTGTTGTATTCGTTGTTCTTGTTGTTTCTGTTGTTATTGTTTTTGTTGTGCTTTTGTTGTGTTTAGTTTTGTAGTTTTTGCTGTTGTGCTCAATGACTGTTCCTTGTGGATAATTTGAGTCATTCTCAAAGTTATTGGTATCAGTGTCCTTTGTGGTATGTGATATGTCATTGCGCTTTTTGAATTGAGGTTTGTGAGAATGATCTGATGTTGCATTGATCTTGGTGCCATCAGTGATTTGTGGTTGACTTGCTTCCTCTTTGCTTCCTTGGTGCTCCTCTTCTGGAGTCAAAATATTCAAGATTTCATTTTCTTGTGGGTAGTTTAGAGTAAATGTGGTTTTAATTGACGTGATCTCACTGGACTCATGAGTAGTCTTACTTTGATTGTTGAGTGCTTCTGTACAGACGAGCTAGGATCTGTCAGTCTCGCTGTGATCTTGCACATCTTGTACGTTGATTGTGATCACAATGTCACTATTCTTGCATACAGTGGGTAAACTTTCATTGTCTTCTTGCTGTTGATTAAATGAGCTGGGTAGACTTTCATAGCCTTCGTCTAGTTGCTCAGATAAGGTGGATAGATCTTCATAGTCCTCTTCATGCATGGTTGTCGCTCTCGAGTCTTTAATTGCTTCCATTCTGGAGTCTGTCAATGAGATCTCGGAGGAGGCTTCCATCGCTGTCTCTTTGGAGTCTTTCATCGCTCTCTCTGTGGAGTCTTTCATCGCTCTCTCTGTGGGGTCTTTCATCGCTCTCTGTGTGGAGTCTTTCATTGCGCTTTCTGTTGAGTCGTGCAGTGTTCTTCAGCTGTCCCCTTGCATCTCTGACTTCACACAAGTCCATGTTATACCAGACTTGCACATTGCAGCCCTGTCTTTTAACTTAGAGCCTCTGCTCCTCACCAAAATGATGTACCAAATCCTGTACCAAAATGCCTTCCTTTAGAACCTGCTCCCTGCATTTCCCTCTCCCAGTAGATTGCTGAAAACTTGGTATCTCCTTGAGATCTAGAACTCACTCGACATTCACTGTTTCTTTAACTTTAGAGCAACTCGTCGAAGATTCTTAGACATATTTTGCGTGACCATCTGTTGGAGAGACTTAAGCTGTTTCCTGAACCTCAGAGGTTAATCACCTGCTTTTGCTGTCTTTGTGGATGCCCTGGTTGCTAGGCAACAGCATAGCTTTCCTCTACTTTAGGTCTTGGAACATAGGACATAGACCCCCTGTTGTGCAGAAGGAGGCAATTTGGCCCATCGAGCTTTTACCTATCCCTGTAACCCAACCCAACCCTTTGGATACTAAAGGGCAATTTAGCAAGACCAATCCACCTAGCCTGCAGATCTTTGGACTGTGGGAGGAAACTGGAGCACCCGGAGGAAACCGGACATGGGGAGAAAGTGTAAACTCCACACAAACTGTCACCAAAGGCCGGAATTGAACCCTGGTCCCTGGTGCTGTGAGACAACAGTGCTAACTACTGTGCCACCGTGCTTTTTTACTCTGTGCCATTGGAATGTAGGATGGATTGAGAGCAGTAGATTTTATTTTTCTTTCTTGTGTTTAATTTGGAATAGGGATATTAATTAAGGTTATTGTATTTACTGTATATAGAAGTATTGTTTAAGGGGTAATTGTAAGCTGCTTATGGGATAGTTTAAAGATTTTAAAACTGTGTTAAAAATACCAAATCGCTATCGTTTTGTGCAATTACTCCTGGAGTGAAGTATTCTTCCCTCAGTCTTGAAAAAAACGCCTAAAATATTGGGGTTTCAGTCCTGAATCCTAGCCATTGTTGGGGTCTGGTCTGGGATCATAATAACCTTAATAATTTTTCTGAGGCCTGGAAACAATTTACCATTTTCCCTCTTAACTTATTTTAAAAATAAATATTTAATTAAAGATTTCTCATAGGTGACAAACACAACTTCAACTTCAACACAGCCCAGAAAATGTCTCATCATGGGACATTAATTGTGTTAATAACAAAAACCAAAAGCAACATCTCTCATTAACACCCTAGCTCCGCAACTACACCCGCCCCCCACTAACAACTAACAATGGTGACTAATTATTTGGAATATGATATAAATGGCCCCACCTCAGGTAGAATACTTCCGCCGATCCCCTAATGATGGACTTGACCTTCTCCAAGTATAAAAACTCATAAGGTCACCCAACCAGGCCAAGCGGAAGTTCTCCATCCCAGCAGAACTCACCTCCAGCCTATCAGCAAAGCAAAGGCAGGAACATCTGCCTTCACCTTGGTCTGCAGCCCGAGTGAGTCTACCACACCAAAAATGGCTACCAACGGACAAGGCTCCAGATCAATGTTCAAAAACGCTGACATGGTGCTAAAGAAGGAGGCCCAAAAGCTTACCATCCTTGGACATGACCATAACATGTGGGTGTGATTATTGGGCCCACAAGAACACCGCTCACACCTGTCCTCCACTTTCACAAAATAAAATGCTCATCCAAGCTTTAGTCAGGTGAGCCCTGTGTACCACCTTCAGTTGAATCAGCCTGAGCCACGTGCAGGAGGAGGTCAACTTCACCCTACAAAGGGCCTCATTCCACACTTCCTCATCCAGAATGGGTCCCAGCTCCACTTCCCATTTCTCCCTCACCCAATCCAGCGGGGCATATTCCACTGAAATGATCTCCCCATAATTCTTTGACATGCTCCTGCCTCCAGTCCTCGCCAACAATACGATTTCCCTCAACAGGGTGGGTCGTGGTGCCAAGGGAAAAGCACGACAAGCCTTATGAATCACGTAGCGCAGCTGAAAGTATTGGAACAGGTGTGCCCCTGATGATTGAAATGTCCCCGAAAACTCCTCACATCTGGCGAACCGACCTCTCCATAAACAGGTCCCTAAACCATCCCAGACCTTTTCTTTCTCATACCTTAAAAGTCACATCCAAACCCGACGGTGCAAACAATGGTTTCTGTATATAGGTGCCAGCAATGACATGGCGTTCAGCTTATAGAGTTACCCGAACTGCCTCCATACCTTCAAAGTAGAAATCACCACTGAGTTTGAGGTATACTTCGCTGGGGAAAATGGGAGCTGCACCGTAATCAGAGCCCATAAACCTGCCCCCCTACACAAACCAATCTCCATCTTTCCCCATATGGTATCTGACTTCCCCAACCATCCCAGTATCTTCCCAACATTGACCGCCCAATAATAAAGGAGGAAATTGGGTCCCACCAAGCCCCCTGACTGCCGGTCCCTCTGAAGATACACCCTGTGAATTCTTTGTGACTTATCCGGCCAAATAAAATAATTCACCAGCTTGTTCACCCGAACAAAGAATGATTTAGCAAGGAAAATGGGGAGGCATTGGAACAGAAATAAGTAGAAAATTCATCTTAATCGCCTGGACTCTACATGCCAGAAATAGCAGAAGGATATCCCACCGCTGCCAATAGGACCTCAGCCTACTTACCAAACTTGTATAGTGTAAGTTATGAAGCCTGGGTCAATCATGGACCACTCGGACACCCAAATACCGGAAACTATCTCTGGCAAAGCATAAAGACAATACTCCCAGATTGGCTCACCAGGGAATTAACCAGGAAATAGTCACTCTTCCCCAGGTTTAATTTATAGCCCAAAAAGGAGCCAAAGTCCCTCAGTAGCTTCATAATCTCACCCATGGAGGAGATTGGGTCCGTAACGTATAAGAGCAGATCATCACCATATAGCCACACCCTCTGCTCCCTTCCTCCCGACTTACCCTCCTCCATCCCCCCAAAGACCTGAGTGCTATAGCTAATGGTTCTATCACCAGGACAAACAGGAGGGGTGACAATGGACATCCTTGTCTTTTATCCCTACTCAGTAGAAAATACCCTGAGCTTGACGCATTAGTATGTACACTAGCAGTAGGGGCCAGATACAATAGCCTCATCCATGAGATAAACTTCTGCCCAAATCCAAATCTCCCAGCACCACAAAGAGGTATTCCCACTCCACCCTGTTGAATGCTTTCTCCGTATCCATAGATAAAATTACCTCTGGCTCAGGGGAGAGGACAACATTCAGAACATAAGAATATAACAACATAAGAACTAGGAGCAGGAGTAGGCCATCTGGCCCCTCGAGCCTGCTCCGCCATTCAATGAGATCATGGCTGATCTTTTGTGGACTCAGCTCCACTTTCCAGCCCGAACACCATAACCCTTAATCCCTTTATTCTTCAAAAAACTATCTACCTTTATCTTAAAAACATTTAATGAATGAGCCTCTACTGCTTCACTGGGCGTGGAATTCCATAGATTCACAACCCTTTGGGTGAACAAGTTCCTCCTAAACTCAGTCCTAAATCTACTTCCCCTTATTTTGAGGCTATGCCCCCTAGTTCTGCTTTCACCCGCCAGTGGAAACAAGCTGCCCGCATCTAACCTATCTATTCCCTTCATAATCTTATATGTTTCTATAAGATCCCCCCTCATCCTTCTAAATTCCAACGAGTACAGTCCCAGTCTACTCAACCTCTCCTCGTAATCCAACCCCTTCAGCTCTGGGATTAACCTAGTGAATCTCCTATGCATACCCTCCAGTGCCAGTACGTCCTTTCTCAAGTAAGGAGACCAAAACTGAACACAATACTCCAGGTATGGCCTCACTAACACCTTATACAATTGCAGCATAACCTCCCTAATCTTAAACTCCATCCCTCTAGCAATGAAGGACAAAATTCCATTTGCCTTCTTAATCACCTGTTGCACCTGTAAACCAACTTTTTGCGACTCATGCACTAGCACACCCAGATCTCTCTGCACAGCAGCATGTTTTAATATTTTATCATTTAAATAATAATCCCTTTTGCTGTTATTCCTACCAAAATGGATAACCTCACATTTGTCAACATTGTATTCCATCTGCCAGACCCTAGCCCATTCACTTAGCCTATCCAGACTTCCAGTATCCTCTGCACTTTTTGCTTTACCACTTATCTTAGTGTTGTCTGCAAACTTGGACACATTGCCCTTGGTCCCCAACTCCAAATCATCTATGTAAATTGTGAACAGTTGTGGGCTCAACATTGATCCCTGAGGGACACCACTAGCTACTGATTGCTAACCAGAGAAACACCCATTAATCCCCACTCTCCATATATTAGCCAACATTTGCCACCCTTCTCAAAGCCTGTCTAGTTCTCTGCAATTACACCCGGATGCCCCAATTCCTTCCCACAGTCCAAAGATGTGCAGGTTAGATGGATTGGTCATGCTAAATTGTCTCTTAGGGATTCCAAGAATAGGGCGAGGGATTGGACCTCGGTAGGGTCAGTGCAGATTCCATAGGCTGAAAGGCCTCCTTCTGTGCTTCCATTATCTTAGAAAATCCCCCATTACCTCCATGAACAGAAAATCAAACTTTATCCATAAAATATTAACAACTATATAGGGGATATCTCCAACACCCCCTCAATCCACAACAACCCCAAAAAACAGGAAAAAAACACCAAAATCCCCATACACCGCATTCATTCAGTTAGACCCAAGTCAATGCTTGTTAAGAAAATCGTCTGCCTCGTCTGATGTCTCTGGATTCATATGTGGTCCCCAATCTTTCAGGGTAGACCATCCTGAACGAAACTCCCCTCTGGCAGAGAGCGGCCTTCACCTTGTTAAAGGCCGTCCGCTTCCTTGCCAGCTCTGCCCTCACATTCTGATAGATCTTTACGAGGCTTCCTTCCCACTCCATATCATAGAATCATGGAATTTACAGTGCAGAAGGAGGCCATTTGGCCCATCGACTCTGCACCATTTGACCTATCGAGTCTGCCCACCCTATCCCCATAACCTAGTAACCCCACCTAACCTTTTTTGGACACTAAGGGCAATTTAGCTTGGCCAATCCACTTAACCAGCACATCTTTGGACAGGGGGAGGAAACCGGAGCACCCGGAGGAAACCCACGCAGACATCAGGAGAACATGCAGACTCCGCACAGACAGTGACCCAAGCTGGAAATCGATCCTGGGACCTGGAGCTGTGAAGCAACAGTGCTAACCACTGTGCTACCGTGCCACCCACTTTGAATCTTAGTACTCCTTGGCCCACTGCTGGACCTTCTCCTTATCCCAAAAGCTGTGACATTGAGTAATGATTGCACAAGGTGGCTCATTCTGTTCAGGCTTCTGTTGAAGCATTCGGTGGGCCTTGTCCAGCCCTTGTTTGGGGGGGGGGGCGGGGGGAGCAAAGATTCCACCATCACCCACCATCTCCCAAAACATCTGTGATAGATATTCAATGGGATTCTGGCCCTCCAACCACTCTGGCAACCCCAAGACTCTGAGGTGGTCTCAATTTTCAAGGTCGTTGAAACTCTTGTTCTCATCAGCTACCACCGTCATCTCGGCTTCTAATGGCACGAGCTGCTCGCCATGCCTTGTTAGCGCCTTCTCCACACCTTCCAGCCCATTGCCATGCTTATTCACCGCCTTGACGGTCTTATCAAGCTCCACCTGGATAGGGCCCAGTGCTTCCTTGATTGACTCATGCATCCCACCGACATCAACTTACACTGTTTTTCAAGATGCGTAATAAACTCCTGAGCAAGCATGTCTGAGAGCATGTCCACCGTAATTGGGGTAGTCGATACCTGCAGCGCTGCCACCGCCAATTTCTCGACAGAGGAACTGCGTGAGGCCTTTCCCTTAAGCATGCGTTTGGTGCGAGGACCCTGAAATGAAATGAAAATCGCTTATTGTCACAAGTAGGCTTTAAATGAAGTTACTGTGAAAAGCCCGTAGTCGCCACATTCCGGCGCCTGTTCGGGAAGGCTGGTACGGGAATAGAACCGTGCTGCTGGCTTGCCTTGGTCTGCTTTCAAAGCCAGCGATTTAGCCCTGTGCTAAACAGCCCCTGTAGTACTGATCCGAACCGTTATGCTGCGAAAATCCCCGACAAAAACAGGCAAAAAGGCCTAGAAAACGTGGATCCTGGTCGGAGCTACCTAATGTGTGACCTCCCTCTCACATGCCTCCACCGGAAGCCCTCATTTGCCTTCTTAACCAATGGATACTGAATACTGTGTTCTCTTCACTTTGTCTATTCTACCTAGGTCGTTCTCAGAATGTTGCTCAGTTCAAACAGGATGAATCTTATTTACTACAGCAATTTGGAACAAAACAGACATGTTTTTGTATCTTCTGCCCTCCAATGCAAAGAAATTAATTTCAAATATTCAATTCAACCCACCTTTACATACAAGCAGCCTATCTTTTGTCAGTACTGTGGTGCCAGATTATCAACTTTATTTCTTCCATTCACTGTTGGTTCCTTCTTGTCCACATTGAAATAGAATCATAGTACTGCACAGAAGGAGGCCATTCATCCTGACGAGTCTAGGTTGGTTCTTTCGTTGAGAAATCCAGTTGGCTCTACTTCCCTGCTCTTTCCCCTTAAATTTTTACTCCTTCAAGCATTTGTTCAATTCCCTTTTGAAGGCTTTTATAGAATCAGTTACATGAGCCTATCAGCATTCCACATCCTAGCTAACTGTTGTGCACAAATGTTTCCCCTCCTGTCGCTTCTGGTTCCTTTGCCAATCAACTTAAATCCATGTCCTCAACCCTTCAGGTATTTAAAACAATTTGTCTTAATTTACTCTTGCTGGATCCTTCATGATTTTAAACATCTGTACTAAATCTCCCCTTAATCTCTCTGCTCATCGGCGACACTTTAATTATCATTGTGGAATTCTCTGCATAAATCCTTCAGTCGTGCCATCTCTCTCCCTCCTTTCCTTCAGGAACATCCTTAAAATTCACCCTCTTTTGTTCAAGATTTTGGTCACCATTTCTATTATCTTCTTTGTTTCCTCTGTGAAGTATCTTGAGTTTTGTTTTTACTTTAAAGATGATTTATAAATGCAAATAGTTGCTTTGAATGAGCTCATGATGTGACAGGTATGAAACATCTGTAAGTTTGTTGATTTAGAACTCAGTTTAGCAGTTTGCAAAGATATGGGGGGCGATTCTCCGATATGGAGACCAAGTTGTGAACGCCGTCGTGATTCTGGCCCCCACAGGAGGCCAGCACAGTGTTGGAGCGGTTCACGCCGCTCCAGCATCCTTACGTGGTGCCAAATGGGCGCCGCGCCAACCCGCGCATGCGCAGTTGGGGCAGCCCAATCCTGTGCATGCGCAGTTGGGCCGCGCCATCCTGCGCATGCGCGGGGAACTTCTTACGCAAGCCGGCCCCTCACCAACATGGCGCCGGTGTTCTGGGGCCGCGCACGGATGGAGGTAGGCCCGGGGGGGGGGGGGGGGGCGGGTGAGGCTGGCCCGCCGATTGGTGGGCCCCGATCGCGGGCCAGACCCCATCGGAGGCCACCCTGGTGAAGGAGCCCCCCTCCCTCCCCCACAGGCCGCCCCCCCCAGATTTCCCACCGGCAGCGACCAGGGGTGGACGGCGCCGGCGGGAACCTGTCGTGTCATAGCGGCTGCTCGGCCCATCCAGGCCGGAGAATCGCCGCTCGCCGGTTCTCCGAGCGGCCCGGTGCGAATCGCGCGCCGCTGGTTTCCGGGGGGGTGGGAGAATTGCGTGCGGGGGTTGGGGCGGCGTGGCGCGATTCACGCGGCGCCCCGGCGATTCTCCCACCCAGCGTGGGGGGGGGGGGGGGCGGAGAATAGCGCCCATTGCTTTTTAAAATAAATTTAGAGTACCCAATTATCTTTTTCCAATTAAGGGGCAATTTAATGTGGCTAATTCACCTAACCTGCACATCTTTGGGTTGTGGGGGTGAAACCCATGCAGACATGGGGAGAATGTGCAAATTCCACACGGGCAGTGACCCAGGGCCGGGATTTGAACCTGGGTCCTCAGCGCTGCAGTCCCAGTGCTATCCACTAGGCCACATGCCGCCCTGCAAAGGTAAAGTTTACTTGTACTTAAACATGCCTATGATACCCAATACTTTTTCACTTAGTTCTACGAAAAGAATCCTTCAATTTTCCAGGGATTGGTCTAAATGTCTGTGACCTCAGTGTAAAAGCTGCTGTCCTTAGCACTGGTGTGGTGGTAAGCCTTGCAGAATAGAATAGACTGGGTTTTGAGGCCTCCCAGCTTGGGGAAACAGGCAGTGGCACCCCAAACATCACTGCTCCATTCCCACCATTTCTATGTCTGCCACAATTTTCCTCTGGCCTATTGTATGGTCAGATGCTGTGCCCTTTTAGTATATTGAGTTTCTATCACACAGAAAGAACCTTGGTTGCGACAGTTTTCGTCCCCTTATTTGAAGAAAAATGTAGTGGCATTGGAGGCAGTTCAGAGGAGGCTCACGAGGCTGATTCCAGAGATGAGGGGTTTGTTGTATGAGGAGAGATTTAACAGTTTAGGTCTATACTGTCTAGAGTTTAGAAGATTGAGGGGAGATCAAATTGAGGTTTACAAGATGATAAAAGATATGGATAAAGTAGAAATGGAGCAGACGCTTCCTCTTGTGGGTCATTCTACAATGAGAGGTCATAGTCTTAGGATAAGAGGTAGCAAATTTAAAACAGAGTTGAGGAGAAACTACTTCTCCTAAAGGGTTGTGTATCTGTGGAATGTGTTACCCCAGAGTTCAGTGGATGCTGGGACAGTGAGTAAAATTAAGGAGGAGTTAGACAGATTTTTAATTGGTAATGGGTTGAATGGTTATGGAGAATGTCATGATATGTACTCATGCACATAATGAGATACAGACAGGCAGTGACAGACACCCAGTACAGCCAATCAACACACAGGACAGACCACAGCCAATCACCAGGCAGAACACTAGAAGGTGGTCTCCCACTATAAAACACACGAGGCATCAACACTCTGCCTCTTTCCACTGGTGACCACTGTAGTGACAGTCAGGGTGTATATATCAGTTAGCACCTTCTGCACGTGGCTCAGAGCTAGTCTGGTCTCGTTAGTTATAGTAAGCACGCTTAGATTAGTAGAGTGTCAAACCCACAGCGAACTGTGTGCACTGCTTAACAAGTTCAATAAAGTGTATTGAACCAACATCACAGTTTGGAGCCTACTTTCAAGTACAACTGCATCCAGTTGCAGTCCGTGTTACCCCAGGGTGATTAACACAACATGGTACCAGTAGTCTACTATCTCTAAGTGGTTTACCTCGAGTGATTCCGTGACGACCAGCAAGTGCCTTCCAGCGGCATGGAGAAGATCCAGGCCCCTCCACAGCTACGGATCTCTGGCAATCTCGGCGCCAACTGGTGTGTCTTCAAGCAAAGGTTCATTCTCTACATTGAGGCCTCAGAACTCAAGGATGCGTCCGATGCCAGAAAAATCACGCTGCTCCCAGCAACTGCGGGGTTTTTCAATTCGCTTAATTTTACCAATGGCTAGGACAAGACCAAATTCAATACCGTTTTGGAGAAGTTCGATAGTCACTGTGAAGTCGAAACAAACGCGACCTTTGAGCGCTATATCTTCCAGCAACGCCTTCAGGGTAAGGATGAACCTTTCCAATCCTTTCTAACGCATCTCCGTATATTAGCGCAGTCCTGCAATTATGGTGACACCGCTGATTCCGTCATCAGGGATCAGATCGTGTTTAGGGTGCACTCCAATTCCTTGCGGGAACAACTCCTCAAAATTAAGCCCATGACCCTGCTAGTTGCAATCGAGACGTGTATAGTGCATGAGCATGCGAGAAATCGGTACTCCCGTTTCAAATCGGCAGAATACGAAAAACTTGCCTCCCACGAGGCAGAGAGTGTACAGGCCATCGCCTGGATGCAGTGCTTCAGTATCGATGAAAGCGGCCATTTCACGCACTTTTCCCGGGGCCCCACGCATGTGCAACACAAACGGGAGAACGAAGCGGCCAAAAACCAAACTGCGCAGGTGCGAACATCGGCTGACCGCACTGCGCATATGCGACGACACACGGAGCGTAATGATGTCAACGTCACGATGTGCCCAAACTGCGGCACCGCCCACTTAAAGCGGCAATGCCCTGCAAAAGGCAGGCGATGTTTAAATTGCGAGAAGCCTGGACATTATGTAGCCTTGTGCAGGTCTGCACCACCAGTCAAGCGCCAGCGATCCCAATTCCAACGCAAGCGCGTTCGATGTGTACAGCAAGGTTTACTGGATTCTGATTCTGGTAGCACTACGGATCCAGAGGATGACTGCCTGGAGTCCCCCTATCATGTGGGCATCATCACTACATGTGAGTATGCCTCTTCAAATTCAGCAAGACGCCTATCTACCCTCAATGTGGATTCCGCGGACGAATGGCGTGCTGTCATACAAGTAAATCAATGCAGCATCCAGTTCAAGCTGGACACTGGCACTTCTGCCAATCTCATCTCTCAAGCTGATTTTGACCGCATTAAAAAGCAACCCCAAATTCTTCTGCCAGCCTGCCAGCTCCTCGATTATAATGGCAATGCCATAACTGCACTAGGATCTTGTCATCTATTCGTCTCCAACAAGACCATCAATGTCACACTGCGATTCAAAATCGTCAAGACTGATAAGGCATCCCTGCTCGGTGCCCATGCATGCAAGCCCCTCAACCTCGTACAGTGAGTTCTTGGGCGACCAGATATCCCAGCAGGGTGTGCGACCAGATTCGGACAAGGTCAAAGCCATTAACGCCATGAAGACCCCGGAAGACAAGAAGGCGGTACTACGCTTCCTCGGAATGGTGAACTTCTGGGAAAATTAATTCCCAACATGGCCTCACACACCACGGCTCTCAGGCATCTGGTGAAGAAGTCCACTGCATTCCAGTGGCTACCTATACATCAAGCAGAGTGGCTCGAGCTCAAAGCGAAGCTCACCACTGCTCCAGTATTAGCATTTTTTGACCCGGACAGGGAAACAAAAATCTCCACGGACGCAAGCCAGGACGGCATTGGTGCAGTGCTCCTCCAGAGGGATGACTCCTCATCCTGGGCTCCAGTTGCTTATGCGTCAAGGGCCATGACTCCTACTGAACAGAGGTACGCCCAAATAGAAAAAGAGTGCCTGGGCCTCTTAACCAGCATTGTAAAGTTCCGTGACTACATCTACGGTCTACCAACATTCACAGTGGAGATTGACCACAGACCCTTGGTCCATATCATTCATAAGGACTTGAATGACATGACGCCCAGGCTTCAGCACATTCTCCTTTGACTCCGCAGGTACGATTTTGAATTAGTATACACACCAGGCAAGGAGCTGAGAATTGTGGATGCCCTGTCCCGCTCCATCACCTCGACCTGTGAACAGGTTGACTTCATCCGCCAGATTGAGGCACAGGTGCAGCTGTGTGCCAGCAACCTCCCGGCCTCAGATGAAAGAGTGATCAGCATTCGGGAAGAGACTGCCAAAGACCCTCTTCTGCAGCGTGTAATGCACCACCTCGCAAATGGCTGGCAAAAAGGGCAATGCCCTCAGTTCTTTAATGTGAAGGATGACCTGACAGTCGTCGAGGGGATCCTCCTCAAGCTAGATCGTATCGTTATTCCTCGCAGCCTGCAGACCTTAGTGCTCAAACAAATCCACGAGGGACACCTAGGTGTCGAAAAGTGTAGGCGCAGGGCCCGGCAGGCTGTCTATTGGTCTGGAATCAGCCAGAACATATTCAACATGGTCCTCAATTGTGCGACCAGCCAGCGTTTCCAGCCTGCTCAAACAAAAGAAACACTCCAGCAACACGAGATCGTGACCTCTCCGTGGTCCAAGGTGCGAATGAACCTTTTTCACGCCAATGGGCGTGACTATGTGATCATCATAGATTACTTCTCAAATTACCCGGAAGTTGTGAAGCTGTCAGACCTCACATCAAGGACAGTCATCAAGGCCTGCAAGGAGACATTTGCCAGGCATGGTATTCCACTCACTGTCATGAATGACAATGGTCCCTGCTTCCACAGCCAAGAGTGATCCAGTTTCGCCAAGTCGTACCAATTCAACCACATTACCTCAAGCCCACACTACCCACAGTCCAATGGGAAGGTTGAGAAATGGGTCCATATCGTGAAGCAACTGCTCTGCAAGGCTGTGGACTCTGCTTCTGACTTCAACCTTGCGCTGTTGGTGTACAGGGCAACCCCTCTGTCCACCGGTATGTCTCCGGCTCAACTCTTCATGAATAGAGACCTGCGGACGACTGTTCCAGCCATACACTTACCAGACCTGGATCACCTCCCAGTGCTGCAAAAGGTGCAGCAACTCAGGAACCGGCAAAAGCTGACGTACGATGCTCATGCTACCGATTTGTCTGTACTATCTCCGGAAGATGCTGTTCAGATCAAGCTACCTGGTGGAGGCTGGTCAGCTCCAGCTGTTGTTGTTCGACACGCTGCTCCCAGATCGTTTGTAGTTCGTATGGCTGATGGCTCCATTGTCAGGCGCAACAGAAGGGCACTGCACAAAGTTGCCTGCCCACCACCAGATCCTACTTCTCCATATGTTGTTATGCCTCCTCCGGACAGCTTGCACCACGACGCCACCAATCTGGCAGCAATCCCGCCTGTCAAGGTGCCGTCGTCCCCACCTCCACTCTCAGGCGGTCAACAAGGATCAGACGCAAGCCCCAAAGATTGGAATTATAGACATTTCTCTTGTAAATTTTGTTCTGTATCTGCCCGCTAGATACCTCTTATGTATATATTCATCCACTCGCTTTCATCCACTTGCCATTTAAGGTAAATAGTTCTACATGTAAATACAGTCGCATATGCTCCAAGCAACCAACATTTTTTTAAAAAAGACAGAGATGTCATGATATGTACTCATGCACATAATAAGTAACAGACAGGAAGTGGCAGACACCCAGTACAGCCAATCAACACACAGAACAGAACACAACCAATCACCAGGCAGAACACTAGAAGGTGGTCTCCCCCTATAAAACACATGAGGCATCAACACTCTGCCTCTTTCAACTGGTGACAACTGTAGTGACAGTCAGGGTGCATATATCAGTTAGCACCTTCTACACGTGGCTCAGAGCTAATCTGGTCTAGTTAGTTATAGTAAGCACGCTTAGATTAGTAGAATGTCAAACCCACAGCAAACTGTGTGCACTGCTTAACAAGTTCAATAAAGTGTATTGAACTAACATCAAAGTTTGGAGTCTACTTTCAAGTACTACTGCATCCAGTTGCAGTCCGTGTTACCCCAAGGTGATTAACATGACAGAGAAAGGGCAGGATGGTGGAATTAAGGCCAGGATAAGATTAGCCATGATGGGGCAGTACGCTGCCGAGGACCTAGGTTCAATCCCGGCCCCGGGTCACTGTGTGGCATTTGCAATTGCTCCCTGTGTCTGCCTGAGTCTCACCCCCACAACCCAAAAAGATGTGCAGGGTAGGAGAATTGGCCACACCAAATTGCCTCTTAATTTAAAAAAAAAATAATTGGGTACTCTAAATTTATAAAAACAAGATCAGTCATGATTGAATGGCGGTGCAGACTGGATGGGCCAAATGGCCTAATTCTGCTCCTATCTCTTTTGAACTTATTAAGAAAAATTGCATCACACAGGGCATTCAAATATCAGTAGCAGCTTCAGCCAAAGAGATTGGTTTTACAAGATTTTGGGGGGCATGGAAGAACAGAGTGCTACAAAACCAGGCTGAACTCCTGCCACTCTGGGTTCTGCCCAAACTGTTGACCCAGGCTGCAGGCCTGCAATCATATCCATATTCTGTTCTTAATAAAGTTTGTTTCCAATAATGATATCGGTCATCCTGCAACATAAAAACAAGACAAAGTCCAGCCCTCAAAATGGGCAGGTCTCTCGCTGGGTCTATTGGGCGGCTGGTGGACACAGACGACAGCTTGGCTGCCTGAGTCTCCAGTGGACTATAACTTGCTCAGTGATCCTTGCCCAACAGAAATCAGCTGGATGGAGTAAGTTGGTTTAAAGCCGGCTGGCGGAGGCCCTTCGGTGCCGGTTGGCACGGCGCCAACCACTCCAGCGCCAGCCTAGCCCCCGGAAGTGCGGAGGATTCCGAACCTTTAGGTGGCCCGACGCCGGAGTGGTTCACGCCACTCTCTGGCGCCGGTACGGTCCGCCCTGCCGATTGCGGGAGAATCCCGCCCCATGGATGGGATTTACCGAACAGCCCGCCGCGCATTTTTCAGCGGGCGAGGCGGCCTGCTCGTGGTATCTACCGATTTCCCGTTGACAGCACCCCTCGCTGCCGGGAATCCTGTGCGCCGGTGTGGGGCCAGAATTTTCCGCTGTCGCGAACAGCTGGTAAGGCCCGCTTAGTGCAAATGGCATATTCGATAAAGAGGCATCTATCAGGAGAAAGCTTTATGTCCTTATCATTAAACTTGATTAAAACTGATGAGACAAATGCACAAGTAATTTGAAACAAAACCGTACTGCAAAGGCGCTTTCAGTTGAATGCCAGTGGCAGTCTCAAGAAGAACAGGAAGAGTGGAATTTTCTGGCAATTGAGTCTGTAATCTTCACAGCTGGCCTCAATTTCCTCAGTGTTTCTTGAGGCAGTGTAACTAGCACACAGCTCAGTCCACTTACCACAAGCTCCAGTAACCTGCCAAACTGTCCCTTCTTTTAAATGGCTTTAATATAACAGCACTAAAGCTGAGCCTAAGTCAATATGTCAACCTTTGTATTGAGATGAAGATGGGAACGTATACATTTGTGTGAATTCTTGAACATTCTGTCTTGGCTACTTTCCTACATTTGTTCCATGATCTACCAAATGTAGTAAAAAGATATTCCAGAACATTACCAGATGCACAGATGCATATGGTATTATTTATTCACACATGTTTTAAGGCAATTAATGCTTATTATTTGGTCTAGCTGAAGGGGCAGATTTAAAGAGTGGTTATTCTTTTGGTACAAAAGTCCTGTACTGTGTCTGTAAAATTTCCATTTTAATAATGCAAAATAGAGATTTATTTTGTGCCCACATAAAAAGATGCTGACTGATCCTGCGGTACAAAGTTGAGCCCTTTTTAAACTACTGTATCCTGCTCATTTGATTAGAACCTGCAGTTTTCATGGAAATAGTGCTTTTAAAATTATAACAACTTTACAATACTTACATGATTGCTGTGTTTCAACCACTCCCCTGTAAAAGACAAAACATATGGAAAAGCAAGTTTATTTTGAAAATATATTTAAATTCTACCAAGCATGAATACTAACATTGACTGTCTTAATGTACTGGACCATCTCATATTGCTTCACAGTACCATATATTTCTGAAGTGATTTCTATTATGTTGTTTAATCTGAAAGTAGTGCAACTCATTTTTTTAGGAAATGCAGCCCTGAGAATTTCAATAAAAGGTGCTTTAACTTGCCGGCATGATGCCCTCCTGGGAGCTGAAATTGGAAAGATGGAACAGTCGGCCTTCATGTAACATCCCACCAGTTAGCTGCCCGCCCATTATTTGCGTCCAGAGGCAACTTGGCGGCTTTGGGTCTCAAAGGACGAGCGGCCCAGAGGTCACCAGCCTGGGAGTCAGTCCGGGTGGGGCAATGTTCCAGAGGGATTAATGGATGGGAAGGTTGGGGAGCCCAGGGGGCAACAGCCTAATCTTCCTTTGTACGGATCAGAGGATTGCTCCTGTGCTCTTGGCACCACAAAGAAAATTAAACTGACTGAGCCTTTGCTGGCTGTCTGGCTCATTTAATGAGCAGGTTATCTGTGAAGGATGCCCCACTCAGTCAGCAGTTGAAATTGATCTAAGTTAAAGGACCACAAGGTGCCTACATTTATGACTCAGTAAAGAGCCTCAGTCATCCTAGAAAATAATGGCGTTAAGTAGTTAGCAGGACAGAAACTGAATGGTGTGTGCGTGTATAGCTTTGATTCCAACTCCAATGCCACTTGGTTTCCAACAGGCAGAGAAAGTTAAAATTCTTCAAAAATGCATATTAAATCAGTCAATAACTTCTCAACCATAAGTGCAAATCAATAAATTAAATGTGGGTTGAAGCCAAAACACAACAAGGCCACACATACCTACATATATATCCTTATTTCGAGTCATCTTAAACTGCTTCTATTGGGGATCCATTAGTTTGCATTTTCCCTATTTGAGAATTTTGTGGATGTTTCCATTAAATACTGCTGCCTCCTCACCCACCATGTCCTGCCAGCAAGCTGGCCTGGCATTGGAACTATCTGAAATTCATAGGCTCTGACCAAAAAACAGCATCGGCAGGCCTCTTTGGATCTCACAGCTCATCATTTTCACTCACACAAGGCCCCATGCCAACTTTAGATCAGACAACAGGCTGGTATAGACTGGAGCAATCGTGCTGCCAACTTGCTGCCTATATTCCCCCCACCCCCACCCCCCCTCCCTCCCCCCTCTAATCTTTTGCTGTGCTCAATCACTTGCCAAACAGTTAGAACAGGATTTGAGCAGAAGGATATTTTGATCCAAAAACGCCTTGAAGAACGACAAAAACAAAACATGCAGGATTCACTCAGCAAGTTAGGCATTATCTGTAAAGAAAAGTGCAGGCTTATGCTTCAGTTATAGCCCCTCACCAAAACTAGAAAGTATTATTACAACATTAGTGTAAGAACATACAGAGTGAAGTGACCACACACACAAGAAAGTGTTAGGAAAACAAAAGTAATTTTAAGGGATTTATATTTGTATTGGAAAACGTGAAAAATAAGGTATAGTTTTAAGTGTGTTTAATTTAATGTTTCTGTGCCTGGGAGTATAAAACAGAAAGTTAGATTCATGCTGGACAAAGATGTTTGTATGTGTGGGAGTTGGTTTCAATTCCATCTGTGATTCTATTGTGCTTAGAGAGGGTTATGGTGTGAAGAATAAATAAAAGGTACACACATGTGGGTTTGCTCCGCAATGGGAGGCCCTTTCTATGTAAGAGGGCGTTAGGACTTAACTCTTAGTTTTAGCTGAACTTGTTGGCAGTTGAAGATAGTACATTGGGGTGTGAACTTCTCTCAACTCTGTCAGGAGAAGCTGGACAGGACAAGGTAATTGCGAAGATGAAAGCTTCCTAAGGAGCAAATTACAGCCCAGATAACCAGGGAATTGGGACAGAAGGAATTTCTCAAGACAACTGAAGTTAAGAGAAGAGAGACCAAGGTATTATTCAGAAGAATTCAAGGAAGAGAAAATAATGTGTTCTGAGTTGAAGAGAAAATTGCAGTAACCAGATTTAAAGTGGGACAGCAGACTTCAGAAGAAAATAAAATGTTGGATGCCATTTTAATAGGATTCTCAATATCGAGAGTTAAATCAATTGTGAACAGTTTGTACAGCAGTCAAGACAAAGAAATTCTAAAGGGAGAGTTGAAAATTCTGTACTGAATTCATTGTTAAAAGTGGAGCAGAAATTATGTATAAAAGTGTCATTTGAAAATCCTGGACTGGAATTTGGAACGCAAATCACTAAAGGAAAGCATTGACCTGGATTTTCCGGTCCCCTAGCCACTTATTTCTCCATGGCGTGCCGTTCGCTGGCGGTGGATTCTCTACTCTTGCCGCTTGTCAAAGGGATGTTCCATTGAAGCTACCCCACACTGCTGGGAAACCCTTCGGTGTGCTGCCAGTGGGATCAGAGAATCCCAATAGCCGGAGAGTTTTGGCCTTTATTCGGAGAGAAGATTTTCAAGCGTGTTTTGGGGAATGGAGTTGGAAACACTCATATGAAAATCATCTGGGGGAATTCGGAGGAGAAATCCATAGACACTAACTTGGGTTCAGATTGTGTATTTGACCACAGCCAATCTGTGTACCGAAAGGTGTTAATGAGAGTATTGTAGCTTAAGATGTACTTTGTAATCTGTCGTTAATCTTAAAATCTGTAATTGTTAAGATAAGGAGCATTGTATCATAATCCAATTTTTTTCATGCTTAATAAATATTTTTCCCTTGTTGATAAAACGAATTGGCGATCTGCGATTCTGTTCTTCTTCATTTTATAAAAAAGTAAAAGTTACGATCTTTTGAGCCAGGGTTCCATTCTGGGATCTTCCCGTTGTAACGCCAACTGAGAGTGTAACACAAGGAATGAATAAACTGTAAGATGGAGAACAGGAGATGGTTAAATGATAAAAACAATAAGTTCATAATGGAAAGTGACATGAGAGAAATGAGAAAAATAAAAGACATAAATGTGAGCAAGAAAATGTGTGAATAATGAGCAGGTTATCTCTCTAGTTTAGCTAACATGAATTAACTAAAGGTTCCACCAATAGGATAGATCAGAAAAGGCAATATGCGGCGAGTTAGGTGCTTTCCATGCCTGTGAACAAATAAGCTGACCATGCACTGAAATATTCAGCTTCTCACAACAGTTAGATGTTGCTCTTGGAGAGTGCACGATTGTGAGTCGGGACTTTCCATGTTGGAACATGCCGGATTAGGTTCTGTTTTGAGGAGGACGGCATCCAAATAAGGTCGATCGTTTGTGGTTCATCAGTTCAATTGTGGGAAGCCACAATTTCCCAGGAGTTCTTTTTTCAAAGAATCTTAAACATATGATGTGCTCCTCCAGCCATGCATGATGTGGGTGAGTGTCTTTGGATTCACTTCAGAAGATATGGCCACTCTGCTATAAATGGGCAGTGACGTAACACACATTGAATCAGATAATCTGTCAACCTGGACATCTTTGTACTTTCTGGATAAAGAGAAAACACCAGCAACCTTTCTCCTAGTTGTAAGCAAAAATTAAAACTAATTACCTCAAATGTAGCAAAGAGGTGTAAGACAAGAAGAATGATTTCATAGAATTGACAGTGCAGAAGGAGGCCATTCGGCCCATCGAGTCTGCACCGGCTCTTGGAAAGAGCACCCTACCCAAGGTCAACACCGCCACCCTATCCCCATAGCCCAGTAACCCCACCCAACACTAAGGGCAATTTTTGGACACTAAGGGCAATTTATCATGGCCAATCCACCTAACCTGCACATCTTTGGACTGTGGGAGGAAACCGGAGCACCCGGAGGAAACCCACGCACACACGGGGAGGATGTGCAGACTCCGCACAGACAGTGACCCAAGCCGGAATCGAACCTGGGACCCTGGAGCTGTGAAGCAATTGTGCTATCCACAAGGCTACCGTGCTGCCCAATTATTTGTGCATAATTTCAGCAAACTCCGGCCTACCCGATCACAAGGTGCATGGCATAAATGTTAACTAATTGTCAGATGCATCTGCAAATAAGATAGTAATCAGGAACTTGAAGCACATCTTAAGTGCACAGATCTTTATCACTAACCACAACAACATCCGAAAATTGACTTATGGCAAGGGTCACGATGTGTTGGGTAGGCTGGGTCGAGGTGAACTGCAGCCCGAGACTGCTGCATCTTTTGTATGGCCGTGAGGTGGTCAAGGTCTGGAACATAGATGGCTGGAACTGTGGTTCACAGAGTGCGATTCATGAGCATCTGCGTGGGAGACAACCCAGTGGACAGCGGGGATGCTCTGTATGCCAGCAGCGCCAGGTTGAAGTCGGAGCCTGAGTCTGCAGCCTTGCATAGCAATCTCTTGACGATATGGACACCTTTTTCGGCCTTCCCGTTTGACTGCGGGTAGTGGGGGCTGGAGGTTACGTGACGAAAGTTGTATAGGCGGGCAAAATCAGACCATTCCTGGCTGTAAAAATAAGGACCGATGTCACTCATCACCGTGAGCTGTATCTCATGCCTGGCAAACATTTCTTTGCATGCTTTAATCACCGCCTTCGACGTGAGGTCGGACAGTTTCACCACTTCAGGGTAATTGGAGAAGTAGTCGACCAGGAGGACATAGTCACGCCCCTTGGCGTGGAAAAGGTCGACACCGACTTTGGACCATGGAGAGGTCACTATCTCATTTTGCTGCAGGGTTTCTTTGGGTTGAGCTGGCTGAAATATCTGACATGTGGGGCAGTTGAGGACCGTCTTGGCAACGTCCTGGCTGATGCCCGGCCAATAGACTGCCTCTCGAGCTCTGCGTCAACATTTCTCGACCCCCAGGTGACCCTCATGGAGTAGGCCGAGCACCATAGCTCGCATGCTCTGCCGAATCACAATCCTATTGAGCTTCATGAGGATGCCATCCACCACCATCAGGTCGTCCTTGACGTTGTAAAACTGGGGACACTGTCCCTTCTGCCAGCCATTTGTGAGGTGCTGCATCACACGCTGTAGCAGAGGATCCTTGGCCGTTTCCTCACGAATTTGGATGACCCTCTCATCAGTGGCCGGAAGGTTGGAGGCACACAATTGCACCTGCGCATCGATTTGGCAGACAAAGTCAGTTTGTTCACACGGTGTGGTGATAGACCTGGAAAGGGCATCTGCAACAATGAGTTCTTTGCCTGGCGTGTAGACAAGTTCAAAATCATAGCAGCGTAGCTTGAGAAGGAGTCGCTATAACCGAGGCGTCATGTCATTCAAATCTTTCTGGATTATATGGACTAGTGGCCTATGGTCCGTCTCAACCGTGAATTTTGGGAGGCCATACACATAGTCGTGAAATTTGTCGATTCCCGTTAGAAGGCCCAGGCATTCCTTCTCGATCTGAGCGTACCGTTGCTCAGTGGGCGTCATGGCTCTGGAGGCATACGCAACTGGGGCCCATGAGGAGGAGTCATCCCGTTGGAGGAGCACTGCCCCAATACCGTCCTGGCTCGCATCAATGGATATTTTGGTCTCTTTGGTAGGGTCGAAGAACGCCAGAACCGGGGCTGTGGTGTGTTTTGCCCTGAGCTCATGCTATTCGTTCTCATGAGTGGGCAGCCACTGGAATTCCTTCGACATTTTGACGAGATGGCCGAGGGCTGTGGTGTGTGCTGCCATGTTGGGAATGAACTTCCCGAGGACGTTGACCATCCCTAGAAAGCGGAGGACCGCCTTCTTGTCCTCTGGGGTCTTCATGGCATTGGCGCCGAGACCTTGTCAGCATCTGGCCGCACGCCTTTCTGCGAGATGTGGTCACCAAGGAATTTGATTTCTGATTGACCGAAAGAGCACTTGGCTCTGTTGAGTCGGAGGCCATGCTCATGGATTCTGTGGAATACCTGCTTGAGGCGATCGATGTGTTCTTGAGGAGTTGTGGCCCAGATTATGACATCGTCAACATACACACGCATCCCCTTGATACCCTCCATCATCTGTTCCATGATGCGGTGAAATACCTCTGAGGCAGAGATGATGCCAAAAGGCATCCGGTTGTAGCAGTAGCGACCAAACGGGGTATTGAATGTGCACAGCTTGCGACTGGATGCATCCAGCTGTATTTGCCAGAACCCCTTGGAGGAGTCCAGCTTCGTAAAGAGTTTGGCATGAGCTATGTCGCTGGTCAACTCCTCTCGTTTTGGTATCAGGTAATGTTCCCTCATGATGTCGCGGTTTAAATCCTTGGGGTCGATGCAGATTCAAAGCTCCCCTGACGGCTTCTTGACGCAGACCATGGAGCTGACCCAGTCCGTGGGTTCTGTGACCTTTGATGTGATGCCCTGGATGTCCTGTAACTGCTGCTTGAGATGGTCCTTGAGGGGTGCCGGCACCCGACGTGGTGCGTGGATCACAGGGGTGGCGTTCGGTTTGAGCAGGATTTTGTATCGGTATGGGAGTGTGCTCATTCCGCCGAACACGCTGTGGTACTGCGTGATGATGTCATCAATTTCAGCCTGGAAGTTCTCATCAGTTGAGGCCGTCGCCTGTGAGGATGACATGGTGTGGACTCGCTGAACCAAGTTCAGAAGTTTGCAGGCCCGAGCACCGAGCAGGGATGCTCTGTCAGGTCCCACGATCTCAAATCGCAGTGTCGCTTTAAATGACTTATTGGAAACTCCGAGTTGGCATGAGCCACTGGCAGCTATGGCATTGCCATTGTAGTCAAGGAGCTGGCAGGCCGGTGGAAGAGTGCTTGGTCTGACGCGGATGATGTCGAGATCGGATTTGGAGATGAGATGCGCCGATGCGCCAATGTCCAGTTTGAACCAGATGCGAGCCTTGTTGACTGTGAGGACAGCACACCACTCGTCATCGGGATCCACGTTGAGGATTGGGAGGTGGGTCGCTGTCTTGGAGAAAGGCAGCGCATGTTTCGTAATGATGCCCACCCGGTATGGAGATATGAGGCACTCACCATCAGGATCTGTTGGGTTGTCGGGGTCGGAGTCTGGCATGGCCTGCTGTATTGAACGGACGCTTCTGCGCCGCGGCTGGGATCGCTGGATGCTGGGCAGTGGAGCAGATCTGCAAAGGGCTGCGTAGTGGCCAAGCTTGCCACACTCTAGACACCATCGTGATTTTACCGAACATTTCCGCTTTAAATGGGCGGAGCCACAATTCAGACACGTCATGACGCCAACGTCAGCGCGTTCTGTGCGCCATCGCGCATGCGCAGTGCGGTCGAACGACATACGCACCTGCGCAGTCTGGTCGTCAGTCTCGCCGTCCCCTCGGTGTCTATTTACACACTAGATTTGACGGAAAGCTGTTCATGCTTGCTCTCCAGAGAGGTAAGATAAAGGTGTGCAGTATCCTCATCAGAGAGCTGCTGTACTCTGATGATGCTGCACTAACATTCCATACTGAGTAACACTTCCAGTGGCAAATGGACAGGATTAATCTCCCACTCTGTAAAGAGTTTGGTTCGACCATCAGCATCAGGAGGACAAAAGCTAATGTCAAGAATGCTCTCATGTTGCCATCGCTCAGCATTGTCAATGTGATGTTGGCTCCACAATCACCAGCAATCTGTCACTTCATGCTGAAATCAACAAGGGCGCCACAAAAGCTGCTGTTCCTTCCAAGCTGAGTAACCAAGTGTGGAACAACTGCGACCTGACTGAGAATATCAAACTGCGAGTCTATCAAGCCTGTGTCCTTAGTGCACTCCTCTACAGTGATGAGACCCAACCACTGTGACTAGACAGGAGAAGAGGTTGCACAGTGTCCACCATTGCAGTCTGAGATATACCTTTGGCAACTTTCAGCAGGGCGAGTTAATCAACTCAAATGTCTTGGTGCGCACAAATTTTATCAACATACATTCATTGCTAAGCTAACAATGTCTATGCTGGCTTGGCCAGGTTCATTGGCTGTATACCCAAAGACCCTCTGTATGGTGAAATGGTTTCTGGGTCATGACCACCTGGGTGTCCATTTCTCTGCTCCAAGGACACCTGCAAGTGAGATGTGAAGATGGTGGGTATTGACACGAACAAGAGTGAGACAGTTACTTGTGGCCATGGCCTCTGGAGGCTGACTGTTTGGAGGGGCACTCGAAGAGGTGGGCAGAATTGAAGAGCTCAGCTGGCTGATAAGAGGTCCTGGAGGAAACAGAGGCCAGTAAATCGCATGTCTTCGCAACCCACTGCCCTTTGCTGCAGCAAAAGCGGCAGAGGCTGCCATGCCAGAGTGGGGATCCTGAGCGGCACCAGGCATTGCTTCATATGGAGTTGACCACCATGGTTCAAATCATCGTCTCACAGATACTGTGACATAAATGAAAGCTACTGTGGTTCTTTCAAAGACCCAACGTGGGCAAATTAGGTTGAATGGTCTCCTTTTATGCTGTATTATTTTATGATTCTGTAATTACGTTATTAACTTTTGAAGGTTCAGACTTTCTCTGAAATGTATTTCCCTTTTGTGGAGGATTTGTTAAACTGTTTACCTATGTCTGTTTCATTATGGAGCTGCTTCTGGACAATATCATGATGGCCCACATGACTGCATTCAACTTTCCATTGAGATTTTCAAATATTCTTCAAGAATACATTTAGCGATTGCCCACGTTGCTTTAGCTTCAGTCACTGTTCAGCTTTATAGTCTATGCCCACAAATGAAAATTGTCCCTTTCTCATATGGCTCAAAGGCTTGCCCACACCAGTATAAAGCACTCATTCATTTTGATTTAGATACCTGACATTAGTAACAAATACTTGTGATAGTCGGTATTAGGGGTATTACAATAGCCTGAATAATGCTGTAAGACCATTTGTGTGGGAGGTACCTGAGACTGCTATTCTCATTGGTGAAGCCTGCCTGCTGGTTCCGCCCAGTAAGGCGGAGTATAAGAGCCTGTGTCTCCCCACCAGCTGCAGTCTGTACCTGCGCTGCTGGGGGAAACATCTAATGCAATAAAGCCTTCAATTGTCTCCAATCTCGTCTCAGGAGTTATTGATCGAGCATCAATTTATTGCACTAGATTTTAAAGAATGGAGCTCCGAATCAAGCCAGAGTGTCTGCAACTCAGCCCCCACGCGGCAAACTCAGTGGCAACCTACAAACACTGGCTGCCGTGCTTCAAAGGGTACCTCAGGACGGCCACAACTGAACCTACGGAGGACCAGAAACTGCAAGTTCTCCACTCGAGGGTGAGCCCAGAGATCTACACCCTCATCGAGGATGTAGACGATTTCGAGGCCACAATGACCCTGCTGAAAGAACACTGTATTCGCCCTGTAAACCAGGTCTACGCCCGACATCTGCTAGCGACGAGGTGACAAATCGCCAGGGAATCGTTGGAGGAGTTCGACCGTGCGCTCCTGGTGTTGGGGAGGAACTGTGACTGCCCGCAGGTTTCGGCCAGCGACCACACAGAACTTTTGATCCGGTACACCTTCGTTGCAGGTACGCTGTCCTCCCAAATCCGCCTGCGATTGCTGGAAAAAGAGACACTAGGCCTCAAGGAGGCACGGGCCTTTGCTAGCTCCCTGGATGTGGCCTCCTGAAACGCCCGCGCTTACGTCCCTGACTGCGCGGCAGCCCCTTGGGCAGCGTGGAACCCCCGCGCGGCCGACTCCGATGCATCCCCCCACAAGCTTGTGCTGTGAGACTGCCAGGCAACCCCGGGGGGCCCCGCTGCTATTTTTGCGGGCAAGCCAAGCACCCCCAGCAGCGCTGCCCAGCCCGCTCATCCATCTGCAAAGGGTGCGGCACAAAGGGCCATTTCGTGGCAATATGCCAGGCCCGGGCAGTCACCGTGGTCTCCGGGGGCGAACCGGGACTGCCACCACAACCCTCTCCACGAGCCATGTGCAGCCAGCGGGCGCCGCCATCTTCCTTCTCCAGGGCCACGAGTGGCCTCCGGGCGCCGCCATCTTGTTCCCCGGGGACCACGTGCGACGGCTGGGTGCCGCCATCTTGTACACCTCCAGCCATGTGCGACCAATGGGCGCCGCCATCTTGGCTGGACTCTCAGGACCCAGACTCGGATGACCAAACACCGCTCGAGGAAAACATCCAAATTTTGCCACGACTTGCCTCGGTGACCCTGGACCAGTCTGGGCCCCGAACACTCTCGACCGCGACGACGACCGTGCTCATCAACGGGCATAAAACATCCTGCCTGATCGACTCTGGGAGCACAGAGAGTTTTATACACCCCAATACGATAAGGCGCTGTTCTCTTCCTATCCACCCAGTCAACCAAAAAATCTCCCTGGTCTCCGGGTCTCACTCGGTAGAGATCAAAGGGTTCTGCATAGCGAACCTCACGGTCCAGGGAAGGGAGGTTAAAAATTACCGGCTCTACGTCCTTCCTCACCTCTGCGCTGCCACGCTCCTAGGGTTAGACTTCCAATGTAACCTCCAGAGCTTAACTTTTAAATTCGGTGGCCCTATACTCCTCCTCACTGTCTGCAGCCTCGCGACTCTCAAAGTCGGTCTGCCTTCCCTGTTTGCGAACCTCACCCCAGATTGAAAACCCGTCGCCACCAGGAGCAGACGGTACAGTGCCCAGGACCGGACATTCATTAGGTCGGAAGTACAGTGGTTACTGAAGGAAGGTATTATTGAGGCTAGCAACAGTCCCTGGAAAGCTCAAGTAATGGTTGTAAAGACCGGGGAGAAGCATAGGATGGTCATCGATTATAGTCAGACCATCAACAGGTATATGCAGCTCGATGCGTACCCTCTCCCCCACATATCTGATCTGGTCAATCAGATTGCACAATACAAGGTCTTTTCCACGGTGGATCTAAAATCCGCCTACCACCAGCTCCCCATCCGCCCTAGCGACCGCTAATACACTGCATTCGAAGCAGATGGGCGGCTCTACCACTTCCTAAGGGTTCCCCATGGTGTCACAAATGGAGTCTCGGTCTTCCAATGGTAGATGGACCGAATGGTTGACCGGTACGGTTTACGGGCCACGTTTCCGTACCTCGATAACGTTACCATCTGCAGCCACGACCAGCAGGACGACGACACCAACCTCCGAAAATTCCTCCATACCGCAAAAATCCTTAATCTAACATATAACAAGGACAAATGCGTGTTCAGCACCGACCGTCTAGCCATCCTCGGCTACATAGCGCATGATGGAGTTATAGCCCAGATCCCGAATACATGCGCCCCCTCATGGAGTTCCCCCTCCCCCACTGCTCCAAGGCCCTGAAACATTGCCTGGGATTTTTTTCGTATTATGCCCAGTGGGTCCCCAACTATGCGGACAAGGCCCACCCACTAATTCAATCCTCAGTCTTCCCCCTGTCGGCAGAGGACCGCCAGACCTTCAGCCGCATCAAAGCGGACATCGCAAAGGCCACGATGCATGCAATCGACGAATCCCTCCCCTTCCAAGTCGAGAGTGACGCGTCCGACGTAGCCCTGGCGGCTACCCTCAACCAAGCGGGCAGACCCATGGCCTTCTTCTCATGCACCCTCCATGCTTCAGAAATCCATCATTCCTCAGTTGAAAAGGAGGCCCAGGCCATAGTAGAGGCTATGCGGCACTGGAGGCATTACCTGGCCGGCAGGAGATTCACTCTCCTCACTGACCAACGGTCGGTTGCTTTCATGTTCGATAATGCACAGCGGGGCAAGATAAAGAACGATAACATCTTATGGTGGAGGATCGAGCTCTCCACCTACAACTATGAGATCTTGTATCGTCCCGGGAAACTAAACGAGCCTCCTGATGCCCTATCCCATGGCACATGTGCCAACACACAAGTGGACCGCCTCCGGGCCCTCCACGAGGACCTCTGCCACCCGGGGGTCACTCGATTCTTCCATTTCATTTAGACCCGAAACCTGCCCTACTCCATCAGGAATTGCCAAATCTGCGCGGAGTGCAAGCCGCACTTCTACAGGCCAGAGAAAGCGCACCTGATAAAGGCTTCCCGTCCCTTTGAACGTCTCAGTATGGACTTCAAAGGGCTTCTCCCCTCCACCGACGTACTTCCTGAACGTGATTGACGAGTACTCCCGGTTCCCATTCGCTATCCCCTGCCCCGACATGACCGCAGCCACCGTCATAAAAGGCCTCCACAGTATCTTCACGCTGTTTGGTTTCCCCGCCTACATACACAGTGATAGGGTGTCCTCCTTCATGAGCGACGAACTGCGTCAATCCCTGCTCAGCAAGGGCATTTCCTCGAGCAGGACGACCAGTTACAACCCCCGAGGAAATGGGCAGGTGGAGAGGGAGAATGGAACGGTCTGGAAGACCATCCTACTGGCCCTATGGTCCAGGAATCTCCCAATCTCCCGCTGTCAGGAGGTCCTCCCAGATGCTCTGCACTCCATCCGATCACTACTGTGTCCACGACCAACCAAACCCCTCACGAACGTCTCCTTGTCTTCCCTAGGAAGTCCTCCTCCGGTACCTCGCTCCCAACCCGGCTGGCAGCTCCTGGACCCATCCTGCTCCGCAAACACGTGCGGGCGCACAAGTTGGACCCATTGGTCGAGAGGGTCCACATCCTGCATGCTAACCCTCAATACGCCTACGTGGCGTACCCCGACGGCTGACAGGATACGCTCTCCCTACGGGTCCTGGGCCTGCTGGATCCCCACCCACACCTCCACTATCCTCCCCCATCCTCCCTCCCACCGGTGCACCCCACAGCCGCCTCCTGCCCAGGTGGATCGGTCCTTCCACTGGTCCCATCTAGGGGTGATGAAGCTGCTGAAGAAGCCGAAGCCACGCTCCCGGAGCCATCGATGCCCGAGCCGGCGCCTGCATCACCACCGAAGCTACGATGATCGCAGAGGACGACCAGGGCCCCCGATTGACTAATTGCTTCACTCTGACTGTAAATAATTACTGTAAATAGTTGCGACATGTAACGAGGCAAAACACTGGGTTAATGTATACCGGGTACCACCATAACCTACACCTCTACCACTGTATAACGCAAGACCACCACCCCGCCGGACTCTTTTTTAAACAGGGGTGAATGTGGTATTAGGGGTATTACGGTACCCTGAATAATGCTGTAAGACCATTGGTGTGGGAGGTGCCTGAGACTGCTATTTTCATTGGTGAAGCCTGCCTGCTGGTTCCACCCAGTAAGGCGGAGTATAAGAGCCTGTGTCTCCCCAGCAGCTGCATTCTGTACCGGCACTTCTGGGGGAAACATCTAGTGCACTAAAGTCTTCAATTGTCTCCAATCTTGTCTCAGGAGTTATTGATTGAGCATCAATACTATAGTTTGCCTTCACAAAGATTTGTTGACTCAATAAGCAGAATGGCTCAAACAGATTGTACCAGACAAGACTCACTGACACACTTCTTTCTCTCTGTCAGGACAAGGTGGCACACAGCTAGAGGTAGCAGGAGCTAAGCGGAGGGGGAAATTGGCCTGCCTGCATTTGCTAACCCTGTTGGAGATGAGGCCAACCATTAGTGGGGTCCCCTTTGCTGAGGCCCTGATACCATTAAAGATGCTGATACCATCATCCCTGATCCTCCTGTCCATGCCCCACTTCCCCAATCATCCCTCCCACTTCCTTCAGGTTTACAAGCTGCAGATGGTGCAACCATAAACTTCTCACTTACTCCCCCTGACAAGTCCCTCCCCACACCATAGCCTGTCTACTTTCCAATACCCAAGAAGTGCGTTATCATTGAGATCCAAACTGGCATCACTGATGTCAAAATCAGCATTGCACACTGACTGATGTCATAAGCTGCATACTTTTGGAGGACAGACACTGTGTGCACGTTAATGCCCTCCTAGCATCCAAAAATAACCGCCGCAAGCAATTCCAAATTCTCACATAATGGGTGCAATCTAATTGCGGTGGTGAGTGTCCTGAAAGCAGGAAGTGAACGGGAATTCTGCTTGCAGGCAGGAGCCTGGCCATGTGTTAGGCACCAGTCGAGGGGCCTGGCTAATTGTGTGTCAGAAGCAGGCAGTCACTGACCTCACCGTTACCTCACGGCGGTCAAAGGCTTGGGTGCCATATTTAAACAGCACTAAAAGAGTTATTCACTCCCGCAAGCTAGCAGCATCATTCTGCCTGACGGAGAGAAGGACGTGGAACTTGAACTGCTGTCAACCCCTTCCCCGCTTGCCACACCTGGAGTTGCAAGCAGTCACCATACACCCTCCCTCAGTCACCTTCCCTCCATCACCCTTGCCACTCCCTCCACCCCTCTCTGCCTTCTGTGCTCCTCGAGCCATCCACCATCAGCCTGGGCAACTGAAATAAAAGCGAAATACTGCAGATTCTGGAAATCTGAAACAAAAATAGAAAATACTGGGAAAACCCAGCAGGTTCGGCAGTCTCTGGAGAGAGAAACAGAATTAACACTTCGAGTCATCATACAGACTCAAAACGTTAACTTCTGTTTCTCTCTCCACCGATGCTGTCATATCTGCTGGGTTTTGAACATTTTCTGTGTTTATTAACCTTGATCAATTGTCTGTCAACCTAGAGCTGTCTCCCCTCACCCACCTTCCCCTCACCCACCTTCCCCTCACCCACCTTCCCCTCACCCTGGACCTGTTTCCGTTATTCTTGAACCTTCCCTAAGGTACCCTCAGCTCTCCCAGCCTCACCCATGATCTGCCCTCCATCACCTTCGATCTACTGTCTGTTATGCTTGATGAACTCTGGCAGTGATTGACCTTCCCTCTGTTATTCAGCTCCTTCCATCTCCCTCACAAATAACCTTCGGGCCGCCAAGCCCAGGCCTCCCGGGACAGCTGCCAACTGAGCTCAATGAAACAGCTCAGCCTCCTCTCACTGATCCAAAAACGTTGCCCGTACAAGAAAACCAGCTACTACTCACTCCAAATTAACCAGGAAGGTTACCTCGCCTGCTGTATGAAACCTTTAACTAACCAGGAATCTAGAAGCACATGTTTATCGTTAACAAACATAATAATAAAGGTACAATTTGATCTGATGGCCATGGGTGGGATATTATGGCCCTTCTCAATGGCAGCATTTTCCGTTCCCGCCGAAGTCAATGAATGTTTGAATGGCTCGCTACATTTTCCGTCCCCTGCCCCGCTCCCACCACAATAAGGCCGGAAAACCCCACCAAATGTGTTTTAATCGCTACTTATGAAATGCTATTAATCACAGGTTCCCACTGCTTGTCACCAGGACCCACATCCATCTTTAATCCGCTGCCGATTTACTTCACAAATGCATATGTCTTTGTGGAATCATAGAAATTTATAAAGTGGAAGTAGATTCTCTGTATTATTGTGTCCACGCTGACTGACAAATCTCCGTCCAGCCTAATCCCACTTTCTACCTCTTGGTCCATAGCCTTGTAGGTTTTGACACATCAAGTGCATTTCCAAGTACTTTTAAATGTTAAGAGGGTTTCTGTCTCTACCGTTTGAATAGGTAGTGAGTTCCAGGTCCTTACAATTTGTTACGACACCCTGGCCGAGTGTGTGGTCAATTCCAGCCTCACAAGCCCGGAGTCCCAACATAAGTGAATTAACCAATAATTTATGTATTGTTCCTGAGATCTTTGACCCCTGACTGCTCTAATGAGTTACAGGCAGCAGAATTATAAGTAAAATATTAACAACACTGTTTATTTATAACAAGAGTAAAAGATGAACATTTAATGGTAAGAATGAAACAATGTCCTGCTAATCTGTTTATTCCCCAACCCCGTCCCACCCTCCACCCAGACACACACAAGATGGACACATGGTGGAGGGGATAGGAAAAGTTCAAAAATAACAGGAATGAGATATTTGAGGATCGTCACTGCTGAGGTTTAGGTCTTTGTAGGCGGTGATCTCTTCAGAATGTGAACCATCGGTTGATTTGGATCTTCAAGCTGGGCCACTCAGACCTGATTCTCAGGCTGTGGGATCCCCTCAAGGGACACGCTTTAACTTGTGTTGTGCTAAGCCTTATCCACAGAAGATGCACTTCAGGTCTGCTCAGTTTCTGATATGTGGTCAGCTTCAGCAGACTCACCAGACTCAGCAGACTTGGCTCAGTTATACAGTATATCAGAGCAGCAGTTTTCGCGAGGCCTTCAAGTGGCCTGGTAACTTTAATGGGAGAGGAATCCAGAACGTTCCCCCCTCCCCAGCTTTATCTTCAGACTTTGAATGCTCACTAACTGCTCTGTTTAAATGAAGGTAGCTCCAGCGAAGATTTGAGGGAGAATTCTACCCCTTCTGGGAGAGAGGTTCGATAGGATTCTGCTCAGCTCTGCAGTTCCAATCCAAACTGTAACCAAACACACAGAGAGTCACCCAGCAGGACATTCCAGAATAAAAACAACAATCCGTATCAAGGATCTGCTTAGCCCTGGGATTGCAATGAAGTTGATTGGTTGCAAGCGAAGTCTGTCAAGACATATCACTGCTGATGTTAGAGCACATCCCGCTACTGTTGTTTTTTTAATTAAAGGTGTAGGTGCCAGCAATGCCCAGATACAGGGATTATAACACCCAAAAGAACAGGAACTAAAAGGAAACAAGAGTCCGATGAGGTTTCACAAGACGGTTCCTTACACACTGTCTGAGTGAAAAAATTAAACCTTCCTACCTCTTATCATAAATCTATGTCCCCTCGTCATGGACACCTCAGTGAAGGAGAATAGTGCCTTCCTATTCACTGTAGGCTCCATATAATTGTATACACTTCCATTATGTCTCTCCTCAGTCTCATTTGTTCCAAAATAAACACCCTCGCCTATCCAATCTTTCCTCATAACTAAAACTTTCCATTTCAGACAATTTCCAACTTACATGTGTTGCCTTTGCTGTATTGAAATGCCCGGAGGTCCTTCACAGGTCCATTAAGAACAAAGTATTAGGTCACATAAGGAGATATTAGGTCAGATGACCAAAAGCTTGATCAAAGAGATAGATTTTCAGGAGGGAAGCGAGGTAGAGAGACAGCAAGGTGTGTTGGGTTGGTGTTGGTTAAAGAACGTGTCTGCTAAAGAAGTCTTTGTAGTCTTCTGTATGTTAACAGCAAGTCTTTATGAACTATTTGTACTGCATGCAAATATATGGTAAAGGGGTACGGGCATGGCATTATCTCCATCCCAGATCTTAATATGTCTCTAGCCAAACCGCACTGACTGACCCTAGCTTTAGTTCATGTGTCTTCTTACATCACTGTGTGGATGGGGCTACTCTCAGTTCCACATTAACCCTGTAGATACCAGACCACTCTACTGCAGGATAGCAGGAGCGAATTCCAGAACTTGGGCCTGGGCAACTGAAGGCACGACCACCAGTGGTGGAAGAATTATAATTGGGAATGCACAAGAGGCCAGAATTCAAGGAGCACAGATATCATGGAGGGTTGTGGGGTTGGAGGAGGTTACAGGGGTAGCGAGGAGCAAGACCATGGTGGGCGGAGGGTTAAGGTGGGGTGGCGGCATAGGAATTGAAAACAAGGATAAGAATTTTAAAAGCACTCCTAAAATTGACGCAGATGTTAGTGAGAAGGACTTTTCAGAGTTGGGTGGGCTGTGTTAAGCACATTGACCGGAAGCCAATGTAGGTCAGTGAGCACAGGGGTAATAGGGGAAGAGGACCCGTTGTGAGTTAAGACACGGGCAGCAGAGCTTTTGACGACCCCAAGTTTATAGAGGGTAGAATGTGTGAGACTAGCCAGGTATTCATTGGAATACCATCAAGCCTAGAAGTAATGAAGGCTTCGTAAATCTCCTCTGACCTTCCAGTGCAATCACATCGTTCCAAAGCCCAGTGACCAGAGCTGCATACAGTAATCCAGCTGTGGCCTAACTAACGTTTAATTCAGTTCCAGCGTAACTTCCCAGTTCTTTTTGCTTGGTAACATCCACTAGCTTTAAGCTGCACCTCTTTCCTGCTGTTTAGTTGCTCATACCATCGGTAACCAACTGCTTTTCTTCTCTTGCCAAGTACTAATGTTTGCTTGTCTTCTCAAAAATGACACAGCAATCATTCAATAAATTAGCAAACCAAGTTTCTGTTTTATGTAAAGTATAAAGCTTATTACCTTTTTTAAGAACATTTTTGTCTTACGTCTAAACACGTTATCCTGAATTGATCGCCCAGCTTTATTTCATGGGCCTTTTCTGGGAGAAAACAAAGAAAAAGAGCTGAATAAAATTGCTTAAATGAAATCATGCATGAACAATGAATACCAAGCAGTAGACAGGCACCAAACTAATTTAACTTTAAGACAGGATAGTAATTTCAGGCACTTAAAACACTACAAATTATACACACAGGAAGGCTGCAGTTTTCTGAGACCAAAGAAGGACAGGATACTATATAATGTTTTAAATGAAGCTAGTATCTATGATTTCTTTGATATTTCTCTATATCTATGTATTTTTGGTTAACCCATGAGGTTAGACAGCATGATTCCAGGGCAGACCTCAAGACATCACTTTTTTGACTGTTGTGGGTACAGATTTATATTAACTCTTGAGATGAATTCTACCATTAAAGGTATATACATGTTTCTTTAATTCAAATAGCAATTGCTTTGTGCAGAACTCTAAGGCAGCTGGAATCTTAGAGTGGAATTGTTCTGTTTGTCCAGAGGCTATAGCAAAATGGTAGAATAGTGGTGATGTGACCTGGACTAATGATCTGCAGATATAAGTTCACATCCCGCCCATGATAGCTGGAAGTTTAAATCCATTCAATTGAATAAATCTGGAATTAAAAGCTGGTGTCAGTAATGGACCCTGAAATTATAGGATGGTTGTAATAAAAATCCTCCTGGCTCAAACTAGTTCTTAATGTCCTTTTGGGAAAAAAAACTGCCGTCCATATAAAGTCTGGCTGATATGTGAATCCAGGCACACAGTCATGTTTTAGAAGCTTAATTGCCCTCTGGAATGGCCTACTATGCCATTCAGTTATATCAACGCCACTTTGAAAATTAATAAAGATAAAACTGGACAGGCGAACTGGCATCATTGAGCACCAGGTACGAGAAAGGCATGCCCAGCTTTAATTAGCTTAGGTGTGTAAAGGTTAATGTGTTTAACACAGTCCACCCAACTCTGAAAAGTCCCTCTCACTAACATCTGTGTAAATTTTGGGAGTGCTTTAGCATAGACTGGAGGTCTTGTGACGCATTTGTGGCGGATAGCATTCTTGCCTCTGAGCTCCTGGTTCGAACCCCCAACCCAGGACTTAATGGTCAAGGAAGATATATCCATAGTGCGGCTGACAGTTTGAGTATCAACCTACTAAATCCTTCCAACACACACTGATGACAAGTGGTAAGAGCCAAGAGACTCCTGGTTGACCATGCTTGATACAGAGTGGCGCCCCTCAAACTATAATCCTCCGGTGACAGACTGGGGACCCGCTCCAGAAAAAACTAGCTGTGGAAACAGCCAAAAGTCTGCCTTGTGAACCATTAGGTGCTGGAAGATAAACAACAATTCCACGGACTAGTTACATAACAACTGGACATATACGCACAGAATCATACCTTTCAGCCAATGTCCCAGGTGCACCACCTCTCAGTACATTCTGTCCCACTGGCAGGACAGACTCACCTGAGCTGAAGGCAGGGTAGTATATGGTCGAGGGGGTGACCCTCGAAATCCTTGAAAGTGGATCTGGAAGATATAGATTTTATGGCATCAGGTCAAACCTGGTCAAGGAAATCTACAGTCCACTTTGAACTGGTGAATCAGTGCTCCTGAACATTATTTGGAAGAAACAGTGAGTTTGGCAACAGCACGGAATGTACATAAGTGCCTGGCAATGAACGTCTCCAACAAAAGGAGACTAAGTATCTCCTCTTGACATTCAATGACTGAATCCCTCACCACCAAGATCTTAGAGAGCCACCATCAATCAGAAATTTAACTGGACCAATCACATAAATATTGTGGCTACAAGAGCAGGTCAAAGGTTAGAAAATCTGTGCTGAGTAATTCATCTGCTGACTCCCCAAAGTCTTCAAGGCACAAATCAGGTGTGTGATGGAATATTCTCCACTTGAACGAATATCATAAAAGATCCAGACACACCATTCATGATGCTTATTCAGCAGTTAACTGGATTGGAAACAAGAAGAGAAAGACTCGTCGAATGACCTCTTATATTTTTGAGCTTTCCGTACGAAAAACAGCAACATCAGTCACTTTTTATGAGTTCAGGAAAGTTTCTATTCTATAATTTGTCTTTCTTGAATCTTCCCTAGGATTTGTGCCAAATTAGAATGAGATAAAGATAGGCTCTGCAGAAGTGCTCCACTGGCACTTCGCTTGAATGTGTGTCCAAATCTATCGTCATAGAGATGGCTTGAGAATCATTAAGCTTGAGAATCAATGGATATTATGAAAGTATTAAGACTCAATATATGTTTGGTGTGTTAAACTTTTATCCCACTGGTAAAAAGTACCATAAAGTTTCAGATGTATATTCATGGGAACTGTATAGATGTGACAAATGGGCAACACCGTGGGCAGCACGATATCACAGTGGTTAGCACTATGGCTTCACAGCGCCAGGGTCCCAGGTTCGATTCCCAGCTTGGGTCACTGTCAATGCGGAGTCTACACGTTCTCCCCGTGTCTGCGTGGGTGTCCTCCGGTTTCCTGCCACAAGTCCCGAAAGACATGCTTTGGACAGGTAATTTGGACATTCTGAATTCTCCATCTGCGTACCTGAACAGGTTCCGGAATGTGGCGACTCGGGGCTTTTCACAGTAACTTCATTGCAGTGTTAATGTAAGCCTACTTGTGACAATAAAAAGATTATTATTATATTATTATTAAATACCAAAAAGCGGGGAAGAGGTCATTAAGTAATATAAACAAAATGAAAAGCAGAAAACCTGAGGGTGCAACATTACTCAAACAGGAACGGAATCTAGGAAGTAATCTGATTCTTCCAGGATATCTGAAGAATATTGAATAAAAAATGCTTTACAAAACACACCCATGTAGCATTTAACAACAGCAATGTCATAAAATTCAATCATCAAATTAAATCTAATAGTATATAATTAATAGCATGGGATAAATGATTATTGGTGTGTTGTTTTAAAAAATGTAGGAACTCGGACAGATGGAAAAATATCTGTTAGATGGTCGCTAAGGCCATATATTGATGTCTGTTATGTTAACCACAATCCAGATTAAAAGTGGACACACTGCTCCTTCGAAAAAAGTCTCCTTTCACTGACTTGTTTTTAACTGACCGTGAATACAAATCTATAGTTCAAAACCACTGATAATATGCCCCCTACATTCAAGTCTCCAGGATGGAGGATAATTTTGTTGAGAAAGAAATGTTGTGATGGTTAGTTTTTTTGAATATCCAACTCTGCTCATCTCGAGGGCAACTTAAATGGAGATAAGCTAAATTACTCAACAATCCCTGGCATTCTTAATATTGTCAGAGGTTACTAAATTGAAATATTACTATTATTTTTCAGTGTTTGACACAGTAATTCCCCTGCCCTCAAAAAATGTACAGCAGTGGTGCAATGGTAATGTCACCAGGGCAGTAATCGAGAGTTAGGATTCAAATCCTAACCATGGTGTTATTTAAATTTGGTTAATAAATCTGGATTTAAAATCTAAAGTTGGCAATAGTCACCATGAAAGCATTATTGAAAAAACCTCTCTGGTTCACTAATTCCTGTTAGGGAAGGAAATCAGCTGTCCTTACCTGTGACTCCAGACCCCCCTCAGAAATGTGGTTGACTCTTATCTGTCCTCTGAAATGGCCCAGCAAGTCACTCAAATGTACCAAAAACTACCGTCTGGATTCTCCACCCTGCCGCTCCTCATCTCTGTTGCACCCGCCAGCGGGATGCTCCGTTACGCCGGCTGGTCAATGGAGTTTCCCATTGTGGGGCAGCCCCGCGCCGTTGGGAAACCTGGCTGGGTTGCCGGCAAAATGGAGCATCCTGCCGGCGGAGAATCCGGCCCCTCTACAATGTGTATAAAAAGGAATGAATCCGGTTGCATTACCCAGCATCGACCTAGGCACCAGAAATGACGACAGCGAACCCAGCACTGTCGACCCTGCAAAATCCTCCTTATTAAACCCTGGGGGCTTGTGCAGAAATTGGGAGAGCTGTTTCACAAACTAGTCAAGCAACGGCCTTACACAGTCGTGCTCATGGAATCATACCTGACAGATAATGGTCTAGACACCACTATCACCATCCCTGGCATGTCTTGTCCCACCGAAAGGACAGATCCACCAGAGCTAGCTGCATAGTGGTAAACAGTTGGGAGGGAGTTTCTCTGGGAGTTCTCAATATTGACTCTGGACCCTGTTAGGATCCCAGGACAGAAACCCAAAATTAGCAATTTGTAAAATTGTGAGGAAAGGATACTTCACCACAGGAGTGATAACACTGACCAATAGGTTTTTTAAAAAATCATTTACGGGATGTGGGCTTCACTGATTAGGCCAGAATTTATTTCCCATCCCTAGTTGCCCTGCAGAAGGTGGTGGTGAGTCGCCTTCTTGAACCGTTGCAGTCCTTGAACTGGAGGTACACCCAGAGTGCTGTTAGGGAGGGAGTTCCAGGATGTTGACTCAGCAACAGTGAAGGAACGGCGACACATTTCCAAGTCAGGGTGGTGGAGTTCCCAGATATCTTCTGCTCTTGTCCTTCTAGTTGGTAGTGGTCGTGGGTTTGGAAGGTGTTGTCTAAGGAACCTTGGTGAGTTACTGCAGTGCATCTTGTGAATGGTACACATGGCTGCCACTGTTCGTTGGTGGTGGAAGGTTTGAATCTTTGTGGAAGGGGGAGCAATCAAGCGGACTACTTCCTCCTGGATGGTGTCAAGCTTCTTGAGTGTTGTTGGAGCTGCACTCATCCAGGCAAGTTCCATTACACTCCTGACGTGTGCCTTGTTGATGGTGAACAGGCTTTCGGAGGTCAGGAGGTGAGTTATTCACCATAGGATTTCTAGCCTTTGACCTGCCTGGTAGTCACAGTATTAATGTGGCTAGTCCAGCTTAGTATCTGATCAATGGTAAACCCCAGGATGTTGATTCTGGAGGAGTCAGCGAATGTCAAGGAGTGCTGGTTAGGTCCTCTCTTGTAGGAGTTGGACATTGCCTGGCACTTGTGTGGCACAAATGTAACTTGTCACTTGTCAGCCCAAACCTGGATATTGTCCAGGTCTTGCTGCATTTGGACATAGGTGGCTTCATTATCTGAGGAGTCACAGATGGCGCTGAACATTGTGCAGTCACCCGCAAACATCCCTGATGTGTTGGGTGCTCTGGATCCGTGGAACACATACGGGCCACCAACACTTAAAATAGTGCAACACTATTTTATTAAGCTAGAAACTGTTGAACATACTTTCACTGTGGGTTAACACGATGTTAGATTAAACTAAAGACCTATGCCTGTCCGAACCAGTCTATGCAATCAGCACATGATGAGGATCTGTGCTGTAAGCTGTAAGCTCTGTTCTTGTAGGAGGCTGCACCCCGAATGAGCGGGAACTCTGATGCCCGCTGTCTTTATAGTGAATGTGCTCTAACTGGTGATCGGCTGCGGTGTTGTGTGTGTTGATTGGTCTTGCTGTGTGTCCATCAGTGTGTGTGTATCTGCACCATGATATATTGGTGTATATTATGACATCCCCCCTTTTATAAAAGAACGTATGTGTGTGGCAATAAATAATGTACGGTGAGAATGTTCCTAACTACGCGTGGGGTGCGAAGACATATTTACAGGACTATGTACATGAGAACTAAGCTATTTACATGGGAAGGTGCCTGGTGCAGAGAAGCAGTATGCAACAAGAATAACAAGATTAACACTATATACAAACCAGGGAAACGATCAAACAAAGCAACAAAACAATTCAGAGAGTCTATAAGTCCGCAAAGTTCATAAATTAAGTCTCTGAGGTGGGCGATGAATTCTGGTTGACCGTCTCAAGGGTGGGTCGAGAGCCGCCAGTTCAGGAGCGGGCTGGACTGCGTCAGGGTCAGGGGGAGGCAGAGTGACAGGGAGCTCTGCATAGTCCGTGGCAGGGTCAGCAGGAGGGTGAGGCGACAGTGGAGGATCACGTGGCTAGCGTGGAACAAGACGAAGAGCGCGTCGATTGCGGCGCAGAATAGAATTATCCGGCAGACGATCCAGGAACGAGCGGGGACCACCTGCCGAAGGACAACAGTGGTTGCAGACCAGCCCCCATCTGGAAGATGGACGCGGACGTTGTCATCTGGAGCCAGAGCAGGGAGATCAGCTGCACAGGAGTCATGAGCCGCCTTGTGTTGTGCACGAGACAGCTGCTTCCGGCGAAGGACCGGAACGTGGTCGAGGTCTGGGACATGGATGGACGGCACCGCCGTCCTCAGGGTATGACCCATGAGTAACTGGACTGGTGACAGGCCAGTGGACAGCGGGACGGAGTGATAGGCCAGCAAGGCAAGGTGGAAATCGGACCCAGCATCGGCAGCATTGCATAGGAGCCCTTTGACTATATGTACTCCCTTCTCTGCTCTGCCGTTGGACTGGGGGTACAGGGGACTGCATGTCACATGGGCAAAATTGTACCGCCTGGCAAAGTTGGACCATTCCTGGCTGGCAAAGCAGGGGCCATTGTCCGACATAACCGTGAGCGGGATGCCATGTCAAGCAAAGGTTTCTTTACGAATGACTGCAGACGAGGTGATGTCGTGCAACCGTATCACCTCCGGGTAATTCAAAAAGTAGTCCACGATCAGGACATAGTCTCTACCCAGCGCATGGAACAGGTTGATGCACACCTTGGTCCATGGTGACGTGACCAACTCATGGAGCTGCAGGGTCTCACGTAGTTTGGCTGGCTGGAAGCGCTGACAAGTGGGGCAGTTGAGCACTGTGTTGGCTATGTCCTCATTAATGCCGGGCCAGTGCACTGCCTCTCGGGCCCGTCGGCGGCACTTTTCCACGCCAAGGTGGCCCTCGTGTAGTTGTTCCAGGACAAGTTGGCGTATGCTAGCGGGATGACAATGCGGTCCAGTTTTAGAAGAACCCCGTCTACTACCGCCAGATCATCTCTGATATTATAGAACTGAGGGCATTGGCCCTGGAGCCACCCGTCCGTTAGGTGGTGCATGACACGCTGTAGCAAGGGGTCAGCCGCCGTCTCGCGGCGAATTTGGACGAGGCATTCATCCGTGGCAGGTAGATTGGAGGCTGCGAATGCCACATGGGCGTCAACCTGGCAGACAAATCCCGCTGGGTCACATGGAGTGTTTACCGCCCTGGAGAGAGCGTCAGCAATGATGAGGTCTTTGCCTGGGGTGTATACCAGCTGGAAGTCATATCGCCGGAGCTTGAGAAGAATACGCTGGAGGCGAGGCGTCATGTCGTTCAAGTCTTTCTGTATTATATTGACCAGCAGGCGATGGTCGGTCTCGACGATGAATTGTGGAAGTCCGGAGACATAAGCGTGAAACTTAACCACACCGGTCAGAAGGTCCAGGCACTCCTTTTCTATCTGCGCGTATCGCTGCTCCGTGGGGGTCAACGCACATGATGCATATGCAACGGGGGCCCATGATGAGGCCTCATCATGTTGAAGGAGCACTGCCCCAATGCCGGATTGACTGGCATCAGTCGAAATTTTGGTCTCCTTTGCTGGATCAAAGAAAACTACGACCGGGGCCGTGGTCAGTTTTGCTTTGAGTTCTCTCCATTCGCGCTCGTGGGCAGGGAGCCATTGGAAGTCTGTTGTCTTCTTGACCAGGTTCCTGAGAGCCGTGGCGTGAGAGGCGAGGTTAGGGATAAATTTCCCTAAAAGATTGACCATGCCCTGAAATCGGAGGACCGCCTTCTTGTCCTCTGGTGTTTTCATAGCTGTGATGGCAGCTACCTTGTCCGCATCCGGCTGCACACCCAATTGGGAGATGTGGTCCCCGAGGAACTTGAGTTCCGTCTGAACAAAAGAGCATTTGACCCTGTTGAGCCGGAGGCCATGCTCATGTATACGTCTGAATACGCGCTGGAGGCGACTAACATGCTCCTGCAGGGTGGTGGACCAAATGATTATGTCATCGACACAGACGCGAACACCTTCAATGCCTTCCATCATTTGTTCCATAATCCTATGGAACACTTCTGATGCAGATATGATCCCAAACGGCATCCTGTTGTAACAATATATGCCAAAGGGGGTATTAAATGTGCAAAGTTTCCTGCTGGATTTATCGAGCTGGATTTGCCAGAATCCTTTTGAGGCGTCGGGTTTGGTGAAGAGCTTGGCGCGAGCCATCTCACATGTGAGCTCTTCGCGCTTGGTAATTGGATAATGCTCCCTCATGGTATTGCGATTTAGATCCTTGGGATCAATGCAAATTCTCAATTCGCCGGAAGGCTTTTTTACACATACCATGGAACTGACCCAGTCGGTTGGTTCCGTGACTTTGGAAATCACTCCTTGGTTCTGGAGGTCCTGTAGCTGCTGCTTGAGGCGGTCCTTAAGGGGTGCTGGGACCCTGCGCGGTGCGTGCACCACAGGCGTGGCATTCTGTTTTAATAAGATCTTGTAGGTGTATGGGAGCGTGCCCATGCCCTCGAAGACGTCGTGGTGCTGGTTGATAATGGCGAAGAGTTGCACTCTGAAGTAGGTGTCCTGAAAGGCAGACGCGTCAGCAGGAGAGAGAGAGTGAACTCTCTGAACTAGGTTCAACAGCTTGCATGCCTGTGCGCCAAGCAGGGAGGCTTTCGAGGAGCCCACGATTTCAAAGGGAAGGATGGCTTTGCGTGACCTGTGCGTCACTTCAAGTTGGCACGAGCCGCTGGCGGCAATGGCATTGCCATTGTAATCTAATAGCTGGTAGGCTGATGGAAGGATGGCTGGTTTGACACAAAGGCTTTGGAGGTCAGAACGCGCAATGAGATTGGCGGAGGCACCAGTGACCAGGTGGAATCATATTTGGCACCGGTTGACCGTCAGGGTGGCACACCACTCATCGTCTGGATCGATGCTGTATACCGACAGAGGCTGGATTCTTTGCTTCGGGGACACCCTGTTTTTTGTAACGATACCGACGTGAAAAGGCGCCTTCGGGTCCTCAGTGTCAATGTTGGGTAGCAGGTCCGCATCGGACTCGGTAACCGTGGGCTGAATGGCCCGGACATTCCTGCGAGGCTGGCTGAAGCGATATGAGTTGGCAGGCTGAGCTGCTCTGCATAAGGCAGCATAGTGGTCAAGTTTGCCACATCTCAGACATCGTCGGGATTTGACAGGGCATTGCCGCTTTAAATGGGCGGAGCCACAGTTGCCGCGTCAGTATGTTCGCTGCGCCACCCAGGCTGCATCATCCAGGCTGAGGCCCTGGAGTTGCTCGATTGCTTGGACTCGTTCCGCCTCGTGGGGACCTTGCCGCGCCGTTTCAGCCGCTTGGATGTGGGAATACCGATTAGTGGCATTTTCGTGTAGGACACAGGTCTCGATGGCAGTTGCTAGGGTGAGCTGCTTTACCTTGAGGAGCTGCTGGCGTAGGGGGTCTGACTGAACACCGAAAACGATCTGGCCTGCGTATCATGGAGTCGGAGGTGGGCCCGTAGCTACAGGACTGCGCAAGGATGCGGAGGTGGGTGAGAAAGGACTGGAAAGGTTCATCCTTACCCTGTGAACGCTGTTGGAATACATAGCGCTCGAAACTTTCATTCACCTCTATGCTGCAGTGAGTGCTAAACTTGAGGAGGACCGTCTTGAACTTTGTTTTATCTTCATCATCCGCAAAGGCGAGAGAATTGAAAACGTGGATGGCATGGTCCCCGGCCATGGATAGGAAGAGAGCGATCTTCTTAGTGTCCGAGGCATCTTCCTGGTCTGTGGCTTCCAGGTAGAGCTGAAAGCGTTGTTTGAATATCATCCAGTTGGCCCCTAGGTTACCAGTGATGCAGAGCGGCGGCGGGCGGACACTGTCCATTTTGCAGGATGACTGTAGGCTGGTGGAAGGCAGATCACTTGCAGGTAGGTCTAAGAAGTTCTAATATCCATCAACTCCTTGTATCATGATTTCATAGAAATTACAGTGCAGAAGGAGGCCATTCGGCCCATCGAGTCTGCACCGGCTCTTGGAAAGAGCACCCTACCCAAGGTCAACACCTCCACCCTATCCCCATAACCCAGTAATCCCACCCAACACGAAGGGCAATTTGGACACTTAAGGGCAATTTATAATGGCCAATCCACCTAACCTGCACATCTTTGGACTGTGGGAGGAAACCGGAGCACCCGGGGGAAACCCACGCACACACGGGGAGGATGTGCAGACTCCGCACAGACAGTGACCCAAGCCGGAAACGAACCTGGGACCCTGGAGCTGTGAAGCAATTGTGCTATCCACAATGCTACCGTGCTGCCAATATGATGTGTTGGGTGCTCTGGATCCGTGGAACACATACAGGCCACCAACACTTAAAATAGTGCAACAGTATTTTATTAAGTTTGAAACTGTTGAACATACTTTCACTGTGGGTTAACACGATGTTAGATTAAACTAAAGACCTATGCCTGTCCGTACCAGTCTATACACTCAGCACATGGTGAGGATCTGTGTTGTAAGCTGTAAGCTCTGTCCTTCTAGGAGGCTGCATCCCGAATGAGCGGAACTCTGCTGCCCTCTGTCTATATAGTGAGTGTGTTCTAACTGGTGATTGGCTGCGGTGTTGTGTGTGTTGATTGGTCCCGCTGTGTGTCCATCAGTGTGTGTGTATCTGCACCATGATATACTGGTGTATATTATGACAATCCCCACTTCTGACCTTATGAAGGGGCTGGTTTAGCACACTGGGCTAAATTGCTGGCTTTTAAAGCAGACCAAGCAGGCCAGCAGCACGGATTAATTCCCGTACCAGCCTCCCCGAACAGGCGCCGGAATGTGGCGACTAGGGGCTTTTCACAGTAACTTCATTGAAGCCTACTTGTGACAATAAGCGATTTTCATTTTTCATTTTCATTTCATGATGGAAGAGAGGTCATTGATGAAGCAACTGAAGATGGTTGAGCCTAGCACACAACGCTGAGGAACTCCTGCGGTGATGTCCTGGAGCTGGGATGATTGACCTCCAACCACCACAACCATCTTCCTTTGTGCCAGGCGTGACTCCAACCAGCAGAGAGTTTCCCCTCTGATTCCCATTAACTCCAGTTTAGATAGGGCTCCTTGCTACCATACTCAGTCAAAAGCTGCTTTGATGTCAAGGGCAGTCACTCTCACCTCGCTTCTTGCATTCAGCTCTTTTGTCCATGTTTGAACCAAGGCTGTAATGGGGTCAGGAGCTGAGTGATCCTGGCGGAACCCAAACTGAGCGTCCATGAGCAGGTTATTGCTGAGTAAGGGCCACCCAATAGCACTGTTGATGACTCCTTCCATCACTTTGCTGATGATGGAGAGCAGACTGATTGGGCGGCAATTGGCTGAGTTGAATTTGTCCTATTTCTTGTGTACAGGATCCACCTGGGCAATTTTCCACATTGCCGGGTAGATACCAGTGCTGTAGCTGTACTGGAACATCTTGGCTAGGAGTGTAGCAAGTTCTGGAGCACAAGTCTTCAGCACAATTGCTGGGATATTGTCAGGACCCAGAACCTTTGCAGTATCCAGTGCTTTCAACCATTTCTTGATATCGCGTGGAGTGAATCATATTGGCTGAAGACTGACACCTGTGATGCTGGGGACCTCAGGAGGAGACCAAGATGGATCAACCATTGGGTACTTCTGGCTGAAGATTGTTGCAAATGCCTCAGCCTTGTCTTTTGCACAAACATGCTGGGCTCCTCCATCATTGAGGATGGGGATATTTGTGGAACCTCCTCCTCTTGTGAGTTGCTTAATTGTCCACCATTCACAGCTGGATGTGGCAGGACTACAGAGCTTAGGTCTGATGTATTTGTTTTGGAATCGCTTAGCTCCGTCTATTACTTGCTGCTTACGCTATTTGGCAGTGGCCGCGGCGTCTACATGGCGCCGGCCGCTTGTAGACCCGGCCCGCAAAATAGTCCCCCCTTTGGCCGGCTCACACGCATCAGACCACCCCCCACAGTGCCCCCAGCCTCTGATAAAGTCCCCCCTGCCCGCGGATTGGCCCTCCCCTGACTGTGGCAGTGTTGGACTGAGTATGCAGCCGCCACGCCGAGTTCCCGACGGATGAGAGAACACGCGACCGATGCTGTCGGGAATTTGGCCGGTCGGGGGCGGAGCATCGGAGGGCGGGCCTCAGGTAATGTCCTCAGGCCATCGATACGTCGCGCCACGTATGCCGCTTTTGAGGGGGCGGAGCAATACGAAAGCGGCGCTGTTCCCGATTTGGTTGGGAACTGTGATTCTCCGTCCGATCGCCAAATGCGATTTTGCCGTCGCCGACTGGAGAATCCAGCCCCTAATCTCACTCCAATGTGCAGATTTCCAAGGTATCTGAAGCTTTGGGATTCATCCCCTTTGCCTTGGAGTCCTCAGGAAAGCACTGTTAAGCTCTAGTCCCCAGAAACAGGGGTCTCCCAGGAGCTTGGAGGCCCCCAGCTACATGCCCTTTGGACAGGGTTGCGCCCTGGCACTGCTGGTGCCACCTGGGCTATTCTGGTGTCACCTGCAGACTGCTGGTGCAACTTGGATGCCAGCCTGTCACTGCCATGGTGCCCAGGTGACATTGGCAACTGACATGGGCACTGCCAGGTTGGCATTGACAAGCTGGCATTTTTGCGGCATGCGATCGAGTTGGGGATGTTCTGCGTGGGTGTTGGGGGTCCGGGGACCCTCTCATAGTGCGTTCGGGCTGGGGGGGGTCAGGAATTGCTTCGCAAACCTTGGAGATTGGGATGCCATTGTGCAAAACGGGGCTATGTGCTGTCTTTGCCGTGCATTCTCTGCTGAGGCTCCTCATACAATACGAGTCACGTTGAATAGCCATCTATTTCTCGGCACTGTGAGCGCCAGGAAACACGAGGCTAAAAGCCCTCGCTATGGGACTTTGCTCCCATTTAGTTGAATCGAGCCCTATTATTCAATGTACGAAGTCTTACAACACCAGGTTAAAGTCCAACAGGTTTGTTTCGATGTCACTAGCTTTCGGAGCGCTGCTCCTTCCTCAGGTGAATGAAGAGGTAAGTTCCAGAAACAAATATATAGACAAATTCAAATCGTGCTCACCCCAGTCCAACGCCGGCATCTCCACATCATGGCTATTATTCAAAGACCACTTGTAAATAAAGTTAACAGTCAGCTTTACTTACTTTTCTCTGTGAATGACCTTGGAGAGAATCTTTTAGGCGTCAGCTGAAGACCAGTATTATCAGACTAAAATCTCCCATGGAAAACTGCAAACTACATACAGACCTCGTTCCACCCCTTAATTACATCATAAGGAATTCTTTGGTCTCCTCCCACTAAGATGTCACACGACCTGTTTACCCAGGTCTAAGTACCATCCTTCATAAATTATCTACACCCCAGGGATCTTCAAAAATCAAAGCCATGTTCCATTAGTCATCTATCTGTAAACAAGTAAATGGTTAAGTTCAATAATTGCCTCACTTTTATGATCCCTTAATCACAGCTTTAGCAGACATGCTGCCTGTATGTATCTTGACCCATGGTTTTTAATAGCATTACTGCAACAAATATTAAATGTAATATATAACATGTTCTTAACATTCATCACAACCCCAAGACATCTTATAGGTAAGGAAACCTCCTGTTGATTACCATGTACAGCCCCCTCAGCTGATGAATCCATTTTGAACTTGAAGAAAGCACTGAGGGTGGAATATGGGTGAACTTCAATGTCCAACATCTAGAGTGGCTTGGTATTACTACTCACCAAGGCGGCCATCTTAACATTGAGGATACCCTCCAATGTGTTGTGTGGGATAACAGCAGTGCTAAATAGAATAGGATTTGAAAAGATCTAGCAAGTCAAAACTGGGCATTCATGAAGCACTGTGGGCCATCAGCAGCAGCGGAATTGTATCAACCACAATCTGTAGCCTCATGGCCAGGCTTATCACCGACTCTACCATTATCACCAAGATGGAGGATCAACTCTTGTTCAATGCAGAGGGCAGGAGGGCATGCCAGGAGCAGCACTGGGCATACCTAAAAATCAGGTGTTAATCTGGTGAACCTACAACACAGGGTTGCTTGTGTGCCAAAGCGCAAAGGCTATGGGTCCTGACAATGTTTCAGCAATAATACTGAAGACTTGTGCTCCAGAACTAGCTGAGCTCATAGCTAAGTTCTTTCAGCACAGCTGCAACACAGGGATCTACCTGGAAATTAAGAAAACTGCCCAGGTTTTTCCTGAATACAAAAAGCAGGACTAATCCAGTCCAACCAATTATTGCCCCATTAGTCTACTCTCAATCATCAGCAAAGTGATGGAAAAGGTTGTCAACAGTGCTATCAAATGCTATCTAATCAGCAATAACCTGTTCAGTGACACTCAGTTTGGGTTCCACCGGCATGACTGATTTCCTGACCTCATTACATCCTTGGTTCAAACACGGACAAAAGAGCTGAACTCAAGAGGTGAGGTGAGAGCGACTGCCCTTGACAGCGAGGTAGAATTTGATTGAGTGTGACATCGTGGCTGTTTAGCACAGGGCTAAATCGCTGGCTTTGAAAGCAGACCAAGGCAGGCCAGCAGCACAGTTCAATTCCCGTAACAGCCTCCCCGAACAGGCGCCGGAATGTGGCGACTAGGGGCTTTTCACAGTAACTTCATTTGAAGCCTACTTGTGACAATAAGCGATTTTCATTTTCATTTTTCATTTTCAAGGAGCCGTAGCAAAATGGGAGTCAATGGGAATCAGATAAAACTCTCCACTGGTTACAGTCATACCCACTACAAAGGAAGAGAGTTGTAAGAAGGCAGCTCACAACCACCTTCCCAAGGGCAATTCAGGATGTTGAATAAATGGCGAAAGCCAGCAATTTTCACATGCTATGAAAGACTAAACAAAATTATTGAGACTGGAAGACTTTATAGCATAGCTTGAGGTCAGGTGTAATGCCTGGATCTGGTATGTCTCCCTTGTGGAGACCATGAAGTGGATTCAATTTGAATTGGTTTTGGAGCAGGCAAGGAGCTGGATTAGGGTTTGCCCCTGTCCACACTCTGAGTTCTGGCTTTGTAACTCTGATAAAGTAAGAAAGAAATATATATCGAGGAGATGTGTTTTATTAATTGTTTCCAACGCCAGCAGGAAATCCCCCTAAGTGCCGCCTTGGCCCCCTTAGTGCTCCCCAAGGCCAAAAAACAGCAAATTGCCATTGGGTAGCGGGATCTTTCTCGGCACTACAGCCATTGAGAACCACCCCATTAAACGCGCCGATCTGCCAACCTTAACTTGAGTCCGCTGAAATGCACCCGTAATGACAGCAGATTTCTTTCCTCAAAGGTCAATTCGTGAACCATGTGGATATTTATGACAATCAATGATCGTTTCATGGACATCATTATTGAGACCAACTTTCAATTTCAGATTATTAATTGATTGGATTTAAATTCTACCAGTTGCCATGGTGGGATTTGAACCCATGTCCCCAGACTATTACTCTGGGCCTCTGGATTACTAGTTGAGTAACATTACCACCATGTCACTGTCTCAAAGTGTTTTGGACACACTGAACTGCTCTGAAACACAGTGACTATTATGTAAGTAAACATGACAGACAGATTGCATTAATATACAAGATCAAAACTTATTTTGGTAAATCTAAAGGAAGTGAATAACTTCAAGACATTACTGTTGCTAACATAAGCATAATGCTCATGTCCTGTGTACTTTTCAACTGTAATCTAAAGTTCAGATTTTCTGAAAGGGCATCACGCAAATCATCTGAGTTACCATCGCCATTAAAATAGTAGCAATATGGAAGTCTAAACTATGTGGTACTCTGAATCATAGCTGTGATTACAATTTGCCAGTCAATATTCTGAGTATTAAAGATCTAAAAGTCAGGGGCCACTGACAAAAAGAAGGTAATAGCATATTGTAGTGTGGCACTGAGTCACAGGAAAGTTCAATCATGGGTTGCACTGACATGTGGAACCCAGCCAAGGTGACTTTCCCTGATCACAAGCCTGTGACGCTGACTGGAATGTGCACTGGTATAGATGTTAAGTATTGACAGGGTCAGACCAGCCCTCGAAGTCCCCCAAGATTGACAAGTCTGGCAGCACACACTGTGTAGGGTCAAAAGGAAACATGGCTGCACTACAACCGAGTTGGAATGGGGAATGGAAACTAGTGTGGAGACACTTGAGGTCTACAGGCAGTTCTGAATTTGTAGTCTGATATGATTGCAAATTTCAGAAGAGGAGGGGATTGAAAAATGTCATTAAAGTTATGTCTTTGAAAGATGGGAACAAAAAATTGCATCTCGATTATTTGAAGATGTACACAAAATGAAACATCCTTTAAGAAATATCAGGGCAGGTGGTGGCATAGTGGTATTGTCATTGGGCTAGTGTTCTCGAGACCCAAGGTAATGCTCTGGGGAGTCAGGTTCAAATCCCATCATGGCGGATGGCGGAATTTGAATTCAATATAGTCTAGAAGTAAAAATCTAATGATTACCATGAAATCAATGTCAGTTATTGTAAAAGCCCATCTGGTTCACAAATGTCCCATTTAGGGAAGGAAATCTGCCATCCTTACCCCGTCTGGCTCAAAAATGCCCTCTGAACAAGAGCAATTAGGGATGGGCAGTAAGGCTGGCTTAGCCAGTGACACCCACATCCGACGAACGGATAAAAGAATGCTGCAGCACCATAGGGATATCAGAGCAAGAACTGTACCATTCAGTTAGCTTTTGGTCGATCTGTATATTTAAATATAACTTGTATTCTATCAAAGTGCCATCACTAAAGATTGAAGGGTTCTGGAAAGTGATAGTGCTATTTAATAGTGATCCAAGTCAGTTTACAGACGTGTACTCAGGCAAAGTTTGACACAGAGCACCAGAAAGATATTTGGCTAAAGAGGGAAGTTTTAAAGAGAATCTTAAAGGAAGAAAAACAGTCAATGAAGCAAAAAGGATGAGAATTTCAGAGCTTGGAGTTGAGAATGATGAAGACACGGTCACCTATGATTTGGCAAAGGAAGTTGGGATACAAAAGAGGCCACAGTTGGAGGAAAGCAGACTTCTCATAGCAATAAAGAATTTGAGGAGGTTACAGAGTAAGGGAGGGGTTTGGCAATGACAGAATTTGAATACGACTTGCAAATTTTAAACTGAAGGCATGTGGGAAACTTCAAGCTCATGTAAGTCATGGGTGGCACGGGAGCACAACGGTTAGCACTGTTGCTTCACAGCGTCAGGATCCCAGGTTCGATTCGCTGCTTGGGTCACTGTCTGTGCGCAGTCTGCATGTTCTCCCCTTGTTTGTGTGGGTTTCCTCCAAGTGTTCCGGTTCCTTCCACACTCCAAAGATGTGCAGGTTAGGTGGATTGACCATTCCAAATTGCCCTTAATGTCCAAAATGGTTAGGTGGGGTTACTGGGTTACGGGGATAGGGTGGAGGTGTGAGTTTAAGTAGGGTGCTCATTCCAAGGGGCGGTGCAGACTCAATGTGCTGACTGATCTCCTTCTGCACTGTAAATTCTATGAATCTATGAATCTATAAAGTCAGTGAATATAGGGGTGACATTTGAGCAGGACAAGAGACAGAATTTAGGATGAGCTAAAGGGGGGAGAATGGGAGGCCAGTGAGGAAAGTATTGGAAGAAATGTGGCTGGAGGATTACACCTGAGGATTTCAACAACTGAATGGGCTGAGATTGTGGGAATTACGCAATGTTTTAGTGACAGAAGTAGCGGCCTTGAGGAATGAGAAGAACTGGGTTTTAAATAAGGCGTCCAACAGTGATTAAATGTATTGCTGGAGGTTCCATCACATGACTTACCCCAACACTCCAGCCATTGGTCGCCGACACATCCACCCTTGTCTCCACCCCCCCCCCCCCCCCGCCCCCCCACCAACCCTAAATAAAATTAACCCCAAGGAAGAAACTATTACTCTGTTCCTTTTGACAGCTGGATGTACATAAAGGTGTAGAGCAGCTGGATATAAATACAGTAGCAATCTCATGAGGGGGAAGAGTTCTCTCGTCCTTTTTGTTATATATTAATGTTTGAAGAAATTTCTGTACATCCCAATTAAGTGAAAACAAATTCAAATAAAACATGGTTTTGATCCTGACCCAAGCCAATTGTTTCCCCCTGTATTGCCGTCACAGCTTTTGTTTTGGTTGAAAGTAGTGTAACACACAAATTAAGAATTAAAAATGTAAACCGACAGGATACAAGGAACAGCAAAGTATATAATTAAGGGAGGAAAAAAAGATGACCACAAGGCAGTACCAAAAACCTCAAGAATTCTTCTACTATCATTTTTTTGTCAACGGATGATGAACACCAGCATTTCCCACCACCCACCACTGCTTCTGGCCCAGGGACCTCTTGGGGACACAGAAATAAGCCAACTTAATTGAATATGAAATTAATGCAATGAACAAGATTCTGCTGTGATCTGACGAGGGCGAGATGATGGACTTCAAGCATCTCTTGCAATTACACAAGAATGAAACATTGCAAAAGGAATCAGAAGCCTGTTGAGGTGGTTGGAAGCTCATCATATCTTACCTCCCAACACTAATTGGCTATATACCTCTTTGGAATGGAAACACACCAATGCTTAGGATTCTCCAGCGCTTCCCATTGCTGGGATCTTCCGCTCCTGCTGAAAGTCAATTGGATAGTCAGAGACTTTTTCCCAGGGTAGAGGGTGTCATAATATCCACTCATGTATATAATGAGATGCAGACAGGCAGTGATTGACACACAGGATAACCAATGAACACACACGACACATAACAACCAATCACCAGACAGGACACCACCACTATAAAGCACACAGGGCATTAAGACTCTCCCTCTCTCTACAGGACGCAGCTACTGAGATAGTAAGAGTGCACAAGCCAGTGAGCACTATCACCATGAGCTAGACAGTTAGTCTGGTCAAGCCAGTAGGAGGTTATCAGTTAGATTGATAAGAGTGTCAACTCACAGCAGACTATGTACAGCAATCAGGAAGTTCAATAAAACAGTGTTGGACCATATCCTGTGTCAGAAGCCTGTTTCTACTTTCACAGCATCCAATTGCAGTCGACGTTGAACCAGCTTACTTAACACATCAGAGGGGTCAATTACTTGGGGGTATAGGTTTAAGGTGCGAGGGGCAAGGTTTAGAGGAGATGTATGAGGTAAGTATTTTACACAGAGGGTAGTGTGTGCCTGGAACTCGCTGCCGGAGGAGGTGATGGAAGCAGGGACGATAGTGATGTTTAAGGGGCACCTTGACAAATACATGAATAGGATGGGAATAGAGGGATATGGACCCCGGAAGTGTAGACGATTTTAGTTTAGACGGGCAGGCTTGGAGGGCCGAAGGGCCTGATCCTGTGCTGTACTTTTCTTTGTTCTTTGTTGTTTTTGTTGACATCTGGCTGGCTCGCTACAACCCTCACAATGGCTCCCACCACAGTGGGGCTTGGAAATCCCAGACAAAAGTTTGATATTTATTTATTTATTTTTTGCCAGTTTTCTTCCCCAGCCATTTCCTTCATCTGAAGATATTATGTCCTTCCTGGGATGCAGTTCCATGAGTGTTGCAAAGTTCCCCTCGCCTGCATCCATGCATGAAGATTTAGAGTGATTGGGAGCCAGCTCTTTGATCACAGAGAGATCACAACAGCCAAGCTCCATCTTGTGCTCATCCAGCATGTACACCCAGCATTGGTAGCTAAGTACTGCTCAAGCACTAGAGGCCTATATCTGGGCCGGATTTTCCGGTCGTCGTGATTCCCTTTTTCCCGCTGGTAGCATACTCCCACGCGTGGATTTCCTGGTGGTGTGCAGTGGCTTCGATGGGAAATCCCATTGACAAGCGGCAGGAGAACTCTGCCCTGATTTTTCCTTCCTTGACCCAGAATCAGTGAGACTAACATAGCATTTTTGCCACTGCTCTAGCTAAGATCTGTGAACTCATTTAGCCTTGACAAAAGGTCATCTGGACTCGAAACGTTAGCTCTTTTCTCTCCCTATAGATGCTGCCAGACCTGCTGAGATTTTCCAGCATTTTCTCTTTGGTTTCAGATTCCAGCATCCGCAGTAATTTGGTTTTAACTCACTTAGCCTGTTGATCAAAACTAGGACCTTTGGCATTTTAGTTGTGAAATTTGCTAAGCCATATTTAGGGGAGTCACATTGTTTTACTCCAGTATAAGAAAATGGTTTAAGGCAAGCTGTTTCTAAGGTGACAAAACAATTCTGTTCAAGATTGAGCAGTAGAAATTAACCTTGACGGCCATGCAGAAAAACAGCATCACATTAATCCCATTCAGCTCTGTAATAATTCCAGGAGGCATAGAGTGAGCGGGCAAACTGATTTATTTTAAACTGAAAATGAAGCTGCTCTCGCAGGTCCCGCTGGGTCACTGTCTGTGCGGAGTCTGCACGTTCTCCCCGTGTATGCGTAGGTTTCCTCCGGGTCCTCTGGTTTCCTCCCACAGTCCAAAGACGTGCAGGTTAGGTGGATTGGCCATGATAAATTGCCCTTAGTGACCAAAAAGGTTAGGAGGGGTTATTGGGTTATAGGGATAGGATGGAAGTGAGGGCTTAAGTGTGTCGGTGCAGATCCTTCTGCACTGTATGTTCTATGTTCGACACAAAACAAACGTCTCAGCCCAGGACTATTGGGAACTGCCAGTCTGGGTCTGGGGGCAACATTTGAAGGTCCCATTAATGAGTACCAGGTCTGCCCACTCATGCGAACTCATATTTTACGAATTCCACGTGGTCCTCTTGAGGGTTGTTATAAGTTGGATTGACTTCAACAGGCAGCCCAGCAATACTGACCATTTTGCACTATTGGTTGAGTCAAATTTCTACCAGAAACTTTTCATTTCAGAATAAATGGCCACAGAAAGAGTAGAGTCTCCCAGATGCTTAGATACGAAGTTAACACTGCCAGTGGTTGGATAGGGAATCAACACAACAGAGCAATCATGTATATTGAGTTGACTTTATTGCAAGGCCAGAGAAACATTAAAGCATAGGAAATGTCCAGCATGGAAGGAGACCCCTCTGTCGGGATTCTCCGACCCCGCACCGGGTCGGAGAATCGCCGGGGGAGCGTGAGAATCGCGCCACGCCGCCCCGACGCCACCCCGCTGATTCTCCAGTGCCGATTCTCGGGCGCTGATGCTTGGGCGGGCGCCGGCGGGATCGCAGCTGCGCTGATCGGGGGCCATTGAAAGCGATTCTCCGGGTCTCGACGGGCCGAGTGCCCGCCGAGTTCGGCTGAGTCCCGCCAGTGTGGGTTACATATGGTCCCACCAGGCAGGACCTCAGAGATCTGGCTGCAGGGGCTGTCCTGGTGGGGGTGCGGGGGTACCTGACGCCGGGGGGGCCTCCACGGTGGCCTGGCCCGTCATCGGAGCCGACCGTTTGGCGGGCAGGCTAGTTCAGTGGGGGGCCTATGTTCCTCTGCGCCGGGCCCCTGTAGGGCTCCGCCATATTGCCCGGGAGCCGGCGCAGAGAAGGGAACCCAGGTGCATGTGCGGAATCATGCCAGCCGTGGCGGCATGCGCGGACCCGCGCCAGCCGTGGCGCGTATGTGCGGACTCGCGCCGGCTGTGGCGCACAGGCTTTCGGGCGCTGGAGCTGCGGACACCACTCCGCTGCCCCTAGGAAAGGGTGGATATCTGCCACATGAGGCCCGTTGACGCCGGAGTGGCTCGCGCGCTTTTCACGTCGCCGTCAGAACTTGGCCGTGGGATTGGAGAATCCCAGCCCTCGGATTGCTGAAAAACAGCAATCTAGTCTTATCCCACTGTCCAACTCTTAGTCGTAGCCCTGTAGGTTACAGCACTTGAAGTGTAAATCCAAATCTTTTTTCAAATGTGCTGGAGGTTTCAGGCAGTGAGTTCCTGATTCCTATCACCCTCTCGGGAAAAAAATATTCTACTCGAGTCCCCTCTCATCCTTACATAGATACATACATAGAACATACAGTGCAGAAGGAGGCCATTCGGCCAATTGAGTCTGTACCGACCCACTTAAGCCCTCACTTCCACCCTATCCCCGTAATCCAATAATCCCTCCTCACCTTTTTGGACACTAAGGGCAATTTAGCATGGCCAATCCACCTAACCTGCACGTCTTTGGACTGTGGGAGGAAACTGGAGCACCCGGAGGAAACCTATGCAGACATGGGGAGAACGTGCAGACTCCGCACAGACAGTGACCCAGCAGGGAATCGAACCTGGGACCCTGTGAAGCCACAGTGCTATCCAATTGTGCTACCGTGCTGCCTTCTACAGATTACTTTGAAATCTATAGCCATGGTCGTTGACTTATTCGCGAAGGGAAATAAGTTATTTCCATTCCCTCATAATTTTGGACACCTCAATTAAATCTCCTCTTCATGCAATCATAGAATCATAGAATTTACAGTGCAGCAGGAGGCCATTCTGCCCATCGAGTCTGCACCGGTCCTTACAAAGAGCACCTACCGAAGCCCACGTATCTACCCTATTCCCATAACCCCGTGACCCAGTAACCACCACTTAACTTGTCTTTGGACATTGAGGACAATTCAGCACGTCCAATCCACCTAACCTGCACATCTTTGGACAGTGGGAGGAAACCGGAGCACCCGGAGGAAACCCACACAGACACAGGGAGAACGTGCAGACTCCGCACAGTCAGTGACCCAGCTGGGAATCGAACCTGGGACCCTGGAGCTGTGAAGCAACTGTGCTAACCATTATGCTACCGTGCTGCTCTTAGAACCATAGAATCCCTACAGTGCAGAAGGAAGCCATTCAGCCCATCAAGTCTGCACCAACCCTCCAAAAGAGCATCCTACCTAGACCCACTCTCCCACCTCATCCCCGCAACCCTGTAACCCCGTCTAACATGCACATCTTTGGACTGTGGGATGAAACCGGAGTACGCTGAAGAAACCCACGTCGACATGGGGAGAATGTGCAAACTCCACACACACAGTCACCCAAAGTCGGAATCGAACCTGGGTCCCTAGCGCTGTGATGCAACAGTTCTAACCACTGTGCCACCGTGCCAGCTTGCTCTGTTCCAAAAAGTAAACAGCCTTTCCAATCTTCCCTCAGAATTAAACTGCCTCACATATCCTTTCTGTATGCTTTCAAGTAACATTACACCCCTCTTGTAATGTGTTGACCAGAACAGTATGTGGCAATCTAGTTGTAATGTAACAGATGTTTTATACCATTCTAATGCAACCACCCACCCTTATATTCTATGTCTTGACGAATAAAAGAAAGTATCATATATGCGGGGAGAACGTGCAGACTCCGCACAGACAGTGACCCAGCAGGGAATCGAACCTGGGACCCTGGCGCTGTGAAGCCACAGTGCTATCCGTCTGGGAAGACCCTCACCAATAAATTCTGGTGGAGAGGAAACCCATTGGTCTGAGGTAAGTACCATATTTTATTATATTATTATTATTTTTTATAAAAAATTTAATTTAGTTGTGAGCCAGATCTTGGTAGAAAGTAAGAGGAATGGCAGGGAAGGGAGTGCAATGTTCCTCCTGCAGGATGTTTGAGGTGAGGGATGCAGTTAGTGTCCCTGCTGATTTTACCTGCAGGAAGTGCTGCCATCTCCAGCTCCTCCAAGACCAGGTTAGGGAACTGGAGCTGGAGTTGGAAGAACTTCGGATCATTCGGGTGGCAGAAGGGGTCATAGATAGCAGCTTCAGGGAATTAGTTACACCAAAGATTGGAGATAGGTGGGTAACTGTAAGAGGGACTGGGAAAAAGCAGTCAGTGCAGGGATCCCCTGCGGTCGTTCCCCTGAGAAACAAGTATACCGCTTTGGATACTTGTGGGGGGGGGGACTTACCAGGGGTAAGCCATGGGGTACGGGCCTCTGGCACGGAGTCTGTCCCTGTTGCTCAGAAGGGAAGGGGGGAGAGGAGCAGAGCATTAGTAATTGGGGACTCTATAGTCAGGGGCACAGATAGGAGATTTTGTGGGAGCGTGAGAGACTCACGTTTGGTATGTTGCCTCCCAGGTGCAAGGGTACGTGATGTCTCGGATCGTGTTTTCCGGGTCCTTAGGGGGGAGGGGGAGCAGCCCCAAGTCGTGGTCCACATTGGCACTAACGACATAGGTAGGAAAGGGGACAAGGATGTCAGGCAGGCTTTCAGGGAGCTAGGATGGAAGCTCAGAACTAGAACAAACAGAGTTGTTATCTCTGGGTTGTTGCCCGTGCCACGTGATAGTGAGATGAGGAATAGGGAGAGAGAGCATTTAAACACGTGGCTACAGGGATGGTGCAGGCGGGAGGGATTCATTTTTCTGGATAACTGGGGCTCTTTCTGGGGAAGGTGGGACCTCTACAGACAGGATGGTCTACATCTGAACCTGAGGGGCACAAATATCCTGGGGGGGAGATTTGTTAGTGCTCTTTGGGGGGGTTTAAACTAATGCAGCAGGGGCATGGGAACCTGGATTGTAGTTTTAGGGTAAGGGAGAATGAGAGTATAGAGGTCAGGAGCACAGATTTGACGTCGCAGGAGGGGGCCAGTGTTCAGGTAGGTGGTTTGAAGTGTGTCTACTTCAATGCCAGGAGTATACGAAACAAGGTAGGGGAACTGGCAGCATGGGTTGGTGCCTGGGACTTCGATGTTGTGGCCATTTCGGAGACATGGATAGAGCAGGGACAGGAATGGATGTTGCAGGTTCCGGGGTTTAGGTGTTTTAGTAAGCTCAGAGAAGGAGGCAAAAGAGGGGGAGGTGTGGCGCTGCTAGTCAAGAGCAGTATTACGGTGGCGGAGAGGATGCTAGATGGGGACTCTTCTTCTGAGGTAGTATTGGCTGAAGTTAGAAACAGGAAAGGAGAGGTCACCCTGTTGGGAGTTTTTTATAGGCCTCCTAATAGTTCTAGGGATGTAGAGGAAAGGATGGCGAAGATGATTCTGGATAAGAGCGAAAGTAACAGGGTAGTTATTATGGGAGACTTTAACTTTCCAAATATTGACTGGAAAAGATATAGTTCGAGTACAATAGATGGGTCGTTTTTTATACAGTGTGTGCAGGAGGGTTTCCTGAAACAATATGTTGACAGGCCAACAAGAGGCGAGGCCACGTTGGATTTGGTTTTGGGTAATGAACCAGGCCAGGTGTTGGATTTGGAGGTAGGAGAGCACTTTGGGGACAGTGACCACAATTCGGTGACGTTTACGTTAATGATGGAAAGGGATAAGTATACACCGCAGGGCAAGAGTTATAGCTAGGGGAAGGGCAATTATGATGCCATTTGACGTGACTTGGGGGGGATAAGGTGGAGAAGTAGGCTGCAAGTGTTGGGCACACTGGATAAGTGGGGTTTGTTCAAGGATCAGCTACTGCGTGTTCTTGATAAGTATGTACCGGTCAGACAGGGAGGAAGGCGTCGAGCGAGGGAACCGTGGTTTACCAAGGAAGTGGAATCTCTTGTTAAGAGGAAGAAGGAGGCCTATGTGAAGATGAGGTGTGAAGTTTCAGTTGGGGCGATGGATAGTTACAAGGTAGCGAGGAAGGATCTAAAGAGAGAGCTAAGACGAGCAAGGAGGGGACATGAGAAGTATTTGGCAGGAAGGATCAAGGAAAACCCAAAAGCTTTCTATAGGTATGTCAGGAATAAGCGAATGACTAGGGAAAGAGTAGGACCAGTCAAGGACAGGGATGGGAAATTGTGTGTGGAGTCTGAAGAGATAGGCGAGATACTAAATGAATATTTTTCGTCAGTATTCACTCAGGAAAAAGATAATGTTGTGGAGGAGAATGCTGAGCCCCAGGCTAATAGAATAGATGGCATTGAGGTACGTAGGGAAGAGGTGTTGGCAATTCTGGAAAGGCTGAAAATAGATAAGTCCCCGGGACCTGATGGGATTTATCCTAGGATTCTCTGGGAGGCCAGGGAAGAGATTGCTGGACCTTTGGCTTTGATTTTTATGTCATCATTGGCTACAGGAATAGTGCCAGAGGACTGGAGGACAGCAAATGTGGTCCCTTTGTTCAAAAAGGGGAGCAGAGACAACCCCGGCAACTATAGACCGGTGAGCCTCACGTCTGTAGTGGGTAAAGTCTTGGAGGGGATTATAAGAGACAAGATTTATAATCATCTAGATAGGAATAATATGATCAGGGATAGTCAGCATGGCTTTGTGAAGGGTAGGTCATGCCTCACAAACCTTATTGAGTTCTTTGAGAAGGTGACTGAACAGGTAGACGAGGGTAGAGCAGTTGATGTGGTGTATATGGATTTCAGCAAAGCGTTTGATAAGGTTCCCCACGGTAGGCTATTGCAAAAAATACGGAGGCTGGGGATTGAGGGTGATTTAGAGATGTGGATCAGAAATTGGCTAGCTGAAAGAAGACAGAGGGTGGTGGTTGATGGGAAATATTCAGAATGGAGTACAGTCACAAGTGGAGTACCACAAGGATCTGTTCTGGGGCCGTTGCTGTTTGTCATTTTTATCAATGACCTAGAGGAAGGCGCAGAAGGGTGGGTGAGTAAATTTGCAGACGATACTAAAGTCGGTGGTGTGGTCGATAGTGTGGAAGGATGTAGCAGGTTACAGAGGGGTATAGATAAGCTGCAGAGCTGGGCTGAGAGGTGGCAAATGGAGTTTAATGTAGAGAAGTGTGAGGTGATTCACTTTGGAAGGAATAACAGGAAGGCGGAATATTTGGCTAATCGTAAAGTTCTTGAAAGTGTGGATGAGCAGAGGGATCTAGGTGTCCATGTACATAGATCCCTGAAAGTTGCCACCCAGGTTGATAGGGTTGTGAAGAAGGCCTATGGAGTGTTGGCATTTATTGGTAGAGGGATTGAGTTCCGGAGTCGGGAGGTCATGTTGCAGCTGTACAGAACTCTGGTACGGCCGCATTTGGAGTATTGCATACAGTTCTGGTCACCGCATTATAGGAAGGACGTGGAGGCTTTGGAGCGGGTGCAGAGGAGATTTACCAGGATGTTGCCTGGTATGGAGGGAAAATCTTATGAGGAAAGGCTGATGGACTTGAGGTTGTTTTCGTTGGAGAGAAGAAGGTTAAGAGGAGACTTAATAGAGGCATACAAAATGATCAGGGGGTTGGATAGGGTGGACAGTGAGAGCCTTCTCCCGCGGATGGATATGGCTGGCACGAGGGGACATAACTTTAAACTGAGGGGTAATAGATATAGGACAGAGGTCAGAGGTAGGTTCTTTATGCAAAGAGTAGTGAGGCCGTGGAATGCCCTACCTGCTACAGTAGTGAACTCGCCAACATTGAGGGCATTTAAAAGTTTATTAGATAAACATATGGATGATAATGGCATAGTGTAGGTTAGATGGCTTTTGTTTCACTGCAACATCGTGGGCCGAAGGGCCTGTACTGCGCTGTATTGTTCTATGTTCTATGCCTTCTTAACCACCTTAACTACATTTAGTGTTCTACGTTGACCTTTGGCCTCTGTCTGAATGTGTGGAGGCAATTTCAATTGAGGCAGTCAAGGAGTAAGTGGATTATTACCTGAAAAGGAAGAATGTGCAGGGTTATTGGGAGAAAGAGGGGTATTGGCCTCGGTGCTTTGCTCATTTAGCACAGACATGGCCTCCTTCCATGCTATAACAATTCTGTGATTCTTTTCGCCTACCTTGCGCTATCAACACAACGGTTAACCAGTTCTGTAGTTGAATTTTACAATGAAGCTGTTGTTACCTCACTAAATACACACAGATACAAATCTGCTACTTTCTGCAGACAGTGCTGTACTTATTTGCTATTGTACCAAAGAGATGCTTGTGTTAAACAAAACTTGGAAACATCTTTATTTCATTCTGAGGCTTTTGGAACCTGTCAAACTTAGCTTTTCTTTTTGTGGCACTCACATCAATTTATTAATCTCATCTTCAGTAGGACACCAGGAGCACAGCCATCAGCAATTTCACTGTTAGTGATAAAGCTGGCACAACTTTAGCTTAACCTACAAAAGCTTATTGCAGCCCTGGATGTGAAGCTCCAGGGTAGGATCTTCATATTCCAAAATACCGACAGCATCATGTAATACCAAAGGCATGGAGCAACATCAAAGCTGAAATAAGCAAAAGAGCAGCATTTTTTATGTAGCCTGAATATCAGAACGTCAGCAATTTATTGGCGCTTAATGTACTTTTGCTGTGATTACTTTGTTACTGTTACTGAGTTTGCTTTGAGTTAACATAGGGTAGAACATGACAAGAATAACACCAGAGAGTTGCTCCAATCTTTAAAAAATTGAACCCTAGTAAAATGTGCCATACGCCCTTTACCTAGACAGTCTCATACTTAAAAGCAAAAATCACTTCTTGCGCAAAATTCAAAGTCCAACATGATTCCCTGTAATCTAACGTAACAGCCTTATTATTAATAAAGCGTAAAAAACACATTACAATTAATAAGACCAGAAGATCATAAGATATAGGAGCAGAATGAGGCCACACGGCCCATCGAGTCTGCTCCGTCATTCAATCGTGGCTGATATTTTTCTCATCCCCATTCTGCTGCCTTTTCACCATAACCCCTGATCCTCTTATTAATCGAGAACCTATCTATCTCTGTCTTAAGGACACTCATAAATAAATTAAATAAATAACACATAAATGGTCAAAACAATGCCAGCGGGTAAGAGACAGAAATGTGTCTCTGGAAACTACAAAACAATCTTAAATTTGAAAGATGTGGACGAGTTCATTGTAAGTAAATGCAAAAAGCTGAAATTACATTGTGAAGCAGAGAGTGAAGGAGTTTGAAAGAAACTGTTATTCCATTGTGAACCAGATGTTGCTTGTATGGTGAAGCATACGGGGTAAGTATTTGATTGTGTGTGTTCCCCACATCTTGTAATCAATGTAAGCTTCTTTACATGGCCTGTCATGGGTAATCTGAAGTCAGCCACAAATAATCATCATTTGGCAATTTCCCTCCAGCTGTGAAGGTTTTGTCACGCATTTCCCGAACAAGGCAGAGGTCGGAGCTGAGCTGAATGATAGAGAACATGACATGCACTGGAAGATGAGCAAGACTGAAAGGTGCAGAAACAGCCCGTGAAAAATGTATTATTGCCTCGATTTAAAAACAATAGACCTTAAATCTTGAATTCCAGACCTTTAAAATTAGTCCTGCTCAAGTGAACCTGATATAGCCAGCAGCAGTGTGATGTGAAACATCTTTTCCTCTTATAAATATTTACTGTTAATTTGGAATTCAAAAGAAATTTTGAAGCCACAAAGTAAAATGGGATTTCTTTGAAGGTTAAAATGTAATAAAGTTCTGTCGGACTGGTCCATAGCAGAAATACCTCAGTGATGGCATTCCGGGGAGAGTACCTTTAATCTGTAGACAGCACTGGGGAAAAAAATTGAAAAAGCCTGCAAAAATATACTGGTGGGAGAGATATTGCTCAGCACTTGATTGCAAGCATGAAACAGGAGTTTGCGAAACACAACTGGGACGGGACGGTGGCAGAGTGATTAGCACTGCTGCGTCACAGCACCAAAGGTTCAATTCTGGCCTTGGGTGACTGTCTGTGTGGGGTTTGCACATTCTCCCTGTGTCTGCGTGGGCTTCCTCCGGGTGCTTCCATTCTTCCCACAATCCAAAGATGTGCAGGTTAGGTGGATTAGCCATGCTAAATTGCCCCTTAGTGTCCAAAGATATACAGGTTAGAACATAGAACATAGAAAATACAGCACAGAACAGGCCCTTCGGCCCACGATGTTGTGCCGAACCTTTGTCCTAGATTAATCATAGATTATCATTGAATTTACAGTGCAGAAGGAGGCCATTCGGCCCCTTGAGTCTGCACCGGCTCCTGGAAAGAGCACCCTACCCAAACTCAACACCTCCACCCAACACCAAGGGCAATTTTAGAAATCAAGGGCAATTTATCATGGCCAATCCATCTAACCTGCACATCTTTGGACTGTGGGAGGAAACCGGAACACCCGGAGGAAACCCACGCAGACACGGGGAGGACGTGCAGACTCCACACAGACAGCGACCCAAGCCGGAATCGAACCTGGGACCCTGGCGCTGTGAAGCAATTGTGTTATCCACAATGCTACCGTGCTTCCCTTAAGAACAAATAAATCTACACTATATCATTTTACCGTAATCCATGTACCTATCCAATAGCTGCTTGAAGGTCCCTAATGTTTCCGACTCAACTACTTCCACAGGCAGTGCGTTCCATGCCCCCACTACTCTCTATGTAAAGAACCTACCTCTGATATCCCTCCTATATCTTCCACCTTTCACCTTAAATTTATGCCCCCTTGTAATGGTTTGTTCCACCCGGGGAAAAAGTCTCTCACTGTCTACTCTATCTATTCCCCTGATCATCTTATAAACCTCTATCAAGTCGCCCCTCATCCTTCTCTGTTCTAATGAGAAAAGGCCTAGCACCCTCAACCTTTCCTCGTAAGACCTACTCTCCATTCCAGGCAACATCCTGGTAAATCTTCTTTGCACCTTTTCCAAAGCTTCCACATCCTTCCTAAAATGAGGCGACCAGAACTGTACACAGTACTCCAAATGTGGTCTTACCAAAGTTTTGTACAGCTGCATCATCACCTCACGGCTCTTAAATTCAATCCCTCTGTTAATGAACGCGAGCACACCATAGGCCTTCTTCACAGCTCTATCCACTTGAGTGGCAACTTTCAAAGATGTATGAACATAGACCCCAAGATCTCTCTGCTCCTCCACATTGCCAAGAACTCTACCGTTAACCCTGTATTCCGCATTCATATTTGTCCTACCAAAATGGACAACCTCACACTTTTCAGGGTTAAACTCCATCTGCCACTTCTCAGCCCAGCTCTGCATCCTATCTATGTCTCTTTGCAGCCGACAACAGCCCTCCTTACTATCCACAACTCCACCAATCTTCGTATCGTCTGCAAATTTACTGACCCACCCTTCAACTCCCTCATCCAAGTCATTAATGAAAATCACAAACAGCAGAGGACCCAGAACTGATCCCTGCGGTACGCCACTGGCAACTGGGATCCAGGCTGAATATTTGCCATCCACCACCACTCTCTGACTTCTATCGGTTAGCCAGTTCGTTATCCAACTGGCCAAATTTCCCACTATCCCATACCTCCTTACTTTCTGCATAAGCCTACCATGGGGAACCTTATCAAATGCCTTACTAAAATCCATGTACACTACATCCACTGCTTTACCTTCATCCACATGCTTGGTCACCTCCTCAAAGAATTCAATAAGACTTGTAAGGCAAGACCTACCCCTCACAAATCCGTGCTGACTATCCCTAATCAAGCAGTGTCTTTCCAGATGCTCAGAAATCCTATCCTTCAGTACCCTTTCCATTACTTTGCCTACCACCGAAGTAAGACTAACTGGCCTGTAATTCCCAGGGTTATCCCTAGTCCCTTTTTTGAACAGGGGCACGACATTCGCCACTCTCCAATCCCCTGGTACCACCCCTGTTGACAGTGAGGACGAAAAGATCATTGCCAACGGCGCTGCAATTTCATCTCTTGCTTCCCATAGAATCCTTGGATATATCCCGTCAGGCCCGGGGGACTTGTCTATCCTCAAGTTTTTCAAAATGCCCAACACATCTTTCTTCCTAACAAGTATTTCCTCGAGCTTACCAATCTGTTTCACTCTGTCCTCTCCAACAATATCACCCCTCTCATTTGTAAATACAGAAGAAAAGTGCTCGTTCAAGACCTCTCCTATCTCTTCAGACGCAATACACAATCTCCCGCTACTGTCCTTGATCGGACCTACCCTCGCTCTAGTCATTCTCATATTTCTCCTATGTGTAAAAGGCCTTGGGGTTTTCCTTGATCCTACCCACCAAAGATTGTTCATGCCCTCGCTTAGCTCTCCTAATCCCTTTCTTCAGTTCCCTCCTGGCTATCTTGTATCCCTCCAATGCCCTGTCTGAACCTTGTTTCCTCAGCCTTACATAAGTCTCCTTTTTCCTCTTAACAAGACATTCAACCTCTCTTGTCAACCATGGTTCCCTCACTCGACCATCTCTTCCCTGCCTGACAGGGACATACATATCAAGGACACGTAGTACCTGTTCCTTGAACAAGTTCCACATTTCACTTGTGTCCTTCCCTGACAGCCTATGTTCCCAACTTATGCACTTCAATTCTTGTCTGACAACATCGTATTTACCCTTCCCCCAATTGTAAACCTTGCCCTGTTGCATGCACCTATCCCTCTCCATTACTAAAGTGAAAGTCACAGAATTGTGGTCACTATCTCCAAAATGCTCCCCCACTAACAAATCTATCACTTGCCCTGGTTCATTACCAAGTACTAAATCCAATATGGCCTCCCCTCTGGTCGGACAATCTACGTACTGTGTTAGAAAAGCTTCCTGGACACACTGCACAAACACCACCCCATCCAAACTATTTGATCTAAAGAGTTTCCACTCAATGTTTGGGAAGTTGAAGTCACCCATGACTACTACCCTGTGACTTCTGCACCTTTCCAAAATCTGTTTCCCAATCTGTTCCTCCACATCTCTGCTACTATTGGGGGGCCTATAGAAAACTCCTAACAAGGTGACTGCTCCTTTCCTATTTCTGACTTCAACCCATACTACCGCATTAGGGTGATACTTCTCGAAATGCCTTTCTGCAGCTGTTATACTATCTCTAATTAACAATGCCACCCCCCCACCTCTTTTACCACCCTCCCTCATCTTATTGAACCACCTATAACCAGGGACCTCCAACAACCATTTTAGCCCCTCTTCTATCCAAGTTTCCGTGATGGCCACCACATCGTAGTCCCAAGTACCGATCCATGCCTTAAGTTCACCCACCTTATTCCTGATGCTTCTTGCGTTGAAGTATACACACTTCAACCCATCTCCGTGCCTGCAAGTACTCTCCTTTGTCAGTGCTCCCTTCCTCACTGCCTCATTCCACGCTTTGGCGTCCTGAATATCGGCTACCTTAGTTGCTGGACTACAAATCCGGTTCCCATTCCCCTGCCAAATTGGTTTAAACCCTCCCGAAGAGTACTAGAAAACCTCCCTCCCAGGATATTGGTGCCCCTCTGGTTCAGATGCAACCCATCCTGCTTGTACAGGTCCCACCTTCCCCAGAATGCGCTCCAATTATCCAAATACCTGAAGCCCTCCCTCCTACACCATTCCTGCAGCCACGTGTTCAGCTGCACTCTCTCCCTATTCCTAACCTCGCTATCACGTGGCACCGGCAACAAACCAGAGATGACAACTCTGTCTGTCCTGGCTTTTAACTTCCAGCCTAACTCCCTAAACTTGTTTATTACCTCCACACCCCTTTTCCTACCTATGTCGTTGGTACCAATGTGCACCACGACTTCTGGCTGCTCACCGTCCCCCTTAAGGATCCTGAAGACACGATCCGAGACATCCCTGGCCCTGGTACCCGGGAGGCAACATACCTTCCGGGAGTCTCGCTCGCGACCACAGAATCTCCTATCTATTCCCCTGACCATTGAATCTCCTACAACTATTGCTTTTCTATTCTCCCCCCTTCCCTTCTGAGCCCCAGAACCAGACTCAGTGCCAGAGACCTGGCCACTAGGGCCTTCCCCCAGTAGGTCATCCCCCCCAACAGCATCCAAAACTGTTGGGTTAGGTTAGGTGGGGTTATGGGGATAGGGCGGACAAATGGGCCGAGGCATGGTGCGCTCTCGGAGGGTTGGTGCAGACCCGATGGGCCTAATGGCCTCCCCCTGCTGTGTAGGGATTCTATGACATTCTATGATTGGCCCAAGGATCATGGCAGATTGGTTGTTGTTTTTCACTACCGCGAAACTGGTGAGTTCTGGGTGCTAATCTGGCACACAGTGTGGCGCACTTTGTGGGCATAATCATGTGACTTGGAAGTTCAAGTCCCACCTCCATTTCTGACAGAGCCCCTTGTCACTGGGTGGGGAGGCGGGAGGCCGGGGCGGGGGGGGGGGGGGGGGGGAATTGGAGGTGGTAGTGAATCCCACACTTGGGAAACCTGAACTCAGCAGTGCCAATTAAATTCAGTTCTGAGTTCAAACAGATCCCATTTTCACTGGAGAGATGGCCTTATCTCTCAGTGTGTGAGATAGTTTTTAGAGTAGATATAAATACTTATGAAGGGCAGACAAGGTTTATAGAACTGTCAAATGATGTAAACAGCACACCCTATAGAAACTTTTAAAAACTGCCTGCCTATGTGTGGAATTGTCCATGGTGGGTTTTCACACCGTATTTTATGCTGCCTGTGTAAAATTGAGGCTGATGTGTACTCCGAGCTCATTTGCTTTCAGGAAAGGTCATGGTGTAGCTTAGAAGGAGAGATGTGGGGTGGGAACCCCCCCCTTCATGGCGCGTCCTGCAGCAACGGAGGGCATCTCGGCAGTGACTGGCGGCGGCATCATCTGGTCCCGCCATTGTCAATGGGATTTCCCTTTAACGCACCTTTCGCCGCCATGAGACCTGCGGCGGGGTGCGCTATTCGCGGGTGTGTATGATCCCACCAGCATGAATGGCCACAAATACCCACCCATTGAAAAAGATAGAGAAAAGTCAAGTCTACTGGAACTCCATATACTCGCTGTAATATGGCAGGGTTTCCAAACTATGAGTCCTTCCCCAGAGCTCATGTGCAGTACCAGCCTCCCCGAACAGGCGCCGGAATGTGGCGACTAGGGGCTTTTCACAGTAACTTCATTTGAAGCCTAATTGTGACAATAAGCGATTTTCATTTTCATTTCATGTGCGCTCCTATGTGCCAATCACATTTCCAAGTTTCCGAACGCACACGTGGCAGGCTCACCAATAATTATGATGACCTCAATGTGCCTAGGTTATGCCCCTCTCAGCCATCCTATAGTCATGCTGCTAATATCTACAGTCGTGAGAGTGTTATCTTTAGGTTCTCTGTCCAGCAGCCAAGAGGCTCTATTCACAATATGGGGATGCAACGCTGTGTGTAACCTGACCTCAACACTCACCAAAGTCAGTGATGACGATTGGAAATGGTGAGATATTGTGCTCAGTGGAGCCTTAGAGCAAGTTCTAGAGGACATATGGTGATTTTCCGCCTGCAATGCTGAGGGAAAGTATTGGATAGGAGCAAGGCTGTAGTAAGCCTGATGTGTGTTCTTTGTTATTAAGTGAAAGCAACCTTAAGCCCTGAATGATGTCTGAGTCTCCTGCAGGTCCCCAGGGACAGCCAAGATGGCGGACGGCCTTTGCTCAAGAGTAGGTATTGTAATATATGGCAGCAACATTTACAAAGCCAGCATCCTCAGTTGGGGCACATCCGTCAAAAGATGAGGATGAATGCAGACCAGCATCCCTAACTGCGAGTGCCAGATATCAGTGTAATTGAGAACAAGGAGACACTGAGGATGCAGACATGTCTAAATGGTTCTCTGGAAACCTGCAATCCATTCTTGGCAGCCTTGGCCTGAATAGTGCCTCTCAGTGGGATCCTCGATGTGGCACAGAGAGTGTTGAACAGCTTCTGCTATTGGATCTCATGGGGGAGTTTGGTGACATGGGAAGCAGGAAGTGAAGAGTCCAGTAAGGTTAGCAGTGTAGCAGTTGTCTCCTTTAGATTGGAATGCATGAGAGAAGCTGGAAAAGGTAGCACCATCAGACATCTGTCTCTGGGACAACCAATTCCAGATGGCATCACAGTTCAGGCAGAATATCTTCTCTCGAGGTCTTGCCATTCTCTAAAGGATCAGGACAATGTGAGCCTCATGTGTAAGCACACACAATCTCTTATCCTTTTACTTCCATCATGATTTTATACCCCTCTTTCCCTTCTGTGTTTGTCTGTCTTGGGTGTGTGTACAGATGGTGCAGCGAGTTAAAGAAGGGAGATTAGGAATTGGATAACAGCAAATCTTTGTAATTTGCTGCACTTATAATTATGGTTATTGCCATTAATAAAAGTTAACTGTGTTTAAATTTACAAACCTGGGGGCGACATTCTCCGACCCCCCGCCGCGTCGGAGAATTGCCGGGGGCTGGCGTGAATCCCGCCCCTGCCTGTTGCCGAAGTCTCCGGCACCGGATATTCGGCGGGGCCGGGAATTGCGCCGCGCCGGTTGGTGGGCCCCCCCGCTCAATTCTCCGGCCCGGATGGGCCGAAGTCCCGCCGATAAATTGCCTGTCCCGCCGGCGTAAGTTAAATCACCTACCTTACCGGAGGGACAAGGCGGAGGGGGCGGGCTCCGGGGTCCTGGGGGGGGCGTGGGGCGATCTGACCCCGGGGGGTGCCCCCACGGTGGCCTGGCCCGCGATCGGGCCCACCGATCCGCGGGCGGGCCTGTGCCGTGGGGGCACTCTTTCCCTTCCGCCTCCGCCACGGTCTCCACCATGGAGGAGGTGGAAGAGTCTCCCTCCACTGCGCATGCGTGGGAAACTGTCAGCGGCCGCTGACGCTCCCGCGCATGTGCCGCCCGGAGATGTAATTGCCGCGCCAGCTGGCGGGGCAACCAAGGCCGTTTCCGCCAGCTGGCGGGGCGGAAATTCCTCCGCCGTCGGCCTAGCCCCTCAATGTTGGGGCTCGGCCCCCAAAGATGCGGAGCATTCCGCACCTTTGGGGCGGCGCGATGCCCGTCTGATTGGCGCCGTTTTGGGCGCCTGTCGGCGGACATCGCGCCGTTTCCGGAGAATTTCACCCCAGGTGACTGCCGTTATTGGGCAGCTATAGACCAAAGACTTTTCCAATAATCATTTGTTCATTTCAATTGTGATGTGACTCTGGATCAAGTGGGGCTGGAATTGACTATGCACTAGCATAGGGTGTCATAACAAGTGGGAGAAGGTTTCGCCCCCCGCCCTAACCTGTTCCATTTTCAAGTTCACCTGAGAGCTGAGCTCCAGGCAATCCAACGACAGGAAGCCTTGCGGCTTACTGAGAATTCTCTGATTTACAAAACCTCCACCCTAGCCAGAGCATTAATTCATCTAGGAAACTACAGGGCTACTATGAAAGTTACTGAACTAATTACTCCTTGTAATTGTTTTCTTTTGCATCACCTGTATCTAAACTTTGTGTGTATGATAGTGTGTGTATAACCATGTTTTAAACCTTCAGGACAAGTTAATAAATAATAAATAATGCTCTTCATTTTTAAATTCAAAAAGGATTTCTATTGAGGATATGAAAATATTAACTTCTCACATGAAAATGCTTTGATCACAGACAACAACAAAACAAACAAAACCTGCCTAAGACATGGTACATATAAATAATCTTCATTATTGTCACAAGTAGGCTTACATTAACACTGCAATGAAGTTACTGTGAAAATCCCCTAGTCATCACACTCCGGCACCTATTTGGGTACACAGAGGAAGAATTCAGTATGTCCAAATTACCTAACAGCACGTCTTTCGGTACTTGTGGGAGGAAACCGGAGCATCCGGAAGAAACCCACCCAGACACAGGAAGAACGTGCAGACTCCACACAGACAGTGATCCAAGCGGGAATCGAACTCGGGACCCTAGCGCTGTGAAGCATCAATGCTAACCACTGTGCTACCATGCTGCTATGTGTAATACACCGAACTATCTTTCGGTTGAAACTAGAAATTATGCGATATTGAATATAAGATTCAAAATAAAGATGGAATATGACACTAGTTATTGTGTAATGTTATCCCTGCACATTTTAATATTTTTCTCTCTCCAATTCAAAAAGGTATCTTTATGCTACAATATCTGTTTCTTTTTACATTAATTCTTAAAATTAGATCATCCATTTTCTCATTCTCATGAGCCATAAAATTATATATTGGCCCAAGTGTCATTCTAGCTCTCATTCACTTCATTATTGCTAAAATGACTTACCATCGGACTAGTAGCATTCTTGTGTCAACCAGATTGCGGAGTTACAAAGATTCACATTCTTGAAAAGCATGCTGTGAAAATGTTGAAAAAGCAAAACTAACTCTCTCCTTTCAACTCGTTCAATTGCAATTCTTCAACAAATACATACGGTTACCAGCTGATAATGTGAGGTTGAAATTGAAGAACAATGTGCCATGAATTACATTGAAATTACAAAGAAACAGGCTGTTCAGGCTAATTAATCTGCGAGGGTGTTTAACCTCCAGATGAACAGTAGCACAAATTCAATGTGCGTGGTCTGCTCAAATCCTTTTATTCTTATTTCCTTCCATTGCCTATCTATCCTACTCTTAATTGTGGACATGATCTCCACTTCAATCATTCATTCTGGTAGCCCATTCCGCAGCCTCACAAAGCTCTCTGTGAAAATGGACCCTTTGTTCTGGACCGCATAATCATTGAAAATATCCTTTTATTAAATCATTCCATAATCTCCTCTGTTCTCATAGAACAGTCCCATTTCCCCCCCCCCAAGTGTTTCTTCATGTTCCGTTTGCTCTCACGAAACAATGTACTCCCCTATTTAGACCTTCCTTCAATGTGGAGCCCAACGTGCTGTCCATCTGTGCTTATCCCAGGGTTTTGTCTCGATTCACCAGAACATATTAACTTATACATTCTATAGACCTTGGCCACAACACTTGGTAGCATAATTTCTGATGCGACCATCAATTCACACGAGACAGAGAGTTGAAGTGAACAGTGGTTTTAATCAGCTAGAACTGTGCTTGCCTGAGACTGCTCCGTACTGAGTGCCGCCTACAGGCTGCAGCTCTATATACCTCTCCCGAGGGGGCAGAGCCACAGGCGGAGCCCACAAGGACATCAACATAATACTATACAATGTAATGCAATTACAATGGTGAATGGTAGCAGTAATACATTCATCACAATTTCCACAACCATGAAAGAGTTTTGCTTTAACAGAGTGACCTGGAGATATATGCGCACAGGTTGTTAAAAAGAGGGTGATACTTGGACTAGATTTTACAGACCCTACCGGGCATGTAATGGGTTTGAAGGGGCCACACAATACAAAGGGTGACAAGCCCACTGCCTTCCCGCCTATCCCCGAGATGTCCCGCATAATATGTTAGGTGGGTGGCCCCCAAATTCAGCAGCTTCCTGCCATTTTAAAATAAATAATTAATGGTCAATTGAGCTTGCTGCCAAGCCAATTGACCCAAATATTACCCCTCCCATGCCAAAATACAATTGGCATGGGCAGGCGGGGGAGAGTGGGCAGGCCAATTTAAATCCAATTTGTAAAAAGGCTGGGAGGAAAGGGAGGAAATGTCCTCCAGGGGTTGTCTCTGCACATCAGGGGCAACTCCCCCAAGATGTTACCCTCTCCCAATTTTGTTCTGCCTCCCTATCTGTAAAACCCACCCCCACCTCCCACACCCCCTGCCTAGGATGTCTGATTCTTTCCTACCCTAAAAGCAAGGGACTCACCTGGTTCCACAATCCATCGAAGATCTGCATGGGACTGCTTGCAATCCTGGCAGTGCCCATCACTGTATTCTGGAACTTCAAGGAACTGCTAGAGCTGCCAGCCATCAGATTGACTGGCAGCTCTTGGGCACAGGACCTTTTCTTACGCAGGGCAGAAATCCCACTTTCTGCCTGTTTAGCCCACCAGCAGCACTGCGGGCCCCCTTCCCCCTAGTCTTTGAAGGGATCTTGGGAGTCTGTTCAAAAAAACCTCCCACGCCTATCCAGAATTGTGATTTTTGCAAAGGCAGAGGAGCAGGACTGGTTCAACAGAACTGCCACTGTCCGCATCATTCTCCTTGTGATCATCTCCCCTCTCCTGAATTGGCTCATGGGCTTTGAGATCAGCAAAGGTGATGTCCTGGAGGACTGGAGAATAGCCAATGTTGTTCCTCTGTTTAAGAAGGGTAGCAAGGATAATCCAGGGAACTACAGGCCGGCGAGCCTTACTTCAGTGGTAGGGAAATTACTGGAGAGAATTCTTCGAGACAGGATCTACTCCCATTTGGAAGCAAATGGACGTATTAGTGAGAGGCAGCATGGTTTTGTGAAGGGGAGGTCGTGTCTCACTAACTTGATAGAGTTTTTTGAGGAGGTCACAAAGATGATTGATGCAGGTAGGGCAGTGGATATTGTCTATATGGACTTCAGTGAGGCCTTTGACAAGGTCCCTCATGGTAGACTAGTACAAAAGGTGAAGTCACACAGGATCAGGGGTGAGCTGGCAAGGTGGATACAGAACTGGCTAGGTCATAGACGGCAGAGAGTAGCAATGGAAGGATGCTTTTCTAATTGGAGGGCTGTGACCTGTGGTGTTCCGCAGGGATCAGTGCTGGGACTTTTGCTGTTTGTAGTATATATAAATGATTTGGAGGAAAATGTAACTGGTCTGATTAGTAAGTTTGTAAACGACACAAAGGTTGGTGGAATTGCGGATAGCGATGAGGACTGTCAGAGGATACAGCAGGATTTAGATTGTTTGGAGACTTGGGCGGAGAGATGGCAGATGGAGTTTAATCCGGACAAATGTGAGGTAATGTATTTTGGAAGGTCTAATGCAGGTAGGGAATATACAGTGAATGGTAGAACCCTCAAGAGTATTGAAAGTCAGAGAGATCTAGGAGTACAGGTCCACAGGTCACTGAAAGGGGCAACACAGGTGGAGAAGGTAGTCAAGAAGGCATACGGCATGCTTTCCTTCATTGGCCGGGGCATTGAGTATAAGAATTGGCAAGTCATGTTGCAGCTGTATAGAACCTTAGTTAGGCCACACTTGGAGTATGGTGTTCAATTCTGGTCGCCACACTGCCAGAAGGATGTGGAGGCTTTAGCGAGGGTGCAGAAGAGATTTATCAGAATGTTGCCTGGTATGGAGGGCATTAGCTATGAGGAGCGGTTGAATAAACTCGGTTTGTTCTCACTGGAACGATGGAGGTTGAGGGGCAACCTGATAGAGGTCTACAAAACTCTGAGGGGCATAGACAGAGTGGATAGTCAGAGGCTTTTCCCCAGGGTAGAGGGGTCAATTATAGGGGGCATAGGTTTAAGGTGAGAGGAGCAAGGTTTAGAGTAGATGTACGAGGCAAGTTTTTTACACAGAAGGTAGTGTGTGCCTGGAACTCACTACCGGAGGAGGTGGTGGAAGCAGGGACGATAGTGACATTTAAGGGGCATCTTGACAAATACATGACTAGGATGGGAAGAGAGGGATACGGACCCAGGAAGTGTCGAAGATTGTAGTTTAGTCGGGCAGCATGGTCGGCACGGGCTTTGAGGGCCAAAGGGCCTGTTCCTGTGCTGTACATTTCTTTGTTCTTTGTTCTTTGTTCTAAAAATTAAGCCCTGAATTGCGAACTGCATCTGGGTGCCTGATTGACATTGCAGGTCAATAGAATTCAAAGGATGAAGCGAAGGCCAAGTTAGGGCAATTGTTGGGCCTATCCATTCTGGTGGTTTCTCATTTCTTGGTGCTGGAATGATACCTAGCAAGTTGTATCATGTGCTGCCCAATTTCTACTCAAGTATTCCATTGGCTTTTAAGGGCCTTATCCACGTGGGATGTTGCTTTTAATATTCAGTGAATCTGAATGCCCAAATCCTTTTGTTCCCTCATATCACCCATCTTTATCCCCATCTTTTACATCAGATAGGATTGCCAACCATGCAGGATCACCTTGGGTCTCCAGGAATTAGGCTCCTGGACACTGTCAGGTCCAAACCTGGAGAAAAATAAGGTGTACTCAAATAAAATTTAATTTTCTTTTGAACATTTTCATTCTTCAAATATAAAATTATTGGAGATGGAGATGGTGTCTGTTCAATTGAATGCAGCGATTGCAGCCGGCCAGTCAACAAAGAACAGTACAGCACAGGAACAGAGCCTTCGGCCCTCCAAGCCTGCGCCAATCATGATGCTTGTCTAAACTAAAACCTTCGGGGTTCCATATCCCTCTACTCCCATCATATTCATGTATTTGTCAAGATTGCCAGAGTGGCATGAAATGAGGACGGATGGGGCGTATGAAGGGTTGGGAGTGCAGGACAGGAAGGTAGGGGCTTCTAGGAGGTTGGGTGGATGATGGGTGGGTGTGCTAGAAGGAAAGGGGTGCTGTAAAGGGGCTTGGGGAGGCCTGAACAGGGGGGACCTCCAAGGACCCCATAGCGGGGTGTCTTTAGTTGGGGTGTGTGGGGTAGTGTTCATGTGTGTGGGGGTGACATTGTCCATGTGTGGGAGTGACCCACAAGCTCACTTAGAGATTGGGCCACCCTTTCAAAATGGCACTCGATCTCTGAGTTCAGCTCCCCAGTGCTAAAATAAATTCTAAAAGCTGGATTCTTCCGAATCCCCGCGATAGCCCGACACCGGCGCAAAAAGTGGCGCGAACCACTCTGGCGTCGGGCTGACCGAAAGTTGCAGAATCCTCCGCACCTCCGGGGGCTAGGCCGGCGCCGGAGGGGCTGGTGCCGCGCCAACCGGTGCCGAAGGGCCTGTGTGAGATAGTGCATGCGCAGACCGGCCGGCATATTCTAGCACATACGCAGGGGGGTGTTTCCTCTGCTCTGGCCATGGCGAAGCCCTACAGGGGCTGGCGTGGAAGGAAGGAGTGCCCGCAGATTGGTAGGCCCCGATCGCGGGCCAGGCCACCGTGAGGGCCCCCCCCCGGGGCCGGATCCCCCTGCGGCCCCCTGAGGACCGCCCCAGCTGACTTACCTGCCAGGTCCTGCCGTGTGGGACCATGTCCAATCCACGGCGGCGGGACTGGCCAGAAACCGACGGCCGCTTGGCCCATCGGTGCCTGGAGAATTGCCGGGGGGGTCTGCTGCCAACGGTCCCCGACTGGAGTGGCGTGATGCCCGCCCGCGCCCAAAAACTGGTGCCGGAGAATACGGCAGCCGGCTTCGGAGCGGCAGGGCTGGATTCACGCCGCCCCCCGGGGATTCTCCGACCCGACGGGGGGGTCGGAGAATCCCGCCTTAAGTACGGGTTAAACTGGTGAGAAACTCCCCAGGGCCCTAAAAATTGACTCAGTGTCATTGAATAGCGGTGGGGAACTCACTGGCAGAGTTGGCGGGAAACTCCCTGAAAAATCCACCACAAATTAACTTAGAAATATTTGAGGAGAATCGGGCCGTATCTCCGGATTGTGCGAAGAAAAGGTCCTTCGCTTTACACATCTTATTTTCTGTCATTGGGAAATAGATTTGGGAGTTCAGTAACAATTTTAATTAATAACTTTGTTGTATACTCAGCCCATCCGAACAGCACTGGTCCGGCTTTGCTCCTGTTTGTGCTGGTCATGATAACTCCTCCACGTACATCTAAATGTATTTATTCCCAGACAGTAAAAACCTAATTTAACTCTGAAAATATGAAAACTCAGCAATCAAGCTTATTTGTTCGTTGCTTCATGTTGGGCGGAATTCTCTGTTTTTGCGGCTAAGTGTCAACAACGGCGTGGGATCCGTGGTGTTTCACGACCTGCAAATTGGCACGAAGCCCTCACTAATTTCGGTACCGGTGAGTGCCTAGTGTAGCCATCTGGCATGGCCACTTACAGCAAGAAACATGGACATTCGCAAAGCCTAACGGGAGAAATGGACAATGTAAGATTCAGGCAGGCACAGAGCCTGAATGTATATTTGTGAGCAGAGAATCCAGACAGCATCGAAACCCCCAATCGATTAGCATTTTAACGGCCCATCCCCGTAAGACAAAGGATTGATACTCAGGTAACCGATACAAGTCCAGACATTTCGGCGCCACTCCCTCTATGCAGGAAGCATCAACAACAGGGTCAATGACCGCTTAGGACACGCCCAGCCATCAAGGCACCCGCCCCTTTATTGGCTCAGATCGAAGGCAGCGATCGAGAACTGCCCAATTAATTGGGTCCAAACCTAAGAAACTCCCCAAGGATAAAGGGAGACACTGCCATGTGTTCGATCTCTTTTGGACCTGGTGCTCCTGCAACGTCCATCTCCAATCGTAGCACCACCAGAAGCAAGTTCAAGTTCAACGCGCGCTACCAGACGGATGAGCCAGCTGAGCAGCAGTTACTTCTCCAGACCCAGTAGATCCAGATTCGAACAAAGGCCACTGTTCCTCTGACCGAAGCCTGGCGCCTGAAGTTAAGTACAGGTTGTCATAGTTGTTAGGTGTAGTTTAACTAGTAGTGTTTATGTTGCATGTGTAAGTTAATCTTGTGTGTAAATAAAGTACCATTGATCTTGAACTAACTAACTGGTTGTTTGGCTCTTTGATCGATACCCGGTTGAACCTTGTGGCGGTATCATTTGACACCTGGCGACTCTGAGAGCATATCATATTGATATCTAAAGAAAGAAGGGCAACCGTATTGATTGCCATATTTATAGCGAGCAAAAAAGGCAACACTAGCACCGATGCCTTATGAAATGCCCGTGAATCACGCCGAAAATGGCCGGGTCTCGGGCCGTGCATGTGCATGGCTGACGACCAGCACCGGTCGCGCCGTACAACATGCACCAGCCGTGCGCCACCCAAAACCACAAACCACGACCCCACAACCCACCCCTGGCCACCCACTACCAGTCCTCCCAGCCCTGGTAGAAGCCCCCCTCCCCCCCGTCTGAGTGTAGTGGCGCTGGACACAGTCCGCAGCCGTCACGCCGCATTCCCGCACGGTCGAAACCACATGAGACCCGCGCCGTCGGGACTCGGCACATCGGGGGCTGAGCATCGCAGGTGGGCCGGTGACACACTGTTGCCGTTGAAACAGCCCGCGCCGTGCATCACGATGGCGCCAGTTTGGAGGGGGCGGAGGACGGCGGGCCGGCGTCAAACCGGCACCGGCCCCAATTTCAGTGTGGAAACCCATTCTCCGTCTGATCACCGAATGCGATTCTGGTGTCGGGCTACGGAGAATCCAGCCTGTTGTTACTGAGCATCTAATATTACAACTGTGACTATGCTTCCAAAGCATTTTGTTGGTTTTTAACTGCATTGCGATGGCCCAAGTTTGCGAAATGAGCTCTATAAACACACGTCTTTCTTCGAATTTCTCTGCTTTTTCATTCTGAAGACCACCTTGATTTTATAGGCTTTTTATAGGCACACGGTCTTCAAAGCCTTTTTAAATGCTTCCTTTGAAAAAGGCTGAAAGTCGGGCTGAAATGCCAAGGAGTCTGGCTCTCGAGAGCATCATTATGATTATATGGTGTGATATTGCATAACTGAGTGTAGCACAAGTTGTGTTTTCAATGTTTGGGGTTTTCAAGTAGGACAAAATTGTGCATAAACCACAAGTAACTTCCCAAAAGAAAACCTTATTCATAAACATAATTAATACAGCATGACTGATTTTCTAAATATGACTTTGGCACTCGTAGATGTGTAAAGGATTCTAGCGCAGTTTGCTGTAGAGAGTCCTGTGGGTATTTCTGCTGCCATCAGTATTTTAAAAAAAGAAGCCAGATATAACTTTGGTTATTAGCACCGTCATATGAAGCAAAATCCTTTGGTTTTAAGAAGCATGCTGGAAGATGGACCTAACCCCTGAGAGTTGGTAATCAATGCTACACAAATTTATTGCAACGCAATGATCGGTCAATTACATGTTGGCTTGGATTTCGCAGTATAAATGATGGTGAAACTGTTAGCATTTGCCATCATTTTTCCTCTGAAACTGGCAACATTATCTCGATACACGTATGTGCAGTTCAAAACAGAAACCAATGAATGCACAGCACTCAGTTTCATTCACAGCTCTCAGACAATGCGAAGCAGTCTGTGCCTGTGTGCAGCAAGACCGGGGTAGCATGCAGGCTCGGGCTGCTAAGCAATAGGTCACATTTGAGCCAATCATGCGCCAGGCAATGATCATCTCCAATAAGAGAGAGACTAATAACTTCTGCTTGACATTAGTGATATTATCATCAGCACCTTAGGGGGTCACCATTGACCAGCAACTTAACTGGACCAGCCACATGAATAATGTGGGTACACTAGCCGGTCAGAGTCTGGGGGGTGAGGTCTTCCAGCTGTTCACACGATGGGGTCTTCTGGTCTTGCCGACAATGCACCCCAGCTACAGGTTTCTTGGTGGCATGGGGTGGATTCAATGGGAAATATCACTGACGGTGGTGGGATCAGCAGCCAACTGCAGGTCACCGCCCACCCCAAGAAACAAGCCGCGGGGAAGTCAAAGAATCTTGCCCAGGGTAGTGTGCAGTGAGTGACTTACCTCCTGATTCCCCATATCCTGTCCACCACAAGGCGCAAGTCAGGAATGTGACGGGACACTGTTCACTTATCTGAATCAACAATCAAGAAGCTTGACACCATCTGTCATAACCCGCACGGGGCTACGTAGAGGGAATGATTGTCTTCCCTGTGTCCCTTGTGGAATACGAGCTCCTCCATTAGGGGGTGGGGGAAACTAAATCTATATCGTACATAAGGTCAGCCAGTTCGACACCGACCTGTGAAGGCCTTGTCGGGAACTAACGGGAACTGTATGTTATAGCTTTGTAAATAAACATAAGTTTCTTCGTAACAACTCGGTGTCAACTATCCATGACTTAATAAAGCCATCCATGGCAAAGAAATCTGCTTGAGCAGAGTCCATCTCTGGACTGTTTTATATCGGTTTAATTTCTTCAACCACGAATAAATCATTGTAACTTGATGTACAATTCGTGGAATTAAATACACAACCTATGCTTCTATAGTCCATTTAACTTGGCCGAATGTCCTTATTATTTGGCTTAAAATAAACTTGGCCTGGTGATGCATACATTTCAAGTTTCCCACTCTTGAGGCTGGAATGTGTTTGTGCCACAAAGAGTATAATGCTATAGTTTTACTTTATCTCAGAAATTTGTTTGCTTGATTTTTATTCCTCATAGAGGTGTCTGCCCAGCAATATAACATTTTTGTCTTCTATAAACCGGCAGGTCTGATAAAATATATCGACACAGCATAATAAATATTCTACACAACAGAGCTCAGTGGCATCAACAATACTGGAAAGCAGAACTTCAACTCCGTTTTGAAGAAATATAGAGTAGTTTTATAGTATAAGCTTACTGTCTATGCGACAACAGAAGTACCAGTAAATTAACTATTTTTTAGAATGCCTGGGAGGATCACCAAGCTTGACAAACCAAAGGACAAGAGGTAAAATAAGCCCTCTTGATAAACGGTAATGAGCCAGGCTAATGATTTGTCCTCAAAGCTGATTGGTGCAAAAGCACCCCATTTCCAAGGAGAGTCTATTACAAACTTGGTGGCATAGTGGTATGTCACTCAGCTAGTGATCCAGAAGGTCCAGACTAATGTTCAGGGAACATGGGTTCATATCCCACCACATCAATTGGTGGAATTTGGACCCAATTAATAAAACCTGGAATTGGGTTTCTTGGTAATGATGACTATGAAACTATCATTGATTATTGTAAAAACCCATCTGGCTCATTAATGTTCCTTTAGGGAAGGAAATCTACCATCCATATCTGTTCTGGCCTTCTTTTGACTCCAGATCCACATTACTGGGATGACTCAGTTCAAGGGCAATTCAGGATGGGAAACAAATGTTGGCCTTGTTAACGCCACCAACTTCCCATGAAAGATTAAATTTTAAAATAACTAGCAAACATAAACATCAATTGTGGAGAACCAAATTCAGGTAAATGTACAGCGAGATGATACTCCAATTGGAGATACTCTATTTTGTGCTGAACCAATGGAAGTGGAAAAAATGGGGAGCAGCGTGTGCCACAAAGCATAACAACCAATAACTAATCGAGCGCAATGATTCTGTGCTCAAACCTGTGCACTCGTCAAGTGTGACGCAGGATGGAAGTGAACTCTCATATGTTGAGGATATAAAAGGTTTTGAAGCAAAGTTCTATTTAGGGTTTAGTCACTTTGTTTTCCCCCCTGCCCTGCACTCCGCATTACCTGTCACAGCTGATGCCAACAAACGCCATTGGCATCATTAATAAGATCATAAGACACGTTTCTCATCCCCATTCTCCTGCCTTCTTCCCATAACCCTTGATCCCCTTATTAATCAAGATCCAATCTATCTCTGACTTAAAGACACTCAGTGATTTGGAGTCCACAGCCTTCTGCGGCAAAGAGTTCCATAGATTCACCACCCTGTGGCTGAAGAAATTCCTCTTCATCTCAGTTTTAAAGGATTGTCCCTTCAGTCTGAGACTGTGGCCTCGGTTTCTAGTTTTACCTACTAGCAGAAACATCCTCTCCACATCTAGCTAGGCCTCTCAGTATCCTGCAAGTTTCAATAAGATCCCCCCTCACCCTTCTAAACTCCAAAGAGTACAGACAGACCCAGAGTCCTCAACCGCTCCTCAGGCTGGTTTAGCACACTGGGCTAAATCGCTGGCTTTTAAAGCAGACCAAGAAAGGCCAGCAGCACGGTTCAATTCCCGTACCAACCTCTCCGAACAGGCGCCGGAATGTGGCGACTAGGGGCTTTTCACTGTAACTTCATTTGAAGCCTACTTGTGACAATAAGCGATTTTCATTTCATTTCATATGACAAGCATTTCATTCCAGGGATAATTTCTATCCACAACACTCCAAACGGGGTCTGACCAGAGCCTTATACAGCCTCAGAAGTACATCCCTAGCCCTCTCGACATGAATGCTAACATTGCATTTGCCTTCCTAACTTCCCACTGAGCCTGCACGTTAATCTTAAGAGAATCTTGTATTAGGACTCCTAGGTGATTGTGCTGATGACCATACTGAAGGACTAACACTTTTAGTGGCATAGTGTGTTTGTAGTTCAATAAACAGCAATAAAAAATGATGGGATGTGAGTTTGTGTCCAGATCCCACACAAAGCATATTTTCAATCTCCACCGGGCCGTGTAGAGGAGGAAGAGTCAACCAGAAGATGGACATATCCCGACAAGGAAGTGAAAGTTGAGGAAGTAGGGTTACTCTGGATTTGATTTGATTTTTGATTTGATTTATTGTCACATGTACCGAAGTACAGTGAAAAGTATTTTTCTGCGGCCGAGGGAATGTACACAGTACGTATATAGTAGACAAAAGAATAATCAACAGAGAACATTGACAAATGGTACATCAACAAACAGTGATTGGTTATAATGTGGAACAAGGGGCCAAACAAAGCAAATATATGAGCAAGAGCAGCATAGGATGCCGTGAACAATGTTCTTACAGGGAACAGATCAGTCCGAGGGGGAGTCGTTGAGGAGTCTTGTAGCTGTGGGGAAGAAGCTGTTCCTATGTCTGGTTGTGGGGGTCTTCAGACTTCTGTGCTTTTTGCCTGATGGAAGGGTCTGGAAGAAGGCAATGCCTGGGTGGCAGGGGTCTCTGATAATGTTGTCTGCCTTCCTGAGGCAGCGGGAGGTGTATGTAGAATCAATGTGGGGGTGGCAAGCTTGTGTGATACGTTGGGCTGAGTTCACCACACTCTGCAATCAACACTACCCAGAGACATGGGGCTGATTCTCCAGCCTCCTAGCCACATGGGAGGACACACGCTGATCGTTGTGACTGCATTTTCTCTCCCGCCGCCGTCAATGGGAATTTCCACTGAAACCAGCACACGTTGCTGGGAAACCCATGGGTGGGGGTGCGCTGCCGGTGGGACCAGAGAATCCAACCACCAGCAAATGGCCGGAAAATTCCTGCCAACAACTCCTACATTTTCTCTCAGGGAGCAATTGTAGATTTTATACATGAGCCAACTGAGAAAAACAAAAAGAAAATTAAGATGCACAAAAGAAATATCGCGAGCAAACTTTAAGTAAACTGTTTATTCAAAAATTAATTTCTCAGTTAATGATATTGCAGTTTATTCCTGATGATGATTGGAACTTTGGCATATTTTACAAAGAAAGTGTGAAACAAAAATGTGCATTTATATAGCACCTTTCATTTAGTAGAATGTCTCAACTTGCTTCACAGGAGATGTACCAGACACCAAGTCGCATAAGGAGATATTAGGACAAATTACTAATATCTTGGTCAAAGATATTAGAGTATCTAATTCTTTTTTTTCTATTGCTCTGGAGAGATAGGTTTTAACGTGTGTCTTAAAGAATAAGGGTGGCACGGTGGCACAGTGGTTAGCACTGCTGTCTCACAGTGCCAGGGACCCAGGTTTGATTCCGACCTCATGTGACCGTATGGCATTTGCACATTCTCCCCGTGTCTGCGTGGGTTTCCTCCGGGTGCTCCAGTTTCCTCCCACAGTCCAAAGATGTGTAGTTTAGGTGGATTGACCGTGCTAAATTGCCCCTTAGTGTCCAAAGGTTAAGTGGGGTTACGGGGATAGGGCAAGGGATTGGGCCTAGGTAGGGTGTTCTTTTGGAGGGTCGGTGCAGACTCTTTTTCTGCAATGTAGGGATTCTAAGAAAGAGGCAGAGAGGTTTAAGGGCAGAATTAAAAGTTAAGGGCCTTGCCAACATACTAACATTGAAGAAAACTGAGGGTGTACAAGAGTCCTGAATTGGAAAAATGAACAGATATCTGAGAACTAAAAGGCTGGAACAAGTGACAGAGGTTGGGGGAGGATGAGACCATGGAGTTATTTGAATACAAAGAGAAGCATCTTAAATTTAAGACATTGCTTAAAGGGAAGCAATGTAGATCAATTATCATTGGCAAGATGGTGCAAATTAAGATATGGGCAAAAGTTGTTTGGATGAGATGTAGGGAAGGGAGAAAAATGGGATAATCAGAAGAACACGGTGATAGTTGAATGCAGAGGTAACAAAAGGATGAATGAGGGTTTCAGCAGCAGATGGCCTGAGGCAGAGGTGGTGATGGATGATATTACTGAGGTGACTGTAGGTGGTCTTGGTCATGGAGAGGTCAACTCAGGCTTGAACACAATGAATAAGTTTTGAATGGCCTGGTTCAGCCTCAACCAATGATTTGGAAGCAATTGGCTTCTCTATTTGGGCCATTCATGTTGTCTGTCAGATCATTTGCCAATTAGCTCAGTTGGCTGGATGGTTCGTTCAGATATAGATATAGAATTTACAGTGTAGAAGGAGGCCATTGAGTCTGCACCGGCTCTTGGAACGAGCACCCTACCCAAGCCCAAACCTCCACCCTATCCCCATAACCCAGCAGCCCCACCCAACACTAAGGGCAATTTTGGACACTAAGGGCAATTTAGCATGGCCAATCCACCTAACCTGCACATCTTTGGACTGTGGGAGGAAACCGGAGCACCCGGAGGAAACCCACGCATACATGGGGAGAACATGCAGACTCCGCACAGACAGTAACCCAAGTCGGCAATCGAACTTGGGCCCCTGATGCTGTGGAGCAATTATGCTAACCACTATGCTACCGTGCTGCCCTCATGATGCAGAGTGATGCCAACAATGCAGCCTCAATACCCGTACTGGCTGAGGTTACCATAAAGGCCCTGTCTTCTCAACCTTGTCCCTCGCCTGAAGTGTGGTGACCCTCAGGTTAATTCATCACTTCTCTGCTCTCTGCCTCAAAGGAGAGAGCAGCATATGGACCTCTGGATCTATGGCAACAGAATCATTTGCCATTTCCATAGTGATGCCTGCTTCCTCTAACTTACACAGGGGTTCCAAATTCAATGCATGTACATCTCAAAATAATTTTGATCTGATGATCTTTAATATGTACAGATGTACTGTATTGCCAGAATTGTTTTAATGTTGATGCTTTGTACCTGATCAGGTAGCAATGCAATAAACTCTTCACAGATCTGAAAAGCAACCCAAAATAATTTGCTGCTGATTGGACGTAAGAAAACTTACAAATGTTAGTGCTTTTTCTCTTGTATATTGTGAATGTAGCTTATTAATTAAAAGATGAGCTTGAAGAGCTTGGGTATATTTCCAATAATCTAATGTGCACTCCTTCAATTAAATTTTGATGACATATCAGATATTATTGGAGCTATCAAATTCAGCACTGATTTACAGACCTTCCATTTCCTCATTGAGATACAGCAGCAAGTTGACCTAGATTGAATAAATGTGCTCCCTATTTATAGGGTTTCGTTGCAAATTTTCTACTCTGATTATTTTTACAATTACAGTAAATGTCACAACTCTCACTTTGTCATGTTAATTTTCAGAGAGCGGTCCAATTACAAATGTTACTTTTGTAAGGATGACATTTGCATAGTTTTGTTTCAGTTGGTCCTGGATCTTAGCTATGCTTGATATTAGCTTTGCAATGACACCATATTGGCTTTGGCCTTCTTCTATATTGCAGAATATGAAGAAATTCCGAGGGAATTATGCCCAGAAACTTCAATTGAGAAGAATCGGAAAGGAGCTGAACAATTAGGCAGATTGAATGTTCATCAGTATTTCTTAATCAGAATTGGGCATCCTTTCATGAAGGGCAAAGATTCCAACTCGAGGCTGCATAACTGCTGAATTTGTCATATTTTTGTCATATGCATATAAGAAATAAGAGCTGAAGTAGCTCTGAGGAGAGATTGAATAAACTGGGATTGTTCTCCCTCGAGAGACGGAGGCTGAGGGGCGACATGCTTGAAGTTTATAAAATTATTAGGGGTATAGATAGGGTGAACAGTTGGAGGCTTTTTCCCGGGGTGGATATGACAATTACAAGGGGGCACAATTCAAGCTGAGGGGGGAAAGGTCCAGACGAGATGTGCGAGGGAAATGTTTTACACAGAGGGTGGTGGTTTCCTGGAATGCACTGCCAAGTGAGGTGGTTGAGGCAGATACGTTAGCGACCTTTAAGACTTATCTGGATAGGCACATGAACAGACGGGGTATAGAAGGATACAGGCGATTGGTCTAGATAGGACATGTGATCGGCGCAGGCTTGGAGGGCCGAACGGCCTGTTCCTGTGCTGCATTGTTCTTTGTTCTTAGTCATTCAGCTCTTTGAGCCATTCAATATGATCATGGCTGATTTTCTACCTCAACCCCACATACCTGTACTATCTCCAGATCCCTTGGTTAACTTCTAATCCAAACATGTATTGATTACTTGAATATACTCAAGGACTGAACATCCACATATGTCTTGGGGAAGAGAATTCCAAATATTCACAACTCCAAGAGAAGAACTTTCTCTTTATTTCAGTCTTAAATGATCAACCCTTATTCTTGGACTGCTAACTCTAGTTCGAGAACTCGCCAACCAGTGAACATCATCCCATATTCTACCATGTCAAGCCCCTTTAAAAAAATGTTTCAATTAGATCGCCCCATTATTCTATCCTCTAGAGATATAGGACTTGTCTACTCAATCTTACCTAATAGGACAATCCTCTCATTCCAGAAATCTGTCGAGTGAACCTTTGTTGCATTCCCTCAAGGCAAGTACAAACTTCCTTAGACAAGGAGACCAAAACTGTATACATCATACAATTACTTTTGAGTTATCCAGTAAGTATTTCACTGAGTTCGTGGCTGGTATTTGTCTCAGTCGCAATTTCCAAATCTCACAAATGTACTGGTACTTGTTAAATGAAATAGGGTATGAGAGAAGACAGGGAAAAGCCACTGACACATTCTGCAAAGAGAAAACTGAGACCGAACGTGTCATTCACCACTAAATAATTGACTCCATTGGTCATTGGCAAGGTTCTCCGGTTCCCCAGCCACATGTTTATCGGCTGCATACCATTTGCTGGGATTGTCTATTCCCGTCGATTGTCAATGGGAATTCCCATTGAAGCCACCCCACGCCACAGAGATCTGCAGGAGGGAATGCACTGCCGGTGGGATTAGAGAATCCTAAAGGCCGGAGAAGTGCGGCCCATATAGCACTTCGATTATTCCAGATAAAACTGCACATTGAGAGTTAATTGGATGATGGAAACTACATTGTTGAACAGCAATGTAGCAAGTTCCAAAGTCTTGAAGCTAGAAATGTTCAACATGTCATGGGCTCTCCATTGTGGCAGAATTTTTACAATATCGTGTGCGTTTCAAAGACGATTGTTAGACAGTTAAGATGAGTTAAACTCACCAGTGATGGCTTTCAGTTGTTGCAAAACAATGGCCTGGACGTTTAGCACAATGGAGTGACTCTCCGTCGTGGGAAAAGAGCGCGGAAACCTGAATGTGGTAGTATGTATTGGGGGTCATGTGGGACTGGAAGCCCTAATGTCATTGGCTGACAGATCCCGGGTCCTGGTTGGCCGTTGACCTCTAGCCCTGCCCTGAAGGCGGAGTATAAGAAGCCGGAGTCTTCCCCCGCAGGCCAGTTTACTATCGAGCTGCGGGGGAACAGACACGCTTAATAAAGCCTCATCGACTTCACTCTATTCGTCTCATGGAGTCTTTGTGCGCTACAATTTATTAAGCGTGCCTAAAAAGGACTATGGAGCTCAGGATCATCCCGGAATGCCTGAGGATCAGCCCCCACGCAGTGAACACGGCAGCAGCCTTCAAGCACTGGCAGACTTGTTTCGAGGCCTACCTCAGAACGACCACCGGCCGGGTCACAGAAGACCAAAAACTGCAGGTCCTGCACTCGAGGGTGAGCACGGAGATTTTCTCCCTCATCGAAGACGCGGAGGATTTCCAGACGGCGTTCGCAGCACTGAAAAGTCTCTATGTCCGCCCAGTTAACCAAATCTATGCTCGCTACCAGCTCGCGTCGAGACGGCAAGCTCCCGGAGAATCGATGGACGAATTCTACGCCGCGCTGCTGATTTTGGGACGAGCCTGCAGCTGCCCGTCGGTGAACGCAAACGAACACACGGACATGTTAATGCGCGATGCTTTTGTGGCAGGTATGCAATCTTCCCATATCCGGCAAAGACTTCTAGAAAAAGAGTCGCTAGGACTCTCAGAGGCACGGGCCCTAGCAGCCTCCCTAGACGTGGCCGCGCGTAATACCCGCGCCTACGGCCCCGACCGCGCGGCAGCCCATTGGGCCCCGTACGTACCCGTCGCGGCAAACCCCCTACCCCCCCTCCGGACACCCCACAGGCTTGCGCGGTCCAAACGCCGAGTCGCACCGGGGGCGCCCGCTGTTATTTCTGCGGCCAGGCGAAACACCCCCGACAGCGCTGCCTGGCCCGCGCAGGTATCTGCAAAAGCTGCGGGAAAAAGGGCCATTATGCGGTTGTGTGCCGGTCCCGCGAGGTCGCCGCTGTCCCGGGAGACCAGGGAGCCCTGCAAGCCGTTTACGCGCCCCAAACCCCCCCAGCACGCCATGTACGACCCGCAGGCGCAGCCGCTCTGGGTCTCGACCACCGCGGTCCCGGGAGAACAGGGAGCCCTGCACGCCGCTTACGCTCCCCAACCCCCCTCCCCACAGCCCATGTATGATCCGCCGCCGGCGCTACCGCTTTGGGTCCCGGCCAACACTCTCCACGGAGAGGAGGGAGTTTTGCGCGTCCCTAACCCCCACCCCGCGCCCCACGCCTGACCCGCCGGCGCCACCTACTTGGGCCCCGACCACCGCTGTCCCCGGTGAGGGAGCTCCGCGCGGTCCTAGCGCTCGCGGTCCTAGCGCTCGCGGTCCTAGCACTCCCCAGTCCCCCCAGCGCACCATGTGCGACCCACAGACGCCGCCATTTTGGGTCCCGGCCACCACGAGGGGAGGAGGGGCGCCGCCATCTTGGACCACCCCAGACCTGTACGACGCGTGGGGGCGGCCATTTTGTCCACCCCGCCGCCATCTTGTGACCCCCCAGCCACGTGCGATGTATGGGGCGGCCATTTTGTCCATCCCCGACGCCATCTTGGACGGCAACAACGGACCCCACTCCACTACTACAACCACGTTTCGCTTCAATTACGGTCGATCAAGCTCGGCCCCGGACACTCCAGACGACGATGACAACGGTGCTAATAAACGGCCACGAGACGCCATGCCTAGTCGACTCCGGGAGCACGGAGAGCTTTATACACCCCGACACGGTAAGACGCTGTTCCTTGACCACCTATCCCAGCGCACAAAAGATTTCCCTAGCTGCAGGATTCCACTCCGTACAGATCCAGGGATTCTGCATAGTTACCCTAACGGTGCAGGGGAGGGAGTTCAAAAACTACAAACTAAACGTCCTTCCCCAACTCTGTGCCCCCACCTTGCTGGGATTAGATTTCCAATGCAATCTACAGAGCCTTACGTTCAAATTCGGCGGCCCAATACCCCCACTCACTATCTGCGGCCTCGCAACCCTCAAGGTGCAACCCCCGTCCTTGTTTGCGAACCTCACCCCGAATTGCAAACCCGTCGCCACTAGGAGCAGATGGTACAGCGCCCAGGACCGGACCTTCATTCGGTCCGAAGTCCAGCGGCTACTAAATGAGGGCATAATCCAGGCCAGCAATAGTCCCTGGAGAGCGCAGGTGGTAGTAGTGAAGACAGGGGAGAAACAAAGGATGGTCATTGGCTATAGCCAGACCATCAACAGGTACACATAACTAGACGCGTACCCTCTTCCCCGCATATCCGACATGGTCAACCGGATTGCCCAATATAAAGTCTTCTCCACCGTGGACCTCAAGTCCGCCTACCATCAGCTCCCCATCCGCCCATGTGACCGCAAGTACACAGCCTTCGAGGCAGACGGGCGATTATACCATTTCCTACGGGTCCCTTTTGGCGTCACAAACGGGGTCTCGGTCTTCCAACGGGAGATGGACCGAATGGTTGATCAACATGGGTTGCGGGCCACGTTCCCGTATCTCGACAATGTAACCATCTGCGGCCACGATCAGCAGGACCACGACGCCAACCTCCAAAAATTCCTCCAGACCGCCAAAGCCTTGAACCTCACGTACAATGAGGACAAGTGCGTTTTTAGCACCGATCGGCTAGCCATTCTGGGCTACGTAGTGCGCAATGGGATGATAGGCCCCGACCCGGAACGTATGCGCGCACTCATGGAATTTCCCCTCCCGCACTGCCCAAAAGCCCTGAAAAGCTGCCTGGGGTTCTTTTCATACTACGCCCAGTGGGTCCCCCAGTACGCAGACAAGGCCCGCCCCCTAATACAGACCACGACCTTCCCTCTGTCGACAGAGGCTTGCCAGGCCTTCAGCCGCATCAAAGCGGATATCGCAAAGGCCACGATGCGCGCCATCGACGAGTCCCTCCCCTTCCAGGTCGAGAGCGACGCCTCTGACGTAGCTCTAGCGGCCACCCTTAACCAAGCGGGCAGACCCGTGGCCTTTTTCTCCCGGACCCTCCACGCCTCAGAAATCCGCCACTCTTCAGTAGAAAAGGAAGCCCAAGCCATAGTGGAAGCTGTGCGACATTGGAGGCATTACCTGGCCGGCAGGAGATTCACTCTCCTCACTGACCAATGCTCGGTAGCCTTCATGTTCGATAATGCACAGCGGGGCAAAATCAAAAACGACAAGATCTTAAGGTGGAGGATCGAGCTCTCCACCTTCAACTATGAGATTTTGTATCGTCCCGGAAAGCTGAACGAGCCGTCCGATGCCCTATCCCGCGGCACATGTGCCAACGCACAAATTAACCGCCTCCAAACCCTCCACAAGGACCTCTGCCACCCGGGGGTCACTCGGTTTTACCACTTCATCAAGTCCCGCAATCTCCCATACTCTTTAGAGGAGGTCCGTACAGTCACAAGGGACTGCCACACCTGCGCGGAATGCAAGCCGCATTTTTTCAGGCCGGATGGAGCGCACCTGATTAAGGCTTCCCGCCCCTTTGAACGCCTCAGTCTCGATTTCAAAGGGCCCCTCCCCTCCACCGACCGCAACGCATATTTTCTTAATGTGGTGGACGAATACTCCCGCTTCCCTTTTGCCATTCCCTGTTCTGGCATGACCGCGGCCACAGTCATTAAAGCCCTGAACAGCATCTTCACACTGTTCGGTTACCCCGCATACGTCCACAGCGACAGGGGGTCCTCTTTCATGAGTGACGAGCTGCGCCAGTTCCTGCTCAGCAAGGGCATAGCCTCAAGCAGGACGACCAGCTACAACCCCCGGGGGAACGGGCAAGTAGAGAGGGAGAACGGCACGGTCTGGAAGGCCGTCCTACTGGCCCTACGGTCCAGGGACCTCCCAGTTTCACGGTGGCAGGAGGTCCTGCCGGACGCTCTCCACTCCATCCGGTCGTTATTATGTACGAGCACTAATCAAACGCCTCATGAGCGTCTCCTTGTTTTCCCTAGGAGGTCCTCCTCTGGAACGTCGCTGCCGACCTGGCTGGCGGCCCCAGGACCCATCCTGCTCCGAAAGCATGTGCGGGCACATAAGGCAGACCCGTTGGTCGAAAGGGTTCACCTCCTCCACGCGAACCCCCAGTACGCCTACGTGGAGTACCCCGACGGCCGACAGGACACGGTCTCCCTGCGGGATCTCGCGCCCGCCGGCAACACGCACACCCCCCCGACACCATCAACCCAACCCCCCCCCTTCCTGCCACTGCCGCACCCCGCGACCGCCCCCTTCCCAGGAGGATCGGTTCCCCTCCCCTCAGCACCGACAAAGAATAAAGCCCAAGCTGAAACCATAAGGCTCCTGGAGGCGACAACACCGGTACAAGCACCACCACCACCGGGACCGAGGCGATCGACACGGACGACCAGACCACCCGACCGACTCGTGGCGTCGATCTAAAACTAAATATGGACTTTTCACAAGAACATTTTGCTTTTCTTCCTATACCCTCTGTAAATAGTTGCAACAGGACAAAATTGTACAATACTGTATTGCCATGTGAATGTTTTTTTTTCCTCACAGGACCAGCCCTGTAAACCCTTACCACCATACGAAGCATCACCCCGCCGGGTTCATTTTTGACAAGGGGTGAATGTGGTAGTATGTATTGGGGGTCATGTGGGACTGGAAGCCCTAATGTCATTGGCTGACAGATCCCGGGTCCTGGTTGGCCGTTGACCTCTAGCTCCGCCCTGAAGGCAGAGTATAAGAAGCCGGAGTCTTCCCCCGCAGGCCAGTTTACTATCGAGCTGCGGGGGAACAGACACGCTTAATAAAGCCTCATCGACTTCACTCTATTCGTCTCACGGAGTCTTTGTGCGCTACACTGAACACGACATTTTAATTGTCACAGGGGTGGGAATGGAGTCGGGCTGGGGTTCACGCATGGATGGTTTTCAGAGGCGGCTGACTATTTAAATCATCAGCTACCTCCACTGAAGTGGGTTTTTGTTCGGCCAGGAGTGTGAAATCTGAAGTCTGCAGATTAGGCAGAGTAAAGCAGGTCTGAACTTTGGATAGTCAAGATACTCCATTGGAGAGATAAGGGTTTCCACATTGGATCTGGTCCCAGGACACATTTGGTGGAGGAGCCTTTGGGATAGGTCAGGTGCCCTTTGGAATAATTAAAAGTAGGCATAGGTATGAGTAAAAAGTGCTTCCACCCATAACTGTCAAGCTCATTTGAAATGTTAACTGATGTGTCAAAATCAAATGTCAAAACTGTCAAGAGGACCTTTCAGAAGCAATTGTCAAAGGGAGCTGTCAAGTTGTCAAGGTATTTATAAGATATTCCTTGTAAATTTTTATTTAAAAAAATGTCTGAAGTGTTAAAAAATCCCTTGCTATGGGACAGGAGCTAGAATGGCATGTAGACTACAGAGTTATGGAGGTGGATACAGGGGCATTGAGGTGGAATGGGTTAGCACGGATGGGGCTTGGGGAGTGTTTGGCGAGGGTGGTGAGGGTTGAGGGCTGGAGGGTTACCATCAGTGATAGATTAGTCTCTGGTTTAAGGAGCAAAGCTATTCAAAAGCGATTGTTAACCAAAAGCAACCTGACCTTAAAGAAATCTTTGGAAATTGCTCTATCCATGGAATTAGCAGCTACAGAAGCTCAGCAGTTGAGTTCATAAGATGTTGGCTGAAACTCGAATGCAAACACAAACTCGTACTTGCCATAGGTGTACAAAAACCGGGCACTTGGCAGCAGATTGTTGGCGCAAAGACATCATGCCCAGAAATTGTGGCAGCAAGGGCCACATTGCACGCACTTATTCGGAAAAGAAACAAGCTTCAGGCAAAAGTTGCTAAAAGCAACAGCTGAACAAAACAATAGCAAGCTGAATCAAGGAAAAAGTGTCCACGTGGTACAAAAATTGATATGAGAAGAAACTCAATGCACAGTCTGAAGATGAACTGCCATTACATGTACTATAATAATAATAATAATAATCTTTATTAGTGTCACAAGTAGGCTTACATTAACTCTGCAGTATTGCTGGGGCAACTAACCGATATTTGGTCACTCCATTACTGGATTGACAGCCTGTGAAGTTGGAGGTGGACACTGCGCTAGTGCTAGAGACAATTTATCAAGAAAAGCTCTGACATATTGCTCTTCACCCCTCGAATATAGTGTTAAAAACCTACATTGGGGAAGTAATTTCATTGAGAGGCCGTATTGATGTAACAGTTCAATTAAATGGACAGACGGCAGATTTATCCTTGCACAGATCCAAAGGAAATTATCTAGCACTAATGGGAAGACCTTGGCTGGAAAAGATCAGATTAAATTGGGCCGAGGTAAATCTGTTGACAGATTCCGAATCAGGCCTACCTAAAATTTTGAAGAAACATTCCACTATCTTCAATGGTGAGCTGGGAAGCATGACGAATATCTCAGTAAAGCTGAAGATCAGGTGAAGAAGCCAGGTGAGATGCTTAAATGCTAGGTCAGCGCCATATGCAATCACACCTAAGGTAGAGGCAGAATTTGAACAGCTGGTCAGAACAGGAGTCCTTGAACCCGTTAATGGATATTTGGGCTATGCTGCTTATACCCGTGATGAAAAAAGACAGATCTGTACGCATTTGTGGCGATTTTAAAATCACTATTAATCCTCTACTGTGTGGAGAACAGTACTTTCTTGACTGATGATGTACTCGCTTAGTTGGCTGCTGGCCAACACATCAGTAAAATCGACCTCAGTCAAGCATATCTTTAAATGAACGTGGATCAGGATTCATAACCGTCATTGATGATTATGACACACAAAGGGAATACACTCAATACAAGAGATTACCATTTGGCATCACTTCAGCGACAGCATTGTTCCAATGAGCTCAAAGGCTAGGGACCAAATCTTAAACGGATTAGACGGAGTCTAATGTTACCTGGATTCATCTTGGTTACTGAGAAGAATGAGGAAGAACATCTCTGCAATCTAGATGCCACACTCCAGAAATTAGAAGATTATAGATTAAGAGTCCGAAAGACAATTTTTTTTCTCCAATTTTCAATTAAATATCTGGGTCATGTCATCGATGCCAAGGGACTGCATAAGTCACTTTCGAAAGTCAAAGTCATTACCGATGTACCCCCACCTCAAAATGTCAAAGAACTTCGACCTTTCTTAGGCTTACTAAATTACTATGGAAGGTTTGTCCCTAATTTGGTGACTATTCTAAAACCCTTGCATAATCTACTGTGTTAAATTAAAAAGTGGGAATGGAAGGACCAATGTGAAAGAAAATTCATGAAAGCCAAAGAGGCGCTACTCAAATCAGAAGTTCTGACACATTTTAATCCAAATTTACCCCTGCAACTGTAATGTGACACTTCACCTTATAGGGTTAGGGCAATGGTTTCCCACATAACGCCCACAGGTGAAGAGAGGCCGATAGCCTTTGTGTCAAAGGCCTTGAATAAAGCCAAAAGCAATTGTGTGCAGATAGAGAAAGAAGCCCCAGGAATCATTTTTGGAATAAAACGGTTCTACCAATTCCTGTATTGGAGGAAATTCATTTTATTGATGAACCATTGTCCACTAACAACTATTTTTGGATCTCATACCCGGATTCCATCACTGGCAGTGAGCCGAATGTAGAGGTGAGCATTGCTCTTGTCATCTCACACACACACAATCAAGTGTCGTCAGTCAAAGTTTCAGGGGAATGCAGGTTGGCTCTCCCAACTACCCTTACCAAAGAGCTAATAATAATAATAATCTTTATTGTCACAAGTAGACTTACATTAACACTGCAATGAAGTTACTGTGAAAAGCCCCTAGTCGCTACATTCCGGCGCCTGTTCGGTAACACAGAGGGAGAATTCAGAATGTCCAAATTACCCAACAGCACGTCATTCGGGACTTGTGGAAGGAAACCGGAGCACCCGGAGGAAACCCACACAGACACAAGGAGAACGTGCAGACTCCATACAGACAGTGACCCAAGCCGGGAATCGAACCTGGGACCCTGGAGATATGAAGCAACAGTGCTACCCACTGTGCTACCATCAATAAGCAGGTTGTGTGGAAACATTTTCTCCTGCGCGCAAATAGATAACATTCCTGTAACTGCAGGACACGTGAAGAAGCATACCAGAAATGATCCACTATTGGCAGAGGTTATGGATCTGGTGCTTCGAGGCAAAACTTCCAGAGTAAACCCTGAGTTAAAGCCATATTCCATCCGAAGATTTGAGTTATTGGCACAGGTAGGTTGTTTCCCCCTCGGGAATGAAAGCCATCATTCCACCATTATTAACAGAACGTGTATTCAACCAATTACATGAAGGTCACTGTGGTATTATAAGGATGGAGGCGAAAGCCAGGAGCTATTTTTGGTGATGGGGCTCGATGCTGAAATTGAGAAGATGGGAATTTGTTCACCAGGGTCAAGAGGTTCTCGCAAGGAATTATACCACAGGTGAAAAGTGGATTCTTGCCACCACCTTAGCACAGATAGGACTGGTCTCCTACACTGTACAAACCTGAGATGATGTAACATGGAGAAGGCATATGGATTAGCCTTTGGTCACAAGAACCAATCTGCTAGCAGCTGAACTGAGAGAGAGTACAAATCCAGCTGTGCCAAGGGACAACCTGGACTGATTCCTGGGATGGCGGGACTGTCATATGAGGAGAGATTGACTAGGTTGGGATTGTTCTCGCTGGAGTTCAGAAGAATGAGGGGGGCTGTCATAGAGACTTATAAAATTTTAACGGGACTAGACAGCGTAGATGCAGGGAAGATGTTACCAATGATGGGTGTGTCCAGAACCAGGGGTCATAGTCTGAGGATTCAGGGTAAACCATTTCAGACAGAGATAAGGAGACATTTCTTCACACAAAGAGTGGTGAGCCTGTGGAATTCATTACCACAGGAAGTAGTTGATGCTAAAACTTTGAATATATTCAAGAGGGGGCTAGATATAGCACTTGGGGAGAATGGGATCAAAGGCTATGGGGAGAAAGCAGGATTAGGCTCTTGAGTTGGATGATCAGCCATGCTCGTGATGAATGGCAGAGCAGGCTCGAAGGGCCAAAGGCCTCCTCCTGCTCCTACCTTCTATGTATCTATGTATGTACCTTCCCGCAAACCTGACAATAACCGAGCTAATGGGGAAAACAGCACCTCAATTGCAAATCAAACACCGAGTCATCCTCCAATCACGTCGACTCTGGTGAAGATAACCCTATACTGACGACGCTCAGACCAAGCCAAAGTCACAGAGGTTGCAGCAAGTACTAAGAACACGACGCCTGAGATTCACCGACAACCACGCTGAGAACGACAATCTTTGAAACATCTGACGTACTGACTGCTGCTGTTGATTGATTGTTCATGTTGCTAATTGATTGTTAATGTCAGGGAGCTTTGATTTAAAAGGGGAGGAAATGTTGCATAATCAGAGTGTTTCCTCACAAGAAACGGTGTAGCCATTGGCTGTTTACGTGGGAAAACAGACAGTCTAACATCGCATCCTGTAGTGTTAACATCCTCAAAATAAAACGTTGCGTTTTGGTTCAACCACCAAGACCTGCAGACTCAATCTTAAATCCACCACAATGAGAAAACCAGAATGCCTGACCAGGAATCTTTCTCACCTATACCGCCTGCCATTGGTATGTGTGGGAAGGATTTGCAGGTTGATAATCAGCCTGTTTACCCACAATATGAACCTACTTTCCTCAGCCATCAAGTCCTGAGGTGGGACTCAAACCTTAAACTTCTGGTTCAGAGGCAGGACAATACCTATTACACAGAAGTCCTCCTTTTGCCACAGTAACATCCTGTAATATCTCAAAATACGAAGAAAATGTTAATTAAAGTTAGAAAATCCAATTAAATTCTGACCTTTAAGACTTTCGGTCATGACTTCATTCCATGTTAATGTCAAGTTTTCCGACCAAAAGTATGTATTTTGATTTTCTCCGAACCTTGTAACAGATATTTTAAAGAGAGATAGTTTCACGAAGAATCAGATCTGAGTGAACTAAAAATAAAAATCAGTATTTCAGGAATAAAGTTACTCAAATAACAGCTGTATGAAGGATGTCTTAACTTTTCACGCATCATTGCATGAAGAAACTGTCACCACACTACCCAGAAGATTGTTTTCCTTTTGTAGATGTTTGGTACAATCTGCAAAAATAGCTTCTAATAGCCATCCCATCCCAAGTTATTGCTGGGTAAAGGGCATCATGAATACAGTATCCAACAGCGGTCAAATAGCTGTGATCTATAATTATTTATGCTAATCATATCTCTTCATGAAGACAGGCCTTTGGAAGGCATTTTGTGTTCAAAATTACAGAGTTCACATGTCATGCCATATTTGAAAAGTGGGATTTGTCAAATTTAGTGTTTGAAATATCTATACATCTTTTTTTCTGGGGAGCCGGACACGGTCATCAAAAAGAGACATGGAACTGAACTGATTATTACTTTTCGGAGCTCACAATGTAGGAAAGAATATACAGCTTTTAAAAAAGATATTTATCAATACGAGTATTTTTCAGAAGCTTCTTAATTAAATCACCCCCCACCCCCCTCCACCTCCTTCTTTCAAATAGTTTAAGTTTATACAAAGGGACGAGAAACTCAAAACCTCAGTGCTCACTATTCAGTAGCCAAACAGCCTATGTGGGCAGGAATCATTTCCCAGTTCTGGGAGGAATTGTACTACGCCCGTACTTGGTAACATTGATGCGCTTAGCAACAGAAGTGCACACTGGCAACCTTTTAAGTAGAGTCTGATTTATTTCGGTTTGTGGCCTGCGTGTCTTGCAGGACCTGTTTCCAACTTTTGAATCCCCCATTCACGATGTTCTGAACTCGCACAATTTATATAATCGTTCAGTATAATGATGTCACTCCAGCCTCTCTATTATTTCTGCTGCTTCCTTTCAAAAGCGAGAACAACTGTTCTGTACAGAGGGGGGCCAGAACCTCACACAGCGTTTGTATTGTTGCACCAATGATTTCTGAAGTGGCAGCTATCTCACTACTTTGATTAAATCTTAACCTTTCAAAACATCCCAACATCTGATTTGCTTCACTTTCTGGCAGCGAACATTATTACACCATGTTATTGAAAATATGGAAAGATGTGTCATTTGAAACATGGAAGTCTGGCAATATCTGGTCTGAGAGAAACATGAGAGGATACAGGGAAAGATCCCACAAAGGGTTAACAGCAGCTGCCAGAGCAGGATTGTAAAATGCAGATAGCCTTGGTCAAGCAGGCTTAGCAAACAAGACAAACAGGATTTTGAATGAAGCCAAAAACAATGGCTCACACCTTCATTGAAAGTAACTATCGTAGTAGCATCTGGAAAGGAAAAGATAAGGTTCAGTTGAATTTGGTGACAATTCTAGGTGTGAATTTGCTAATACCAGGTAAATGAAAGAAAACTGGAGACTATAAGTCTACGAGAAACATAATTCAAAGCCAAAATCAAAGTCAAAATTATGAGCTGAGGACACAATTGGAAAATAAAACTATAGAAATGGCAGGAACCAAACCAAAAGTAACACCTCTGGAAGTCAAAGCATGTTGAACATCACAAAGGAAACAATGTAATCAGATCAATGAGATGAAGTCATGTCAAAATGAATACTTAGTTGGATTAGAAAGTTTAGATCAAAGATACTTTTTACAATCAAAGTGAAAAATGTTACTTTACAATAACGTCATAAAAACTTAATAACTGTTAGAAAAATATATAGACCTAGAGACCAGAGCAGGAACTACCCAGGACCAGAACTCAGAGAGAATCAGAGAAGGAACAAGAGAAGCAGCTCAGAATCAGAGTACAGTCAGCTCGGCCATGGGAAAGGGACAGGGCAAAGCAGCCGAGCTAAAATAGCTAATATATCGAAGGAAGACTAGAATTTAAAGAGTAGGCAGATTCAGCTCAGAGTCAGCTCAGAGATAGCCAGCAGAGCTAGCTCTCACAGCTTGGTACATGGGAAAGATAGGACACAGCAACCGAGCTAACCAGCGAATACCTCTAAAGAAGACCAGACTTTAAAGAAGATTGATTGTCAAGTTGGGCCTGAAGGTCCCTTCAACCAACCAGAAGGATCCAGAAGCAAGATCTTTTCCCTTTCTGTAAAGAAAGTATTTGCAGCTTTTAAAAGAAAAAATATAATAATAAAATAACTTAATTTAGCCTGAAATAGTGGTTATTCCAAAGTCTACTTTACTTACTTAGCAATGCGGGACCCAGGATCGATGCTACTAAGTGGTAAGTAGATTAAATCTTCGGTGAAGGTATGGGTTATACCGGGGGATAACTTGAAAGCATAGTTTGACCTGAATAGCACCCACTGAAGCTTGCATCGGAGTCGGGGAGTGAGAATCCCTGATCACCATTTAGAATGTCGGCCCTTTTTGGTATAGGGGGACTTCTAAGAATAGTGGTGAGTTTTCAAAAACATGCTGCCCAACGTTTTAATTGAAACCCTGTTAATTACACCTAGCAGGTTGCTTTATTTTCTACATGGCACCCGTCGTGTTAACACTGTGTTAATTACGCCCAGCCGGTTGTTTTGCATTCTCCATGGTATCCAGCGTGGAGGCCTAGAATATTAGAAGTTTCTAGGTAAAACGAGGCTAGAATATTAGAAGTTTCAAGTTGAGCAGAATGGGGGCTAGAGTGGGGGCTAGAATATTAGAAGTTTCTAGTTCCCAAGAAACGGTTGGAATATTAGAAGTTTCTAACCGGCACAAAGGCTAGAATATTAGAAGTTTCTAGTCTATGTGTGAGTCAGACTTTACCTCTGAGTTTAGTCTGGAAAGTCATGTGTGATTGACTTTTGTAAGGATATTCTGTGGATTGAGGGGACATAAAACTCAGGTTGCCAATGATTCCGACCTTGAATACTTTGATACTGACCTTTACATTTTCTCTGGACCTCGCAAGCCCAATGACAGCTCTGACGCAATCAGTGATGACATGGTCCTAGAAGACTACGATTCGGACAAAGGTTTTCTCATTAGAAATGGCGACCCCCGTACTGAATCCGACGCAGACGCAGATTCGTTCGTCGGATTTGAGGATCTTCAGCCCAGCAAATATATCATCCCAACTCGTGAGTTCAGGATGATGCAGCCTGAAACCATGAGACAGAGAGCGGTACAAGCCCACAGAGAGTGGCCTGCTGCCACACAGAGCGTGGTCCATGCCCCACTCAGGGTTCCCGACTCTACGAAAGAAGACACGCAAGACTCCACACCGCAGTCCTTGCACGAACAAGAAGTGACTCCTGTGTCACAAGCCTCCACAGCGAGCTCGTGGACAGACTCCACGATAGAAGAAACACAAGACTCCAGAGCGCAGTCCTTGCACACACAAGACGTGACTCCAGTGTCACAAGCCTCCGCAGCGAGCTCGTGGACAGCCTCCATGATAGAAGCAACGCAAGACTCCGACGCGCAGTCCTTGCAGGAACAAGACCATGAGGGTCTAGCAACCTCCTCTGACCAACTAGCGGCAGACGATGCAATTCTGCCATGCTCAGGCAAACAGCAAGAAGACTATGACAATCTACCACGCTCCAGTGCACCGCAGGACGACCATGACGGTCTATCGTGCTACAGTGAAGAACAAAGCGACATTGACAGTCCAAGCCCAAATGAAGGACAACAGCAAGACAATGACAGTCCACCCATATTGTTTGAACCTTCAGGTGAAAACTCTGACAATTTACCCAACCCAAGTGAACAACAAGCAGCTACTGAGGATCTATCCACGGTATATGAGATGAGTGACGACAGCATCCCACTTCCCAGGCAAGATGTGCAAAGTGACAGACCTCAGCTAATGTGTACAGTGGCATTCGACGATCACTGTGAGACCACTGGTGACTCCGGTGACACCATGATACTTCCACCCTCATTCGCTCGAACCTCTCCACAAGTCAATGCATTCCTGCATGTTCCGACTCCAGGCATGCAGCTTCAAGAATTCTCAGCTGACTCCAGTGAACCTGCTAAGACTCCGGACGGGGAGCATCAACAAACCAACACTGACTCAGTTAAAACAGACCAGACTCCAGATGGGGAGCAACCAAACGCCGACTCTGAGTCACGTAAGTAGGACTTTATTCCGGACAGGGAGTGCCGCAACCTCAGTGATGGCACGCTCAGGGTGACAGCAGATGCCACAACGACAGGAGATGGATCACTTAACAATTACACTGGGTCAGTAATAATAAGCAGCGGCTACAGTCCAAGAGGAATACACCAATATTCACCACAGCTATATCCACACATTTTTTCCACACCAACAGTGCAGCCAATGACAGTTCATGCTGGACAAATCCAGTATTCAGGCATGCAGCAGCTAGCAGTCTATGCAGCATATTCTCAAACAGGCCAGCACTACGGATTGCCCACTAATGGATCAAGACCGAAGGAGGACTACCACAAGCGCAATCTGCACTACAGACTGGATGCCTTAGTTACAGCCCAGGATTTGCTGCACCCCAGCCTGGCCAGGCGGCATATTCCTATCAGGTGCAAGGTTCTAGTTTCACACCATCACCAGGTATTCATGTGAGCAGCAATTCTGTTTCCAATTCGACAAGCTTCAACGGTTCTCAGCAGGATCACCCTTCCAGCACAGCATGTGGCCAGAACCAGTATGTACAGTCTTATCCAACTTCACCATATGGCACATCCATGACTCGAATGATACTGTTGATGGTACCTCTTCAACATCAACACCTTATCAGTCACAAGATGCCATCCGACAGCATTATCACAAACATCGAAAAAAGAAAGGGACTCCAAATCAGACAGCAAAGTGATTTGACCACTTCTTGGTTCCTGTGGCACAGGGACGTTGATAGTGTTCATAACCAAGAGAGACATTTAACCATGATGATTCATGGTTTTTGGACTCACACAAATGATTTGGACTTATTGTTTAATCACTGTTCCCATGACTTGTATATACCTTAACTTATCTACCTGTTTTTAGTTCAATTTCTCAAAGTGTACAGAAAATATGCAACATATAAAAAAGGGGGGATGTGGTGATGTGCATCAATGTAAATACATGTAGGCTAGCTAGACACTAGAGGGAGCACCAGAAACATCACACACACACACTCAACCAATAGATACGTTAGATAGGATGCGACCAATGGACATTCACGATACACAAGGAGGTGACACGACCACAGGGGGGCATTACACCAACCCATATATAAAGGACACCACACACATGATCTGCCTTTTTCCAGTGGAGACAGTCAATGAGGAAAGACACAGGGTTGATTCAATATTACACCCACCACGTGGATTGCAGCAGCTGGTTAGTCAGTCTGGGTAGCTACAGTAGGATTAGCAGTAGTGTCGAACCCGAGTAATAGAAGTGTAAATAGTTTAATAAACGTGTTGAAGTCATCTCCACGTCTGAACCTTCCTTTGTCAAGTGCACCACAAGGAAGCTGCTTATGTTACACCTACAACATAACAAATCAGTCTTGTTGCATTTGGACATGGTCTGCTTCAGTATCTAAGGAGTCATGAATGGGGAACATTGTGCAACCTTCAGTGAACATCACCACATTTGATCTTAGCATGGAAGGAAGGTCATTGATGAAGCAGCTGAAGATGGTTGGCTACCCTAAAGAATTCCTGTAGTGATGCCCTGGAACCGAGATGATTGAATTCCAACAACCACAACTATCTACCTTCTGCCAGATATGAGTCCAACCAGTGGGGAGATTTCCCCTGATTCTCATTGAATCCAGCTTTTCCAGGGCTTCCTAGGCTGAAGACAATCCTTGTACCACTATCTTCTGGGTTTTATTGGTTAACTGATCACATATCATTGACTCTCACTTCATTTTTAGAAGCAGCTTTTGAGAGGAACTGTAAGCCCTTATGAAATCCAAATACAGGGCATCCAATGCCTCACTCCTATCAAGCTCCTTTATCACAACCACAACAGAAAGGCAGTAAATCAGAGGGACACAATTTCACCTTCATTATTGATTGGATTTCTTTGATGACTTTATTCCTATCTTGATGCTCCATGATCGTATCCTTAATAAGGATTTCCATAATTACATTCACAATAAACAACAAACACACTCGTCCCATAGTTTCCTGCATCAGTTTTAATACTTTTTACAAAAAAACTGTAGCACCATCCATCTTTTCTCCAGTCTTCAGGAACCTCTTCAGTTTTCACTGAATTCTAAAGATACAGAAACCATTTTTGACTTCAAAAAGAGCGAGTTGTGAGTTTAAACCTTATACATTCTTCAATTTGAACAAAATCCAAAATTATTCAACTGTGAAACCAGCAAAGTTAAAGGACTGGATTCTCCAATTTGAAGACTAAATGCTGACGCCGGCTTGGGTACAGTGGCGTTTTATGCCCGGAAAAACAGCAAAAAAGCTGCTCCAATCTTCTGTCTGGTGGGGGGGGCAAGCAGGCGTGCAGCGTAAAGCCCTTGAGTCTGCTGATTTGGAAGGGGCAGAGCATCGAAAAAGTGGCGCCGCCCCCGGTTTTGGGACAAACAGGATTCTCCGGCCAATCACCGAACGCAACTTTGCCGTTGGAGACCGGAGAATCCCGTCCAAAGTATTCATCTCTTTAAAAGGTGGGAGAAGCTTTATTTCTCTTACTTCACCTGGGCCAGTGTTTATATACAAGGGAGGGATGGTCTTGTCATTGAATACTTCCTCCAGCAATTGTATTTTTCTGCCTGCAATCCTCCCCCCTCCAAAGAAGATTGAATAAAAATGTCAGTAAAAACTGGGATTTGAACTCTTGCTAAGGAATCCAACCCTTTGTAGCCACAGGCTGCCTTATATCTGCACTCTAATCTTACATCTGTAATGAAGAGCAGGCAAATATTTCACTTTGTGATTTCACACAGAAGTTGTTGAAAAGTGTAAGTGTACTTCTCGGAAAGATTAATTGTGTTCTTCAGCGGTCGGTTATTCTTCGATAAAGGCAAAGGTAAATTAAACAAATTGATAGGGTTTGAGTTGTTTCGAAAAATCTAGTCATGAAAGCATAAGTGCACAATTTTAAAACAACACCAAGTGGACAAGCCAACCCCTGCCTTTGATTTTGAACATGTCCCCTGTCTCACTGAGTCTGGCTCCAGAGGAGGCCAGTCATTATCTTGTCAGCCTGTTTCTCAAGATCATTGGAGGATGAAGTCACTGTGACTGACATAGAGGAAATGGAAACATTTCTTTGTACTGATTGTCCTGAAGGGTCTGAAGTGACATGTGTGGTGAATGTATTCACCTAATGCATGTATGATACTGTAACCTATGACCTATGACCTGGAAGTGGTGATACAAGCTGCTTCCAGGTACTGTACTGTAATCCCGGTGGGCTCCGCCTCTGGCTCTGTCCTCACCGGGGACATATATAGACCGGCCGCCTATGGGCGGCATTCATCTGTACAACCGACTCTGGCTAGGCAAGTTCATGATTAATAAAGCCTAATGTTCACTTGCTCTCTCTGCCTCTCGGTGAATTGAAGGTATTTATTAATCATAGACAGCACTATGGAAGCCGCCCTAAAGCCAGACAGGCTCGAACTCGCCGCCCGCCGCCAAGGAGATATTCGAACATTGGCTTTGATGCTTCGAGGCCTACCTCGACTCCTCCACAACGCCTCCCATGGAGACCCTCAAGCTGCGACTCCTCCACGCTCGGGTGAGCCATCGAATCTCAGTAATGATCGAGAAAGCGGCAACGTACGAGGCGGCCGTCGCAAGCCTCAAGGCACACTTCGTGAAGCCCGTAAATTAGGTGTTCCGTCAACGTGCCGGAGAATCGCTGGACGAGTATCTGGAAACCCTAACTCTACTCGGAGGAACTGCAGCTATCGAGATGTGACAGCGGAGGAACACATGAACTTACAGATCCGGGACACCTACGTGGCGGGGGTCCACTCGAACTACATCAGGCAGCGCCTGCTGGAAAACGGGACCTCTGACCTGCAGGACACGGTAAAGCTAGCTACCTCGCTAGAGGTGGCCTACCAGAACCTCAGTGCGTTCCCCGCGGGCCTGGCGAACCCCTCGTGGACACCCTTGTCGCGGCCCCCATCGGACCCGACTACGTCACAGGCCTGCGCCGCGCGGCTGCCAGCCCAGCCCGGGGAACCGCAGTGCTACTTCTGCGGCCAGGGCCAACAACCTGGCAGCGTTGCCCAGCCCGCACAGCGAAGTGCAGCGACTGTGGGGAAAAGGGGCACTTCGCTAGAGTCTGTCTGGGACGACCTAAGGCTCAGAAATCAAAAACGCACCAGGCCCGACCCATGGACTCGCGGCCCCACAGACCCCACAATGTGGCTGCGTGCCTGCCCGGAACGCCCCCGTCAGATGCATCATCGGCATCGTGCGACTCGTGGGGGCCGCCATCTTGGCCGCCGGCTCCGGCACCGACCAACACGTGAGACCGATGGGGGTGGCCATCTTGGTCGCCATCTTCTCCCCAGCCCGACACGTGCGACTCATGGGGGCCGCCATCTTGTGATTCCACTGACCACACAGGCTACCCGCAGCTGGGCGAAGTCACTCTCGACCATTCGCAGCCGAAACAGCTGAAGAACTCCATGATGGTCGTCCGAGTCAACGGGCACGAGACCCCCTGTCTTTTTGACTCCGGGAGCACGGAGAGCTTTGTCCACCCCGACACGGTAAGGTGCTGCTCCCTCCACACCTACCCAGCCTCCCAAATAATCTCCCCTGCCTCCGGGTCCCATTCTGTCCAGATCCAAGGGTACTGTATCGCCAATCTCACGATGCAGAGCACAGAGTATGCTCGTTTTAAGCTCTACGTCCTCCCCCACCTCTGCGCCAACCTACTGCTCGGATTGGACTTCCAATGTAACCACCGAAGCCTGACCTTACAGTTCGGCGGACCCTTGCCCCCCCTCACGGTGTGCAGCCTCGCGACCCTCAATGTCTCCTGCCCTTCACTCTTTGCGAACCTCACTCCTCACTGTAAGCCCATCGCCACCAGGAGCAGGCGGTACAGTTCGCTAGACATGACGTTTATCAAGTCGGAGGTTCAGCGACTGTTGAGTGAAGGGATCATCGAGGCCAGCAACAGCCCCTGGAGAGCGCAAGTGGCGGTCGTCCCGACTGGGGAAAAGAATCGGATGGTTGTGAACTACAGCCAGACAATTAACCGGTTCACACAACTGGATGCGTACCCCCTCCCCCGCATAGCGGAGATGGCCAACCAGATAGTGCAGTACCGTGTGTTCTCAACGGCGATCTGAAGGCGGCCTACCACCAGCTCCCATTCCACCCGGAAGAACACCACTACACTGCCTTTGAAGCAGCCGGCCGACTCTTCCACTTCCTCAGAGTCCCCTTCGGCGTCACTAACGGGGTCTCGGTCTTTCAGAGAACGATGGACCGAATGGTGGACCAATACGGTTTGCGGGCTACATACCCGTACTTGGACAATGTGACCATCTGTGGCCATGATCAGCCAACCATGACGCCAACCTTCAGAGGTTCCTCCAGGCCGCCCAATCCCTCAGTCTCACATACAACAAAGAAAAGTGCGTCTTCCGTACTAACCGACAAGCCATCCTCGGCTCCGTCGTGGAGAACAGAGTCCTGGGGCCCGACCCCGACCATATGCGCCCCCTCACAGATCTCCCCCTCCCCACAGCTTCAAGGCCCTAAAACGATGGCTGGAGCTGTTCTCATACTACGCCCAGTGGGTCCCCAACTATGCGGACAAAGCCCGCCCACTTATTCAAACCACCAGTTTTCCCCTGACAGATGAGGCCCACTCGGCCTTCAGCCACATCAAGGCCGACATCACCAAGCCCACAATGCACGCGATGGACGAGTCCATCTCCTTTCAGGTAGAGAGCGATGCGTCAGACGTCGCACTGCCCGCCACACTCAACCAGGCGGGCAGGCCAGTATCATCCTTCTCTCGGACCCTCCACGCTTCCGAAATTCGACACCCCTCGGTCGAGAAGGAAGCACAAGCCATAGTGGAAGCCGTGTGGCACTGGAGGCACTACCTAGCCGGTAGGAGGTTCACCCTCGTCACCGACCAGCGGTCGGTCGCCTTCATGTTTGACAACACACAACGGGGCAAAATAAAAAATGACAAAATCTTGAGGTGGCGGATCAAACTGTCCACCTACAATTACAATATCAAATATCGTCCTGGGAAGCTCAACGAGCCTCAGGTGCCCTGTCCCGAAGCACATGCGCCAGTGCGCAAGATGGCCGACTTCGGGCTATCCACAATGACCTCTGCCATCCAGGGGTCACCCGGCTTTCCCACTTCATTAAGGCCCGCAATTTGCCCTTCTCCTCCGAGGAGGTCAAGGCAATGACCAGGGATTGCCAAGTCTGCGCGGAGTGCAAACCGCACTTCTATCGGCCAGACAAGGCCTGCCTGGTAAAGGCCACCTGGCCCTTTGAGCGCCTAAGCATTGACTTCAAAGGACCCCTCCCCTCCACCAACCGTAATATATACTTCCTCACCGTCATCGATGAGCACTCCCGCTTCCCCTTCGCTGTCCCCTGCCCCGACATGACCTCGGCCACAGTAATAAAGGCCCTGCACAGCATCTTCACACTGTTCGGTTTCCCTGCCTACGTCCACAGCGACCAGCGCACATCGTTCAGGAGCGATGAGCTACGTCAGTACCTGCTCAGCAAAGGCATCGCCTCGAGCAGGACTACGAGCTATAACCCGCAGGGAAACGGGCAGGTGGAGAGGGAGAATGCAACGGTATGGAAGGCCGCTCTTCTGGCCCGCAGGTCTAGAAGTCTCCTGACCCCCGCTGGCAGGAGGTCCTCCCCGACACCCTCCATTCTATCAGATCACTCCTCTGCACAGCCACAAACGAGACCCATCACAATCGTTTGTATGTCTTCCCCAGGAGGTCCATCTCCGGGGTCTCGCTTCCATCTTGGCTGACAATTCCGGGACCAGTCCTCCTCCGGAGGCACATGAGGAGCCATAAGACCGACCTCCTGATCGAGAGGGTCCAGCTGCTCTACGCCCACTCCCAGTAAGCCTACATCGCGCACCAGGATGGATGGCAAATGCGGTCTCCCTACGGGACCTGGCGCCAGTTGGTTCCCCTGCCAACGCGCCCCCCTCACTGCTGCCCACCACCACCCCCAGCGCCCCGTATGCTCCCCTGGGTCTTCTGTATTGTCCCACGCCAACACTGCCACCACCCATCACCCCCCTGCCTACCCCCACACCCCAACCATCTCCGACACGCCGGACTGAGGCTCAAGCTCCAGACACAATGTCCCTGGAGTCACCACCTGCATCAACCGTGCCCACCGCACCGCCAGAGCTGAGGAGGTCGAAGAGAACGATCCAGCCTCCAGATGGACTGAATATGTAATGGCCCCACGTCACCCCCACTGGACTTGATTTTTTTACCAGGGGGTGAATGTGGTGAATGTATTCACCTAATGCATGTATGATACTGTAACCTATGACCTATGACCTGGAAGTGGTGATACAAGCTGCTTCCAGGTACTGTAACCCCGGTGGGCTCTGCCCTCACCGGGGCCATATACAGACCAGCCACCTGTGGGCAGCATTCATCTGTACAACCGACTCTGCCTAGGCAAGTTCATGATTAATAAAGCCTAATGTTCACTCGCTCTCTCTGCCTCTCGGTGAATTGAAGGTATATCAACATGATTGGTAGAGAACTTAAGGACATCAGAACTTTAAGAAGCAAGAGTATGGATTTGCCATTAAGCCCCTCGAGCCTGCTCCACCATTCGTGGCTGATATGACAGTGGCCTTCGCTATCAATGAAAGTTCACTTGCTAGCCAATCAGCGCTCTCTTCACCTGCAATATAAATTGGCGTTCCTTTTACAATTTGGTATTCTTGCAAATTGTCCTGATGAGTGCACACCAAAAAGCTTTATATTTTCAGGTTTAACTTTATTTTGTGCACATTTAACCTGGACTTATACTCCCAACAATCAGCACAATTTTATACTGTAACAAAAAGTTATATTTTTCTTTCAACTCACTAAAATTTTAATGCTCTTTTAATATCAATGGAAGAGAGGTAATTAGACCACAATATAGATGGTGCACATGTCCTTAATCTCAGTCCACAGCATGAGATCACAGTAACATCATTCAGTTTGCTGTTTTATCTGGCAAATGTTCAGTTTAGTTCACTTTTATTGAGAGTGAAGAAAGTGATGTTTCGAGTTCTGTGAGATTTGATTCCTTTTCCTGGAATGTTCAGATTTGAAAGAAACTGTAACCCCTAAGCTCATTTAAAACAGCAAACGCGGGTTTAAATTAAACAGCAGTCAGATTACTCGATCATCCAGACGCTGTATTGGAATTCAACTAAATTAAATTTTGTTTAAAGGCATCTGAACAGACTGATAGCTGCCCTTTCTGTAAACCGACAAGACGTTTTCAAGATAAATTAAATCCAACAGTCTTTAATAATGGAATTTCAACCCCATATGCCTTTGATTCACCTTCTATGGTCCTTCTTCATGCCAGTAATAAAGATCATCAGTCTGCTGCTCTGAATTGCAGCTTGTTCAACTGCTGCTTCCTGAACATATGAAATGAGTTAAGATCCCATGGGTTTCAACAAGAACGGTAAAACAAATAGGAAACTGCCATACCATCTTCCTGTGACTCAGTTTACTTAACATTGTATAAGTCAATGGTCGTGGAAATGATTAACATTTTATGTCATAAATGACATTGAAGTCAACAAATGCCTAAAAGACAGGTGTGCAGACATCCCTTGTGGCTTCTGACAGGGCCTGCAGCAACAATTGGAGCAAATTAAGCACAGTATTTATGCTTTCGGTCGATCATCGGTAATTAACCAATTGGTTTGATGCAGCAAATTTATGTTACAGAAGTTCCCAATTATATTCCAACAAAGTTTGTTTATCTCATTCGTCAATCTTACATGGCCTGAATGAGATTGGATCTCGCTCTTGAATCAAAGTTTTCCTGTGTCTACCACCTAATTTTGCTGGTGGCCAGTTGTCAATCAGATGCAGGGTTACAGCACTGGATTTTTTGATGGGGACTTTTGTAAGTTAGATGCTATTTTCACCACATGGCAGTAATTTTTATTCATGTTTATTTCATACAGGTGTCTGGAATTACTGTATGCCATGGAGAGGGTGGAAAAGAATGTTAAATGTTTAGATTCATTCTTAACAGCTGCAATTAAAAGATAATTTTTCAGCCTTGTTTTTTGCTTTTGCCATTATTAACTACTCCGTTCCCACAAAACTCCTATTCGTCACCCGTCATTTCAAAGCAGTGCATAACGGCTTTCATAGTAGCAGAAATGTAGGTGTAATGGAGGGATGCTGAGTTGGTGAGTTGCTGAGTTGGTGAGGGGACACCCAAGCATGCAGTATTCATGCAATACTGGCTTCACACAGAACCACTTTTAAATAAATTTGACAAAGGAGAAGTGGCAGAAGATAAAAAACAGAAAATGGGTGGAAATGCTCATCAGGCCAGGCAGCGTCTGTGGAGAGAGAAACAGAGTTAACGACCTTTCATCAGGGCTTGGAAAAGTTAGAGACGTAATGGGTTTTTAGCAAGGGGTGGGTGGAACAAGGTCAAAAGGAAGGCCTGGAACAGGGTGGGAAACAAGAGAGATTGATTTACGGAAGAGTTAGGGCCAAACGGAACGATGATGGGACAAGACACAAAGAAACAAAAGATGGGCCCACAGCCAGTGTACTGTCTGAAAGTCAAAATAAGAGAAAGGTCAAATTATGCAAAGAAAATGATACAAAATGCAGTAACAGAAGTTGATGGTCTGAAATTGTTGAACTCAGATAAAAAGAGAAAATGCTGGATAAACTCAGCGGATCTGGCAGAATCTGTGGAGCGAGAAACAGGGCGGGATTTATCGACCAACCTGGCGCATGTTTGTCGGTGGCTGAGGCAGCCCGCCAGCGAGATTTACTGACCCTCGTTGTCAACTGGGTTTCCCGTTGACTGCATCCCTCGTCGCCGGGAAACCCATGCGCTGGTGTGGGAACGGAATATCCCGCTGATGTGAACAGCCGGTAGTTCGCACCCAGAGTTTACAGGTGCGATTCAACGGGAGAAAACAGAATCCGTTTTTGCGCGAGTTTAGTGGGTGTTTCCCAGCGCCGACAAAGACCTTGCTATTCAACAGCACTTTGTCATTTTTTGTCGGCAAGCAAGGCCCTATTAAGGCCACACTTTAGTCATTTCCTGCACTGGCAAGTTCAGCTCCCCATGTCTGGGGATCAATCCTGGTTCAATGAAGAGTGCAGGAAGGCATGCCTGGAGACATACCAGGCATACCTAAAAATAAGGTTTCAACCTGGTGAAGCTACAACACGGGACTACTTGTTGCATAAGCAGCAAGTAAGAGACAGAGCTAAGCAATTCCACAACCGACAGATCAGATCTAAGCTCTGAAGTCCTACTACATCCAGTCATGAATTGTGGTGGACAATTGAACAATTCACTGGGGGGGGGGGTTTGCAAATAACCCCATTCTCAATGATGGAGGAGTCCAGCACAACAGTGCAATGATAAGGCTGAAGCACTTGCAGAAATCTTGAGCCAGAAGTATCGAGTGGATGATCCATCTTGGCCTTCTCTGGAGGTCCCCAACATCACAAATGTCTGTATCCAGCCAATTAGGTTCACTCCACATGATATCAAGAAGCAGCTCAATGCACTGGATACTGCAATGGCTTCGGGCTCTGACAATATTTTGGTAATAGTACTGAAGACTTGTGCTCCAGAACTCACTGTGCCCCTATCCAGGCTGTTCCAGTACAGCTACAACAATGTGGAAAATTGCCTAGGTTCGTCCTGTATACAAAAAGCAGGACAAAAATCCAACCTGGCCAATTACTGCCCTATCAGTCCACTCTCAACCACCAGTAAAGTGGTGAAAGGGGTCATCAACAATGCTGTAAAGAGGCACTTGCTTAGCAATATCCTGCTCACTGATGCTCCGTCAGAGTCACTCAGCTCCTGACCTCATTACAGTCTAGGTTCAAACATGGACAAAAGAGCTGAACTCTACAGATGAGGTGAGAGTGACTGCCCTTGACATTACGGCAGCATTTGATCGAGCGTGGCATCAAGGAGCCTTTACAAAGCAGAAGTCAATGGGAATTAGGGGGAAACTCTCCACTGGTTGGAGGCATTCCTAACACCAAGGAAGATGCTGTGGTGGCTGGTGGCCAATCATCTTACTTCCAGGACACTACTCCAGGAGCACCTCAGGGTAGTGTCCTCGACCCAACCATTTCAACTGCTTCATCAATTACCTTCCTTCCACCAAAAGATAAGAAGTGGGGATGCTTGCTGATGATTGCACAATGTTCAGCTCCATTTCTAACTTCTCAGATACTGAAGCAATCCACATCCAAATGCAGCAAGATCTGCACAACATCTAGGCATGGGTTGACAAGTGGCAAATAACATTTGCATCACGTACGTGCCAGGCAATGACCAACTCCAACAAGAGAGCATTTAATCATTGCTTCTTGGCTTTCAATGGAATTGTCCTCGCTGAATCTCTCAACTATCAACACCCTGGGGGGGTTACCACTGACCAGAAGCTCAACTAGACTGGCCATATAAATACCGTAGCTGCAAGAGAAGGTCAGAACCTAGGAATCCTGCAGCGAGTAACATACCTCCTGACTCCCCAAAGCCTGTCCACCTTCGAAAAGGCACAAGTCTGGAATGTTATGGAATATTCTCCATTTGCCTGGATAAGTGCAGCTTATACCACACTCAAGAAGCTCAACACCGTCCAGGACAAAACAGCCCACTTGATTGGCATCCCTTCCACAAACATTCACTTCCTCCACCACCGATGCACAGTGGCAGCAATGTTTACCATCTACAAGATGCACTACAGGAATTCAGCAATGCTCCTGAGGCGGCACCTTCCACGCCCAGAACCGCAACCATTTAGATTGACAAGGTCAGCAGATACATGGGGGACCCAATCATCAAGTTCCCCTCAAAGTCACTTACCATCCTGACTTGGAAATATATCGCTGTTCCTTCACTTTCGCTGGGTCAAAATCCTGGAACTCCCTCCTTACTTGCACAGTGGGTGTAGCGACACCACATGGACTCCAGAAGCTCAGGAATGCCGCTCAAAACCACCTTCTGACGGGCAATTAGGAATGGCAATAAAAATGCCGGCTGAATCAACGACACCCCCATTCCATTGATAAATTAAAAGGAATAAGTCACAATCTTTGTTCGTAGCATTCAGAAGTACAGCATAGAAAATCTTCTGTGCGATATTGGAGCACCTGCAGAAACATCTGCAGTGAAATCCTTCATGGCAGGGTCCACAATACCTCTGTGCCTGTTCCGAAAACTCAGGCTTCTCCGTTGTGGAATACTGGCAACCCCTCCTCGCTGGTCAGTTGAGATGAAAATTGTGTATGATGCTAGTCTCTGAGAATTCATCCTGAACAAGCAGCAGCATTAAAGCCGTTTGTGCTGTGGATTTGCACCCACTGGCAGCTAGGTGGGGATTGCCAATATTGTTTTCACAAAGAACTCTTTCAGCCAGCAGAGGGCATAGATTTCCATCTCACTGCTCTGGGCTGGATTCAAACTACAACCTGTAGAAACAATAGTACATAATGTTAACTCATCGTAAGATTGTGATAACTTAACCTCGTGGAGTGACAACAACACCATTCAACATTGTAATATTGCTTTGTTGTACTGCACAACTCATTGACCAATTTCTGTTCTGTGAATCACGGGTGACCCTCATGTGCAACTGCGCCCATCAATATCATAGAATCACAGAATCCTTACAGCGTAGAAAGAGGCCGTTTAGCCTATCGAGTCTGTGCTGACCCTCCAAAAGGGCACCACAGCTAGGCCTACAACCCAACCCTATCCCAGTAACCCCCATAACTTTGTACACTAAAGAGCAATTTAAGCATGGCTAATCCACCTAACCTACACATCTTTGGACGGTGGGAGGAATCCGGAGCACCTGGAGGAAACCCTTGCAGACATGGGGAAAAAGTGCAAGCTCGACACAGACAGTCAGAATCGAACCCGGGTCCCTGGTGCTGTGAGGCAGCAGTGCTAACCACTGTACCTCCGTACTGCAGTCCTTTGTTGACTTGGTTAGATGCCACAAATCTTCTTTATCAGAGGGACAGGTAGTATTGAGGAAGCAAGGGGGCTGCAAAAGGATTTGGATAGGCTAGGAGAGTGGGCAAAGAAGTGGCAGATGGAATACAATGTGGAAAAGTATGAGTAGGAAGTATGCAGGCATAGATTATTTTCTAAATGGGAAAAGGCTTAGGAAATCAGAACACAAAGGGATTTAGAAGTCCTAGTTCAAGATTCTCTTAAGGTTAACATGTAGGTTCAGTTGGCAATTAGGAAGGCAAATGCAATGTTAGCATTCCTAATAATGATAATAATCTTTATTAGTGTAACAAGTAGGCTTACATTAAGTTACCGTGAAAAGCCCCTCGTCTCCACACTCCGGCGCCTGTTCGGGTACACTGAGGGAGAATTTAGAATATCCAATTCACTTAATGATGCACTATCAATTACGGCGAGACGAGAGTAGAGTATAATCGAGGCTTTATTAAGCAGAGATGTGTAGCCTCCTGCAGCTGCTGCCAAAATGGCTGCAGCTCGGTGAGCACACACATCTATACTCCGCCTGCTGGGTGGAGCCAGCAGGCAGGGATCTACCCCGTACCTGTAGTACAGGAGCCTTATCGCATTACATCTCGTATGTGATATATACAACAGTGGTGACTACCACATTCACCCCCTGTTAAAAAAGAGTCCAGCGGGGGTGGTGGAAAACTATTTACATGCATTTTAAGGTTAACATTTTGGGGAAAGTTCACAAATTCAACCGATCGGGTGCCTTGATTCTTCGTTGTGAGCGCCGCAATCCCGGTGGCGATGCAGGTGTCAGCTCGGTTGCCGGTGACTCCTGGAGCGTGTAGACCTCATCTTCATCCCCGGGTGGGATCGTCCTGAAGCGGGGGCTGAGGTGCACTGGGGGGGTGGAAGGGTGCAGCCAGGGCGGGGGTGGGGGGGGTGGGGACCCAGCTGGTGCCAGGTCCCTGAGGGAGACTGTGTCTTGGCGGCCATCGGGGTACGCAACGTAGGCGTACTGCGGGTTCGCATGGAGTAGCTGTACCCTCTTGACCAACGGATCCGCCTTGTGGAGCCGCACGTGCTTGCGGAGGAGAACGGGTCCTGGAGCTGCCAGCCACGTTGGGAGTGAAACCCCGGAGGTGGACTTCCTGGTGAAGGCAAGGAGATGTTCATGGGGGGTTGCATTAGTCGCCGTGCAAAGTAGCGATCGGATGGAGTGAAGGGCATCGGGGAGGACCTCCTGCCAGCGGGAGACCGGGAGATTTTTGGACCGTACGGCCAGCTGGACGGCCTTCCAGGCCATCCCATTCTCCCACTCCGCCTGCCCGTTTCCCCGGGGGTTGTAGCTGGTCGTCCTGCTCGAGGCGATGCCCTTGCTGAGCAGGTACTGACGCAGCTCATCACTCATAAAGGAGGATCCCCGGTTGCTGTGAATGTAGGCGGGGAAACCGAACAGGGCGAAGATGGTGTTGAGGGCTTTGATGACGGTGGCAGACGTCATATCGGGGCATGGGACTGCCAAGGGGAATCTTGAGTATTCGTCGACCACGTTAAGGAAGTACGTGTTTCGGTCGGTGGAGGGGAGGGGCCCTTTGAAATCCAGACTGAGGCGTTCAAAGGGGCGGGAGGCCTTCACTAGATGTGCGCGGTCTGGCCTTCCTTTTGACCTTGCACTCCGCGCAGACCTGGCAGTCTCTGGTGATAGCCCTGACCTCCTCAATAGAGTCGGGTAGGTTGTGGGCCTTTATGAAGTGAAAGGACCGGGTGACCCCTGGGTGGCAGAGAGCGTCGTGTAGGGTCCGGAGTCGGTCCACTTGTGCGCTGGCACATGTACCTCGGGATAGGACATCGGGGGGCTCGTTGAGCTTACCGGGGCGATACAAAATCTCGTAATTGTAGGTGGAGAGCTCGATCTTCCACCTCAAGATTTTATAATTTTTGATCTTGCCCCGCTGTGTGTTATTGAACATGAAGGCAACCGACCGTTGGTCAGTGAGGAGAATGAATCTCCTGACGGCCAGGTAATGCCTCCAATGCGGCACAGCTTCTACGATGGCTTGGACCTCCTTCTCGACGGAGGAGTGACGAATTTCGGAGGCATAGAGGGTGCGTGAAAATAATGCCACGGGCCTGCCTGCCTGTTTGAGGGTGGCGGCCAGAGCGACGTCTGATGCATCGCCCTCGACTTGGAAGGGGAGCGTCTCATCAACAGTGTGCATCGCGGCCTTGGCGATGTCGGCCTTGATACGGTTGAAGGCCTGGTGAGCCTCGGCCATCAGGGGGAAAACGGTGGAGTGAATGAGTGGACGGGCCTTGTCCGCATAGTTAGGGACCCACTGGGCATAGTATGAGAAGAGCCCCAGGCATCGTTTGAGGGCCTTAGGGCAGTGGGGGAGGGGGAGTTCTATAAGGGTCGCATGTGATCGGGGTCGGGCCCTAGAACTCCATTTTGCACCACATAGCCGAGGATGGCTAAGCGGTTGGTGCTGAACACGCACGTCTCCTTGTTGTACGTTAGGTTGAGGAGTTTGGCGGTGTGGAGGAATTTGGAAAGGTGAGCGTCATGGTCCTGCTGGTCATGGCCGCAGATGGTGACGTTATCCAGGTATGAAAAGGTGGCCCACAGTCCGTACCGGTCAACCATTCGGTCCATCTCCCGTTGGAAGACCGAGACCCCATAAGTGACGCCAAAGGGAACCCAAAGGCCGTCCGCTTCGAACGCGGTGTATTGGCGGTCCGCCTTGCGGATGGGGAGCTGGTGGTAGGTAGATTTCAGGTCCACTGTCGAGAAGACCTGGTACTGTGCAATCTGATTGATCATATCAGATATGCGTGGGAGGGGGTACGCGTCGAGCTGCGTGTACCAATTGATAGTCTGACTGTAGTCAACGACCATCCTGTTTTTCTCCCCAGTTTTCACAACTACCACTTGGGCTCTCCAGGGGCTGTTGCTGGCCTCGATAATGCCTTCCCGCAGCAGCCGCTGTACCTCTGACCTGATGAAGGTCCTGTCCTGAGCACTGTACCGTCTGCTCCTGGTGGCGACGGGTTTGCAATCCAGGGTGAGGTTTGCAAACAGCGAAGGTGGGTCGACCTTAAGGGTCGTGAGACCGCATACAGTAAGGGGTGGTAGGGGTCTGCCGAATTTCAGGGTTAGACTTTGGAGGTTGCACTGGAAGTCCAGGCCAAGTAGCAAGGCAGCGCAGAGGTTGGGGAGGACGTAGAGCCGGAAGTCGCTGAACTCTACGCCCTGGATGGTGAGGGTGGCGGTGTAGTACCCCCAGATCTCCACGGAGTGGGATCTGTAGGCCAGGGAGATTCTCTGGTTAATGGGGTGTACCGCGAGGGAGCAGCGCCTTACCATATCCGGGTGGATGAAGCTCTCTGTGCTCCCGGAGTCAAGAAGGCATGATGTCTTGTGCCCATCGACCTTTACCGTTGTCGACGCAGTTGCGAGGTTGTGCGGCCGGGACTGGTCGATCGTGATGGAGGCGAGTTGTAGCTGGTGTTGGAAGGCCTCCGGCTGGTCGGCAGGCGATGAGCGGCCCGATGAGGTGCCCGACAAGCAGGGTTCCTGAGGTGAGGAAGATGGCGGCACACATGGGGCGCACGTGGCGGGCGGCGTTAAAGATGGCGGGAAGATGGCGGCGCCCACGGGCCGCACGTGGCCTGACGCAAGCCAGATGGCGGCGCCCACGGGTCGCACGTGGGGGGTGCAGGAACAATGGGCCTGGTTACAGCGGTGATCGAGCGGTCCTGGCACACAGCAGCAAATGTCCTTTCTTCCCGCAGGCCTTGCAGAGTGCGCTCCGCGCCGGACAGTGCTGCCGGGGGTGCTTTGTCTGTCCGCAGAAGTAGCAGTTAGGTCCCCCGGGGTTGGCTGGCTGCCGCGCGGCGCAGGCTTGGGGTTGGCTGGGGGCGGTCGCTGGTGGGGTCCACGATGGGTTGCTCGCTGGTGGGGTCCACGATGTACAGGAGGGGGGCGCCATGCGGTCGGGGGCGTACACTTGTACATTACGGGAGTCGACCGTTAGTGAGATCGCGAGTTTCTTGGTCGCCGCGAGGTCGAGGGTAGCCCCTTCTAAGAGGCGCTGGCGGATGTACGCCGACCTTATGCCCGTAACGAAAGCGTCCCTAATTAGGAGTTTGGAATGTTCAACGGCCGAAACAGCCTGGCAATCGCAGTCCCTCGCCAGGGCATGCACGGCTCGCCAGAAATCTTCCACAGACTCACCGGGGAGTTGATGCCGCGTGGACAGGAGGTGCCTGGCGTAGAGCTTGTTGGTCTGCTGAGTGTAGTTCTCTTTCAGTAGCGCGATGGCCTCAGCGTAGGTAGGCGGATCCCAGATGAGGGGAAAGATATCGGAACTCAGTCGCATGTACAGGATCTGGAGCTTCTGTGCCTCTGAGGGTGGTTCAGTCACAGATCCGATGTAGGCTTCAAAGCAAGCTAGCCAATGTGCGAAGGCCGACTTGGCGTTGTCTGCTTGAGGGTACAGCTGCAGGCGATCCAGCTTGATGCGGAGGTCCATCGTTGTAAAATCTCTGCTTAATAAATTGATGCACTATCAATTACGACGAGACAAGAGTAGAGTGTAATCGAGGCTTTATTAAGCAGAGATGTGCAGCCTCCTGCAGCTGCTGCCAAAATGGCTGCAGTTCAGTGAGCACACACATTTATATTCCGCCTAATGGGATCTACCCCCGTACCTGTAGTACAGGAGCTGTCATAATATAAACCAGTATATCATGGTGCACACACACACACACACACACACACTGATGGACATGCAGTGGGACCAATCAACATACACAACACTGCAGCCAATCACCAGTGAGAGCACACGCACTATAAAGACAGGACAGGAGGGTTCCCGCTCATTCTAGTAGCAGCCAGCTTGGAGCACAGAGCTCACAGCCTGCAACACAGATATTCACCATATGCTGAGTGCATCACCTGGTTAGGAATAGGCAAGGGTCAACAGTTAAAGCTGGTATTGCATTTACTCACAGGTCAAGTATGTTAATATAGTTAACCTAATAATAAAATAGAGTTGCACCACTTTCAGTGTTGGTGACCTGTTTGTAATCCAGAACACCCAACACATCATGGTACAAGGAGTGATTGCATACTAGCACTTCTGAGACCCACCTGCAACTAATCAGCATTCCGGCATCCTGCAGTAGGGAGAAAACCAACCCGCCGCCGCCGCTCCGCATCGCCGGCACCTCAGCGTACAGTGACAACCAGCAACGATACCCAGGCAAGATGTTCAAGATCCGGGTTCCGCAGCAGCTCCAGTGCCACGACGATCACAGTGCTGTCCATTCACGTCCCAGACCTCGACCACGTTCCGGTCCTTCAGCGGATGCAACAGTCTCGTGCACAACACAAGGCGGCGCATGACACTCGGGCGACTGATCTCCCTACTCTGGCGCCGGATGACAACGTCCGCATCCATCTTCCGGAGGGTGGCTGGTCTGCAACTGCTGTGGTTCTTCGGCAGGTGTCTCCCCACTCGTTCCTGGTTTGTCTGCCAGATGGTTCCATTCGCCGTCGCAATCGGCGTGCCCTTCGTCTCGTTCCACGCTCGCTACATGATCCTCCACCGGTGCCACGCCCTCCTGTTGTCCCCGACCTGGACTATGTGGAGATTCCGAATACTCTGCATCCTCCTCACTCTGCCATGGCCCAGCCCGTTCCTCAGCCGGTGGCTCCTGACCCACCCTTGAGGCGGTCAACCAGAATTCATCGCCCACCTCCGAGACTTGACTTATGAGTTTTATGATGTTGGTCACTTTGATTTTCATTTAATCTGTTCTGTTATCCTGTTTCATCGTTCCAGTAGTTTGTATATAATGTTCATTTTGTTGTTGGTGTGACACCCTATTTCTCGGCACCAGGCACCTTCCCGTGTAAATAGATTAGCCTCATGTACATCGTCATGTAAATAACACGCACACACATAGTCAGGTACATTCACTACACAATATTTATTATCACGCAACCTCACCTGGGGACTGTCCCTGGAAAATGGCTTGGTCTCCTTCTGGTTGACAATTCTGCTATGAGCCAGTTTCTTCAACAAGAAAACTTGTGTAGCTGGGAGATCGGAGAGCCATAAACTAATGAAGGCCTGGTACAGAGGGAGCAGAAGAAAGACAGATTGTCGTCAGCCTATGAATGGCTAAGGCTATAGATTTCAGGCGTGGAGCTCATGCAATAGCCCAACTCCTAACTTTCAGAACTGCAGGATTCAAATGGGGAAGGCCTGTAGAGTAAGAAATAAGAGATGACTGCCACCTTGGGACAGTTTTGCAAATTGTAAACACATGTTGTCACTAAACACAGCCTTAATTTTCACCCAGTTCCCCTCCCCTCTGTTTTTACAGTATTTTTCTTTGCTAGTGAAACATGTGTTCACAGTTTCCAACAAATTGGTTTTAATTCAATGTTGCCAATAAGTCTGTTGTGCTCCAAAATATATTAGGCCACATATTGTGCTCAGGGACACTGCAGAGATCAGTTTCCATTTTTAAATTTTGTTTTTACAGAATTCTTATATGCTACAATGAGGTTATTTTACACCAACTTCCGCTCCAGCCCCTGTTTTATGTGATACTTCCTTCAACTGATGAACACTTGGTTTAGAGTTCAAGCAAATATGTACGGGTGATACTCCAAAATAGGAACAGCCCATGAGGGATAAGCATCCACAATGACAGGAAAATGTTAAGTAACTTGAATTGGCAAAATTAGAATAAAAACATTCATTGAAGTACATTGTAAGGCAAAGGTAAGATTACCAGACAGGCAGGCGCGGGTTGGACAAGGAGGTAGCATGACATGAAAGAGTGTTATTGAGGAAGAAGAAAAGGGGAGAATGTATGATGGAATATTATTTATTTAGATAACGGCCAACATCCATCTGTGGTGCTCCCTATATTTTAATTGCCACAGGTCAGAAATTGTATCTCTATACCTGCAAGTGGCAGGGAGGTAATTAAAGTCTATTGTCAGAGGCTAAGTGGAATTTTCCACTCCACTGCTGGGGTTGAACTACTTTATCGACCCTGATTTTTACTTTTTGATTTGATGTTATTTTTTAAGTTTCCGTTCCTCTTTGTTCTTTTTGGGCTGTGCTCCAGTTGTTCTTTATAGGGGGCCGCTTTTAATTTATCGCTTAATTAGTTGATTGGCCGTATAATACAGGTATCAGGGGCCGGGCCATCTGCCTATTGATTGACTGTTTATTGGTCACAGAGGTGTCCGGTAAGTGAGTTCAAGAAAAAGGTTTCTTGTCTGCGTAGACTATGTACAAGCACAATTCAAGCCCCAGCCGGGACTACTCTCAGCAGCACGGCTCCTACTTGGGACGGCTTTTATTCCCCAAGTCCAATACCCTGCTGATCAGTCGCCGCCCCTCAGCCGGGGAGCTCGTACTTCACAAAGGGAAACTAATTGGGTCATCCCTGTGGCCCTCATGGGGGTTTTAACAGACTGCAAAGCCAGTGCTCCAGGTTGGCTTTGAGGCCATGTGGAGAGGCTTCTCCCTTCCAATTATAGTCTAACTGCTGAGTTCATTTTATTTAACTTGCTGAGAGTGTGCCGTAAGATGTGTCTCTCTCTCACTTAGGTTGCTGCTGCTTCTGAGCTGGAAGGTCTTCTATTAGGCCCACCCTCTTGCCACTAATTAGTCATTAATTGAAAATTAGAGTCAGGTGAATGTTTCTCACCTTGGCTCATGATACCCTAAACCCCAAACTGCTTGTGGAGTTATCTGGTCACTTTTCCATGTTCACGAGTGGAGTAGTGATAGTTTCCATAAAGCTGAGACTGGGAGATGTTCATGGGACTGCTTCAATAATCCACCACCACAGCCATGAGGAAGACATGATTTGTTCTTACATTTTATATTAGATTATCCAATAAAAGCAAGGCAGACCACCCACTCACTTTAAACTTCTTCAATGTTCGTCACACCACAGGGGACAATCAGTAAGTTTGTGAGTAAAATACTCACATGCAAGATAAATTAGAATGGGGAAGTACCTTTACAGCAAATTATAAAGTGCAAAGTGAATGCAGAGATTGTTATCCATTTTAAATTAATATGAGCTCAATGAAGCTTTCCTATGACAAGTTCTGCTGGGAATAGAAAATGAGGTGAATGACTATTGAACACACCAATGTTTTAAACATCAGGGAGGATGAAAGGTAAAACGAGCTTCTTGAGTGTGGGAGCTTCAGTTTCTCCAAAGATCAATTTATTGAGCAATTCAATCCAAAACTCGTTGAAGCTTGGGAAAATTTCCAGAGGATTTATAACTTGCCTAAAGTTGAGATTGATTTGCATTTGAAATTCTCCAAACTCAAACCACAATTCCACAAGTTGCAAACAGTAGCTCATCCTACTCACTGAAGTAAGGTTGAGTCTACGAGTGTCCTCTCGTATTTCACTTTATTTCCCAGAAACTGATACCATGCCACTTATACAGCTTTCACTTTTAAATAGTATGTTATACTGGCCCAGAAAATAAATCCCTCTCACTCTTTGCAAATTGTTTCTCATAAAAGGGAGACATAGGGCAGCATGGTGACACAGTGGTTAGCACTGCTGCCTCACGCCGTCGAGGGCCCGGGTTCGATCCTGGCCCCGGGTCACTGTCCGTGTAGCAGTGAAAGTGAGTAAGTGTGGGTGAGCGTGAGACCGAGTGAGTGTAAGACTGAATGTGTGTGAACCTTGAGTCTGGTAGTGAGCTGGACACACACTCAGAGGACACACACACAACATATGCACACACACAACACATGTATACAGGTTGCTCAGTGCAGGAACACACCAGGCCGGGAGAGGAGGAAAACCAGGGGCATCGCCCCAACCCTTCATCAGAATGAGTACAGATCATGGACCTGAAGCATGGACTCCCCAGATGCTGCCTGGCCTGCTGAGAATTTCAGTATTTTCTGTTTATGTTTCAGATTCCCGGTATTTTCAGTACTTTACTCTCCATTGTAAGCTCCATGCTGGGCATTTGTAGGTGTAGTCACTTTCAATTTAAATGAGAAAATATTTATTACTCAACGCAAAGTGTTATTTTTCTGTTAACAGAGCCGACTTGTGTGGATGGAAACAGCACATTATTGCAGTTCAATTGTTTGGTGCTAATTTACTGGAAGGTTTTGCCATTTTTAAACCTGGAAGTGAAACCAGGGGCGTCATTCTCCGACCCCCCGCCGGGTCGGAGAATGGCCGTTGGCCGCCGTGAATCCCGCCCCCGCCCCCGCCGAAGTCTCCGAAGGGAGAAAAGTCGGCGGGGCGTTAATGGCGCCGCTGCCGCGGAGAATGTCACGGGTCTGCGCAAGGCAGCCGATTTTCGGCCTGCCGATATTCTCCCTTCCGGATGGGCCGAAGTCCCGTCGACGTGATGACCGTTCACGTCGACGTCAATCAAACCTCCTTTTCATCGGCGTGGCCCGGTGCTCCAGGCTCACGCCGACCAGCGAGGAGGTGAGTGACGGCCTGGGGGGTTGGCTCTGGGCAGGAAATGGCGTGGCCGCAGACTGATTGCGTGAGGAGAGGTGTGTCTCGGCTTGTGTGTGTGTGTGTGCGGCGGGGGGGGGGGGTGGTCCGTGCCGGGGTGGAGGTTGGGGGGGGGGCCGTGCCGGGGTGGAGGTTGGGGGTTGGGGGGGGGGTCCGTGCCGGGGTGGAGGTTGGGGGTTGGGGGGGGGGGGTCCGTGCCGGGGTGGAGGTTGGGGGGGGGCTGTGCCGGGGTGGAGGTTGGGGGTTGGGGGGGGGTCCGTGCTGGGGTGGAGGTTGGGGAGGGGGTCCGTGCCGGGGTGGAGGTTGGGGAGGGGGTCCGTGCCGGGGTGGAGGTTGGGGGGGGGGTCCGTGCCGGGGTGGAGGTTGGGGGGGGGGGTTCCGTGCCGGGGTGGAGGTTGGGGGGGGGGGTCCGTGCCGGGGTGGAGGTTGGGGGTTGGGGTCCGTGCCGGGGTGGAGGTTGGGGGTTGGGGAGGGGGTCTGTGCCGGGGTGGAGGTTGGGGGGGGGGGTCAGTGCCGGGGTGGAGGTTGGGGGTTGGGGTCCGTGTCGGGGTGGGTGATGGGAGGGCAAATGAGTTGGTCTACCTGGCCAGGTGCCAGCCTCCAACAGTTGGACCCATGCGGTCCATGCCACCTGGCTGGGGGGAGGAGGGGATATGGGCAATGATGACATGTCGTCGTTCCCCTCCCCCCCACCAGGCCGTCATGTTTTCAGACCATCCAGCGATGTTGGCCGCCGTGGTGGCAGCCGCTCATGTCTATGTTGCCCTGGATGAGGAGGAGGAGGAGGAGGAGGAGCGTGCCAGAGAGGCGGCGCATGCTGCCGCAGAGGGGCAGGCGGCAGCCGCCCAGGCTGGAGGGACACCTGACCGACAGGACGAGGAGGGGGAGGAGGACGTCGCGGCCCCACGGCAACGGAGGCACCCGAGGGCGCCCCGTGTGTACCGGCCCCGGCAGTCATACCAGGACCTCACGGACCGGGAATGCAGGAGGAGACTCCGGATGAGCCGGGAAACCGTGGCACACATCTGCCACCTGCTGGCACACCTGTCACCGCGTGGCACTGGCGGGGGACACCCTCTCCCCGTGTCCGTCAAGGTTACGGTGGCCCTGAACTTTTATGCAACGGGGTCATTCCAGGCACCGAGTGGGGACCTGTCCGGCATATCGCAGACATCGGTGCATCGGTGCATCCGAGCAGTGACAGATGCCCTTTATGCCATGGCGCACCGCTACATCCGCTTCCCCGTGGACCGGGCCAGCCAAGATGCCCGGGCCGTGGGCTTCTCTGCCGTTGCCGGGTTCCCCATGGTCCAGGGCGCGATCGATGGGATGCACGTCGCCGTGCGGCCACCTGCAGAGAACAGGGCCGTGTTCACTAATAGGAAGGGGACCTATTCAATGAACGTACAGGTGGTCTGCGACCACCGCATGATGATCCTGCACGTCTGCGCCCGTCACCCAGGCAGTGTACACGACTCATTCGTGTTGTCGCGGTCATCCATCCCCGGCATGTACGAGGGACGCCATCCCCGGCTGAGGGGCTGGTTGCTGGGCGACAGGGGCTACCCATTGCGATCGTGGCTGATGACGCCTATACGGAGGCCACGCAATGAGGCGGAGAACCGCTACAATGATGCCCATGTAGCAACAAGGGGAGTGATCGAGAGGTGCTTTGGCGTGCTGAAGATGCGTTTCAGGTGCCTGGACCTCTCTGGGGGCGCCCTCCAGTATTGGTCAGATAGGGTCGGCCGCATCATTGTGGTGTGCTGCGTCCTGCACAACATAGCCCAGCAGAGGGGCGATGTGCCGCAGGCAGAGGAGGGCGGAGTGGAGGATCAGCAGGAAGAGGCCCAGTCCTCCCCAGATGAGGGGGATGGGGGCAATGGTCAGGGCAGACGGGGTAGACACAGGCGGGTGGCTGTCCACCGTTACCGGCTGGCCCAGCGGGCACGGGACAGACTGATAGCCGCCCGCTTCACTGACTAGATGGGCGTGGGAATCGGGTAGTATGGCCACAGACCGCACACCATGACAACAGCCGACCACCCACACCCCCCACCCATCCACCCACCCAGCACCCTCACCCCCCTCCCCAACCCCACACACCCCACCCGCATGCACACCACCCCCCCACCCCCAATTGCCGATCCACCGGCGGCACAACGGGCCGGGCTCACCCAGTTGCGGGTGGACGCATGTCTATCGCAGGCCATGGAGAATGATGACAACCCGCCTCCGATGAGCTCCTGGCTCTACATCGTTGGACTATGTCTGACCCATGGCCACAGTACCACCATCCACCCGGACCATCCCTGCATGCGGCTGTGACACTGCAGCGCACGGTCCCGTCCTCTGCCCGGGGGATGTTGATGGCGGCCCAGGGGGAAGGGGGCAGACTCACCTGGGGCTGAGGTAAGACCACCCCTCACACACACACTTGCGCTCAACGTACATGACACCCCCGCACACTTTGGACAGAGCACAAAGGCAGCTTCGGTATGTGTAACATTGACTTTAATAACCAAAGGAGTTCATGCACGTGCCCTAGCCCCTAAAACTCATCTGTGCCCTGCACCCGTGCCAACTTACTCAGTGTCTAATTGTTTGGCCTTACGGGCCCTTTGACTACGTCTACGTGGTTCCCCAGACGGTACAGCAGAACTGGAGGTGGACTCCTGTGATTCCTGCCCTCTGACACTGGATCCCTTTGGCGGCCGTTTCCTGGGGCGTCCTGGCCTAGATGGGCCAGGCTGCGGCCCGGGCGACTGGGATGGCGAGCTGCCAGCCTGTCCTGCCCGTTGCCCACCCGATGCACCTGGGACGGAAGGGGGGGAGTCCGAGGTGTCGCGGTGTACCGGGACCTCCCCTACAGAGGGAGCCGGGATGGACCACACCACCTCCTCCTCCCTCGGGGTGCCCGATGGCCCCCAGGCCTCTACATGGGTGGGGGATGCGAACGGACTGGCCATCCGACGCGCCCCCGACATCTGGCGCTGCCAGTCCTGGAGGCCCGTGCTGGTATCGACAGGGGTCTGCAGGTTTGCAGCCATGGAGCCCAGGGGGTTGTCGAACCCTGTCTGCGACAGTGCGACGCCAGCTCGCACATGGCCACTGACGCCGATGCCCTCAGCGATGGCCTGCTGAGACTGGGCCATGGCCTGCAGAGACTGGGCCATGGCCTGCAGAGACTGGGCTATGGCCTGCTGAGACTGGGCCATGGCCTGCTGAGACTGGGCCATGGCCTGCTGAGACTGGGCTATGGCGTTGAGCGCCTCTGCCATCTGGCGCTGGCACTGGCTCATGGCCTCCTGTGAGAGGGCAGCCATTTCCTGGGCCACAGACGCCGCCTGCACGGAAGGCCCCAGGCCTCGCAAACCGTTCCCCATGTCTGACACCGTCGCACCCATTGCCTCCACCGCGGACGCCACCCGTGCGGTGTCAGCCTGGGTGGCACGCATGACCGGGACCACTCCCAGCTCCTGGACGCGGGTGGACTCCTCCACCTGCGACCGCAGCCGCCGCAAGCCACCCGTCACCCTCTTCGCTCGTCTCCGTGTCGGTGGTTGCATCGGATCTATGTGTGGGTGTGGTAACTGCAGGAACCCGGGATCCATCTGGGCGGCAGATGTTCGCTTGGCCTGGGCTGCCCTCCGACCGCCCGGTCCCTCTGCTGCTCCTACCTCCACCTGCTGTACCGGGACGGCTGTGTTGTGCGCACCAGTGAGTGTACCAGACGCCTCATCACTAAAGTGCCCAACCGTGGTGAGTGTTTCTGCGATGGTGGAGGGTGTTGGTGACAGCAGTGGCGTTGTGTCGTGCTCTTCGTCCCACTCTGAGTCCGTGGCACTTTGGGGTGGGGGTTCGTCTCCACCCATCCACTCTGAGTCACTGTCCGGTATTTCGTCTTCCCGGGTAGGGGTGTCCTGGGTAGTGCTGTCCCGGGTAGTGGTGTCCCGGGTAGGGGTGTCCTGGGTAGTGGTGTCCCGGGTAGGGGTGTCCTGGGTAGTGGTGTCCCGGGTAGGGGTGTCCTGGATAGTGGTGTCCTGGGTAGTGGTGTCCTGGCTCGGATGTGACGGGGGCCTGTGGCTGCCCCCCTCATCGCTGGGTGGTCGCTCCCGCACGTGACGGGGGTGTCGTCTCCCTGTTGCTCCAGGTCTCTCCGTCTCCCGTGGTCTCCGAGGGGCATCCTGCGGGCGTCGCATGCTGGAGGGTTCGGGTCTCTCCGTCTCCCGTGGTCTCCGAGGGGCATCCTGCGGGCGTCGCATGCTGGAGGGTCCGGGTCTCTCCGTCTCCCGTGGTCTCGAGGGGCATCCTGCGGGCGTCGCATGCTGGAGGGTGCGGGTCTCTCCGTCTCCCGTGGTCTCCGAGGGGCATCCTGCGGGCGTCGCATGCTGGAGGGTGCGGGTCTCTCCGTCTCCCGTGGTCTCCGAGGGGCATCCTGCGGGCGTCGCATGCTGGAGGGTTCGGGTCTCTCCGTCTCCTGTGGTCTCCGAGGGGCATCCTGCGGGCGGTCTGCATCTGCGGGGATGGGTGCCTGGACGTTTGGTCCTGCGATACACAATGAAGCATGCATGGTTAGACATCAGGCAGTGATCAGGTGATACGGGGGAGGGGGATATAGGGGAGGGGGGATATGGGGACGGGCTGTTGGTGGCTCACTTGCTCGTGGGGCCCCGACCTCTGCATCAGCAACCTCCCGGTCCTCAGGTCCGCCAGCCAGTTCCAGGGCCCTTTCCTCGTGTACGGTCAGTGGCCTCTCATCAGCGGGCCCTCCTCCAGTCCTCACATGCTCCCTATTGTTGTGTGCGCGCTTCTCCTGGGGGGGGGGGGGGGGGTGGTGGCAGGGGTAAAAGGCAACAGTGTTAGGCAGGTATATGAATGCACGCCATCGGTTGCGCATGCATTGCAGAGGTTAAGGTTAGGGCTGGATTCACTTGGGGATATGGGGGAGGGGGGGATATGGGGGATATGGGGGAGGGGGGATATGGGGGATATGGGGGAGGGGGGATATGGGGGAGGGGGGAATATGGGGGATATGGGGAGGGGGGATATGGGGGAGGGGGGAATATGGGGGATATGCAGGATATGGGGGAGGGGGGATATGGGGGATATGGGGCAGGGGGGGATATGGGGGAGGGGGGATATGGGGGATATGGGGGATATGGGGATATGGGGGAGGGGGGAATATGGGGGATATGGGGAGGGGGGATATGGGGGAGGGGGGAATATGGGGGATATGGGGGAGGGGGGGATATGGGGGAGGGGGGATATGGGGGAGGGGGGATATGGGGGAGGGGGGGATTTGGGGGAGGGGGGATATGGGGGATATGGGGAGGCTCACCCTGCCTGCTCTGACGAGGTCGTTCACCTTCTTGTGGCACTGGGTGCCTGTCCGTGGTGTTAGGGCCACAGCGGTGACGGCCTCTGCCACCTCCCTCCACAGACGCCGGCTGTGGCGTGGGGCAACTCTGCGGCCGTGCCCGGGATACAGGGCGTCCCTCCTCTGCTCCACCCCGTCCAGGAGCGCCTCCACATCGCGTGACTCGAACCTCGGGGCTGAGCGACGGCCAGCCATCAAGTCGGGTGTTGCGGTCGGCTGTTCCGGTCGGGTGGGGGGGAGCTGCGCGGCCTTATGAGCCGTCACGCCGTGCAGCGCGTATGACGCTGCACGGCGTGAACCACTGCGCAAGCGCGGATCCCGTTACGTCGCTGCTAGCCCATTTCGGGCCGCAGACTATCGGCCCATTTTTATGACGTGACGCAAGTGGGATTTGCGCCGATCGGCGGACTTTCCGCCGATAATGGAGAATTTCGCCCCAGGAGTCATACAATTTACACGGGACTGTTGTTTGCGGTGTTTGTGAAGTTCAAGTCTTTTGGATGCTGCTGTCCTCATATTGCACAGGGCCAGGTTCAAAGAAGCGGAGTTGGTTGCATAATATGAATGAATAAGTCATGTGCAATTTTCAGACAAAGTTGTGGTTGTAAAGTGTATCATACTGAACCTTAGTTCTAAATCGGCTTTATAAATAGATGTGCAGATTAGAAAAGCCAAGAAGTTTTTTTATATAAAAATCTTTATTAGTGTCACAAGTAGGCTTACATTAACACTGCAATTAAGTTACTGTGAAAATTCCCTAGTCATCACACTATGGTGCTTGTTCAGGTACACTGAGGGTGAATTCAGAATGTCCAATTCACCTAACAAGCATGTCTTTAGGGACTAGTGGAAGGAAACTGGAGCACCCGGAGGAAACCCACACAGACTCAGGGAGAATGTGCAGACGCTGCACAGACAGTGACCCAAGCCGGGAATCGAACCCGGGTCCCTGGCGTTGTGAAGTAATAGTGTTAACCACTGTGCTGCCAATGCTATATGAAACAATTTGACTCCACTGTGATTAATTAATCTCAATTATGGGCACCAAGGGTTGTGAGGGGGGAGGGTTAACGGTGATTGAAATAAAGGGCCTTGAAACAGGAGAATACCATGATTTCTCTCTCTGGCCCTGCCTGCAGTACACTCACTACCCTATTGATTTCCTGCATTTTTCTTTTAAAATCAGGACTCATGGAGTTTGCATCTCAGAGATCAGGAATATCTTCCTCCTTATGTTCCACCCCAGCAACGTCAACTAACTCATGGCCACTGTGTTTCACCCAGTGAACTTCTCTCTATCTCACTCGCTAATTGCCTTGGGTCCATATCTGGGCTTATAGCTGGAAGAGACAGTATTATTGATGACAGATGTCCTGAATTATTAGCATGGCTGGAGGTTATCCTGCCTCTACTTTGAACACATTTAGAAAGCAAAAAGATGTCTGGGTAGATTACTGAGGAGCAAAGCTTCACGTCAATTCCAGCACAAGAAGTGACATGAAAACTTTGTGATATTGGTTGCTGACAGGGAATGGAGGGTGTCATGATATTCAGGTAAACATCATGGTGCAAACATACATACATACTGATGGACAGATCAACGGACCAATCAATACACACACAACACCACAGCCAATCATAGGCAAAAGCATACACACTATAAAAGGGAGAACACGACACTTCCCGCTCATTCCAGCAGGAGACAGCTCAGGGCACAGAGCTCACAGCAAGCCACTCAGACATCCACCATGTGCTGAGTGCCACTCCAAGATAGTGGTAGGGATAGATCCACAGATTCAAGGGTAATGAACGAACCACAGTAACCAGTTTACCAATGTAAATATTGTTAGTAATAAAACTGAGTTGTACCATCCACAACTGTGTTGGTTCGTCTGTGTAGCAGAGCTCCCAACACAACAGAGGGTGCAGTGGAATGAGCAGGCAGAGATGCAGAAATTCAATACAAATTTGTAACTGGCACCTACCCTCCTATTTCCTCATCACCAACTTCCACAATGGCCTTCCTTCCCTACTTCTTTTAAAAAAAAAAAAATTTAAAATACCCAATTCTTTTTTTCCCAATTAAGGGGCAATTTAGTATGGCCAATCCACCTACCCTGCACATCTTTGGATTGTGGGGCCGAGACCCACGCAGACACGGGAAGGATGTGCAAACTCCACACGGACAGTGACCCGGGGCCAAGATCTAACCCGGGTCCTTGGCGCCATGAGGCAGCAGTGCTAACCACTGCGCCACCATGCCGACCCGTTGGCCAAATGATTTTGAGGCACATTATTGTGAATGGGCGAGCTGTGCCTTAGAATGGTCGCAGCCCTTGTCCATAACAAGTTTAAAAAAGGTGGAGGTAGATGTTGTGTAAGATAATCTTTCTTCAAATTTGTTCAAGGGGTGTGGGCATCACTGGCAAGGCCAGCATTCATTGCCCATCCCACTTCCCCATGAACAGCCCACCACTTGAGCCACTGAAGCCCATATGAAGGATGAAAAGGCTAAGTAGGGAAATCAGTACATGGTTTAGTTAGGTCCACCCACAATGCTGTTAGGGAGGGAGTGAAAGACTGGGAATATTGTTGCAAGTCGTTCCTTCAGTGTCACAAGGTCAAAATCTTGAGAATCGCTTCAAAACAGCAATGTGTGTATACCGACGGCACTTGGACGGCGGGGGTTGAAGACAAATTCATCACCACCTTCTCAGAGGTAACTTGGGATGGGCAACAAATGCTGGCCTAGCCAGCAACACCCACATGAACATGAACCTAGCCTGGCCTAGCCAGCAGCACCCACATGAACAGGGAAAGTGGTGCTATTTCCATGTACCTGCGGCTCTTACCTTGCTAGATGGTAGAGGTTGTGGATTTGGGTTTGGAAGGTGGTGTCAAAGAAAGTCCCGGTGAGTTGCTATAATCGAACATCATGCAATGGTTATTAATTTTGCTGATAATCGCATTTGAAAAAAGAAGAATTCTTCTGACTTTACACCTTCGGACTGATTTCCTCACACATAACCGAAGGAGTATATCATCTTCTAAAGCTGGAGAGTTATTTTGATGCCCAGGAAGGAATTGGATGTTTGACTCCAAATGAACACAAGGGGGCAGTGATGTCCATTTCCTTACGTTCAGGTTTCAAGCTGGATAAAGTCAGTGTTACATTTTCAGGTGTATGTAAGTGGGCAAGAATTCAGTTTGCATTTTTTTAGTTTTCCACCATTATACCTGGTGGACAGGGATGCTTAATGTGTTGTGATGGAAAGGCCTGAATTTTACTCTGTTATCTCAGCCAAGATTTCCCAGCAGGTGCAAAGCAGCTCCAGCGCAGAAAAAATATATTGGGCGGGATTCTGTGATCCTGAGGCTAAGTGTTGACGCCGTCGGAAATGCCGTCGCATTTCTCGACGGTAGTAACACAGCCTCAGGATCAGCAATTCTGGCCCCTACAGGGGCGGCACAGAAGAAAGGAGGCCCCCAGCCAGAGGGGCCGGCCCGCCGATCGGTGGGTCTCGATCGCGGGCTGGGCCACATTGGAGGCCCCACCCAGGGTCGGAAACCCCCCCCCCCCCCCCCCCCCATAGGCCGCCCCCGGACCCTTCAACGCCAAGGTTCTGCCGGCTGAGACACGGGTTTTTTACGACGGCCACTCGGCCCATTCCGGGCTGAAAATCGCCAGGGCGGTCGCTCCGGCGCAGCGCCAACCACGCCGGCGCCAATGGCACGAATTCTCCACTCTGTGATTTGCGCCGGTCGCTCCGGCCCGGCCCCGGGCTGAGAGAATCCCGTCCATTGCATTTATATAGCACCTTTCATGATATCAGGATGTTCCAAAGTGATTTACAGCCAAAGTTAAGGCGTAGTCAGTGTTGTACTGTAGGAAACCTGCCTGTCACTTTACACACAGCACGGTCCCACACACAGAAACGTGATATTATATAGATAAGCCTTCTTGAATGATGTTGGCCAGGACACCTGGAATATACCCTTCATCGGAAAGTGTCATGGGATTTACCACATCCATCTGATAGAGCCGGCAGGTAGAGCATCTGTTCTGAAAGACTACACATCTGACAAAGCAGCATTCCCTCAGTATTGCATTCTGTATTAGGCAAGGTTTTGTACTCAAGTCTCTGGAGTGGGACATGAACCCACAACTACCCAATTCGGGGGTGAGTGTGCTATTACTGATATCCACGCCATCCCCAATTAGCTTTTCCTTCCTCCATCCGGTTGTTCTGAACTGTAAACCATTCCCAACTTGATCTTCCTACAGCGCCTCTACCCGGGAGCAAACACCCGCATGAAGTCGACTTGCTAGATGCCAGCCCAGACTGCCCTGCAGCTGATAATGCGCGGTGGATTAAATAAGCAGCCAGTAGGATTTCCGTCTTTCCCTGGGGATGAAGTTACAGCTTCGGAAGCTGTCGGCCGATCGGATTGGCCAGCGGCTCCATCAGTCACAGCAGCGCCAGAAGCGTATTTCTGGTTACTGCTGGGACTGCAAGAAGGCCCATGGATCCCAGAGCCAGGTGAGTCCAGGGTCTTGGGAAGGGAGGGTTTAGGAAATTTAGGACAGGGGTTGTTGGGGTGGTATACTGTAGAGAGCAGGCAGATAAGACAAAAGTGGCAGAGGGTATTATCTGAGGGGGGAGGGGGTTGCCCCAATGCATGGTCCTTGAAGATAGGACCACTTTTCTTTCCCACACTCGTAAAAGCTTTTTTTTAAAATGGCTTTCCCACTCCTGCCCGACTTCCCACACTAATCATGGTATGGCATAAGCAGTGCATTATTCGGGTCAATTGACTAGTTAATAAGTTTGATTGACCCTTGATTATCTATTTAAGAATAGTAGGCGGTCTGCCAATTCTAGTGTCTGCACCCCCCTACCCCCGTGTTGTGGGGGTGAGCTCAGGAGACAGTGGGAAAGTGGTTGAACTGGAACCCACTCTATTTTCTGTGCCCCCCGCCACACCGAAACCAAACCGGTGGCGGCATGTACCAGCCCCTACTCTCAGTGATGGTGGCCATGAAATTGCCGTTGGTTACTGTAAAAACACACTTGGTTCACTAATGTCCTTTCGGGAAGGAAATCTGGCACCCTTACCTGGTCTGGCCTACTTGTAACTCCAGACCCACTGCAATATGGTTGACACTTAACTGCCCTCTGAATTTATAGTGCAAGCCACTCAGTTCAAGGACAATGGGGCAGGAGCAACAATTGCTGGCCTGGTCAGTGACACCCATGTCCCAAGAAATATTTTTTTTAAAGGAATTTCAAATCTTTGAGACGACAGTTTAAATTCCATCTGTCAATGCCCCCGGCAAAATGATACCATTAACCTTTAAATACTAAAGGGGAAATTGAAATATCCTCCAGCTTGCACAAATAGAGCAGTCAAAATGGAAGCGGTGAACTTACCATCTCAATCTGTTCTATCACAATTTCCCCCTGTGCCCTCTGAGGGCCCATCAAAATCTGGCAGGAGTCCTCATCAATCTATTTTAACTTGGAGCCTATGACGTACATAGTACATCAACGCAATTTTTAAAAATTATTTGGTGGAGGGTGCACCAATGATACTATGCTCAGTAAAACCCACTGGCACAGCAGAAGCGGTAGGGAAAAACTGGAGTTAAAATGGGTTTTGTGCAGCCAGAAGGAACAGGAATTCACTTCCGGCTCCACAAAAATAATATGTACTGCCCTGGGCTCCCCACTCCAGTGGTTGTACCCATCCCAACCAATCCGCCCCATCAGATCTACCTTCTGTGTGGTAGAGCTTGTGCCTGGGCTAGCCAATATTGTACAGCAGGGCACAAGGGCACCAAATGGTAGCATGCAGCTGAACAGCAACTTGCTGAATCCTTGAAATCAGCTTGGTTCTCCAGCCTGAGGAATCAAGCAACCAGTCACCAGATAGTTAAAATCTGCCTGTCAGCATCCCCTGCCATTTTCCAAATATTGTCGGTCCTTTACAGTTCTTTAAACAAAGTGTTTATTTTTCCTGTTACATTAGTGGATTGCAATGACATACTCAGGTATTCTATTGATTTTTATTTTAATATACTAATATTCTAGAACATTTTACTGATTTTGCACTGACTGAATAAGTTACATTCTTTTTTTATTACCTGGTATTTCTTTGATGACTGAATTTTATGGCTGCAAACCTATGGAAAAGGTAATTTTGAAGCACTTGCAATTTAACATTCCTCCTTTACTTTGTTAAGAGCTGAGAATATGCCAGCTGGAGGAAGGTATTGGAGATCAGATTTTCCTTTGGACTTACATCAACCGCCCTGTACAACTCCAGCAGATGGAGAGGAAACTAGGGCACAGAGCCACTCTCTGACTTAATACGCTTTCTGATAGTGAGAGCATATAAAACAAAAGCTGAGGTAACGTTTGCAGTCCGTACTGTCTCATACACAAACTGCTTTTAAAACATAATTAATCCAACATGAACTCGAATTAAGATTCTGAACTGTGTTTGCTGTTTTTTCATTGAGCAATTAAAAAAAAAACACAACTGGACATTGGCTGCTAAAAACTGAAGATAAGAGTTGCCATTAGTACAGTTGGCGGAATGTTTTTTGGGCATGCTGGGAATTTGAGTACACTGCCCAATCTGAATTTAGCTAACGGCTTCTGAGCAAGTTTGAGACCTTCAAGCGAAAGTTTGAATAGAAGCATCAAAAGACATAAAAGACAATGGCTAAATTGTGAACAAAAATCTTTATACTTTATTTTGGACATAAAATTTTAGCTGGCACAATTTTCTTTTTTTGGAAAGCAATTTGTGAGGCGAATCGAGTAAAGGGACACCTAGTGGCCAGACCTTATAATTACAATGGCAGCCAGAAATTACAGAGGTGCAAAAATTATAGAGTGATTATAATGTGGGGGTACTTCAATTCTCCAAATGTAGACTGGGATCAGAATAGTGAATAGGACAACAGGGGTGAGAGTTCCTGGAATGTGTTTGAGATCATTCTCTGCAGCAGTATGTATCCAGTCTAATTGGAGGGCAGGCACTGTAGGACCTGGTTCAAGAGAATTTGTTGGCTCAAAGTGGATCAAATATCAAACTGCATTTAGGGGACGGGGACCATAAGGTTTAGATTGGCCATGGAAAAGGTCAAAGAGCAATCCAGAGCAGGGATACTTAATTGGGAGAAAACCAACTTGGACGGTATGAGAATGCATCTAGGTCGAGTGAGTTTCAGAGAAAATATATTGCAGGTATATTCCCTTGAAGGGAAAAGGTAGGACAAGTGCCATAGATAACCCGAGAGATAGAGGTGAAGACGAAAAGGAAGAAGTACCACAAATGCCAGGTAGAAAATGCGATGGAGAGTCAGGCTGAATATGGAAGGCCCCGAGGGGAAGTGAAAAATATCTAATAAGAAAAGCAAGGAGGGAACATGAAACAGACTGACAGCTAATGTAAAAGGTCTTCTATAAGCATACAAATAACAAAGGGACGGTAAGAGAAATTAGGAGTAAAAAAGGGAACTTGTACATGGAGGCGGGGCATGGTAGCACAGTGGCTAGCACTGTTGCTTCACAACGCCAGGATCCCAGGTTCGATTCCAGGCTTGAGTCACTGTCTGTGCGGAGTCTGCATGTTCTCCCCATGTCTGCATGGGTTTCCTCCAGGTGCTCCTCCCACAAGTCCTGAAAGACATGGGGTGGGATTCTCCGACCCCCCGCCGGGTCGGAGAATCGCCGGGGGCTGCCGTGAATCCCGCCCCCGCCGTGTCCCGAAGTCTCCGTCATCAGAGATTCGGCGGGGGCGGGAATCGCGCCTCGCCGGTCGGCAGGCCCACCCCCGCTGACTCTCCGGCCCGCGATGGGCCGAAGTCCCGCTGCTGGAATGCCTGTCCCGCCAGCGTGGATTAAACCACCTTTTGAATGGCGGGACAAGGCGGCGCGGGCGGGCTCCGGGGTCCTGGAGGGGCACGGGGCGATCTGGCCCTGGGGGGTGCCCCCCACGGTGGCCTGGTTCGCAATCGGGGCCCACCGATCTGCAGGCGGGCCTGTGCCGTGGGGGCACTCTTTTTCCTCCGCCTTTGCCATGGTCTTCACTATGGCGGAGGCGGAAAAGACCCCCTCCCCTGCGCATGCGCGGGGATGACGTCAGCAGCCACTGACGCTCCTGCGCATGCGCGGACCCGCGTCGCCCGGCGAAGACCTTTTGGCCTCGGCTGGCGTGGCGCCAAAGGCGGTTCCCGCCAGCCGGCGGAGCGCAAACCACTCCAGCGCGGGCCTCGCCCCTCAAGGTGAGGGTTTGGCCCCTTAAGGTGCGGAGACTTCTGCACCTTTGGGGCGGCTCGACGCCAGAGTGGTTCGTGCCACTCCATCATGCCGGGACCCCCCGCCCCGCCGGGTAGGAGAGAATCCCGCCCATGCTTGCTAGCTGAATTGGACATATTCAGTGAACCCGAACAGGCGCCGGAGTGTGGAGACTAACGGATTGTCACGGTAACTTCATTACACTGTCAATGTAAGCCTACTTGTGACACTAAGAAAGATGATTATTATTAAATAGTGGAGGTATTAAACGCATACTTTGCATCTGTCTTTAGCAGGGAAGAGATGCTACCCAGGCCGAGGTGAGAAAGGAGATAACTGGTACGAGAAGAATTTATAATTGCGAGGAGGTGTTAGAAAGGCAATCTTTACTTAAAGCAGATAGGGTACCAGGGCTGAATGATATGCATCCAAGGTTCCTGAGGGGAATGAGAGTGGAAATTGCAGAAGCACTGGTGATAATCTTCGAATCTTCCTTAGACACATGGGTCGGGATTCTCTGTTGCCTGACGGTGATATCGGAATCGGCGATCGGGCAGAGAATCCATTCTGACGCCCAAATCGGGGCCGGCACCGGTTTGATGCTGGTCAGCCATCCCCCTTGGAAGTGGCGTAATCTCGTCGCACTCCGCACGCTGTTGCAACGGCGCTGGCGCGTCATTGGCAGGCCCATCCGTGATGCTCCGCCCCCAGTGGGCCGAGTTCCCGACCCTGCGGTTGACGTGTGGTCTGAGCGGTCGGGAACCCGGCATGGCGGCTGCGGACTGTGTCCAGCGCCACCTCACTCGGCCAGGATCCGTGCCGCTGGGCGGGGGGGTATCCGAGAGTGATGGGGGGTGACCTGTGGGGTCGCGGACGACGGGTCGGGTCCGTGCAAGGCCGGCGCCATGTTGTATGGCACAACCACTGCAGGTCATCACCATGAGCATTCGCGGCCAGGGACCCGGCCATTCTCCGGCTGTTTTCGGCGCTGGAGCAAGAGTTTCACCCGGTGCCGCTGCTAGCTGCTCACCTGTCCCAGAATCGGTGAGGGTTCTACGCCGATTATGGCGTCGTAAAACGCCCGCAAATTTTCATTTCGAGCCGGCACTTAGCCGCTGAAATGGAGAATCCAGCCCATGGTTTCTCCAGAGGACTGGAGTATTGCAAATGTTACCCCTAGTCCAAAAGGGGGTGCACGGATAAGGCCGGCAACTACAGAGCAGTCAGCTTGACTTCAGTGGTAGGGAAACTTCTGCAAACTATAGTTCAGGACAAAATCAATTGTCATTTAGACAAGTACAGGATATTTAAGGAAAGCCAGCTTGGATTCATTCAGGGAAAACCATCTTTAACTATCTTGCTGGAGTTTTATGATGGAAGTGCAGAGAAGTTTGATAAGGGAAACACTGTTAATATGGTGTATGTGGATTTTCAAAAGGCATTTGATACAGTGCCACACAACAGTCTTGTGAGTAAAATTCTAGCTCATGGAATAAGGTAGGCACTTGGTTAAGAAATTGGCAGAGTGACAGGAAGCAGAGAGTAGCAATTAATGGTTGCTTTCCAGGTTGGAGGAAGGTTTGTAGTGGAGTTCCACAAGGGTCAGTATTGGGACCCTTGCTCTTCCTGATATATTTTAATGACCTAGACTGTGGTGTTCAGAGCATGATTTCGAAATTTGCATATGATACAAAGATTGGGAATGTTGCCAACTGTGATGAGGATAGTCTTGAACTTCTAAAGGACATAGACATATTGGTGGATTGGGCAGACAAGTGGCAGATGGAGTTCAATGGAGAGAAGTGAAAGGTGATTCATTTTGGTAAGAAGAATATGAAGAGACAGTAAAATAAAGCAAGAAACTCGAAAAAGTGGTGCAGGAACAGAGGGAGCTCAGATAAGATATATGTAGATAAGTAATTGAATATGGCAGGGCATGCTGAGAGAGTAGTTAATAAAGCAGAAATATCTGAGGCTTTATTAATAGGGGCATTGAGTACGTAAGCAAGGAGATTATTTTGAACTTGTATGAGACACTCGTTCGGCCTCATCTGGAGCACTACACACAGCTCTGGGTGTCACACTTGAGGAAGGCTGTAAAGGCATTGGGGATTCACAAGATTCATGGTAGCATGGTGGTTAGCACAATTGCTTCACAGCTCCAGGGTCCCAGGTTTGATTCCCGGCTTGGGTCACTGTCTGTGCGGAGTCTGCACGTTCTCCCCGTGTGTACGTGGGTTTCCTCCGGGTGCCCCGGTTTCCTCTCACAGTCCAAAGATGTGCAGGTTAGGTGGATTGGCCATGCTAAATTGCCCTTAGTGTTGGGTGGGGTTACTGGGTTATGGGGATAGGGTAGAGGTGTGGGCTTGGGTAGGGTGCTCTTTCAAAGAGCCGGTGCAGACTCGATGGGCCGAATGGCCCCCTTCTGCACTGTAAATTCTATGATCTATTCCAGGAATAAAAAACTGTAGCTATGAATTGGAGGTGGATTGGAGAAGTTGGGACTGGCTTCCTTGGGAGAAAAAAAGGCTGAGAAGAGACTTGATAGAGGTATTCAAAATCCTGAGTGGAAAGGACAGGATAAATAGTGAGAACAGTGTCCCACCTAAGAGAACACCAAGATCTAGAAAGCACAGGTTCAAACTAATTGGCGAAATGAATAGAAATGACGTGAGTGAAGTATTTTGTCAGGAACGAACTTCCTGAGAGGGTAGTGGGGGTAGGTTTGATTAAGGTATTTTGAAAGGGAATTGGATTGCTGTCTGAATCGAAAGAATGTGCAAGGTTATGGTGATAAGGCAGGGGAACACGCCTCGGTAGAAAGCACTTTCAGTAAGCCAATGCAAACTCAATGGGCTGAATGGTCTCCTTCTGCACTGTAAAGATTCTGTGATTCAATGAATAAATATCCTTCTTTGCTTTAAACTCATGGAAGCTTGCTGCTGAGTTATTTAATTGAAATATGCACTCCAACTGTAAGAAAAGACATACCTCTTTCCGCACAACACATACTTTATACAGGCAGTAAGAGAACACATATGCTCTATCTATCCATGACACCAGTTGGTCATTATATGGAGGCTTCTCAAATTCACTTTCTGAAGTGCATGTGTGCCAATCTCATGGTTGGTTCTAGCTATGATCAGATTCAGTCAGGCTGCATTTCCAGGAAGGCTTCCCTCTCCTTCTTCAATGGTCATAGAGGCCTCAACATTTGCAGTGCCCGAAATGAAAAAAAAGGGGGGTTGCCTTTCATTGGTGAGGTCATTAGTCATCTTTCGGCATTACGAAAGATCGGCATCGGGAGTTAAGCTCCATTAATTGGCCTCCACAATGACCTCTTCCCACTGGCACCAAAAGTGTTGCACAGAGGGCTTTCTATCCCATGAGGCAATGTGATAATGTTCCTCATCCATCGACTACATCAGGAACTCTAAAGCGGTACCAGAAATTTTGTGAGGGTGTTCTCTCTGAAGTTCTTTCAGCCATTTACACCTTTCTGAGCTTTGTCTGCAATCACAATGTGCCCCTCCTTTCAGAAGTGCTGATTGCCTTTAAGTGCAGTGGGAGAGTGGTATTGTCACTTTAATGGTCATTCCAGCCTCTGGGGTTTGAGTCCCTCCATCGGCAAAACGTAGAATTTGAATTCAATAAATTAAAAAAATCTGGAATTAAAAGTCCAATGATGACCATTGTCAATTGTTTTGAAAACCCATTTGCTAATGCCCTTTGGGAAGGATGTATGCTGCCCTCAATTGGTCTATGACTCCAGATCTGCAGTAATGTGGTTGACTCTTAAATGTCGTCCGCAATGCCCTATCAAGGCACTCAGTTCAAGGGCAATTAGGGATGGGCAATAAATGCTGGCCCACATCCATAACTGAATTTTAAAAAGTGATGATTTCCCGTTATAAAAACTCAGGGGACGCGAGAAAGTGATTCAAAACGGAGGTTTACTTCTAACCAAAAGAAAAGGCCACAACGCAGCATAAAGCACACCGGTCCCAACTGGGACTACCGATCATGCCGGTCCCAATCCAGGCCAGCTTTTAAGGGTTGATTCCATGAGGCCAGCTGATAAACCTTTGCCCATCAGCTGGAGAGCTCCTATTTCACGCGCCCTACAGGGAGATCAATTGGGTCATCCCCGTCGGTCTCGTGAGTTATTACACCCATCTACTCCACACAGGAGAGCACCAGTAAGTAGCAATTATGGACAGTTCTGGCTGCATGCCTGACTAATGGTGATTTTGCCGCAGTTGAAATGTGTTGTCAGCAGTTCTCAGTGCCAATGTGAAAATGCCCATTGTCACTAAACAGAACCAATAATTACCACATCAGATTACTGCTTCTTGCTGTTCTGAAACTGGGATTGCAGTGTTTTCTCCTCAATGCTCATGCTGACCTCTTTGTTTCCATGACATGTAGAAGAGCAAAGTCACCAAGAAACCCGCAGGCTGACACCATCAAAATGCATGAAAGAGCCGCAAATGTTATGTGCCTAAATTTAGAATAATGGAGATCTACGTTTCATTCTTCGCTGCTATATAATAACATCACGGTTCTGTATTTACAACAAATATTTCCACTAAATTTTGGGAATGCATCCTGGAAAGGCGAAAGCTGAAATGAGCTCCTTGTTTTGTATCAAAGATACCGATGGCTGAAAAAGGACAATATTTTATGAAGAGAGCCTAATGATTTTTTTTTAGAAAGTGGATGTCAAAAGATCTGAAGAAATAATTTTGCAAGAAGGGAAATTTGTTATAAACATTTGAGGGGACCCAAGATTGTTGCAACTAAAGCAGGAATAAACAGGTGAAAGTGCAGCACTTCAGGGAATTCTGCAATAGACAAAAGATATATATTTAGTGATAAATTGTGAGGGTTACCAATGCAAGCTGTAATTAAAATACGCAGCAGGTCAGATAGTGTCTGTGGAGAGAAAAGACATGTTAATGTTCTGGGCGTGGATCATTCTGAGGTAATGAAACATAAGACTGGACACACATATTGATTCAATCAGTAAAAGAGTGAATAAAACATATATAAACATATATAAACACAGACAAACAGGAAGAATCCTAACTGGAATTAAGTAGCAAATCACCTCTGTCAAATCACACACGAAAGAAGCCAGGACCCAGGGACTTTCCACTCCCATTTGTCTCGGGCCGGTTGGGTGATGGGAGCAGAAAATCTCTTGAGAAGCCCAAATCGCTTTTCACGTTGAAGAAAATGTGTGACACGATTGCCCCCTTCACCCGCCAGTGACGTAACGCGGTTTCCAATGGTCAACATCGGGAACATTGTTTCCATACATTATCGCATCATTATCAGGCCTTTGTGCCTGAAGCGCTCCCCCCCCCCCCCCCCCCCATGGACGGCAAACTGATGTGAAACCTGACTGGTCTTCCAAGACGTGCACTTGATGAGCAGACCTCGTAGAGGAGCTCAGGTGAGTGCATCGTTCAGGGAGGAGAGGATCATGCCGAGCACTGCCCAGGCAGTGTCAGGGGATGTGCCGGGGAGGTGCATGGTGAGGGCTGGGGTTCTTGGGAAACTATTGTCCACTGGGGTGGCCTTTGAAAATGGTGCCCTGGGGCGTCATTCTCCGACCCCCCGCCGGGTCGGAGAATGGCCGTTGGCCGCCGTGAATCCCGCCCCCGCCCCCGCCGAAGTCTCCGCTCCCGGAGATTGGGCGGGGGCGGGAATCGGGCCGCGCCGGTTGGCGGGACCCCCCGCTGGATTCTCCGGCCCGGATGGGCCGAAGTCCCGCCCAGGAATTGCCTGTCCCGCCGACGTAAATCAAACCTGGTATTTACCGGCGGGACCAGGCGGCGTGGGCGGGCTCCGGGGTCCTGGGGGGGGGGCGCGGGGCGATCTGGCCCCAGGGGGTGCCCCCACGGTGGCCTGGCCCGCGATCGGGGCCCACCGATCTGCGGGCGGGCCTGTGCCGTGGGGGCACTCTTTCCCTTCCGCCTCCGCTACGGTCTCCACCATGGCAGAGGCGGAAGAGACTCTCCCCACTGCGCATGCGCGGGAAACTGACAGCGGCCGCTGACGCTCCCGCGCATGCGCTGGGAAACTGACAGCAGCCGCTGACGCTCCCACGCATGCGCCGCATTTCCGCGCCAGCTGGCGGGGAAACAAACGCCATTTCCGCCAGCTGGCGGGGCGGAAATCCCTCCGGCGTCGGCCTAGCCCCTCAATGTTGGGGCTAGGCTGCCAAAGATGCTGAGCCTTCCGCACCTTTGGGCCGGCGCGATGCCCGTCTGATTGGCGCTGGCTTTGGCGCCAGTCGGCGGACATCCCGCCGTTGGGGGAGAATTTCGCCCCAGATCTTTGAGCAACTAAATTGCTGATGGGGCGAACTCAATCTGAGCCCACCCTGCCAGCATTATGCTGTGGGATTTACCCCTTGAATTTTTTGCACCTAAGACCGGAACGATATGGCGGAGAATCCTGCCATTGCTTCCGGCAGCTTCAATGCCGCTTTTCTAGGCTGCTATCGGGCTTTGCTGTTACCCGGGAAAATTTCGTTCCTTGAGATTTATTTGGGCAGGTCAGTACTAGTATGGTGCAGGGAACGGTTACTGTGTAGAATGGGGAGTCCTGAGGTGACCTCCGTATTGGGCATCACTAAAATCAGACTGGCAAACTGCATACACTTGATTGGCATAAGGGCTTAAATAAGAGGTTAAGGAATCAGAAGGGTGTGTTTTGGGGAAGTGGTGGCGCAAAACTAATAGGATCAATCATATAGCCAGGAGAGAAATCAATTTGGGCAGAGGTTACATTGACATTGGAGTGGGGGTTGATCAGGAGGGGAGTATATTGAGACTTTGGGATGGGGTTGATAACAATGGCTTTCAATTGGGATGTGGAGATGCCGGCGTTGGACTGGGGTGAGCACAGTACGAAGTCTTACAACACCAGGTTAAAGTCCAACAGGTTTGTTTCGATGTCACTAGCTTTCGGAGCGCTGCTCCTTCCTCAGGTGAATGAAGAGGTCTGTTCCAGAAACACATATATAGACAAATTTAAAGATGCCAAACAATGCTTGGAATGCGAGCATTAGCAGGTGATTAAATCTTTACAGATCCAGAGATGGGGTAACCCCAGGTTGAAGAGGTGTGAATTGTACCAAGCCAGGACAGTTGGTAGGATTTCGCAGGCCAGATGGTGGGGGATGAATGTAATGCGATATGAATCCCAGGTCCCGGTTGAGGCCGCACTCATGTGTGCGGAACTTGGCTATAAGTTTCTGCTCGGCGATTCTGCGTTGTCGAGGGTCCTGAAGGCCGCCTTGGAGAACGCTTACCCGGAGATCGGAGGCTGAATGCCCTTGACTGCTGAAGTGTTCCCCGACTGGAAGGGAACATTCCTGCCTGGTGATTGTTGCGCGATGTCCGTTCATTCGTTGTCGCAGCGTCTGCATGGTCTCGCCAATGTACCACGCTTCGGGACATCCTTTCCTGCAGCGTATGAGGTAGACAACGTTGGCCGAGTCGCACGAGTATGTACCGCGTACCTGGTGGGTGGTGTTCTCACGTGTAATAGTGGTATCCATGTCGATGATCTGGCACGTCTCGCAGAGATTGCCATGACAGGGTTGTGTGGTGTCGTGGTCACTGTTCTGAAGACTGGGTAGTTTGCTGCAAACAATGGTTCGTTTGAGGTTGCGCGGTTGTTTGAAGGCAAGTAGTGGGGGTGTGGGGATGACCTTGGCAAGATGTTCATCGTCATCAATGACGTGTTGAAGGCTGTGAAGAAGATGACGTAGTTTCTCCGCTCCGGGGAAGTACTGGACGACGAAGGGTATTCTGTCGGTTGTGTCCCATGTTTGTCTTCTGAGGAGGTCGGTCCGGTTTTTCGCTGTGGCGCATTGGAACTGTCGATCGATGAGTCGAGTGCCATATCCCGTTCGTACGAGGGCATCTTTCAACGTCTGTAGATGTCTGTTACGCTCCTCCTCGTCTGAGCAGATCCTGTGTATACGGAGCGCTTGTCCATAGGGGATGGCTTCTTTAATGTGTTTAGGGTGGAAGCTGGAGAAGTGGAGCATCATGAGGTCACAGTAGAAAACAATACAGGGAAATCTATTGTCAACTTGTCAGACTACACCCTTCAACCAGATGAAATCGAAGTCCTCAGCAGAGGGCTCAATTTCTGCACCTAATGCTCGCATTCCAAGCATTGTTTGGCATCTTTGAATTTGTCTATATATGTGTTTCTGGAACAGACCTCTTCATTCACCTGAGGAAGGAGCAGCGCTCCGAAAGCTAGTGACATCGAAACAAACCTGTTGGACTTTAACCTGGTGTTGTAAGACTTCGTACTGGTTTCAATTGGGAGATTGAGGAGAGAAGGGGCGGGGGGAGTGTGGATGGTCGTTACGTGAGTGATGATCAATTTCCTACCATTGTTTTCAGTACCTTAACTTCTTCTCCTATTCAGGCGACATCCACTAGCAAGCTGCCATGAGAGGCGACTCCTGTCAGGCCCATGAACCTTTTATTACACAGGGGCAATCATCCAGCACATTGGTTGTTCATGTTATACCATTGTGTTCACCTGAGGAAGGAGCAGCGCTCCAAAAGCTAGTGGCATCGAAACAAACCTGTTGGACTTTAACCTGGTGTTGTAAGACTTCGTACTGTGCTCACCCCAGTCCAACGCCGGCATCTCCACATCATGTTATACTAGGTGAGGCACTAAGATAGGTGAAAGAAAGACGGGTGTTGTGCACCAGGGAGTGCAGGGTGTTATTTGCTTGTTTTCACTGAATTTTATTGTAATGAAATGAACAATATTATAATTGTTCTTGCTGTAGTTGCTCATAAGAAATCTATACATTTGGGAAGTAGAAGACCTTTCTGTTGAGGGATTTGAGGTAAGAACATTTTTAAGGTAATATATGTGCCATCTATTATGACCAGGGCCTTGGGCCAGCTGGCAGCAGAATATGGTCCAAACTCTCAAAAATCTTCCTGTGATTCAAATTGAATGAACTCTCCCAGTAATCCTTAAATGTGTGACAGTTATTTGATGAATACAAGGTGGTGCTTCACCTTGACTGGTTTTCAGAGATTTCCTCATGGCTGTATATTCTAGTATTCATTCATGTGATATGAGAGTCGGTGGTTAGGCCAGCATTTATTGCCCACCCCTAATTACCTTTGAGAAGGTGGTGAGCTGTATTTTTGAACTGTTGCAGTCCATGTGGTGCAGGCACATCCACAGTACTGTTATACAGGGAATTCCAGGATTTTGACCCAGTATCAATGAAGGAATCCTAGGATGGATGTGTGAGCTTAGGTAAGGTGCTCTCTCAGGGGCCCGTGTAGTCTCGATGGGCTGAATGGCCTCCTTCTGCATTGTAAACTCTATGATTCTAGGTGGAAAAACGATGGAATCAGAGCCAATTAGGGGAAGAAAGTCTGGAAAGTTCCTCTCCAGCATCTTTAGACAGTGAAAAATAGTCCTGGAGACCATTCTGGCTCTAATTAATGTGATAATACCTATTATTGCAATATTCTTTAAGGGATTGCAGCACCACGTCGCTAGAAAGTGTCATGCTATCCAGTTTTAGTTTCACTTTTGCTTTCAGCAGAGCACACACACACCTTTTAGACATAGAATCCCTCTAGTGCAGAAGCAGGCCATTTGGCCCATCGAGCCTGCACAGACCCTCTGAAAGAGTATCCTACCTAGGCTCACCCCCCCGCAGTATTCCCATCTAACAACTTTGGACTCTAAGGGACAATTTGAGCACGGCCAAGCCACCTAACCTGCATATCTTTGGATAGTGTTAGGAGACTGGTGCACCCGGAGGAAACCCACACAGTCAAGTGGAGAACATGCAAACTGCATAGTCACCCAAGGCCAGAATTGAACCCCAGGTCCCCGGTGCTGTGAGGCAGCAGTGCCAACCAATGTGCCACCGTGACCCTATATCTAATGGCCTAGCTGAAAGAATGTTTCGTAAATTCATTCATAGGTTGTGGGCAGCATTGTAGCACAGTGGGTAGCACTGTTGCTTCACAGCTCCAGGGTCCCAGGTTCGATTCCCAGCTTGGGTCATTGTCTGTGCGGAGTCTGCACGTTCTCCGCCTGTCTGCGTGGGTTTCCTCCGGGTGCTCCGGTTTCCTCCCGCAATTCCCGAAAGATGTGCTTGTTAGGTAATTTGGACATTCTGAATTCTCCCTGTGCACCCGAACATGCGTCGGAATGTGGCAGCTAGGGGATTTTCACAGTAACTTCATTGCAGTATTGTTAACCTACTTGTGACAATAAAGATATTTATTATGATACAAATGCATGACAATCTTACAGATCACTGTAAGCAATTGAAGAAAACACTAAATAATGTTACCATTACAATATCTGGGCATAGCAGCAGACTACCTTTACACTATGGAGACACATAGATGCATGTATTCTACACACTCATATAATGGTAACTAAACATGAATCTGTATTGTAAATAGTTATACTTCTTTGGAAGGGAAAATATCTTTAAAAGAAAAGGTAATATTGGAATATGCTTTTAAGGGATTGCAGCATGACATCACTGGAAAGTGTATCATGCGAACCAGGTTTAGTTGCACTTTTGTTTTCAGCAGAGTACACACAGCTCAGCAGCTCTGATGTCTTCAAAGATCATACTTCCGTATAAATGTTCCCATGTGCCCGTGATTTCTGCTTTGGCCACAAAAAGACTCATGTGAAGGAGTTCAGCAAATTAGGCTTACTGCACTAGTTAGAATACTCTTTCACAAGCCTACAAAGCTCAGGGAAAGGAATCACCTCTTAACAGCAAACCTGGTTCTGACCTCTAAAGTTTAGAGTCCAAGATTTTTGAGTTCATCTTAACAACTAAGGTCTGTTAAACTGTCTGCCTATTATGCAATTAAAGGGTTATTTTCCCACACAGAGGGTTGCAGCGCATGATGGAAACTCGTGGTTTAGAAAAGAATAATCAGGTTGTGTGACAAGTAGTTTATTTTTCAAAAAAATGCTTTCCTATTACATTTTATACATATATATATTCTTTTTGAACAAGGTGTGAAATAAAACAAATTATTGCCATTCTAGTTGGAAGCACTATCTGTGGTTGAGTAATGTTTGGTTTGAGTGAAGATCTCGGGGCTCATTCCTACAACACTTATTAATACTACAAACAATTGACAGAGTCACATATATGTTATATAAAACTGGTTAATTAATGTTGGATGTTTGTGTAACTCATTCAGTTGATACTCATATAATTCACAACAGCAATGTGCAAAACTGTTTTAATGGATTGCAATTTTAATTTGTTCTTCAGCATTGCCTGAAAGTAACTTTGAAGCTAACATGGCTGTTTTTAAAATATACTTCACATATGTGCAAGCTCACTTTAACATTTCGAATATCTTAAGGGAAAAATATAATTGTTCTTCTGATCCCTCGTTTTCAGATTTCATTCCTTCTTTTTCAATAAAAAAAGTTGCTACCCTCTTTTCAAATCGTCATTATTTATCTTAGGCATCATCTGGCTCCAGTACACCGTGATAATTGGCTGGTTTGCAGAGTTGGTGAGTCATCATGTGCACTGTAGCTAGGTACACAATCTCCCATGTCTAGCAGAATTTACACTTCCACAGAATCAACTTCATCAAGACAGTAAGATGTTTTTCTACTGTGAATATGCTCCAGCTTTGTATACTCCAAACAATAGTATTTGCCTGAAATCAATTAGTTCCTTTTAAATATCTCTTACTTCCTGTGGTAAATTATATCAGTGCCAGAAGACAATGCTATCGAGCTTTGAATGTATTTGCTTATTACAATATATCATACTTTTGTGTAAGTTGCTTATTATGATTATTATAAAAAGATTAGAAGTACACATAGTTTCTTTAGTGATAAGAGCTTTTTGATGAATTGGGATTTGTTTTTTTTAGCTTGAGTGAAATAATGCAGAAAACCACAGTAACAATTAACAGGTCATTACTAGTGGCATAATAATACCTTTGTAAGGACATCCTTTACAAAATACAGTAAAAACATTCAGCAAAACAAAGTTACAACAATCGCTGCAGGCATTTTGTTCCCATTTTACTTGCAAGCAAAAATGATTCTGATGTGAAAGATCAAGTCCAAACAACATCATGTTTTTCACACATGTACATATATAAAACAAAATATTCTTAATTCCTTTTGAAATTAAAATACAAAGCTGCTTCAACGAACTTGTATAAAGAAATAATGCACAGTCAACTTAGTTTTTGATAACAGTAAAATAATACAATATGGGCAAACCTGAGTAATTGTCTGCTTGACTGTCGAGGAGCTGCAAATGTAGATGACAATCCCAGCAGCATTTGATTATATATTACTGTATGTGGAATGATTTATCAACATTATCCCCAGAACTTTGTGAGATATATTTCCAAACAATGTTTCCAATGATAAATAATGATTTAAATAGTCCACTTCTCACAGAAAACAATTATAGATTTTCATAGTCATATACAACTGATTGGCTGAGTTGTTCAGAACAAAGGTTAAATACTTGCTTGACACAACTTCATTAGATTATTATGTATTGGTAAACTGAAAACTCTATATACTTAAAGTTTAATGACCATTAGCCAACTGTTGATGGGATCACAGATACAAAATAAATCATGGCTGGGCAATTCTATGTTATGTAGCACAAAGAAAAATTCTTCTCATTTGTCAACGCCAATGGTGAAACACACCTGAGTGAAATATGTAGTGAAAAACTGGATTTTATTTTATCTGCTTTGTGGGCTTGAAATGGGTCCAGAATCCACCAATTTTATTGCCAGTCACATAAGAGGTTGGAGATGGTTGCCAAAATGGTGAGGGGCTTGTTCGTTGTTTGGGGCATCTGCCTAAAACAAATATCAGATTTGCTGCTTGTGCAAATAAAGGGCCTAAGACAAGTGTCAGACCTCTTTTCTAAATTGGGGTCGTCCTGCCTGGAGGTGGTGAACTGTAGACAGTTCTTATGTGCTGTGAAGTAGCCAAACCAGTGGTCAAAGAGACTGTGGAGGCACTGCCCTGAAGGTAAGTGCTTACCTCAATGCGGAGCTGGAGAATGACAAGTGAGTTCTTCGGGTCCTGTTGGGCATCTGTTTCAGTGCAATGGTCCTTGCTGCCACTATGTTCACACATGAACTTGGATATGAACCAATTTCTAGGGATTGATGTATTACGATGAACCATGCCAGTCAAAGGACTGTGACTATTTACAGCATGCAACTCTTAAACTCTTATCTGAGCCTTCAGTGAAGATTCATTCATACAACATTGGTTATGCTTATTATTATAACATGATAAGCAGAAGTTTGTATGATTTAAGTGATCAATCAGCTTATTGACTATGAAAATTTGTAATTAATGAACCCCTAGATTATATATTGGATCCATTACATCAAATTTTTAAACCGTTGACTCAAATCATTTTCATGTTGAACTTTCTTGCACCTCCTTGCCCACCACTGACTGTTGGACCATCTACCTTCCGGAATGAGTATTCAACTGAGAAATTGTTTTTGTGATGCCCTCTTCCTCTGCTCCACACAAAAAGAAGCAGAAAACAGAACAACACCACTCCTAAGAAGGTGATACATCCCATTGCTGTGGACACCAGGATGGTTTTCATATCAAGTGTAAACTTCAGGAACACTTGCGTGTCGTTGAACACAGTGTCGTTGAATTCTGTTAAATATGCTGTCCTGTTTGCGAATAAGGCTCCATCTGAAGGATGTCCCTTTACGGTCAGTACTGCAAAAGACGTGTCATTCCCTCCAGCGTTGCTAGCTATGCAGATGTGGGTGCCACTGTCATGGACTTGAACGAATCGGATCTCCAGAGTGCCTCCAGGCAGTATAGTTATTCTGCCATTACTTTTATTTGTAATCATCCTCCTTTGAGGAGAGACCCACATTATAACTGGAGCTGGCTCACCATCGGCTCGGCAAGTAAAATAGACTGTCTGTCCTTCACCGGCGGTGATGCGCTGCGGTTTCCTGTCCCGTATTTTGGGTTTCTGGCATGTGAAGTAGTTATGGAGGGCCGAGTCCTCAAAGTCTTTTAACTCGCTGCCCTGAATGTCGGCGGGAGCGGCACAGACTGGCTGGTTGTCATCAAAACTAAGCGTCTTTCTCCTCTGCAAGAGCCACAGCAGGCGGCAATCACAGGACAGGGGGTTGTTATCCAGGCGCAGGACTGCCAAGTTGCTGACGGACTGCAAAGTGTTTTCCTCCAGCGTCGCCAAGAAATTGTTGGATATATTTAACACCTTTAACTGCCTCAGCCCAAGGAAAGCATGCGGCTCGATGGTCGCCAGCATGGTGCTGACCATGTACAACTCATGAAGCCGGATCAAGTCCCGAAAGGAGCCAGACTCGATGGTGGTTATGGGATTGTAAGACAGGTTCAGCAGTCTGAGATAGACCAAATTCCTGAAGGCCCCGGACGGCACAGCGGAAAGGTTTGTGCTGGTGATGGAGAGATACGTGAGGTTCAGGCCGTACAATGTCATCGGCGCCACTGTCTCGAGGAGCGGCCAGTCGTCGATCTCCAGTTCCCTCAGGTTGTACAGCCTGCGGAAGTTCTGCTCCTCCAGGGAGCCGATGCTGAGGTGGCGCAGCCGGAGCGTGACCAGGTTCTGCAGGTAGGAGAGGGAGCCGGCAGAAATGGAGGTCAGGTTGCATTTCTCAATGGTCAGCCGCTCGAGGCCCAGCAGCCCGCTGAAGGCCCGCTGCGAGATGAAGACCAGGTCATTGTCCCCCACTTCCAAATGCTTCAGGCTCCTCAAGTCCTGGAACATGTAGTCGAGCAGGATGACGATTTTGTTCTCACTGAGGTCCAGGCGCGTGAGGTTGGCCAGCCGGGCGAACACGCCGGCCGGGACCAGCTTCAGCTGGTTACCGCGCAGCTGCAGGGCGCGCAGGCTGAACAGGTTGCTGAAGGCCCCGGGCTCCACGTTGGTTAGGATGTTCTCGCTCAGGTCGACCTCTTCCAGGAGGGGGAAGGCCGCCAGATCCCCCGAGCTGATGCACCTCAGCCTGTTCTTGCTCAGGTCGAGTATTTTCGTTTCTATGGGGATGCCTTCCGGAATGGCGGTCAGCCGCTTCCTGTGGCACGCCACTGACCTGATCTGAGCGGCGCATTCGCATCGGGCTGGGCAGCTGACTGTTGATCTTGCGATTAAAGCCATCAGGGTCAGGCCCAGAAACTGTTGCCAGCACGATGACATTGTGCAGAACATGGTGTTACAGATGCAGTCTATCATTCTCCCATGCACCTGTATTGGAAAACACACAAGACGTTAGAAAAGATCCATGCTGGGTGACAATGGGTGAATTGCTGAAGTGAATTTAATACATGGACGTTACAACTTATCCATTTCAGTTACGTCCTTCTTTAAAATGCAAGTTTTATCATCTGTCTGTTCACTACATTATGGCTGGGTATTGCCCTCCCAGCAGTAGGGCAGAACTTTGGCCCAGCACAGTTGAGGGTTGGTAAGAATTGTGTGGTGGGATGCAGGCCATCACCTAGTTTTGAAATGCCAGCAGTTCTGCGGCACCATGAAAACTTGACCGAGTGGTTGAAAGCACTGGAGGGGCCTGAAAACAGGGTGGTCAGCATCCCGGCGAGTTTAAGACTACACAAGAAAGTTAGTAGGAAGCAACATTGGGCAAGAGATAAACCTGGTAGTTTTATGAGACCCACCTTTCGGCCCTTTCAACGGGAGGGCCTGAATTTTTGATCCCGGGTCGGGAGCGCAGTCAGGATATTTCCTGGCTCCACCATCTCGACTTGTGTGAAAGGAGCCTGGAAAGTGAGATTTTCATTCTGGGATGACAGGTTCCTTCGAGTCGGGCTGGGCAACTCCGGGACGAGTGCGGAGGATGCCAGATGCGATGGGCTGAGCAGAAGGCCCGCCTCAGTGCACCAGTGCTGTATAAACATTTTTAAAAAAAACATAAAAACAGCGCACCAGCCCTCATCCATTACAGCCCCACACACTACCCATGCTGTCTTCATGCCAACTTATGCCCCAACCACACCCATGGTCTCTCTTATCCTCCATGCCAACATATGTCTCCCAATCATTCAATGACCCTTTGCAGCCCCTATCTCAACTTAGTGGCAACCTCTGCAAACCAATGGTCCTCATACACCTCCCTTTGCCCTTAAACCTACCGTGCAAACTCACCTGGACCTCAGGACCCAAGATGATTAAATAAAATAAAGTTCCAAGTGTCTATTGCAGATATTTTTTTAAAGCACTTTTTTTTCATAAGAACACATGTACTACAATTATATGCTTTCAACTACATTCTCCCTCATGACAACAGACATTTCTTTCACTTGTATAATTTCTTATGAAAACAAGCATTGGAAATCATAGTCCAACTTTGAAGAGTCTTTAACCACTTGGAGCTGTCAATCAAACTGTGAAATGGCAAGCACCCTACTGTGATGCTCGATTATTGTGGAATCAGTCATGCAACAGTAACTCAGAAGGGGGAATCCTCAGGCTTTTGTGATCAGATAGAGTAAAAGAGCAAGTAATCATTTTTTAACATTCCAGATTAAAGGGCAGCCATTTTAAGAGCCTTGACAGCTCCCTTTTCATTTTATTTTGACACTTTGACAATTGTTTTTGACAGTTCCAATGACCTTCACAGTTCCAAAGAGCTTATCCACTTTTTACGTACATTCATGCCTACTTTGCAGAACCCCAAAGGGAACCTGACTTTCCAAATGTGTTTCAGGACTATAACAAAAGGGGGTACTTTAACAGCTCCAAAAATGTATCCTGGCTATACAAGTGAATCAATGAAGTTGAAACATACTCCTACAGGTCAAATCTGCACACATTAAGTTTCACACACTTCTCACAGCAAGATCACGTATAAGAGGAACAGCTGCTTATTTCTACAGGCAGCTGCCTCTGCAAAATGCATAGGCATGAATCCTGAACCATTTCTATTCCAACCTTACTCAGCAATGACCTGTTTACTGATGTTCAGTTTGGGTTCCGCCAGGGTCACTCAGCTTCTGACCTCATTACAGCTTTAGCTCAAACATGGACAAAATAGTTGAATTCCAGCAGTGAGCTGAGAGTGACTACTCTTGACATCAAGGCAGCATTTGACAGACTGTGACACCAAGGAGCCCCAGCAAAACGAATCAACGGGAATCGGAGAAAACGCTCCATTGGTTGGAGTCATACTTGGCAAAAAGGAAGATGGTTGTGGTGGTTGGAGGCCAATTACAAGACCTCACTGCAGGAGTTCTCTAGGATGGAGACTAGGTTCAACCATCTTCAGCTCCTTCATCAATTACCTTCCTTTCATCATAAAGTCAGAAGTGGGGATGTCCACTGATGATTGATTGCACAATGGTCAACACGATTCGCGACTCCCCAGATACTGAAGTAGTCCATGTCCAGATACAGCAAGATCTGGACAATATCCAGGCTTGCCACGATAAGTGGCAAGCAACATTCGCGCCACAAGTGCCAGGCAATGTCCATCACCAACAAGAGAGGACCTAACCATTGCCCCTTGACATTGCTGAATCCCCACTATCAACAGCCTGGGGGTAACGATTGACCAGAAACTGAACTGGACTAACCATATAACTACTGTGGCTACAAGAGCAGGTCAGAGGCTAGGAATGCTATGGTGAGTAACTCACCTCTTGACTCCCCAATGCCTGTTCACCATCTACAAAGCATAAGTCAGGAGTGTGATGGAATACTCTCCATTTTCCTGGATGAGTGCAGTTCCAAAAATACTGATGAAGCTCAACATCATCCAGGGCAATGCAGCCCACTTGATTGGAACGCCTTCCACAAACATTCACTCCCTCCACAACCGACGAAGAGTGGCAGCTGACTATACCATCTAAAAGATGTACTGCAGCAACTCACCAAGGCTCCTGGGACAGCATCTTGCAAACCCACGACCGCTACCATCCAGAAAGACAAAGGTAGCTGATACCTGGGGACAGCACCACCTGGAGGTATCCCTCCAAGTCACTTGCCATCCTGACTTGGAAATAATTTGTCGTGCCTTCACTGTCGCTGGGGAAAAATCCTGCAATTTCCTCCCTAACAGCACTGTGAGTGTACCTACACCACATAAACTGTAATGGTTCAAGGAGGCAGTTCACCACCATCTTCTCAAGGGCAATTGGGGATGTGCAATAATTGCTAACCTGGTCAGTAACACCCACGTCCTGTAAATACATATTTTAAAAAACAGATAGCGGGCCCTAATTTACACATGGGAATTGGGGCCTGATGACATCATTGAGTCCTGATGGTCACTTTAACTTTAACCAGAGGAGGGTTTTCCCCACCGGCTCCACTGCCTCCACAACCCTCCTCCCACCACCTTCCCATGCCCCACCCCCACTCTCAGCTGGAGATCTGAAGATTCTGTGAAAATTACAGCGAAGCAGAAGTGGTCCTCTGGATCACATTCTATATTTCTCATTGTGCGGCCTGGAGGAGCATGACTATTTGAAAGTAGGATTAATAGGGTGGAGGACATGTGTACAATTACAATGGATACTCCTATAGCAAGTGCCCTTCGGATTGATGAATTTCACAAAATCAATATTATGGCATTGAAGCTGGAATGCACACCTTGGAAGTGAAAAGTTTTCATAATGGTGAAAAATGGGATGCATTTTACACACTGAATCCTAATATTTATGCTCCCCTGGGGAGAGTATTGCAGATTTCAATCTGAAATATTGAAAGGAAATCTGCCTGTTTCCACATTACTTCACTGAGTATCTGTGTAATGGGGAAGGTTGCCATCTTTCAGCCATTAATTCTGGAACTGTAAAGTTGGTTTCTGTGACACTTCGCTGCAGAAGGCTATCAAATGTTTCTTCTGCAACCATAGCAGTTCTAGTATCTATCATGCAGTGTAGCCTGTGGTTTAGAAAACTGATGGTTCTGGAGGATTTAATGTCCCATAGAATTTCTAAAGTGCAGAAGGAAGCCATTTGGCCCATCAAGTCTGCACCGACCTTCCGAAAGAGCATTCTACTTCCCCGCCCTATACCCCATAACCCTATCTAACCTGCATAACTTTAAGGGGCAATTTAGCATTGCCAATCCGCCCTGTGAGGGGGCCAGATCTATTTCCGGGTCCAAGTTAGCCAACCTGAGCTGAGGAGTACCTGGGCCATGGCACTTGCTAATTGGTTGTTCTGCCCTCGGATAGGAAGCATGAAAAGTTGTCATGGTTTTTTTTTTATTCAGAGTACACAATTATTTTTTCTCCAATTAGGGAGCAATTTAGTGTGGCCAATCCACCTAGCGTTCACATCTTTGGGTTCTGGGGGTGAGATCCACGCAGTCACAGGGAGAATGTGTAAACTCCACACGGACAGTGACCCAGGGCCGGGATCGAACCCGGGTCCTCAGTGCTGTGAGGCAGGTTTTGGTTTTAATTGCTATCCCCACTAGCAGCTGATGACAAAAGGATTGATCTTGGCAGTGAGGTACCCATTTTTACACATTGCAAGCATTTCACAGAATTCAAAAATGTTCTATAAATTTAGGAACATCCTGCAAGATTTACTGCAGTCTTTTAAATTGAGTGTCACAAAAACATTAATTCGTTGTTGAATTTCCTGTCCCCTCAACTGCATAAACAATGGAAGATGCTCTCCTCGAGGCTTAGACCTGAAGTATAGCCATTTAAGAGCCATCAGTGTACTTCTGGCAGCAATGAAGCTACAGCTTTGTCTAAATAATTCACGCAAGATGGAGCAATAGTTTCACATTGGAGGCTGGAAAGAAATGAAGTATGAAAATATTATAAGCATGGAATTATTCAATGAGTCATGATGCACTCATATTGCAACAGAGGATTGTGCTTGAGCTCTACCATAGCATCATCATGTTGCATGTCAAACGTTTACCATCAGTCTCAGTCAACACAATGGGGCTGGAGTTTCCACTAGTTTGCATTGATTTTTTTTCAGCTTGCAATTGGCTAAATCAATGCAATAGATTGTGGAATTTTAAGTTTGTTTTAAATTCATTTATGGAATATGGACATTACTGGTTAGGGCAGAATTTATTGCCCATCCTTAGTTGCCCTTCAGAAGGTAGTGGTGAGCTGCCTTCTTGAACCGCTGGCAGCAATTTGAAGATATGAGTTGTGACTCTCAAAATGTTTGTGAAGGTACTGTCACCCTTCAGGGACTGAAGATGGAATCTTCCAATCCACAGAACCCACCGTAGGGAGGGAATTCCAGGATTTTGACCCTGCGGCAGTGAAGGAATGGTGATTTATTTCCAAGCCAGGATGGTGAATGACTTGGAGGTGAACTTTTAGGTGGTGGCGTTCCCAGGTATCTGCTGTCCTTGTCCTTCTAGATGGTAGGTGTCGTGGGTTTGGAAAGTGCTGCCTAAGAAACTTTGGTAAGTTGCTGCAGTGCATCTTGTAGAGGGTACACATGGCTGCTACTGTGTGTCGGTGGTGGAGAGATTGAATGTTTGTGGAAAGGATAGCAATAAAACGCATTGCTTTGTCCTGGATGGTGTCAAGTTTCTTGAGTTGTTGGAGCTACAAATTATATTCAGCATAAATCAAGTTTCCCTCATCTTTTGGGCTAGTATAAAAAACATTGCTTTGGAAGTTGGCCTTGCCCAAACTGGCTATAACTCCAGGACAAGCTTCTGAAAAATTCATCTATTTTGAAAAGCTTCTTAGCTTTTTTTAAGACACACAGGGCGCGATCTACCAGCCGCGGTGCCCCCGAAAGGCGGCGCGGCGATCTTCCGGCTGTTCACGCCAGTGGGTTCTTCCAGTCTTGCCGACGGTGCACCCCCGCCTTGGGTTTCTCAATGGCGTGGGGTAGATTCACTCGGACATTCTGTTGACAGCAACGTGAGCAGTGGATCCTGCTGCCAGCCAATGGCGGGCCACCTCCCGCTGCCAGTAAATACGTCGCAGGGAGGCCAGAGAATGTCGTCCGTCATGTCCGATGATGTGTGGTGATTTGAGGTGATTGTCCCTTTGAGTGCAACACTGTAGAAGAGGCTGACCTGTCTTGAGGGACCACTTGGGACCAAGAGTGGGTAATTACCCCAGGGGGTGGAGTCCCCTCTTCGGCAGAAGACATCTAAAAGAGATGTAAGGACTGGGGCAGCTGGCGGGCTGCTCTAGGGCAGCTGCTGATTTTTTTTTACAGTTTTTCTTCTCAATATAAACCTTTTGTGTCTCTAATGAAGTCTGTGAACGTGCGTCATTAAAATGTGCAAATAGGTTTCAGCAGAAATTTTAGAAATTAAAACAATTCTCAAAACTAATGCAACATTAAACGCAATTTGATCCAAGATTGCCGATTCAGCCTAATGTGCCATTTGTGCAGCACCTGGAAATAATGATGAGCATTTGCCGCTGGTTTTCTAAAAATGTCCGTGTCACAAGACTTGTTTATAAGGGTCATTTCTGGGTTGCTAATCTATGTGTCCAATTTATATTTGGACGGTTAGTGAAATCTACTGATGAGGAAAATAGAGCAGTATCACAAAATCAGCAAATGCAAAATTACTGTTCATGTTGCAAGCAAACAACCTGCAACCAATTCCATCTCTGCTGCTTTATTAATGGAGGTATTATCAAATTTGAAATGGCAAGTTTATCCCTATGTCTAAATAGCAGAAAGATTGTTTTAAAAATTTGCTTGTGAGTATTCATATCCAGGCTTCTGTACCTCTCACCATTGAAAGGAAATCCAAATCGCCTGAATGGTCATTGTGCTTCAATAAAGAATTTTCACTTTTAAAGGGAAATGGATGTCAATTATTTTAACATACTGTAAATTTGCTGGTACAAACCTTTAGAAAATTGCACCTTGATACTGCTAACTAAGGTTGTAAAGGCTGGTGACCGGGGTAAGGCACAGAGGAGCAATGGTGCAGAAACAAATTCCAAAATATTTGGTCTCAAATCAGATTAAACATTTGTATCAAAAATCTCAAAGAAACTTACGATTATATTCTTAAAAACAGTGAAATGTATTCAGGTGCTAGGCTTCCAATCAATGCAGAATTGGGGACAAAATGCCACTGAGTGCAGGACAGAATAAAGCACACTTGGCATTTCATGATGGCTTTCCGAAAGACCTTTCCAAACAGTCTTGTTCCCTTTTTTTCTCCTCTTGTACCTTTTTCAATTTGCATGTTTCAATTCAGGGTAGTCTACTTCAGCGAAGATGCCAAAGTCTCCGAGATGAAGCAGAGGAAATTTACTAATTTTTTTTACATTTGTTCATGGGATGTGAGCGTTGCTGGAAAAGCCTGCATTTATTACCCATCCCCAATTGCCCTTGAGAAGGTACTAGGAATGAATGATTTCAGTCACATGAAGAATTTAGAGCAACTTCTCCTTAGAGCAGAGTCGGCAACGGAGGTGATCAAAATTCTGATGAATTTCCAAGCATTAATTAGTTATTTAATGGATCAGTTGGTGTACTGTCACTTCTGGAAAGAGCCAACAGTGCAGTTCAATATCATACTGGCTGTGAATTTCATGGAGGGCTCTCCCCTGTCTTTCCCCATGCTTGATGCAGAGTGGTGGCCTCAAGTAATATAACCACTTGTCCCTCTAATAGCGAAAGCTGTCTATAATTCCTCGTGGGCAATGGCTAATGACCTTACTGTTGACTCTGAATAATAAGGTTCTGGGATTAAGTTCCACTCTAAAACTAGATCACAAATATCAAAGCTGACACTTCAATTCAGTACTGCTGAACTGTCAAAGGCATCATCTTTCTGATGAGATGTTAAGCCAAGGCATCATGCCTCTCAGTTTGGTGTAAAAGATCCTTTGGAACTATTTTTCAGAAGTGTAAAGGAATTACCTCGTATCCCGGTCAGTCAGTGCTATCAAGCGGCACTTACTTAGCAATAACCTGCTCACTGATGCTCAGTTTGGGTTCCTCCAGGGTCACTCAGCTCCTGGCCTCATTACAGCCTTTGTTCAAACATGGACAAAGGAGCTGAACTCCAGATGTAAGGTGAGAGAGATTGCCCTTGAGAAAAAGGCAGCATTTGATCGAGTATGTCATCAAGGATCCTGAGCAAAACTGGAGCCAATAGGATTCAGGGGAAAACTATCCATAGGTTGGAATCAGAACTGGCACAAAGGAAAATGGTTGAAGTTGTTGGACGTCAGTAATCACAGTCCCGGGACATCACTGCAGGAGTTCCTCAGGGAAGTATCCTAGGCCCAACCATAATCAGCTGCTTTATCAATGACATTCCTTCCAACATAAGATCAGATGTGGGGATGTTTGCTGATGATTCTGCAAAGTTCAGCACCATTTGTGATTCCTCAGATACTGAAGCAGTCCACGTGCAAATGCAGCTTGAACATGGGCTGACAGGTGGCAAGTAACATTTGCGCCACACAAGTGCCAGGCATGGCCATCTCTAATAAGAGAGAATAAAACCATTGCCCCGTGATATTCAATGGCATTGCAGTCACTGAATTCACGACTATCAATATCCTGGGCATTACCATTGACCAGAAACTGAACTAGATGAGCCTTATAAATACTGTGGTTATAAAAAGCTAGGAATCCTGCGGTAAGTAACTCACCTCCTGACTCCCCAAATTCTGTCCACCACCTACAAGGCATAAGTCAGGAGTGTGATGAAATACTCCCCACTTGTCTAGATGAGTGCAGCTCCAACAACACTGAAGATGCTCAACCATCCAGGACAAAGCAGCACCCTTGATTCTACCCTTTCCACAAACATTTACTTCCTCCACCACTGACGCACAGTAGCAGCAGTGTATACCATCTCCAAGATGCACTGCAGGAACTCACCAAGGCTCCTTATGCAGCACCTTCCAAACCCATGACCATGAACCTATGACAGCAGATGTATGGGAACACCACCACCTAGAGGTTCCTCTCCAAGTCACTCACCATCCTGACTTGGAAATATTTCTCTATTCCTTTACTGTCGCTGGGTCAAAATCCTGGAACTCCCTCCCTAACAGCATTGTGGATGTACCTACACCACATGTACTGTAGCAGTTGAATAAGGCAGCCCACCACCTTCTCGAGGGCAATTCAGGATAGGCAATAAATGCTGGCCCAGGCAGCAAATCCCACATCCCGTAAAAATTAATTTAAGAAGATTTACCCTTCAATCAATATCATAATAACATATTATCTTGTCATTATTCTATTTCTATTTGTGGGAGTTTGCAACGTTAAAATTGGCTGCCTTGTTTCCTACTTTACAATTATGACTAAACTTCAAAAGAATGTTACAAATGCAAGGTTTTATAAGGTTATATTTTGGGACCGTGTCTTTAATTTAGGGCAAAATGAAGGACTGAAGAGGGTCATGTGACCTGTTCTGAATTCTGTCCGATATCAACCCTGGGTGGTTCAGTTGTTAAAGATTGAAAGGTTGTTTTACTGGGAAGAAAGTGTAAGCTATTCACACCTGGAAACATTGACAAGGGCAGATGTGCTGGTGTTAAATAGACTGCTGGTTTCCCAAATCCCAGGGAGCTATTAGGAATGCCAGAGTTTGCAAACAGTTACACTTTACACTATATATTTAATTTCAAGATTGAATGAAGTTGGGTGTCTAAAGGATAGCTAATCAGCATTTCTACCTGGATACAGGGCCCATGTGATTTCGCTGGCCGTGGTAATTGGTTTTAAGTGGGGAAGAAGGTAGGAAGCCAATGTTACAGTTTTCCTCAAAATATCACGGAATTTCACAGACAGATTCAGTCTGCCTGAATCCGATAGAGAAAAGGAAAAAATTAAAGAGTTAAAGGCAACAAGTCTCTCTGGTTCACTGTGCAAGAATGCAGGTGGGAGTTCATGCTTTCATTGAAGAGACGGTAGGGTAAATTTTCTAATCCCGTCCACCATCGCGGGAAAGCCTGACGGACCATATAACGTCCATTGGCCTGTGTAGGGATTTTTGGCCTCGGGGAGGGCGCAACAGGAAAAATCCACCCTGTGTTTGTGAGGATTTAAATGAGACTGCAAGATTTGCCTAGCTTTCGCTAGAGGGAGGCAACTCCAGGTTAATCCTCACAATAAAAACCAGTCCAAGGTGATAGTGTGTTTTCTGCTCTCCTTTTTGCAACTTGGAGAGAAATATGGCTGTATTATGTCACCTACGCTATACACTACTAAACATAGTGCCAAAAGTGCTAAATATGTCATTATTTACCGTCTTACAGAAAAAGAAATGTCTTTCGGACAGAAAGTTGATTTAAAGTTTAAACTTTCCTTTCTGGTTTGGAAGACTGTAATTTGCCCTCAATCCCATCCGACGTTGATTCAGTTTAACCATGACAGTTGAATGTTCTTTCCCTAAGGAGTTTTGCAAGGCTGCACAAATGATGAAGCTCGGCAATTTACCGTGGACATTAGACGGTCACAAGAAAAAATGGATAATCTATTTTTAGTTCAACAACTGTCAGAATGATGTAAATTCACTGCAGGGGAACACCTGGGGAAACATGAATATTATTTTCTCCATCAGTATTAACTTGAAATGAAGTCAACAGAACAGCGAGAAAATGTGAAAAGGCTGTATGCAGAAGCTCAATAACTCTCCCTAAAGCAAGAACTAAAACCTGTGCGTGCTGTTCTGAAATTTAATATGACAGCTGTGTCTAATTCTGGATTTATTTTCATAAAATGAAAATGAAATGTGATTTATTGCTACATTACGTTATATTGCAACACCTTCTGGGCCCAATTTTTTTGTCAATAAAAGCAGAAATTGGTACAGATCAATAGTTAGAGAAGGTACTTTAAAAAATCCACATTAAATAAAATATGTCTCAAATCGGGTCATCGGAAAACTAATTTTCTGAATGATTTTTCTCCAGCTTGTCCAGGCTTCTGAGATATTAATTTTAACTGTTCTGTAATAATCCTGAGGGGTCTGGCTAACCTACAACGAAGTAAACAAATTATGCTTACTTTTTTATACAGAACGTAAATATGCAATCCTAATTGAATTCTAAAGGAAAGTTGGTGTATGTTTGCCCAAATTCTGCTTTACTTCAATGTGTACTGTTTTTTCATATTTGGGGCTGGTTTCTTCAGGTAAAGATTTAAGGGGCAGCACAGCACGGTGGCACAGTGGTTAGCATTGCTGCCTCACAGCACCAGGGACTCGGGCTCAATTTCAACCTCAGGTGACTGGCTATGTGGAGTTTGCACATTCTTCCCGTGTCTGTATGGGTTTCACTCTGGTTTCCTCCCACAGTCCAAAGATGTGCAGCTTGGGTGGATTGGCTATGCTAAATTGCCCCGAGGTGGGGTTATGGGGACATGGTAGGGGATTGGACCTAAGTAGGGTGCTCTTTCCGCAGGTTGGTGCGGATTCGATGGGCCAAATGGCCTCCTTTTGCACTGTAGGGATTCTATGATTCTATAATTCTATGAATTGGGCCTTTTCCAATTATACTTCCTCATGTCTAGTCCAAGACTACGTTCGCAGGTCAGTTCCGGTGAACCAAATTGGACCAAGTAATCTCGGAGGTAATGGGTTGGGGGTAAATTTACTGACTATAAAACACGATAACTCATATCGTCTGAATCGTGTGCTGGCAATACTACACTTCAGAAGTCTGTGGTCCTGATGTGAGGAGGGAGCAGGGGGATCGTGCTTCATGGGAATGGGTGAATAATCTTGGAAATCCAAGGCTAAATTTAACAGCAGCGCCTCATTATAATTTTTAAATTCTATTTCCACTGTGGCAGCTGGCCTGATTGATAGGCTGTGGTCAGGAGGAAAGACAGTGCTAGAAATTCACAACCAGGGACTTGAGAATAATTTCCATGCACCTGAATGATCAGGGTTGTGGCCTGATCAATCTGTCCCCTCCTCCCTTTAACCCAGGATCCCTGCATAAATCTCTTAAGAATCTCCCTGAGGAACTGCACAAGAAAAAGGAGCTGATTGCTGGCAAGTTGACTCTGATTGTCGAAGCATTACCATTGTGGGAACATTATCACCACATGTACTTTAGCAATTGAAGGAAAACGTGCACAACCAAATTCGTAGGATATCTAGGATCAGCAAACAAATGCAGCCTTGGCAATGTGGTCCCAACCGTAAGAACAGGCTTGGCATCTGACATGCGAGGTTCATTTGTGAGATTTGTATTTAGCCACATCATTAGCAGACTTGAACTAAGTTTAAACAAGCTCAACTGCCTATGTTGTATCTGCTGCTTGCGTTGAAATATTAGTCTTCTACAATTAAATATAGCTGCTGGTTGCAAGCAAATTCCATAGAGGCCAGCTAATGATCTTACTTCTCCTAGATTGATGACACCCATTTCATGCTGCAATGTTTAACATTCACAGTGTCAGGAAGTGTTAGAATACGTGGAGGTAACTAGCTTTCAGTAATATTGTGAAATGGGTGATGCTCAAAATGTGAAGTTGATGGTACACTGTAGAAGGTCTGTAAAGGGGAGCTGATTCATTACCAGCCATTTTTACACCAACGTTCCCTGGTGCATTCCCCAGGGCAATGCCTTGACCAATCAGTGTCGACTTGCCAACCAATCAGCAGTTTCTCATGCAGTTTAAACTTTAGCACCCTTTGAAATCTGGCATTCTTGTGTATATCCTGATGAGTGCAGGATGAAAAACTTCAACAACATGTCTCTTTTTACAGCAATATGCAATTTATTAGAGTACTTTGCAGAAATTACAATAGAAATTATGTGGGTGTAGCATTCTTGAATTTCAGCAAAATTTGAGTATTGTTCCTAACAAATCATTAAACCACATTGTAGGGAGGCATGAATCATCAGACTTGTTCTGGGGTCAATTAAAAATTGGGTAAACCAAGAAAGCAAATAATGGTTATGGATTGAGCTGTGTTGACATGAAAGCAGTTGTATCTTCTATGTTTCTATATTAGGCTATTGAGTTGGACGATCAGCCATGATCATGATGAATGGCGGAGCAGGCTCGAAGGGCCGAATGGCCTCCTCCAGTTCCTATCTTCTATGTTTCTATGTCAGCAGTTGGAGAATAGTGTGGGGCCATTAAATTATTTGCTGCCCGTCTGGAGTTTGCAAATTCTCCCCATGTCTACGTGGGTCTCACCCCCACAATTCAGATGTGTAGGGCAGGTGGATGGATCATGCTAGATTGCCCCTCAATTGGAAAAAAAGTTATATTAAAAGTTTAAATTTGCAGGTGACATTAAATTAGGGATGAACTTAAAATGTGAAGGGAAAAGGAACCCAAATATAAAGAAATCTGGGTGCGTTGGGACGGGGTATGATGAGTTGCAAATTGGATTGGGGTAAATGCGATGTATTGGGACTAGGGAAAGGAAATACATGGAGAGGATGTAAACTAAAAGAGGTTTCGTGATTTAGTGAATAGCTTATTCACAGCAGTACTAAAGGAAGATAATTAGATCTTGAGATACAGTAAATTCCTGCCATTTGCAACTTGTACTTTCATGAATTTGCATTGTTACACCAGATCGGCCATCACTGGCCCCAGAGTTTTCTTTTCTGTGGTTTTAAATGTGAAAAAATAGAAGCCAACTTAAAAAAATGTAGAAAATAAAGAAAAACTCCCCAAATGAAGTAAAGGAAAACTGAAACAAAAACAGAAAATAATGGACAATCTCAGCAGTTCTAAGAACATCTGTGGAGAGAAATTGGAGCAAACGTTTTGAGTTGGACAAAGAATCATCCAGACTCGAAACGTTAGCTCAGTTCTCTCCAGATGCTGTCAGACCTCTCAGATTGTCCAGAAATTTTTGTTTTTGTTTCAGATTCCAGCATCTGCAGTAATTTGCTTTAAAAAAAACAACTAAATGTGCATATGATGTATGTTGTGTTATGCTTCTTCATGTAGCATACGCTGCTTCCTTGATGTATACTCTGACAAAGGAAGGTTCAGACTTGGAGATAGGTTTAACACATTTATTGAACAGTTAACAATTCTCCTACTTGAGTTCGACTCGCCTGCTAATCTTGCTATAGTAACTCAATCTAACTAACCAGTCTGCTCCAAGCCACGTGGTGGGTGTGATGCTTCTGATCTGCCCCTGTCCTTCTCTCTAAGTGTCGCCTGTGGAAAGAGAAAGAGCATGTATGCCCTGTCCTTTTATATATAGGTTTTGTAATGCCCCCTTGTGGTAGTGTCACCTCTGGGTGTCTTGACTGCCCATTGGCTGTGTCCTATTCTATGTGTTCATTAGCTGTATGTCTGCATGCCATGATGCCTCTGATGCTCCCTCTAGTGTTTACTTAGTTGTAGTGTATTTACATTAACCCCTTGTGTATTTACAGTGATGCATATCACCACAATGTATTTCCTGCTGTAGAAAGTATGCATTGTGTGTGCATTGTCTCCTATTGTTTGCACATGGCTGTTCGTTATTTCGGCAATTTAATTCCTGATGCAGTCAACCTCCACTCTCGGGTAAAGTACTGTAAGAATGACAAATTTGACCTTGTTCTTGTCTTATTGTTTCATTAAACAATTTCTTCGGTAAATTTCTCTTAAAATATACTAAAAATATTGGGCGGGATTCTCTCAGGTCGAGCCGCTCCGGAGAATCGGAAATCGTGACGGTTTTTCGCGCAACGCCGGTTCAACGCCGTTTCGCGATTCTTACAACCGGTGAAATTGGCGTGATTGTGATCAGCGCCGCGCTGCCCGGAGAATCACCCGAGGGGGTCCGTTCATAGATTCTCCGGGCTCCCGGGGATTCTGCAGCCCGAATGGGCCGAAGTCCCGACCACGCAGGTGCCGTTCTAACCTGCTAATAAAAAACGTCAGCCAGCACGGGAGCAGTAGGTAATGGGCCGGTGTTGTGGGGGGACCTATGTCTGTAGGGATGGGCCCGACCGTGGATGGGGGTGAGGGGGGGAGGGCCTCCATGTTCGGAGGGGGGTGGGGGGCGTGGGGACGACAGGGCCGCCGGCCTGGAACGGCCCGCCATGGCAGGGTGGTGCCAAAGCCACGGCCGCCATTACAGAGTCCAGGCTGATGGGCACCAACCCTGATCACTGGTTGGGCGCAACCAGCCGGACGTGCACATGGGTGCTGGACCTCCCAGGGGGCAGCACCCACCGGAGGATAGGTCCAGGGCTGCACCCATGGCAGCCCCCTGTGAGGGCAATGCCATCCAACAGTGGTTCTAGCAGGAGAGGCGGACACTAGTGGTCGGAACACTGAGGGTGTGGGCAGGTGTCTGGGTGCATGCATGCCCGTGGCGCAATCAGCCAACTGGGGCAGACATGTAGCCCATGGCACCTGCTGTAGAGGGGGCCATGCGCCATCATTAAACATGTTTTATACCCCCTCACCCCCTGCAGATCATAATGTTTGGGCACCAGCCAGCGATGTTGGCCGCCGTGGCGGGAGCCACTGCCCTGCATGCAGCCCTGTGGCAGCGTCGGTGCAGGCGGCTAAGAGAGGCTGCGGCAACGGCGGCTGCAGCAGAGGGACGGGCTGCAGCAGAGGGACAGGCTGCAGCAGAGGGACAGGCTGCGGAGGGCCAGGTGGCACCCGCTCAGGCTGCATGGTCACCTGCCCAATGGGCCAGGAGGAGGAGGACAATGAGGGAAAGTCACAGGTTGAGAATACCAATGTGGATGAGGAGGAGGAGGAGGGGTAGGAGGTGGTGGTGCCCAATGAGGCCTCGTGTTTATCAGCGCCACATGTCCTTCGAGGACCTGCCGGACAGTGCATACAAGAGGAGACTCCGGATGAGCCGGGAAACCGTTGCCCACATCTGCCACCTGATGGCACACCTGGCACCGCATGACACTGGGGGAGGACATGCTCTCCCGGTGGCCGTCAAGGTGATGGTGACCCTGAACGTCTATGCCACGGGGTCGTTCCAGTCGCCGAGTGGGGACCTGTCCGGCATCTCCCAGGCATCAGCGCACCGGTGCATCCGTGCAGTGACTGACGCCCTGCATGATATCGCGGACCGGTACAACCTGTGGACCGCGCCCACCAGGATGCCCGGGCAGCGTGATTCGCTGCCATGGCCAGGATACCCATGGTACAAGGGGCGATCGATGGGGTGCACGTCACCATGCGGCCACCAGTGGTGTTCCGGGTCCTCCCTTGCAGGAGTCACTGGATCGGGTCCCTGAACTTCCTCCTCCCTCAGGGTGCCCGATGGCCCCCGAGCCTCTCTATGGGATGGGGGTGCGAGCGGAGACATGCCCCGAGGCACCACCGACACCTGGCGCTGCCAGTCCTGGAGGCCCGCTGTGGTATCGACCAGGTCCTAACGATGGAGCCCAGCGGGTGGGCCATCCCTGTCTGGGACTGCGCCATCTTCTTCTGGGCTTGTGCGATGCCACCCATCATCTGGGCAATGCGGCCGATGCACTCAGCGATGGCCTGCTGAGACTCCGACAGACTGCAGAGTGCGGCTGCAATGTCCAGGTGGCTCTCGCACATGGCTGCCTGTGAGAGGGCAGCCCTGTCCTGGGCCATGGATGACGCATGCACATGAAGCCCCATGCCTTGCATGACCTGACCCATGGCCGACACCATTGCCTCCACCGCGGATGCCACCCGTGCGGTGTCGGCCTAGATGGCACCCATTACCGGCACCACTCCCTGCCCCTCCTACAGCTGCGTCTGCAGCTGCAGGAAGCCGGCTGTCATCCCGTTGTCTAGTCCCTCACTGTCTACAGGAATAGTGCCAGAAGACTGGAGAGAGGTGAATGTTGTCCCTTTGTTCAAGAAAGGGAATAGGTATATACCTGGGAATTATAGGCCAATTAGTCTCACTTCAGTCATTGGTAAATTATTGGAAAGGGTCCCGAGGGATAGGATTTATGATCATTTGGAAAGATACAGCTTAATCCAGGATAGTCAGCACGGATTTATGAGGGGTAAGTCTTGCCTCACAAGTTTGATTGTATTCTTTGAGGAGGTAACTAAGTACATATATGAAGGTAGAGCAGTTGATGTCGTATACATGGATTTTAGTAATGCGTTTGATAAGGTGCCCCATGGTCGGCTCATGCAGAAAGTAAGGAGGCATGGCATAGATGGAAATTTGGCCGATTGGATCAGTAACTGGCTATCACATAGAAGACAGGGTGGTGGTAGGTGGTAAATTTTCATCCTGGAGTTCAGTCACCAGTGGTGTACCACAGGGATCAGTGCTGGGTCCTCAGCTATTTGTGATTTTTATCAATGACTTGGATGATGGAGTTGAAGGTTGGGTTAGTAAATTTGCTGATGACACCAAGATTGGTGGAGTAGTGGATAATGTGGAGGGCTGTTGTAGGCTGCAAAGAGACATTGATAGGATGCAGAGCTGGGCTGAAAAAGTGGCAGATGGAGTTTAACCCTGATAAGTGTAAGGTGATTCATTTTGGTAGGACAAATTTGAATGTGGATTACATGGTTAATGATAGGGTTCTGAAGAATGTGGAGGAGCAGAGAGATCTCGGAGTTCATATCCATAGATGTCTGAAAGTTGCCACCCAAGTGGATAGAGCCTTGAAGAAAGTCTATAGTGTGTTAGCATTTATTAACAGGGGGATTGAGTTTAAGAGCCGTGAGGTTATGCTGCAACTGTACAAGACCTTGGAGTATTGTGTGCAGTTCTGGTCACCTCATTATAGGAAGGATGTGAAAGCATTGGAAAGGGTGCAAAGGAGATTTACCAGGATGCTGCCTGGATTGGTGGGTGGGTCTTATGAGGAAAGGTTGAGGGAGCTAGTGCTTTTCTCATTGGAGCGAAGGAGGATGAGAGATGACTTAATTGAGATGTATAAGATGATGAGAGGGATAGATAGAGTGGACGTTCAGTGACTTTTTCCTCGGGTGGATGTAGCTGTTACAAGGGAACATAACTATAAGGTTCATGGTGGAAGATATAGGAGGGATGTCAGAGGTAGGTTCTTTACTCAGAGAGTGGTTGGGGCGTGGAACGCACTCCCAGCAATGGTAGTGGAGTCAGACACTTTAGGAACTTTCAAGCGGTTATTGGATAGGCATATGGAGTGCACTAGAATGATTGGGAGTAGGTTGAATTGATCTTAGTTTCAGACTAGTTCGGCACAAGATCGTGGGCTGAAGGGCCTGTACTGTGCTGTACAGTTCTATGTTCTATAGTATATGGTGCTAGTTTTCTACCAGCCAAACTCATACCTTGTGGCACCCGAGAGATGGTGGAGTTGGTTCGATTGATTGGCTGCTGGCCAATGAATTGGCCAAAAGGCCATGGGCTTGATTCTCCTTTTCAGCAGCACAGCGGCGCCAGCAGAGCATGTGGGGTCTTTTACGACCAAAATATCGGTCTGAAACCCTCACCGATTCCTCGACCGGTGAGGGGCTAGCATTGGCGCTGAGTGAAATCCCTGCCTCCTGCGCCAAAAACGTCCGGGTCCCGGGCCGCACATGCGCATGGCTGCTTAACTGCAGCAGTCGCGGCGTACAACATGGGGCCGGCCATGCACGGACCCAACCCGCCACCCGCGACCTTGCAGCCTACACCCTGGCCACCCGTCACTAGTCCCCCAAGCCCTCACAGAAGTCCCCCAACCCCCCGGGCCAGCAGCACGGATCCCGGCTGTGTGTGGCGGCGCTGGACACAGTCCGCAGCCGCCAAACCGGGTTCATGATTTGTGTGACAACACATGGTCTGACAAAACTCGGCCCAGTTTCCAGAACTGGGGGGCGGAGCATTACGGGTGGGCTGGCCGGGGACGCCCCAATGCCGTTGCAATGGCATGTGTCACGATGACAGCAGTTTAGAGGGGGCGGTGCATGGCTGACCGGCGTTAATCCGGCGCCGGCTTTATTTTTGGCGCGGAGCCCATGCTCTGCCCGATCATCGAACAAGATTTTAGCGTTGGCAATGGAGAATCCCGCCCCATATTCCGCACAGTAACAGGTGGTGATTGGATCCTGCCTGAGTGGGATGATTTCCAGAGACCTAAGGAAAGCAGAATTGGGACCTGGACGCTCAAGAAAGAATGACCTGTGAGTGCCTGCTCTCTCTCTTTCTGCTCTCTCTCTCCAAAACTGCTATGAGCTGCTGTATTTCTGAACCTACAAAGAACCTGAATGAATAAATCTACAGTGAAAACCATTATTGGCTGAAGACAGAGACCTCCACCTGAAAGCCAGGGTGGAAGGAAAATGTGCTTAAAGACAACCACCTGACAAAAAGGACCTTTATCCTTTTACTTATTATTTTATACCCCTTTCTTCCCCTCCATGTTAGACTTCTGTGATTGTGTGGAGAGGGGAGGCAAGTTAAAGTGGGAGATTAGGAATTAGATAACAGTTAACCAGTTGTATTTGCTGCATATTTCAATATAGTTCAACAAAACGTAATTGTGTTGAAATTCACAAACCTGGTGACTGTAATTATTGGGCAGCCAACGACCAAAGACTTTGGATATTTTTCTAAGAATTATTGGTTGATTCAATTGTGTTGCGACTCCAGGTCAAGAGGGGCTGGAATTGGCTATAGCCCAGGGTGTCATAACAATTTCTACAGCGCCATTTGGGATATAATGTGCAATTCTGTTGTAACAACACACATCATACTAAATCAAACATAGTGTTCCTAATAAGCTGGTTATATTACATGTTGGGATTCCTCCCCATGGTCATTGGGTGTGTAGTGTGCTTAGGCGGCCTACCCATTGCCTGACGTGTGAGCCCCGAGCCAGTTTGATGAATGGGCTGGCAAGCAGCAGGTACTGAACTAGCACTAACAGACAACTTGCAGATCAGGTTGAGAGGAGGGTGGGAGAAGGAGGAGGAAATCCTTTATCTCCTTTGTTGAATCAAGCACCACCTAGTTCCATAATGCTGTTCATCCAGGATTTTCACAGCTCTTCTCCCAAAGTTAGGATGGAAGAGCAGGAGAACAGCCAGGAAAAATTAACCCCTAGGGTCACTATTCCTAGTTACTGCAGACGATCTGAAGAGAAACCTAAAATGTGCCCAGGCATTCATTTTAAGCTTAAAAGTGTTAGTAAGAAGCTGGAGATTTTTTGCTAATAACATAGAACATACAGTGCAGAAGGAGGCCATTCGGCCCATCGAGTCTGCACTGACCCACTGAAATCCTCACTTCCACCCTGTCCCCGTAAACCAATACCCCCTCCTAACCTTTTTGGACACTAAGGGTAATTTAGAATGGCCAATCCACCGAACCTGCACATCTTTGGAATAATGAAATTCAATCAGAGTGCAGGTGTACAACTTTATGTTGTCTTTAAATTTGGCTTGCAGATCTTAAAACATTCTCATGGGATGCTAATCTCAACTCTGTATATATTAATATAACAATGCTCTTATGCAGCTTACTGGAAAGGTTTATGCATCCAGGCAGATATTACTTTATTTCTGAAATAAACTACTTATAAAATCCTAAAAGATATTTGTTAATAGGATTATTGTGGCATCTTGCAATGCACTATAATCACTAAAATGTACTTAACTTATATTTATTGTCTAGCAAAGTCTGCATTGGAAGTTCCGTCTCTAAATGATCACTCAGTTTTGGTCCCAAGATAATTCAATGGGAAAATCCATCTACGGGGACGAGGTTTTTCATTCTTTGTCTAGTTAATACAAATACAGATGTATTATAATTAATTTTCTCTTCCATTTCTAACTAAGTGTGTGCCAGCAGTGGCTCAGTTGGTTGCATTTTCACTTCTGAAACAGAAGCTTATGGATTCAAGTTCCACTCCAGGGCAAAAATACAGGCTGATGTTCCAGTGCAGTACTGAGGGAGCACTGCACTGGCAGAGGTGCTATCCTTCAGGTTGGGTGTTAACCAAGGTCCTGGCTGTCCTCTCAGCTGGATGTAAACGATTCCATGTTGCTATTTTGAAGAAGAGCTAGGGAGTTATCCGAATGTCCTGATGATCAGTTATCCCTCAATAAACCTCAATAAACACCATAAAAAAAGATTATCTGGTCATTATCACCTTTCTATGTGTGGGACTTATATGTGAACAAATTAGCTGTCATGTGGGACTTATATGTGAACAAATTAGCTAACCTTCAAAGTATTTAATTGGCTATAAAGAGCTTTGGGACATATGGTGGGTGTGAAAGGTGTGACAGAAGTTATGGCTTTCTTTTTTTTCTCTCTTTTTTAATCATGTTTTGTTAACAAGCTGTATCCAAAATTGAGATTTTGCTCATTGAGTTTTTTCTGCATTTATATGTTTTGTCAGTGAGAGATGTAGGTTATTGCTTGTGGTGTTAACTAGTTAACATGATAAACCCCAAACCTATATAAGAAAGTGACAAATATGTCGGAGAAGCATGATGTTATATTGTTAATACGACTTACACTCGGCTGAGGGCCTAACCAAACACGGGCGCAATTTAATGGAAAAAAATCAGAGTCTGCTTTTGGGCGTGTTTAGCGGGGTGTTTCCCAGCAGCTGCAGCACTGAGAAACACCCTGCTATTCAATGGCAATTTGACATTTTTTTGGCCTCAGCGAGGGACACCCATTGAGGCAGCACTTACATCAAGAGTACTCGCGGATCGGTATGTCATTTTTGAAGGCAACCCCGATCTTTTGACCTCCCCTCAGCATCCCCACGGCATCCTCTGGACCCCACCCACTGCACCCAACGAACCTTTTCCAGGGTCCTCGAGCCCCCACAACACTTCTTAAGGGCAAGACACTCCGGGCCTGACCCATGGCCAGGACAGCCTGGCATCTGGGCACCTTGGCACTGCCAGCCTGGCACTCTGGCAGTGCCATCTGTGAACCACTGCCAGGGTGCTCAGGTGTCAGCAGGAGTTCCAGGGTACTACCCTGCCCAGAACCCGAACATTCCAATGGTCTGGTAGACCATCCAGGTGCCGTTACATTTGTGTGGGCCAATACTAAATGGTGCCCGGTCGAGGCCTTGCTGGGGAGGCGGTTAGTTCCCGGGGCCTGGGAATATATGGTGCAAACATTCTGAAATGAGCTTAATAGCTTATTTAAATATGCTGATCTGCATCATGGCCATTGAGAGAGAGATCCAGATCGCAATGTCTCACGAGGGTTGGTTGAATCTCGCGAGACGTCTCAAGCATCACGAATCTCGTGAGAGGCCCCTTGCGAGATTCAATGGCCTTGTCGCGTCACCAAGTCAGGCACAATGAGGCTGTTAAATTGTGCCCCATTGCCTCTTTTTGAAACACCTGGGTCCCAGAGAAGACATTGCTTGATTGACAACTCTGGCCCTCAGATCTCTGGTGATAATTTTACAATGTTCATTTACACAAGGTTAAGTGGTTTCAAGGATGTGCAGTGCCGGTTATTGATACTTTAAAGGGTCTGGATGATTGGCACTTTTATAGCCCTGCAATGAAATTACTTTTTAAACATAGTGGAAATCAATGAATTAATGATTTGTTTTTGAGCTTTTGTTTACACCTCCTACAGTCATTATGAGGCTCAATGTTCTATATAGTGTATAGTGATGGGTCAATGGGCATGGAAATGCCATAACTTGGTAGAGGGGCCATTAGTGACCATGGAGATGGGTTGAGTTCCATAGGTTGGCATAGGGGACATGAGAGGTCATGGGTGGGTGGCGTGGGACGGTGCTTGAGGACGATTTTTCAAACTCACCTTTTAAAAAGGTCCACTTTTGTAGACTAGGGGTCATGACTCCACTGAGGTGCAGTGAATCATGACTCATTAAAAACTTGTCCCATCTCCATGAAAATTAGGGAGTAGTAGGACATGCCTATGCCTGCAATGGAGCCGGCCATGTCAGGAATGGCAGATATGGGCTTTTGACCCGGGCCAGCCCGCACCCTTTAAAGGCACTCCCAAAAATTAGACAGTCCGGGACTGGGGTTGGGAATCCCGGAATCAAGATTCATATGCCATTTTTAAAGGCCTCCCCAAGTCATCACGACCCGCTGAAAATCCAAACCAATCTCTAGAGTGAAAGCCTTAATCTGCATAAGTAAGAAAACTATGAAGCACTGATGCTCCAGAGCCCAGTTACTGGACAAAACAATGATCACTTTAATGGGAATGTGATAAAGCTTGTATCTTCTGAGGGATTTACAGATAATTGACTGTTGCCAATTTCCTTGCTGGAACTTTCTAAATAATTTCATTTTATGATTGAAGGCTAATACAGATCCAGCAGTTAATGCATGACCTGCTTCTTCCAGGAACAAGATTAAAACAATGGGCGGGGATCCACAATTGATGTGGATAATGAACTCTGGTGAAAAGAAGTAATTGTTTGATTCGTCAAGATTTTAAATCTTACATCCTAACTGTACGCTGAGTGTTAGACAGGTGCAGGATATCCTAAATGCACTGTGCCTGTGATAGTCTCTGTGTGATTTAACATGGCCTGAACACAGTTTGGTCCTAAAAAACAGAAAATAGCAGCCAGAAGGTCTAATGGCCTGAAGATCAGCACGGTAGCATTGTGGTTAGCATAATTGCTTCACAGCTCCAGGGTCCCAGGTTCGATTCCGGCTTGGGTCACTGTCTGTGCGGAGTCTGCACATCCTCCCCGTGTGTGCGTGGGTTTCCCCCGGGTGCTCCGGTTTCCTCCCACAGTTCAAAGATGTGCAGGTTAGGTGGATTGGTCATGATAAAATTGCCCTTAGTATCCAAAATTGCTCTTAAGTGTTGGGTGGGGGTTGCTGGGTTATGGGGGTAGAGTGCTCTTTCCAAGAGCAGGTGCAGACTCGATAGGCCGAATGGCCTCCTTCTGCACTGTAAATTCTATGATCTATGATCCTGTTGCAGAAATAACGTAAGTAACTTAACTGTGGTTTCTGATGTCAAACAGATCCAAACCTCTAATCAAAGGAGGGTCAGGTCACAAGACCCACTATCAACTTTTCTGTAGGTAAAATCCTGTCAATTAAGTTACAATCATGCCCAGAGTGGGATCCCATCACTAACCTCACTGAGGTACACAGGCACAGTGGATGGGCATGAACTTTTGATGTTAGGGTAGAAAATCTGTGGCGTTCTTCTGCTGGAGATCGCAGAAGCACAAGCTGAAGTTAGCTAGCCTTGGGAAGGTCTACTGTATGTCCCATCCTCGCACCCCAGAGAGTGACCCTGGCATCTTTCCATTTAAGGGCGGCAATAATTTAAAATGATTGTCTGCAGCCACTGGCGGGGCTCACTTTAGCCTTTCAGAAGGTTGCTATGTGTCAATCCATGATTTTTGGCATCTCAGTGTATCAAGGGATTTGGGAATGGGTGGGAAAATGGATTTGAAGTGCAAGATCATCCATGACCATATTGAATGGTGAAGCAAGCTTTATTGGCCATGTGGGCTATTGCTGCTCTTATTTCTTACCTTCTCATGATGTAGTAACCTCCAACCATATGGCAATTTCCTTTGAGGTTGAAACTAGTGAATGAAATCTACAGTAGTCCTCACAGTGAAAGACAATTTAGGGGGGGCACGGTCGCATAGTGGATAGCACGGTTGCTTCTCAGTGTCAGGGACCTGGGTTTGATTCCCGGCTTGGGTCACTGTCTGTGCGGAGTCTGCACGTTCTCCCTTTGCCTGCGTGGGTTTCCTCCAGGTACTCTGGTTTCCTCCCCCAAGTCCCCAAAACATGCTGTTAGGTGAATTGGACATTCTGAATTCTCCAGTGTACCCGAACAGGTGCCGTAGTGTGGTGACTAGAGGATTTTCACAGTAAATTCATTGCAGTGTAATGTAAGCCTACTTGTGACACTAATAAAAATTATTATTATTAGAATTAGCCTTGTGGCAGAAAATCAGTCACCAGGTGCCACTGCTAGCCCCTCGCCAGTCCCAGAATCTTTAGATGCCACCAATGCAAAGGACTTCATCTGTATTCATACAGAGTGAATATGAAAGTGCTAAAAGTTTTGTGTGGTTATCCTGCTGTTTGGCAGGAGAAAATAAAGCCTGGAATTGTGAACAATCTGTTGAGCCTTGTGCAAGATATGAACTTCTTTCTCCCTTTCATATGTTGTGTGTGAACAAACAGCAAAGGTTTGCCTAGCCTCAACATGAGCTTCACCGAAACCCGAGAAAAGATTCTCTCTAAAACGAAGGACTGGATTCTCTGTCAGCGGGATCCTCCATTTTGCCGGCAATGCAATCAGGCCCGCGGATTTCCCGACAACGTGAGGGTGTCCAAAACGGGAAACCCCATTGGCCGGCTGCCAGCATGGGGGCGCCCCGCACCTGAAAATGGGTGCGGCGGGACCGAGAATCCCGCCCCAAATGTTTCATGTAGTTGTGCATCTCCTCGTACACTTGCACAAATAATTTAACATTTTTCTCATAAGGCGGGAGGGATGAGGGTTAACTCACAGTATGCAGAGCAGAAGATATTCGATGAATTGCAAAGATGTTTAGTAAGCAAAGGCTACTAATGTTTATTGGTAACTTGTAATAAAAGTAGTCAAATGAAGTGATCACTTGCCAGATGTTGAAAGCCAATTTTCCTTAGACTTACAAAAAGTGTCTTTCACATTAACTTAGAATTATCTTTAGGCCTTAGGTAGCTGGCAACCACAATAACTTAGATTTACATTGTGCATTTAGGACAGAAAATATACCAAGTCCCTTAACAGAAAAAGAAATACTGTGCAAGAGTTAAGTACCCCGATCAAAGGATTGTCAACTAGCTAAGTTCTGAGAAAGCATTTAAAAGGTGGAGAGACAGAGAGAGTGAGGCAGTGGGTTTAGGGAGGCAGTTCCTGATAATCTGCCTTCGATAGTTGAACGCTCTGCCACTGGTAACAGTGTAGAGGGAGGAATCAGCACTAACTTATAGATTGGCAATAGGGGGTTTGGGATTTTGCACAATGGAAGAGGTCACAGAAATAGCGTAGGGTGAGGCCAGGAAGAATTTGGAGATAGTGAGCTCAGGCATTGAAAGTGCTGCATTAGAGATCAGGATTCAGAGTGGCCCCCAATATCCAATGGTAATGGCAAATGGCACTTAGTGTGGTGCAGAAGGCAAATTAGAATATTTTGAACAAAATAAAGATCCTGAAGGATGGGGCTTGGTATATTGGTGTGGAGGGATTTGAGAAAGAGTAGGACCAGTCAAGGACAGGGATGGGAAATTGTGTGTGGAGTCTGAAGAGATAGGCGAGATACTAAATGAATATTTTTCGTCAGTATTCACTCAGGAAAAAGATAATGTTGTGGAGGAGAATGCTGAGCCTCAGGCTAATAGAATAGATGGCATTGAGGTACGTAGGGAAGAGGTGTTGGCAATTCTGGACAGGCTTAAAATAGATAAGTCCCCGGGACCTGATGGGATTTATCTTAGGATTCTCTGGGAGGCCAGGGAAGAGATTGCTGGACCTTTGGCTTTGATTTTTATGTCATCATTGGCTACAGGAATAGTGCCAGAGGACTGGAGGACAGCAAATGTGGTCCCTTTGTTCAAAAAGGGGAGCAGAGACAACCCCGGCAACTATAGACCGGTGAGCCTCATGTCTGTAGTGGGTAAAGTCTTGGAGGGGATTATAAGAGACAAGATTTATAATCATCTGGATAGGAATAATATGATCAGGGATAGTCAGCATGGCTTTGTGAAGGGTAGGTCATGCCTCACAAACCTTATTGAGTTCTTTGAGAAGGTGACTGAACAGGTAGATGAAGGTAGAGCAGCTGATGTGGTGTATATGGATTTCAGCAAAGCGTTTGATAAGGTTCCCCACGGTAGGCTATTGCAGAAAATACGGAGGCTGGGGATTGAGGATGATTTAGAGATGTGGATCAGAAATTGGCTAGCTGAAAGAAGACAGAGGGTGGTGGTTGATGGGAAATGTTCAGAATGGAGTACAGTCACAAGTGGAGTACCACAAGGATCTGTTCTGGGGCCGTTGCTGTTTGTCATTTTTATCAATGACCTAGAGGAAGGCGCAGAAGGGTGGGTGAGTAAATTTGCAGACGATACTAAAGTCGGTGGTGTTGTCGATAGTGTGGAAGGATGTAGCAGGTTACAGAGGGATATAGATAAGCTGCAGAGCTGGGCTGAGAGGTGGCAAATGGAGTTTAATGTAGAGAAGTGTGAGGTGATTCACTTTGGAAGGAATAACAGGAATGCGGAATATTTGGCTAATGGTAAAGTTCTTGAAAGTGTGGATGAGCAGAGGGATCTAGGTGTCCATGTACATAGACCCCTGAAAGTTGCCACCCAGGTTGATAGGGTTGTGAAGAAGATCTATGGAGTGTTGGCCTTTATTGGTAGAGGGATTGAGTTCCGGAGTCGGGAGGTCATGTTGCAGCTGTACAGAACTCTGGTACGGCCGCATTTGGAGTATTGCGTACAGTTCTGGTCACCGCATTATAGGAAGGATGTGGAGGCTTTGGAGCGGGTGCAGAGGAGATTTACCAGGATGTTGCCTGGTATGGAGGGAAAATCTTATGAGGAAAGGCTGATGGACTTGAGGTTGTTTTCGTTGGAGAGAAGAAGGTTAAGAGGAGACTTAATAGAGGCATACAAAATGATCAGGGGGTTGGACAGGGTGGACAGTGAGAGCCTTCTCCCGCGGATGGAAATGGCTGGCACGAGGGGACATAACTTTAAACTGAGGGGTAATAGATATAGGACAGAGGTCAGAGGTAGGTTCTTTACGCAAAGAGTAGTGAGGCCGTGGAATGCCCTACCTGCTACAGTAGTGAACTCGCCAACATTGAGGGCATTTAAAAGTTTATTGGATAAACATATGGATGATAATGGCATAGTGTAGGTTAGATGGCTTTTGTTTCGGTGCAACATCGTGGGCCGAAGGGCCTGTACTGCGCTGTATTGTTCTATGTTCTATGTAATTATGGAGATGGAAAAAGTATGGTTAATGGTTCCAGGAGGTGCAAGGTTGAGTTAGAGGCAGGTGATGTTACAGGAGAAATTTGCCTGGGATTTCCTGGAACGTTTCGATACACCCATGGCAAAAGAGCAGCAGTGTGATGCTTTCTTTTGAGGAAATTCAGACATAACTGATTTTCATGGCTCTTACACTGAAACATTGATTTAAGCAAATTTCTTCAAGCATTTTCTTTGCTTTGAAAATATGTTCACTGAAACCCTCTTAACACCCATTTGAATAGCTTCATTTGAAGTGATTTCCTTTCCTTCATGCCAGTAATACATTTGTGTAGATTTACACCAAATACTTTAGGTGTGGTACAGTCCTGCCTGGTCACTTGATATCAGTCTAACTGAGGTCTCTTGAGGCTGATAATCTCATATTATCAGGATTCCAATGGGAGTACCCTGATATACTGAGGCCCCAAGAGTGAGGTGCCACAGCAGATAACAGCCAACCAGACTTGATTACTATGTATTGGCGTGGCTGCATTTCTGCTAATTTAAGAATAGTTTTTATTCTCCATTGTAGGCAAAAGAGCTCCACAATAATTCCCTTTGACATATTTACTACAGAAACCACCAGTGTAAATTTCTGTGTAATTTTGGTAGAAGTGCGATCCAGGAAATTCCAGGGCACTGTCATGAAAAAACATCAATTGCTGTTTCACTATCATCTTTGCATCTTAATAGATGTATCCATGCATTCACAACTGCAATTTGTGCCTGCAATCCCATTGACCTGCAGATGTTTGCATAGAACCCGAGTTATAACACGTGACAATTCAGCTTGAAATGTACGAGTGATGCACAGCACCAAATTAATTTGAAATAAACACAGCTTTTCAAGTTAATGCTGATTGCAATTGGTTTGCAATCAGTCACACAGATGAGGCCAGCCAGTGCATCAGCTCATTCCTCACTCACTATAATCTGGTGACGTTACCGTGTCTTTGATCTGCAGGCTTGGGTATTACAGAACTACATGGGGTGGCGAGAACCAGTCGTCAATCCAAATTACAAATCTATGTTTCAATACCGGCCTATGGCAAATCACCATGTGCAAATGAGGTCTGTGGCACCTGATCAAGGCAATTTAGATCCCATTAAATTAATTGATTTCTATTCCCCATAAAAATGGGATTTGTGACTGCTCCATTTGCTCGTTCTTTGAGTAATGCGTGTCATTACGCTTGGAGCTTTTGGGCACCAAGGAAATCGAATGGAAAATCAGCAAGCCCTCTGATGATGCACTGCCAGCATTTGATTAATAGGCATCATGATCGAGACAATTTACAATGATGAAACTGCTACCTGCAAGTTGTTGGTATTTGCACCCGCCTATCCGTAAAGCAATTCTGCTTTTCCTGCCAGCTTAACTGAGAACTTGGGAAATATTTTACACCGTATGTTAGAACAAAGAACAAAGAAATGTACAATACAGGAACTGGCCCTTCGGCCCTCCAAGCCCGTGCCGACTATGCTGCCCGACTAAACTACAATCTTCTACACTTCCTGGGTCCGTATCCCTCTGTTCCCATCCTATTCATGCATTTGTCAAGATGCCCCTTAAATGTCACTATCGTCCCTGCTTCCACCACCTCCTCCGGTAGTGAGTTCCAGGCACCCACTACCCTCTGTGTAAAAAACTTGTCTCGCACATCTACTCTAAACCTTGCCCCTCTCACCTTAAACCTATGCCCCCTAGTAATTGACCCCTCTACCCTGGGGAAAAGCCTCTGACTATCCTGCCTGTCTATGCCCCTCATAATTTTGTAGACCTCTATCAGGTCACCCCTCAACCTCCGTCGTTCCAGTGAGAACAAACCGAGTTTATTCAACCGCTCCTCATAGCTAATGCCCTCCATACCAGGCAACATTCTGGTAAATCTCTTCTGCACCCTCTCTAAAGCCTCCACATCCTTCTGGTAGTGTGGCGACCAGAATTGAACACTATACTCCAAGTGTGGCCTAACTAAGGTTCTATACAGCTGCAACATGACTTGCCAATTCTTATACTCAATGCCCCGGCCAATGAAAGCAAGCATGCCGTATGCCTTTTTGACTACCTTCTCCACCTGTGTTGCCCCTTTCAGTGACCTGTGGACCTGTACTCCTAGATCTCTCTGACTGTCAATACCCTTGAGGGTTCTACCATTCACTGTATATTCCCTACCTGCATTAGACCTTCCAAAATGCATTACCCCACATTTGTCCAGATTAAACTCCATCTGCCATCTCTCCGCCCAAGTCTCCAAACAATCTAAATCCTGCTATATCCTCTGACAGTCCTCATCGTATCTGCAATTCCACTAACCTTTGTGTCGTCTGCAAACTTACTAATCAGACTAGTTACATTTTCCTCCAAATCATTTATATATACTACAAACAGCAAAGGTCCCAGCACTGATCCCTGCGGAACACTACTGGTCACAGCCCTCTAATTATAAAAGCATCCTTCCATTGCTACTCTCTGCCTTCTATGACCTAGCCAGTTCTGTATCCACCTTGCCAGCTCACCCCTGATCCCGTGTGACTCACCTTTTGTACTAGTCTACCATGAGGGACCTTGTCAAAGGCCTTACTGAAGTCCATATAGACACCATCCACTGCCCTACCTGCATCAATCATCTTTGTGACCTCCTCGAAAAACTCTATCAAGTTAGTGAGACACGACCTCCCCTTCACAAAACCATGCTGCCTCTCACTAATACGTCCATTTGCTTCCAAATGGGAGTAGATCCTGTCTCGAAGAATTCTCTCCAGTAATTTCCCTACCACTGAAGTAAGTCTCCCAGCATGTAGTTCCCTGGATTATCCTTGCTACCCTTCTTAAACAGAGGAACAACATTGGCTATCTCCAGTCCTCCGGGACATCACTTGAAGACAGTGAGGATCCAAAGATTTCTGTCAAGGCCTCAGCAATTTCCTCTCCAGCCTCCTTCAGTATTCTGGGGTAGATCACATCAGGCCCTGGGGACTTATCTACCTTAATATTTTTTAAGACGCCCAATACCTCGTCTTTTTGGATCTCAATGTGACCCAGGCTATCTACACACCCTTCTCCAGACTCAACATCTACCAATTCCTTCTCTTTGGTGAATACTGATGCAAAGTATTCATTCAGTACCTCGCCCATTTCCTCTGGCTCCACACATAGATTCCCTTGCCTATCCTTCAGTGGGCCAACCCTTTCCCTGGCTACCCTCTTGCTTTTTATGTACGTGTAAAAAGACTTGGGATTTTCCTTAACCCTATTTGCCAATGACTTTTCGTGACCCCTTCGAGCCCTCCTGACTCCTTGCTTAAGTTCCTTCCTACTTTCCTTATATTCCACGCAGCCTTCGTCTGTTCCCAGCCTTTTAGCCCTGACAAATGCCTCCTTTTTCTTTTTGACGAGGCCTACAATATCTCTCGTTATCCAAGGTTCCCGACAATTGCCGTATTTATCCTTCTTCCTCACAGGAACATGCCGGTCCTGAATTCCTTTCAACTGACACTTGAAAGCCTCCCACATGTCAGATGTTGATTTGCCCTCAAACACCCGCCCCCAATCTAGGTTCCTCAGTTCCCGCCTAATATTGTTATATAAAATAATATTGGAAAATAACTATGTGCTGTTTCTCTCCACACAGAGGGCTATTGTTAAAATACAATGGGGATAGTCCCCACCCCAGACCCCTACACGCAAACGCCCTGCTACCCTCCCTGTGAGATCATTTATTTTTCCTGTTCAGAAGAAAAAATATCATGACAGACTACAACAGAGACGCTACATATCGACAAAGGTCATGGGCGAGATTCTCCGACCCCCGCTGGCATGAATCCCGACCCCGCCGGTTGCAGAATTCTCCGGCACTGGAGATTCGGCAGGGGCGGGAATCGCGCAGCGCCGGTTGGCGGCCCCCCCCCCCCGCGATTCTCCGGCCCGGATGGGACGAAGTCCCGCAGCTAAAATGCCTGTCCCGCCGGCGTAGATTAAACCACCTACCTTACCGGCGGGACAAGGCAGCACGGGCGGGCTCCGGGGTCCTGGGGGGGCGCGCGGCGATCTGGCCCCGGGGGCTGCCCCCACGGTGGCCTGGCCCGCGATCGGGGCCCACCGATCTGCGGGCGGGCCTGAGCCGTGGGGGCACTCTTCCTTCCGCCTTCGCCACGGTCTCCACCATGGCGGAGGCGGAAGAGACTCCCTCCACTGTGCATGCGCGGGAATGCCATCAGCGGCCGCTAACGCTCCCGCGCATGCGCCGCCCGGAGATGTCATTTCCGCGCCAACTGGCGGGGCACCAAAGGCCTTTTCCGCCAGAGCTGGCGGGGCACCAAAGGCCTTTTCCGCCAGCTGGCGGGGCGGAAATTCGTCCGGCGCGGGCCTAGCCCCTTAAGGTTGGGGCTCGGCCCCCAAAGATGCAGAGCATTCCGCACCTTTGGGGCGGCGCGATGCCCGACTGATTTGCGCCGTTTTGGGCACCAGTCGGCGGACATCGCGCCAATACCGGAGAATTTCGCCCCATATGTACAAAGGTCTTAATTTTCCAAAGGAACGTATGAAAATGTAACCAATAATAGAATACTAGAGTATCAAATATTATTTCATGAAATCTTCTTTAGAACCTGCACGAGACCTACGGGGGTTAAAGCAATCAGTCTCCCCGTGTGTCTCCCCGAATACAAGCTCCCCTGCTATGGGGGCGGGGAGCCCGAGTACATTCATGATTGAGATCTGTATAAAGTCAGCCTGGTATTGAGCTAACAGAGCAGATGCGGCTGGGATTTAATGTTTATTGTAAATATAATTGCTTTGCAATAAACCAAGTTTTCTTTTTACCAACTCAATTCAGACTTGTTTGTGGCCTACAAAATCTTCCTTTCCATTTCACTATTTAATTTAAGGTTGAACAGTAATAAATATTTCTCAATTATGTCAAGAATCTTAGCCCACAATGTGGCAGTCATGAATTTATGGAGTTGGCACAAATGCTTGTGAAGGGTAAGTAAGGTGAGATTAATTGTCATAATTTGAAGTTATTTAAATTCCTGGCCCTTTAGAAATGGAAAAAAATCTAGGTGGTGCTGTCAGGGTGAAAGACAGACGCCCTCTGCTTGAGTGGATTGATTGACATGCCTCTTGATGTAACTGAGAAAAGAAATTAGCCATCTGTTCCTACATTTTCAATATACATCATTTTTTACATTTCCCAATGGCTGTTATCACAGTTGAGCTTATTATACTTTTTTTCTTTAAATTTAGAGTACCCAATTCATTTTTTCCAATTAAGGGGCAATTTATCACAGCCAATCCACCTAGCCTGCACATCTTTGGGTTGTGGGGGTGAAACCCACACAAACACAGGGAGAATGTGCAAACTCCACACGGACAGTGACCCAGAGCAGGGATTGAACCTGGGACCTCGACGCCGTGAGGCAGCAGGGCTAACCCACTGCGCCAACGTGCTTCCCTAGTTGAGCTTATTATGAACGCTTGCCTGAGTTTCAAAAGTTCAAAAAACAGTTATAAAAGTTGGAAATTCAATCACATGACCTTCCTTGAGATTCCAGTAGAGTGGGGAAATGGGATCACTTAAAGGACCATAAGAACATAGGAACATAGGAATTAGGAGCAGAAGTAGGCAATTCAGCCCTTCAAGCCTGCTCCGCCATTCAATCAGATCATGGTTGATCTCGTCTTGGTTTCAAATCCACTTCCCCAGCTGTTGCCCATATCCCTTTAACCCGTTTTTTAAATATCAGAAATGTATCTATCTCCTTCTTTAAACCATTTAATAACTCAGATTCCACCGCACCATGGGGCAGTGAGTTCCACAAATTCGCCACCCTCTGCGAGAAGTAATTCCTCCTCATCTCAGTTCTAAATCTACCACCTTGCAACCTATATCGTTGACCTCTCATTCTAGATTGCCCCACAAGGGGGAACATTTGGTCTACATTTACTTTATCAATCCCATTTAATACTTTATACACCTCGATCAGATCTCCTCTCATCCTTCTAAACTCCAGCGAGTATAAGCCCAAACTGTTTAATCACTCCTCATACATAAACCCTTCATCCTTGGAATCAAAGGGTATGAAGGTGACTTCCTGGAGGTTCCTCACTTGCCACTAGCGCGTCTATCCATTGGGCACATGATACCTGGACAGGAGGGACTTCCCCATCAGGCTACAGGCATATTCTTCATGGTTTACCCAGCGGTTTGTCCACTTGATGAGGTCCTCAAAAGCTGCTAGTGGAATACCAGTGGCAGCAGAATGAAGTCAATAAGTGGTCACATAAAGGCATCATTTGATTTCTGGGTGAGAAGGTCATTCTTGAGCCTTCCTGCCCAGATGTAATTGAGAGGGCTGACGAGAAGGCGATGGGGGTCTCCACATTGCTCCTTCCCATTCCATTCTACAGCCCCCTTGCCTCCTAGCCCACTCCCACCCATTCTACAGCCCCTTTGCCTACTAACCCACTCCCTAGGTAAGTATTAAATTTCATCCTTTAACTCTGTTTCTCTCTCCACAGATATTGCCAGATCTGAATATTTCTAGCACCTTCTGTTCCATTTCAGATTTCCAGCATTAAAAGTATTAGTCATCAGGGGAATTAAGTTTGGAAAGGCAGGATAATTGGAATATGATGCCTCTAAATAATTCATCCCCCATACATTTTGCAATTTCTATGTAATACTTTGATTTAATGCTTTTATTTATAGTTTAACAACAAATCCCACAGCAATTTGGGAAGCAGAGCATAATCAAAGGAACTTGCATCATAGAATCATAGAATTTACAGTGCAGAAGGAGGCCATTTGGCCCATCGAGTCTACACCGGCTCTTAGAAAGAGCACCCTACTTAAGCCTACACCTCCACCTGATCCCGTAACCCAGCAACCCCACCTAACCTAAGGGCAATTTATCATGGCCAATCCACCTAACCTGCACATCTTTGGACTGTGGGAGGAAACCGGAGCACCAGGAGGAAACCCACGCAGACACGGAGAGAACATGCAGACGCTACACAGCCAGTGACCCAAGCCGGGAATCGAACCTGGGACCCTGGAGTGGTGGAGCAACTGTGCTAACCACTGTGCTACTGTGTCGCCCTGTGCTACCGTGGCGCGATGCAAAACTGAGATATTACAGTGTTGCAGGTGGCGACAACGACAGCATGACAAGTTTAAGTTTATGTGGACAGTTTAAAAAAAAAATGTGGACATAATGTAAAAAAGGATTGGGGGAAAGTTGTCATCAAAGCTTGATGGATATGACAACAGGAATGTTTCACAGAGAATGTGTGTAGGTGTAATACTTTTAATGTTTTTTGATAGGTCTATATTTCCTCATGCTACAATTGTGTTCCTTTATTAGCCCTATTTTGGATGCATTAATGGGTAATGTATAATGGATAAATTTGTTTTCTTCTCAAAAACTCTCCCTGCATAATATCAAAACACAAGAGAAGGCTTATCAACTCCATTCTAAGAAACTGTTCTATTTAAATAAAACTGAAAGATGCTTTTCGCATGATTTAAAAGGGCATATTAAATCGTTTCTAGATCATTCATTTACCTTTGCAATCCATATGTGGTGTTTTCCTCACGCATTCCGTAAAATTGTACATTTAATTGTAAGCAAATTTGGTAAGTCATTTTAGGCTGTAAAGAGTCATTTGACACTTCCAGTCTTCTGAACAGATGGGCAATGTCTTGAGAATACTGATTTGTATTGTGTTACTATTAAATAACATAGTTATCTCTGAGCTCTTCATTCGTAGAATCCACAGAATCCAAAGAAACCCTTCAGTGCAGGAGGCCATTCGGCCGATTGAGTCTGCACCAACCCTCCAAATGAGCATCCAACTTAGGCCACTGCTCGCCTTATCTTCTTAACCCTATAACCCTACATACTCTGTACATATATCTGGACACTAAGGGGTAATTTAGCATGGTGAATATACTTAACCTGCACATCTTTGGACTATGGGAGGAAACCGGAGCACCCAGAGGAGACACAAGCAGACAGGGAGAGAACATGCAAATTCCACAGTCAACCAAAGCCGGAATCAAACCAGGGGCCCCTGGCGCTATGAGGCAGCAGTGCTAACCACTGTGCCACCGTGCCGTTCCCATAAACCTGAGGAGTAACATGGCCAGCTGATGAAAGGTCTGATATGAAATGAAAATTGCTTTTTGTCACAAGTAGGCTTCAAATGAAGCTACTGTGAAAAGCCCCTAGTCGCCACATTCCGGCGCCTGTTCGGGGAGGCTGGCACGGGAATTGAACCGTGCTGCTGGCCTGCCTTAGTCTGCTTTAAAAGCCAGCTATTTAGCTGGCTTTTAAAACAAAAATGTGCATAAAAGGTTTGAACCATAATGCTCACATATTCTGTTAAAGCCTATGGGGGCGATTCTCCCAAATGGAGCCCAAATGTTCGTGCCATCGTGAATGCGACGGCGCAAAACGGGCATGGGGACGACCGATTCTGGCCCCCACAGGTTCACGCCACTCCAGCCTCCCCGGCGCCAAATGAGCGCTGCGCCAATCCGCGCATGCGCAGTTGGGCGGTGCCAACCTGCGCATGTGCGGGGACTTCTTCCACGCGCTGGCCCCAACTCAACATGGTGTCGGTGTTCAGGGGCCGGCCGCGCAGGAAAGTAGGTCTTGGGGGGGGGGGGGGGCGGGGGTGAGGGGGGAGGAGGCAGGCCCGCCAATCGGTGGGCCCCGATCGCGGGCCAGGTCCCATCGGAGGCCCCCCCCCTCCGGTGAAGGAGCACTATTCCCCGCCCCACAGGCCGCCCCCCGGCCCTTCGTGTTGTATCCGCACGGCCGCTCAGTCCATCTGGGCCGGAGAATAGGCGGCCCCGCCGATTCCAGCAGCCCGCAGCCGACGCCGCACAAACCGCAGCGGCGCAAATGGCGCCTATTCTCCGCACCTCAGAGAATCGCGTGCCGGCGTCGTGGCGTGGTTGTGGCGATTCTTCAGCCCGGCGCGGGGCTCAGAGAATCGCCCCCCATAACTTATGTTTTACATGGCTCCATCAAAACCCATGATTATGCCTGCAAATGATGACAGGCTATTTTTTCTGGACAGTGTCATAGCAGTAACCCTTTATTTTCTTGCCTAATTTCCACATTGTAAGATTGCTAGTACATCTTTTGATTTTCAAAACACTCTTGTAAAGATTCAACATGAACAATTAATGGCTAATTCATCATCATCAGCCATCCCTTGATTTGAGGACAAATCTTTCTCGGGGTTGTGAGTTTCTGCCATGGGTCGTCATGTGAATGAACAGGATGAACGATACTCAACCCGCATCTCTTTGAGCACACGGAACGAGAAGTTCCACGTGGTAGTGAGATCCAGTGCATTGGATTTGCTATCCTTTATTTCCTTTCCTGTTGCCATTCTGCTTCGTCACTAAGATGTTGTGATTCAAAATGTGATGCAGCTTGATGGACAGGTTTGTCACCATCTGCTCAGTCATTAAACGCAATGTTGCCACATTTTAAAGAGAGCTTCAGAGTGTCTTTGATGCATTTTCTTTGTCCTCTGCCTGCAACTTTCGCCATTTGAGAATTTAGAAAACATGACCTGGCGGGGAAGACATAACTAGTCCACAGAAATTGATTTTCTGGAATTTTGCATGAATATTTGGGGAGCTGGCTTCAAGAAGTACACCAGCATTTGTTCGATGCTCCTCCCATTGAATTCAGAGCTTGTGTTGGATCTCATTCTGATGGATTTGTTTAGTGCTGTTATGTGTCACTGGTACACAGTACAGGAGTCAAGTGGTGATTATTTCTGTGCACACCAAGACGTTTGTTGACAAGCAGAAGTTTTGTTGTCAAATACATGATGGCATAATGTTTAGAAGGCTGAGATTATATGACTGATCTGTTGTTGGATCTCCTTGTCAATAGTGGCCATTTGAGCGAGGAGCTGCCATGATATGGGTAATGCACAACATATTCAAGATCTCTCCTTCAACATATATATTGGAGGGGGTGGGGCGGGATGTATGGAATATTTGGTTAACCAGGGGATGAATTGATTTTTGTTTTGACAACATTCAAGGACAAGCCAAGCTTCTTGTATGTAAAAGTGAAGGGATCGAGAGTGGTTTGCAGATCAGGTGACTGAGGTTAAAGAGTATCCAGCGTTTCACTTGCATGTCTTCTAATTTGGTCTACTGCATTCGCTGCTCCCAATGTGGTCTCCTCTATATTGGAGAGACCAAACGCAGACTGGGTAATCGCTTTACTGAGCATCTTCGGTCTGTGCGCATTCAGGACCCTGACCTTCCCGTTGCTTGCCATTTTAACAAAAGACCCTGCTCTCATGCCCACATGTCCTTGGCCTGCTGCAATGTTCCAGTGAAGCTCAATGCAAACTGGAGGAACAACATCCCATCTTCCGGTTAGGCATGCTACAGCCTTCCGGTCTCAACATCAAATTCAATAACTTCAGATGATTAGCTCTTCCCCACCTCCATCCGTTTGTTTTCATCCCATTTCATTTGAACTGTCTTACCATTTCTTTATTTCTTGTCTTTCTTAATATATATTAACCCCCCCCCCCCTCCCCCACCTTATCCACCTTTCCTTACCCTTTCTCCTCTTTGCTTCCCCTTCCCCTCCCCCTACATCTACAGTTTACCCTCTGATGTCAGGTTCTCTGCTGTTTGGCCTTTCACATCTTTTGTTCTCTCTGGGGACTGCCATTAGCACTCTCCCCTTGGTTTCTGTAGCCATTAGCACCCGGTTTCCCTGGGTTTCTGTGGCTATGACTCATCTCTCATTCTCACTCCATGGTATAAATATTTCCCACTTTCTCTGTCTGTTAGCTTTGACAAAGAGTCATCGGACTTGAAACGTCAGCTCTTTTCTCTCCCTACAGATGCTGCCAGACCTGCTGAGATTTTCCAGCATTTTCTCTTTCCTTTCAGATTCCAGCATCCACAGTAATTTGCTTTTATATTTTAATAAGTATCCATCTTGATGGTGTTTAATACTGACAACAGAGAGCAGTTCATCTTGATAAGGTGATTTACTATAATCAAGCAGATTATAAATAGTATGGGGGATATCACACAGTCTTGCTTGACTCTGGTCTGGAGTTTGAAGGCATCTGTTTCTCATCTCCCACTCATGAAAGTTGCAGTCACATCATCGTGGACCAGTTGCAGGATTATGATGAAGTTTCGTAGCGATCCAAATCTTCGGAGCACAATCACAGAACTGAACAATGCACTCCGTCTAATGCTTTGGTCAGGTTGATGAATGCAATGAAGAGTTCCTCGTGTTCATGCCCAAAGACAAACCCGGAAGATAAAGGACATATGTTAGGAAAAGAAAGCCCAAGATATCCAACAATATGGTGATCATCATGACATGCAACCTTTTTTGGAAGCCACCAGGGCCATCTGTAGGCCAAGGTCATATTGGCAAAATCCACTTCCTCCACACAATGGTGTTTCTCTTCTTAAGGATTACAATACACCCATCAAAGCTGGAAGGAACATATTAAACAACTCCTCAACTGTGAATCCAAAGTGGCAGCTGCTGAGTAAGGTAAGGATTACTGAGTACAAAGTAATTGTAGATTAATGACTGTCAATATAATGGGGGCGTAGCTTATCCTTGGGCAGTACATATGATTCTTTAATGATATAACCTTACTGTGGTGGTATGTATTAGGGGTAATATGGTACCTGTGAAGCTGAGAGCCTATTGGCTGACAGGTCCCGGGTCCTGGTTGGATCTGCCGACTTCTGGCTCCGCCCTGAAGGCGGAGTATAAGAGCTTGAGTTCTCCCCGCAGCCTCATTCTGTAACTGAGCTGCTGGGGAACAAGTCTTGCTTAATAAAGCCTCGATAGACTTCACCACTTCTCATCTTGTGTAAGTCATTATGCGCTACACTTACTACATCTTTACTACATTCAAGGATGAAATCTTATAGGATATATAGGATTCTCAGGGAGCATGAGGGTTTTTTTCCCCTTTGGCAGAGTCTAGGACCAGAGGCAATATCTCGGAGTAAGGAGTCACCCATTTAAGACAGTGATGAGGAGGAATTTCTTCTTTCAGAGGTTAATGAATCTGTGGAATTCTTTACCGCAGAGGGCTGTGGAAGTTGGGTTGTTAAGTATGTTCTAGGCTGAGATAGAGATTTTAAATCAGTAAGTGAATCAAGGATCATAGGGATAAGGGGCTGTTTAGCACAGGGCTAAATCGCTGGCTTTGAAAGCAGACCAAGGCAGGCCAGCAGCATGGTTCAATTCCCGTATCAGCCTCCCCAAACAGGTGCCGGAATGTGGCGACTAGGGGCTTTTCACAGTAACTTCATTTGAAGCCTACTTGTGACAATAAGCGATTTTCATTTTCATTTCATTTCATAAGGCGGGAATGTGGAGCTGAGGATTATTATCTTACATCAGTCCTGATCGCATTGAATGGCAGAGCAGTCGATGGGCTGAATGGCCTACTTCTGCTCCTACGTCTTATGGTCTTGTGATCTTGTATTTTGAAGAAATCTACATGCTCCTCACTTATATTTTGCCTATCTACAGGATCACCTATGAAGTTATGTACACAAAAAGCGTTTTATGGTGTCAGAAAAATCAGCCTTATCAAATCATTTTGTATACAATAGTATTCAACTTCTCTTATCACCTGTTTTTAGGATTCTTGTTTGAAACAAAAACTAACAGTATTCCATCGGTTTCCAGAATGAAGTTCAGCTATAATATATAAGAATGGTCAGGAAGGAAAAATAACAAAATGGTAAACCGCAAATTTGTATTAAAACAGTCTGTTAGCAGTCTGTTAACATATTTCTTTAGATAGGTGAAAGGGGATACATTCCGAATGGGGATGTTTGACAAAGTGGTCAACTAATCTGTTTCCTCCTCTATAAAGAAGAGCTCACGGTGAGCAAAAAATACATGATGCCCTGGACAATTATGTGGAAAATGGCAATGGAACAAGCTGTTCAATCTGCTACGGTTTGATGGAAAATGACTTTGCAAAAGCAGCCAGACATGGGTACGATAGGAGAATGAATGAGGACATGCCAGGCGGAGAGATGTACGCATTGCTTCATGGTGGAGAGCATGAATTGCAAAAAACAGTGAGACCAGTGGAGTATTGAGCATCGCAAAGATATGGTTGATTAATGCATTTTGCAAAGGAATATAAAAAGCTCAGCTGTTTGCCAACAGAGCAAAGTCAAAATTAATTCATTAGATATGAAGCACTTTGGGAAATTATGAGGTTTCAGAATTAGAATTCTTATAGTGCAGAAGAAGGACATTTGGCCCATGGAGTCTGCACCTACCCTCCGAAAGAGCACCCCACCTCCGCCCACCCCCCTGCCCTATCCCCGCAACCCCACCAAATCTGCACATTCCCGGACACAAAGGGGCAATTCAACATGGCCAATCCACCTAACAACGTTACTTTGGACTGGGGGGAGAAAACCCGAGAGCCCTGAGGAAATCCACACAGACATGAGGCTGAATGTACAAACTCCACGCAGACAATCACCCAAGGTCGGATTTGAACCCGGGTCCCTGGCGCTGTGAGGCAGCAGTGCTTAACTGCTGTGCCGCCCACATTAGATAAAAGCAAGTCTTTTCTTTTGTGTTATGCATCATGTAAGAGGTTCTTGATTCAATTTTAACTGTGCTCTTGTTACCAGAAGCTAATAACGTATTTGAAAAAAAAGTTTTAAAATATTTATGTACTCTTTAAAATGTCAAATAGTATCACTGGTGACTAAGGTAACAGTGAGGTATTACAGTATCTGCTTAGAAACTAATTAAAGCTACTTGTATTTACAGTGAACCATGACCAATTGGCAAATAAATGAATGTAGGACAATAGAATTAGTGATTACTTAATTTTCATTTTATAAATTATTCTGTAAGACAGCATGAATAGATTCATGCTTTCACATCACATGCCATACAATGTTTACACAATCAGGTAATGGAGAATATATAATTGTGCCAAACTGTGTTAGAACAAAGAACATACTGTTAATAGGAGAAACTATGCAATCTGAAAATTGCATCCAGCAAAAATAATTTTTGGATCTGCTCAACAACATGTTCTTTCTCTCTCCACCCAGCACCCCCCCCCAACTACCCCCTTGGTGTAGTTCGTCATGTTTGCGTACCAGCCAGTTATGTTTGCCACCGTGGCGGGAGTGGCTGCCCTGCAGGTAGCCATTCGGCGCCACCAATGCAGGCTGCTCAGAGCAGCTGCTGGAGCGGCGGCTGCCACAGAGGGACTGGCTGCAGAGGGCGCCGTGCCAGCCGCCGCTCATGCTGCAGGCCCTCCCGCCCGACAGGTGCATGAGGAGGCGGAGGGTGACAATGACCACTACATCGTCGGGCATGCAGAGGACGAGGATTCTGATCCTGATGATGCGCAGGGGGAGGAGCAGGAGCAGGTGGTGGTGCCAAAGTGCCAGAGGCGCCCCATGCGGCCTCGAGTGTACTGGGACCGCATGTCGTCCCAGGACCTTCCGGAGGAGATTGAGTCGGGAGACAGTGGCACATATATGCCACCTCATGGCGCACCTGGCACCACATGGAACGGGGGTGGACATGCTATCCCGGTGACCGGCAAGGTCACGGTTGCCCTCAATTTCTTCGCCACGGGGTCCTTCCAGGCGCTGAGCGGGGACCTGTCTGGAATCTTGCAGGCATCGGTGCACCGGTGCATCCGGGCCGTCACCGACGCCCTGTATGCCATCACCGACAGATACATAAATTTTTCGGAGGACCGCGCACACCAGGCTGACCGGGCAGCGGGATTCGCCTCCATGGCCGGGATGCTGATGGTCCAGGGGGTGATTGATGGGGTGCACGTCGGCATGCGTCCACCCTCGGATAACAGGGATGTTTTCCTGAACAGGAAGGGGAACTACTCGATGAACATTCAGGTGGTCTGCGACCATCGCACAAAGATAATGCACGTGTGCGGCCAGTACCCCGGCAGTGTGCGTGATGCTTTCATACTGGCTCATTCTTTCCTCCCCGCTATTTTCGAGGGGCACCCCCCTCGGCTGAGGGGCTGGTTGCTGGGCAACAGGGATTACCGTTGTGGTCGTGGCTGATCATGCCTATACGGAGGCCACAGACCAATGCGGAGACCCGCTACAATGAGGCCCATGCAGCAACCAGGGGTGTTGTGGAGAGGTGCTTTGGCCTCCTGAAGATGAGATTCCGGTGCCTGGACCGCTCTGGAGGGGCCCTGCAGTACCACCCCAACAGGGTCAGACGCATAGTTGTGGTCTGCTGTGTGTTGCACAACATTGCCCAACAGAGGGGCGATGTCCTGGAGGAGGGTGCACAGGGGGAGCCTGATGAGGGCGATGTCTCTGCACATGAGGAGGAGGAGGAGGAGGATGGGGAGGGGGAGGCACAGACACGACCTGGGGGCGGGATATGGCCGGGGGGCTGCACGACGACACCGGCTAGGAGAGCGAGCACGTGAGGCGTTGATCGCTGCACATCTCACTAACGAGGGGGAGGGCATCGCTGAGCAAGGCACTTGCACCACGGATCGCGCATAACCGCACCACGCAGCACCTCCACTTCCCGCACCATTGCACAACCCTACCACCCACACCACCACTTTCACAGCACCTTACATCTGCGGCACATCGTGAATGTTTTAACACAGTTGCTTGTGTCAGCGGGTGTGATCAGTGCCATGTTGAATGATGACACCCGCTCTGCGATGAGCTGTGTGCTCCGGATCACTGGACAATGTCTGACTCATGGCCATATCTGAACCCCCCACCTCAGTGGTCCCTGTATGCGTCACGGAAAATCCACCACATGGCCATGTGGGGCAGCTGGCGTTGGTGTTCTGAGGACGAAGGGGTGTTGGGGGGTGGAGGGGAAGAAACACACACCCGGCCTCAGCGTTGTACAGAACTTTGACCCCCAGTGTCACTTGGTCCCCCTCACAACCCCTCAGGCACCGGACATAGCACAGAGGCATCTAGGTTTGGTGTAACAGTGACTTTAATCGTGACATTCACATACAAGTGCCATAGCCCCTGCAACTAAGCTGTGCCCTGCACCCGTGCCAACTTACTACGTGTCGAACATCTTGGCCTTAAGGGCCCTACCACTACGTCTTGGTGTTTCCCCAGATGGTACAGCAGGAGTGAAGGTGGACTGCTGAGACTCCTGCCCTGCGACGTTGGTCCCCGTCGGCGTGCATTTCCTGGGGCGGCCCAGCTTGGATGGGCCAGGCTGCTCGGTGGGCGTGCTGGATGGCATGGTGCCACCCTACTCTGCCCACTGCCCACCAGATGCACCAGGGACGGAACGGGGGGAGTCCGAGTGTTCCGGGACCTCCCTTGCTGGAGTAACCGGGACGGGCACCATAACCACCTCCTCCCTCAGGGAGCCCGGTGGCCCCCGGACGTCACTATGGGATGGTGGTGTGCGCGGAGACAGGCGCGTGGCACCACCGACACCTGGTGCTGCCAGTCCCGGAGGCTCGCTGTTGAATCGACCAGGGTCTGAACGTTCCAAGCGATGGAGCTCAGGGAGTGCGCCATCCCTGTCAGGGACTGCGCAACCTCCCGCTGGGATTCTGCGACGCCATCCAGCACGTGGGCAAGGCCGCCGATGCTCTCAGTGATGGCCTGCTGAGACTCGGCCATGGCCTGCTGAGACTGGGCTATGGCCTGCTGAGACTCGGCCAGACCCCGGAGCCTGGCGGCAATGTCCAGTTGGCTCTGGCGTATGGCTGCCTGTGAGAGGACAGCCCTGTCCTGGGCAACGGATGACGCGTGCGCATCAAGCCCTACGCCTTGCAGAATCTGACCCATGGCTGAAACCATTGCCCGCATTGCCTCCACCATGGATGCCACCCATGCGGTGTCGGCCTGGGTGGCAGCCATGACCGGCACCACTCCCTGTTCCTGGACACAGATGGACTCCTCCAACTACGTCTGCAGATGCTGGAAGACGGCCGTCATCCCGTTGTCCACTCCCTGGGTTTCCAAATGCATCGGGTCTGTGCGTGGGTCTAGTAAGTCCAGGAACCCAGGAACCGTCTGGTCGGCAGCTGGGTGCTGGGCCTGGGCTGCCCTCCGACCGTTCAGACTCTCGGCTACTCCTACCTCCACCTGCTGTACCGGTTCGGCTGTGTGGTGCTCACCATTCAGTGATTCCGAAGCCTCATCACTAATGTGTCCAGCCAAGGTGAGTTAATCTGCGATGGTAGATGCAGTGGGTGACAGCTGTGCCGTAAACTCAAGGTCCTCATCTGGCCCCAGGTCTGGGGTCTCCTGTGTCGATCCTTAGACCGTTGCAATTAGTCTGCGGCCCATGTTTGGTGGCGTGTCCGGTGTGTCTGTTGACTGTCTGGCGTCCTCTGTGCATCACTGTCCAGAGTGCCCATCCTCTCTCCGTCACTGTCCTGGCTTGCAGCCCTCTCCTCGTCCGACTTATGGCCATCAGTGTCCTGACTGTCCGTCCTGTGTTCGTCCGTGTCGTGTCCGTCCTCTGTGCGTCCCCCTCCAGTGCCCCGGCCTCAGAGGAGGGCCCTCCTATCCATCTTCCTTCCCCCCTCTGCCGTGTGTCCGTGGCGGCGGATGAGCTTGGAGCTGGACGGCGGGGGCTTGTCCGAGACATCCCTGGACTATTGGCTCCTGGCCCTGTGGAAGACGATGAGGCGTGTATCGTTAGACACGCAGAGTCGGGTGTGAGGGGGTGGAGTGTCGGTGGGGGGGGGGCAGTGTGAGAGGGTGGGTTGAAAGGGGGGGGGCTTGGGGGCACTGTGAAGGGGTGGAGTGTTAGGGGGTGGAGGGGTATGTGTCACCGGGTGGGTTGAAAGGGGGGGACTTGGGGCAGTGGTAGGGGGTGCAGTGTGAGGGGGGGGGAGGTGACGGGCTGAGGTGGTGTAGCCAGGCAGGGGAGTCTCACTTGGTCCTGCGCCTCCGGTCTGGCATGGCGCTACCTCCCGGGTGACGGCTCCCCCAGGGAGGTCCAGAGCCCTCTGCAGCACAGGTGATCCCCCTCCGGTTCTTGTATGCTCACGTTGGTTATGAGCAGTCAGATCTTGCGGCGTGGGGGGAGAAGAATCACAGTTAGGCAGTCAGCATCCAGACGCGCAGATGTTGGCAACATTATGACTGAGTGGGGGCACTGGGCACCACACCATGGCAGCTCGTAAGGGGGGGGTGTTGCCCATGTGGGTCGTGGTGTCCCCAACCCCCCCCCCTCCTGCGTGGGCAGGGTGGGGGGGTCCCACGAGATGTGGTGGGGGAGGAGGGAGGAGTGGGGTGTGCCCGGTGAACCCTCAGGGTACTTACTCTAGCAGCCCTGGTGAGGTTGTGGAGCTTCTTTCAGCACTGGTCTCCAGAGCGGGTGGGTGTGCCCCACAGCTCTAACAGCGGTGCCCACCTCATGCCAGCCGCACTTCACAGTGCTGGATGGTTGCCGGTGCCCACGTCTTGGGCACAAGATGGCCCTGCGCTCCTCTACAGCATCCAGCAGCATCTCGAGATCACTGTCCCGGAATCTGGGAGCAGCACGGCGGGGCTCAGCCATCTCGATCCTTCGGGTCCTGTGCGCGGATCGTGCACTTTAAATGACGCGGCGCGGCGTCAGCCGGGTGACGCGCGATGACGCCGCTGCTCTGGCGCCATGCCCACCGCGTTTCTCGCGGCCCTGCTGCTGGCCCCTTTTCGGGGCCTGGATCGATTTTGCCCGCGGCCGTTTCGCACTGTCGTGAAATGCGACGGCCTTCACGATGGCGCAGACACTCTGTCTCAATATCGGAGAATCCCGCCCAGAGGTTTAGAAGGATGTCATAAACTCTGGACGAGGGACTTAAACATTTTGTATAAATCAGTAGAAAATGAAAGATTACACTTTCCGATATCTTTGATTTTGTTTAATAACATAGATATGAGAGGAACTGGCAATGCTGCAGTCAACTGGACCACCTTTCTTATTTGGGGCCTGGTTTTGAATCTAGCCTGGGCCAATGTAGAAAAGATTCTTATTTCCCTCACGACAGGAATGAAATAAATTCTAGCCTGCAGCAACCCAGTACATTTAAACCAAACAGCCATTTGGCATTCCATTACAGCTTAGCTCTGAGCCATAAGATTATTTCGTAAGGAACACACTTCTGATGTTGAGTGGAGGTGTCTTGATAAGGTATGGATAGATGATTTTGGTCTGCATTAACTTAGGATGTAATAAATCTGGACATATTTGATTCTGATGCAACATGCAAACCGTAGAGATTCCACGTGAATTCAGTACTCCTGTATTTCCAAGGCGGGTGTCGTGTTGGGTGTTCCGCTATACAGACGAACCAACATGGTTGCAGATGGTACAACTCTGTTTTATTACTATCAATAACAACATCTGTATACTTATGACTGTGGTTCGTTCTTTACCCTTTAACCTGTGGACCCAGCCCTGACACTATCTTAGAGAGGCACTCAGCACATGGTGCATGTTTGAGTGGCTTGCTGTGAGCTCTGTGCCCTGAGCTGTCTCCTGCTGGAATGAGCGGGAACTGTGGTGTTCCCCATTTTATAGTGCGTGTGCTCGTGCTTGTGATTGGCTGTGATGTTGCGTGTGTGTTGATTGGTCCGTTGATCTGTCCATCAGTGTGTATGTGTATTTGCACCATGATGTTTATCTGAATATCATGACATCCCCCCCTTTTTTACAAGAATATGTGCCTATGTGGTAATAAATATAGATGTGTACTGAGTGCAGCTGAATGTGTGTGTGCAATATCTACAACATGTACATGAGGCTAAACTATATACATAGGAAGGTGTCAGGTGCAACATAGCAACGAGGTTGTACCATAAACAAAACAAGTGTAATCATAAAACATCAAAAAAGAACTCCTGTAATGACAAAAAGAGAAACATATTAACATTGCGGCATAAGACTTTAGTGAGTCCAATGTTCAGACAGGCTCATAAGTCCAGCCTAGTAGGTGGGCGACGAATTTGCGTTGACCGCCGCAAGGGTGGGTCAGGATCCACCGGCTGAGGAATGGGCCTGGCCACAGGCAACGGAGGAATAGGCATGGTGGCAGGAAGCTCCACGAAGTCGACATCAGGAACAACAGGAGGGCGTGGCACCGGTGTATGATCACGTAGCGAGCGCGGAAGCAGGCGAAGAGCCCGGCGATTACGCCGGTGAATGGAGCCATCAGGCATGCGAACCAGGAACGAGCGGGGAGCCACGCGTCGGAGAACTTCGGCAGTTGCTGACCATCCACCCTCTGGTAGGTGGATGCGGACGTTGTCTCCAGGCGCCAAGGCAGGAAGATCAGTTGCCCGAGTATCATGTGCCACCTTCTGCTGAGCACGCTGCTGTCGCATCCTTTGCAGTACTGGAGCATGGTCGGGTGTAGGAACAAGAATGGATGGCACAGTGGTTCTGAGGGCGCAACCCATCAACAGCTGGGCTGGTGAGAGGCCAGTGGATAGTGGGGCCGAGCAATAGGCCAGCAGGGCTAAGCAGAAATCCGATCCGGCATCAGCAGCCTTGCAGAGGAGCCGCTTGACAATATGGACCCCCTTTTCCACCTTGCCATTTGACTGGGGATGCAGGGGGCTGGACGTCACGTGTGTGAAGCCATATGACGCAGCAAACGAAGACCATTCTTGGCTTGCAAAACATGGCCTATTGTCCGACATGACAGTAAGCGGAATGCCATGGCGAGCGAAGGTTTCTTTGCATGCCCTGATGACAGCGGACGATGTCAAATCGTGCTGGCGTATGACCTCTGGATAATTTGAAAAGTAATCTATAATGATGACGTAGTCCCTGCCGAGCGCATGAAAAAGGTCCACACCCACCTTCGCCCAGGGGGACGTTACCAACTCATGGGGCTGAAGCGTCTCAGGGGGTTGCGCCGGCTGAAACCTTTGGCAGGTGGGGCAATTGAGCACCATGTTGGCAATGTCGTTGCTGATGCCCGGCCAGTATACAGCTTCTCGGGCCCTCCGCTTGCACTTCTCAACCCCGAGATGGCCTTCGTGTAATTGTTCGAGGACCAGCCTGTGCATGCTGTGTGGAATCACAATCCGGTCCAACTTTAGGAGGACACTGTCAATGACGGCCAAGTCGTCCCGGACATTGTAGAATTGTGGGCACTGTCCTTTGAGCCACCCTCCCGTCATGTGGTGCATCACACGTTATAGAAGGGAGTCAGCCGCAGTCTCCCAGCGAATATGGGCCAGACTTGAATCATTAGTTGGCAGATTGGCCGATGTCAAGGCCACATGCGCTTCGACCTGACATACAAACCCCTCCGAATTGGGCGGTGTGCTCACTGCTCTGGACAGGGCATCCGCGATGATGAGGTCCTTTCCCGGGGTGAAGACCAGTTGGAAGTCGTACCTCCGGAGCTGGAGCAGAATGTGCTGGAGGCGAGGGGTCATCTCATTCAGGTCCTTTTGTATGATGCTGACCAGGGGGCGATGGTCGGTTTCCACGGTGAACTGAGGGAGACCATACACGTAGTCATGGAACTTATCAATGCCGGTTAACAAACCCAGGCACTCCTTCTCGATCTGCGCATAGTGCTATTCTGTGGGGGGTCGTGGCCCGCGAGGCATAGGCGACCGGGGCCCATGATGCAGTGTCGTCCCGTTGCAGGAGTACCGCCCCAATGCCGGACTGGCTGGCATCAGTCGAGATCTTTGTATCTCGAGAGGTGTCGAAGAACGCCAATACCGGGGCTGTGGTGAGCTTAATCTTGAGCTCCTCCCATTCCTTCTGGTGTGCGGGCAGCCACTGGAACTCCGTGGTCTTCTTCACTAGGTGGCGAAGAGCCGTTGTGTGGGAGGCCAGGTTGGGAATGAACTTCCCCAGGAAGTTGACCATCCCGAGAAAGCGTAGCACTGCCTTCTTGTCTGCCGGCTGCGGCATGGCTGTGATGGCGCTCACTTTTTCTGCATCAGGACCCACTCCTGACCGGGATATGTGGTTCCCCCAGAAACTTTAGCTCAGTTTGGCCAAAAGAATACTTGGCTCGGTTGAGGCGCAGGCCGTGTTCTCGTATCCGAGCAAAGACACGCTGGAGACGACTGATGTGCTCCTGTGGTGTGGTGGACCAGATGATGACGTCGTCAACATAGACGCGCACCCCTTCGATGCCCTCCATCATCTGTTCCATGATTCTATGAAATACCTCGGATGGCGAGATGATGCCAAATGTCATTCTGTTGTAGCAGTACCTGCCAAAGGGAGTGTTGAAAGTGCACAGCTTCCTGCTGGACTGATCGAGTTGAATCTGCCAAAAACCCTTTGAGGCATCAAGCTTTGAAAATTTTTTAGCCCGGGCCATTTCGCTTGTGATCTCTTCCCATTTGGATATGATGTACTGTTCCCTCATGATGTTGTTGTTCAGGTCTTTCGGGTCGATGCAGATCCTGAGTTCGCCAGAGGGCTTTTTTACGCACACCATGGAGCTGACCCATGGCATGGGCTCCGTGACCCGGGAAAGCACTCCTTGGTCCTGGAGATCCTGCAGCTGCTGCTTGAGGCGGTCTTTGAGTGGTGCTGGGACTCTACGGGGTGCGTGAATGACCGGGGTGGTGTCCGGTTTGAGCCGTATTCTGTAAGTAAAGGGCAGTGTGCCCATGCCCTCAAAAGCCTCCTGGTTGTAGACGAGGAGCGAGTGGAGCTGTGCCCTAAATTCTGCATCCGAGAAGTCGGACGAGCCTTCTGGAGACAGAGTGTGTACCCGCTGAACGGGGTGGAGAACCTTGCACGCCTGTGCGCCTAGCAGGGAGTCCTTCGATGATCCAACTATCTCAAAGGACAGTGTATGCATTGTGTGTGACCTCGAGCTGGCAGGATCCCATGGCCGGGATAACATTTCCACTGTAATCGACAATCTGACAGCGGGATGGCCGAATCGGTGGTCTGACCTTCAAGGCGTAGAAGGCTGACCATGCTATAAGGTTGACGGAAGCACCAGCATCTAAACGGAATGTGATTGGTGATCGGTTGACCGTTAGGGTGGCACACCATTCATCACCCGGATTAACGCTGTTCACTGGCATCGGCTGGTGGGTCCTGCTTGGGGACATCTGGTTCTTGTCAATGACCACGACGCGGAAGGCTTCCCGGTCGTCGGTATCACCGGTCTGTACATCGTCAGGGTATGACTCGGTGTATGGAGGCTGAATGGCCCGCACGTCCCTGCGAGGCTGGCGGAATTGGGGAGCGTTGGTAGGTTGAGCTGCTCGACAGCAGGCAGCATAGTGGCCCATCTTGCCACAGCGGAGGCATTGTCGATTCTTTGCTGGACATTGCCGCTTTAAATGTGTGGATCCACAGTTGCCGCATGTCGTGACGTCATGGCGTTCGTTGCGCCATCGTGCATGCGCAGTTCGGTCCTGCGTAGAGCGCGCCTGCGCGTCGCGTCCCTCTGCGTCGATGTCTCTTTTGGCGCGTACAAGCGCGGGAGGCCGCGGAAAGCGCTCGAAATGGCCGCCCTCATCCGGGTCGCGGGCCGGGAGGAACTCAATCGACTGGACCCGCTAGGCCTCGTAGGACCCCTGCCGTGCCGATTCGGCCGCCTGGAATTGGGAGTACCAGCTGGTCGCGTTTTCATGGAGGACGCAGGCTTCGATGGCAGTGGCTAAGGTGAGGCTCTTAATTTTGAGGAGCTGCTGGGGTAGGGTGCCCGAGGTGACCCCAAAAACTATCTGGTCCCGAATCATGGAATCGGAGGTGACCTCATAACCGCAGGACTGCGCGAGGATACGGAGGTGTGTCAGGAAAGTTTGAAAAGGCTCATCCTTACCCTGCAGGCGCTGCTGGAAGAGGTACCTCTCGAAGCTCTGACCGTTTTGTACTTCGTCTTGTCCTCACTGTCCGCGAACACCAGGGAGTTGTAGATGTGGATGGCGTGTTGCCCTGCCGTGGAGAGGAGGAGGGCGATTTTTCTGGTGTCCGAAGCATTCTCCCTTTCTGTGGCTTCTAGGAAGAACTGAAAGCGCTGTTTAAACAGCTTCCAGTTGACGCCGAGGTTTCCAGTGATTTGGAGCGGCTGCGGCGGGCTGATGGTGTCCATGGCGCAGGATGGCGGATTCCTGAAGATGTGTCGGTAGGTCTCACAGTTGCTGGGTTCCAATCCTGGTACTATGTCGTGTTGGGTGTTCCGCTATACAAACGAACCAACACAGTTGCAGATGGTACAACTCTGTTTTATTACTATCAATAACAACATCTGTATACTTATGACTGTGGTTCGTTCTTTACCCTTTAACCTGTGGACCCAGCCCTTACACTATCTTAGAGAGGCACCCAGCACATGGTGTATGTCTGAGTGGCTTGCTGTGAGCTCTGTGCCCTGAGCTGTCTCCTGCTGGAATGAGCGGGAACTGTGGTGTTCCCCGTTTTATAGTGCGTGTGCTCTTGCTTGTGATTGGCTATGATGTTGCGTGTGTGTTGATTGGTGCGTTGATCTGTCCATCAGTGTGTATGTGTGTTTGCACCATGATGTTTATCTGAATATCATGACAAGGGATAAGTTGAGCAACCTGGAAATGGGCTCCTGGCAGCAGATCAGGGGGCCAGAGCTCTAGGCAGGCTTAAAAGCTGTCCCTATTTTCTTGAGCTCTGCTACAGCCACAGGACACCCTGTAGAGGGGTCCTGCCACACAACAGTGATGGCCTGATTGCATCTTAAATTTAAAAATGCTAGACAGAGGACACCTCCATTTTTGAGTACTCTTCCCTCATCTGCTGTCATAGCCTGCTGCTTCTTTCCCAATTTTGAGTCTGCTGCCATACTCAATTGGATGATTCATCCATCATTTGGTTCTTAATTGGCCGCTCTGAGGGCAATCATATTGAGTGGCTGTTTCCTCCATAGTTTGGGCTTCTGAACCCGCATTTTAGCCTGACACAGAAGCTTGTGTGGATGATCCTGCCCATTGTGTTAGACCATACCAGGTAGAGATGGCAGTTTCTGTGCCTCGAAGGACACAAGTGAGCCAATTTACAAGAAAAGAAACAGTAGCTTTTATGGTTATTTCCTGTTGCCAGCTCACAAATGACCAGATTTAGAAAATTCCGTTTTGTAATTTGCCATGAGGGTATTTGAACTCACAAAGGTTCTGTCGCATAACAACTAGGCTAAAGTAACACAGAGCCAGTGCCAAGAACTAGGTAGCAGCTGAGATCCTCATTGAGGCAATCATTAAAGAGTGAGTAGCTGCCACTTCCTGGCAAGGTTCCAGGTATGGCAAATCAACTGCTGGATTGTAAGCTTTCCAATTTGTCACCCTTAGGGATATAAAGTACGTAGATTTGTTTTGAGTGTTGATAAAAATACCCTTATGGTTGGATTATGGCTTGACATTTTAATATTTGCCACCAAAATACAACAGCAGAGGGTGCTTGCCTAAGGTACATTATTGGGATCGAGTAGGGGAAGTTATGTTTGTTCTCTAGCTGCTTTGATTGCAACATTATTTCATACCAGCAATATGTACTATATCCAAAGTCGAAATATGTTCAAAGATAGTTATTATTGCTGTGGATAAAGATCAATAAAAGTAAAAATCAAATTTCACAGCACTTCATGACTTTCATACCTCGTGACAATATTAAGCCTATTTGCATGAGTTTATGGTTTGGAAATGGTATTGATCTTTAAAGAATGATGAGTTGTTTTATTGCTTTTCAATGTGATGCCAGATAGTGCTTGATTGATTAACTGATTATCTGCCAGAGCATGTATGGTACAGACTAGCTAGAAACTGCCTGATTTTCACCTTATTTGGTACTCATTTCTGTGATAATCCCTCAGCAATCTCACAAGAATGCAATCATCCTCCCATCTATTTCAGCCTAGATAGCTGAAATCACTTCAGTTTCAACATTCTAACAGGTTCTGAGATGCAGTTTTGTTGGAGCAGAAAAATTGATTCCAACAGCACAGAGGGGACAATTTTCAGACCGTTCTCACCGGTAAGATTACGTTTTCTGGCTTTACACATCCCTCGCCGGTGACATAATGAGGTTTATGCCCAGAAAGGGCGGGATCTGATTCAAATAAATTTTAACACAATTATCGATCTCCCCACCACATGACCGCCCCCCTCTCCCTGAATATTCATACCGTGCCGCTATGTCACGTCGGCAAGGTTTTACCACAGGTTTGGAAAAGTGTGGATCAGTCAAGGGGGTCCCCCCAGTGACGCAAAGGCTATAGCTCGGGAAGAGGAGGGACAGCACGGTAGCCTTGTGGATAGCACAATTGCTTCACAGCTCCAGGGTCCCAGGTTCGATTCCGGCTTGGGTCACTGTCTGTGCGGAGTCTGCACATCCTCCCCGTGTGTGCGTGGGTTTCCTCCGGGTGCTCCGGTTTCCTCCCACAGTCCAAAGATGTGCAGGTTAGGTGGATTGGCCATGATAAATTGCCCTTAGTGTCCAAAATTGCCCTTAGTGTTGGGTGGGATCACTGGGTTATGGGGATGGGGTGGAGGTGTTGACCTTGGGTGGGGTGCTCTTTCCAAGAGCCGGTGCAGACTCGATGGGCCAAATGGCCTCCTTCTGCACTGTAAAATTCTAGGAAACATGCCTTGGCAGTGCCCCCTGGCACAGGTTGGCATTGCCAACCTGGTAGTGCCAACCAGCTCCAGGGGAAGACCCTCTGGACAGCCCCATGTGGGGCAGGGTTCGCGTTGTTTGTGGGGGGGTGGGGGGAGCTCCTGATGTTGCTACTTGTGGTGGGGGATGGGGAGTGGTAAGAGCCCCAATGCTGATGGTGGTGGAGGGGGTTGGGGAAGAGAGCCCAAATGTTGATTGTGATGCTGGGGGAGAGACCCAATGCTGGTGGTGGTGGAGGGGGTTGGAGAGAGAAATCCCCTATGCTGATGGCAGTGCTGGGGGTGGGTGTAGGGAGAGCCCCAATGCTGATGGTGATGCTGGGGGGGAGAGACCCAATGCTGGTGGTGGTGGTGGTGGAGGGGGGAGGGAAGGGAGCCTGTGCTCGTGATTGGAGGGGGCAGAAAGAGAGCCCCTATGCTGGTGGCCATGCTGGGGGGGAGGGGGGGGGCAGTGGAGGGAGATCCCCGATACTGATGGCGAGGGATAGGAGAGAAATCCGATGCTGATAGTGGCGGAGGAGGGGGGGAAATAATGCCCCAATGCTGATGGTGGTGATTGGTGGAGAAGTGGGGGATGGGGATGGGGAGGGGAATGACGCTGATAGGAGGGGTGGTTCACCCATGTCATTGTGGGACGGCTGAGGGATAGTTTATTTTCTCTGATGATCGGGGCATGATCTGTAGAGCTGGACTCGCTGCTTGCATCGGGTACCGCCCCGCCACAGTGACAGCGTAAAACACGGCCACTGAATTATTTTTTCAGAGAGGCTGAAATCTGGATTAAATTTCAGCTGGGCAATGAGAGATCTGCATGCCGTGTTTCAGTCAGAGCCTGACAAACTGCCAAAATATGGATAATATCACATAAACCAGTGTTTTTCAAACATTTTTTCCCGGGACCCATTTTTACCAACCGGCAGACCTTCACCACCCATATTGGCTGACCTCAGTGACCCACGCCGGCTCAACTTCGCGGCGCACCATTATTGCCATTATTGCTTACCGTTAATGCGACAGGTGAGCTCGCTTGATGCTCACAATCTCACTTGCTTTGTCAATCGATGTTACATTTTTGCTAAGGACTTCAGCTGACGATTTAAGTTCTCGCTACATCCTTTGAAAAAAACTTGCCATGCTTAGTTTTCAAATGCCTTTGAAGATTTGAGGGTTTTAAACTTTCCTGTACTTCCCTGCATATAGCACACATGGGCTTTGCATGCTGATTTGCATTGGCACAATTAAAATCATACCTCAGGGGCAGCACGGTGGTGCAGTGGTGCAATCTCACGGCGCCGGCGTCCCAGGTTCGATCCCGGCTCTAGGTCACTGTCCGTGTGGAGTTTGCACATTCTCCCCGTGTTTGCGTGGGTTTCGCCCCCACAACCCAAAGATGTGCAAGGTAGGTGGATTGAACATGCTAAATTGCCCCTTAATTGGAAAAAATTAATTGGGTACTCTAAATTTAAAAAAAAAATCATACCTCAAGAAATCATCTTTATACTGCTTTGTTCCCGTATTCAGTTTCTTCTTAATGAGTTGCTCACCAGAGGCCCTGGGGCTCTCTTTCCAGCTCACACCAGCATTACTTTGTCTTGCCATGGACTCTCCTGCGAAGCTCTCTCCAGCAGATTCAATTGTGAGATCCTGGCCTGTTTGTGCCTCTGGCCCACTCTTCCTTATTACAAAATAATTCATCTTCAGTTCTTCACACAGTCCTGTTGCTTGCTTGCTGGCAGCTACAAAATGGAGAAATCTCTCCCCCATGATTTCAGTCCCAAAGATCGGATGTACACGGTACCTAGCGTCCGTGTACGTGCCAGGTGGGTGACCTTCTCTCTGCCGCTGCCTCTGGCAGAAAGATTCCATCGTTCATATTTAAAGGCCAATCGCGGCCAACATTCTTCTTTTTTTACTTTGAAACTTTATTTCCAAAACTTGATTTTTCTAAGTTTATTACTGAAAATTAAAACAATTTCAGTTGAACACGTGCATCCTTACATTTACACACAAACTTTGTTTTAAATATATTCCCATTTCTTTAGAAATTTAAACAAATATAGAAAAAAGTACAATCTTGTTTTACTTTATAAACTACGGGTGGAATTCTCCGTTCCAGCGGCTAAGTGCTGACGTCAACGGAGAATGCGCAGGTGGTTCACAACAGGAAAATCGGCGTGAACGCCTCACCGATTCCGGTACCGTTGAGGGGCTAGCACCGGCGCCACGTGAACCACCCGTTGAAAACGGCAGGAGAATGGTCGGGTCCTATGCTGTGCATGTGCAGGGCATTCCGGTCGCGCAGGAAATGATGGCGCCGGCCATGCTTGAACACTAACCCGCCCACTCCAACCCCACAGCCCATCCCGTGTCCACCCCCCACCACTACCCCAGCCCCAGCAGAAGCCCCTTGTCTAGCGGCAGGGATCCCGGATGAGTGTGGTGGCGCTGGACACCGTCCTCAGTCGGCCGCCGGGTTCACAGCCGCTGAGACCACACGTGGCCCACGCTGTCGGGAACTCGGCCCATTGGGGGGCGGAGCATCGTGGGTGGACCAGCCAATGATGCGCCAATGGCCTTGCAACTGCGCGCACGTGTGTCCCGATGACGCTGGTTTGGAGGGGGCAGAGGATCGCAAATCGGCGTCTGCCCCAGATTCCGCATCGGAATCCATTCTCCGCCCTGTCGCCAATCCTGATTTTGAAATCGGGCTGCAGAGAATTCCGCCCTATGACTTTAGACGAGATGAAGTACCTTGTCAAACACACATAATGTCACAATATTTCTTACTGGTTCTACTGCATTACATCATCCCGACACCCGGCCATGACTCACCCGCGGGTCATGACCTTGAGTTTGGAAAACTCTGACCAAAGCTATGCCAGATGCTAAAGTTCACTTCTAGAATCAGAGAATGGTTTCAAAAGGGAAGGCAGCCATTCTGTCCATCGTGGGTTTCTGTAAGAGCAACTCACCTATTCCGATTCATGTGATCAATTGCCCCACCTATTCCATGAAGCGCCCACGGCCCTTTTCTCTACGAATAATTACCCAATTCTCTTTCGAAGGCCTTGAATGAACTTACCTCGACCAAACTCTCAGGCAGAGCATTCCAGATTCCAATCACCCGCTATGTGAAAAAAGATTTTCCTCATATTGCTGTTGCCTCTTTTGTCAATTATCTTACATCCCTGTCCTCTGATTCTTGATCTTGCCAACAACAGAAACAAGCTCTCCCTATCTATTCTGTTCAGGCCCCTCATGATTTTGAACACCTCTATCAAACCTCTTCTGAATCTTTTCTTCCCCAAGGTGAAAATCCACCTGAATATCTCTCAGTACTTTTTGTCTTCCTCCATTTTTCCAGTAAATTTAGAAATATTCACACTACAGCATAATTAATCATGAGTTTTGAGTTCATGCGCGATGTCCACCCAGATATTAGTTTAATCCAGCCAGAGTCCAATGATTTTTTCAAGTGTTGTTGAGTTGCATCATAGCCACTATATGCTGGAATGCTTGCCATCTTTTACACTGGTTCAAAAGTTCCTTCACACAGAGCAGTCCCGGCCACAAAACCAGTCGGATATCCAAGTCAGAAAGACAAGTTTCCACCTTTGCGCTTGTTCAGAGATGTTCATCACATTACGCCAAGAAAGCAGAGTACTGGGCACTCTTGGTCACATGAATCTACCCATAATCACCCGATGAGGAACTACCAAACTCAATTAAACCAGGTAAAAAGTAAGATCAAGCGTATTAAATCAGTCAATTGATCTACCCTGCACTATCACAAGTTAGTTTGAGGAATCATAATTTAACTCCTTTTTGTGATGCTGGAGGATGTGCTGCTCCAGTCATGAAATGATTAGGAACAATTCACTGCCGACTTGTGCTGATTCATTGGAAATTTTATGTCTAGGTGCATGCTCATAAACCCGAGTGAAACTCATCAGAGAAAAACCGATGTGGTGCCCAACACATTCTGGATACGTTTTCTCAATTGGGCCTGGAGAGGAAATTCCAAGTCTACAATTCCCATAATGTTCTATGCTGTCTGTTGTTCTCAAGGCTACAACATTTTTACTGGTAAAAATGGTACCAGATCAAGTAAATAAATGCCAATTATAATAATAATAATTTTTATTGTCACAAGTAGGCTTACATTAACACTGCAATGAAGTTACTGTGAAAAGCCCCGAGTCGCTACATTATGGCGCCTATTCGGGTACACTGAGGGAGAATTCAGAATGTCCAAATTACCTAACAGCACATCTTTCGGGACTTGTGGGAGGAAACCAGAGCATCCGGAAGAAACCCACGCAGACACCAGACTCCGCACAGTGACACAAGCTGGGACCCTTGCGCTAACCACTGTGCTACCATGCCACCCACTGGGTAATGCCTAAAGGATTAATAATCTTAGTAATTCAGTGCCACTGAGCTACTTCAATGTTTGTAACCCGTAAACCCAAAATAATACAAAAGTGTTTGCCTTGTTTTATAATCAATGTTTTGGAATGATATTGATTCCACTGTTGTATTTTCACGCATCTCTCATGTAGCTGTTCCAATGTTAATATGTATTACACTGTATTCATGTGATACTCATTAAGTAGCAAGAGGTAAAACCCCACGAAACAAAGCAGGGTGGTTGATTGGATCTGAAACTTAATAGCCATAAATATATTGGAATCAGTAGAATGGAGCTAATAGATGGGAACAGTAATGCTGTTAGCATCAGATGAATGCTCAATAGGACATTCATTGTCCCCGATTTTAATGTGAGCCTTAACTTACAGTGGAGGATTGTCCTATGAACACATTGAATGTTTGCTTGCTTATATTAACAACAGTAATTTCTACATTTAAACATTGAGCATAAACACAACAAGACTGAGCGTTATTACATACATTAGGACTTGCATGTTTTTAATTGGAATGTTTAGTTAAAGCTACATTTGCTCAGATATTGATTTGTTTTTACATATTACAAGAATTGTTGGTTTATGAGAAGTGTTTAGACAAGAATTATTAGGGTAAACTTTCTGGTCCCTGGGTGATAGGCAGCGTGTAATGCCCATCACCTTGCTTCTGGGCCAAGCCCCAGGGATCTGTACTAATTATTGCTGGACATGGCCCAATTCTCACACACTCTTATAGCTCTTTCTTGCTTATCACACATGTCCATACTCGATCAAGGTCCACATTCATCTGCAAAGATTGTATGCAGAAAATCATTGCAATACAATCTGAGACTTGGTTCAAAACAATTGAAATAATGAAGGGAGTGGACTCTGTACAGGCAGACTATTTCAATTAGCTAGATTGGGTGTAACTATGGTCAGTTTTGGAAGTTTTGCGCAGGAGGAACTTGGTTATATTTAGGAGGTTTGTCTGTGTTTACACGTGTCCAAGCATCAGTGGTGCCAGTGCATTTATACTGGGGTTACAAAGACTTTGATGGTCTTTTTTGAATGGACTTTTGGGTGGAATTCTCTTTTCCTCCAGCTGCGTGTTTCTCAGCAGAGCGCCATTCGCTGGTGGCGAGATTCTCTACACCCGCTGCTTGTCAATGGGATTTCCCATTGAAGCAGCCCACTTCGCCGGGAAACCCGTGGCTTGAGGTGCTCCGATGGTGGGAATGGAAACCCAAATGTCAGAGAATTCTGGCCTTTGTATCATTGTACTTAACTCACCTCAACAATCTTGTCTTTCTGCACAGAAAATTGATACATGGGATAAAATAACACTTCAAATATAAAAATATCTAAATCATGTTTGATTTTGATCAGACCATCAGCATTTGTATCCAATATTCCATCTTTATTTTTCTCTCCTGACTTTTACACTATCACAATAAATGAATATCTGTATTCATGTGCATCCACACATTTGCTCCTATATAGGAGCAAGGACAAGGGGGATATGCAAATTCATGTTGCCAGCTTGCGTGCTGATTTACGGGTAGGCAATTAAGGTAGGATTATGGACAATTCCTGAGGTCCACACTCAATGGCATGCACCATCACATACGTTCTCAACCTGTCTCTTCAGCAGTGCCAACTCACTCTCTCGCCGTTCTCCATCTCATCCCTCTTTTCAATCCTCACTCTTTGCCAGATTTTCACTATTCTCTCTGACCCTTCCCTCTCTGACCACAAACAACCCTCAGCAAAGGCTTTGTCCCCTTACAACCCCACGTGATTGGATTTAGAGCTCAGCATTGAAAAAAAAGGTTCAACCAACCAAAGGACAGGGAGTGGGCCTTCCACACAATTAGGGGCGGCAGGCGGACTCCAGGGCTGGAAGGCCTATGGGAGGCCCACTGGCACTTAGTGACACTTACACAAATAAAAATAGATTAAGTTCATTTAGTTCAGAAATAAAGATGGTTTAATTAAACTGAGGCGGAAAAGCTATGTAAAATGTTGAATCAACCTTATTAACACGGTTTAAAAATAAGAGATCTCCCTTTTAAAACTGACATGAGGAGAATTTTTTCTCCCTAGGGGTTGTTAGTTTGTGGAATTCGATTCCCCAGAAAGCAGTGGAAGCTGGGTCATTGAACTCATTCAAAGTTGAGTTTGTTAGATTTTTGATAGCCAAAAGACTCAAGGGTTATCGTGGGCAGACAGGAAAGAAGAGTTGAGACCACAATCAAAGACCCAAATAGCCGACTCCTGCTCCTATATCCTAGGTTCCTATTAAACTCTCACAAGAAAGTTGCCTGTTATGTCATTTTACTTCAAGAGAACAATGTTACATTGCAACTCCGACTTTCAATTACAGATTCAGTGGAGATATCTCAACAGAGGTTTCACTTGCTCCAAAATGTACAGAGCTTATTGAAATCCTACTTCAACAGGATCTAAAGGAACAGACATAACCACCAATATTTCTTTGAAAATGATTGTGTCAAAGCAGCAGCATGAGAGACTGCCAAAAACAGAGAAGTGTACAGAATTTTTTTCAATACCAAATCCTAATTTGCAATCTTGTAAATTGAACTCCATGACATTTTTCCGTGGTGACTGAGGCAATAAAAGAGCAAAACACTCTTTCTGCAGTTCTTTAATTCTTTAATTCCACCTCCTGCTAGTGGATAGTAATCACTGCCAGTCTTATTTCAATGCCAATAAATGAGGGAACAGTTGTAAATAATGAAAGGGGATCGCCAACAAGGTAAAAACAGTGAAGACAAAGTAGGTTTGAGGAAGGTCTTGGATTTGAACATTCGTCCATGGTTATTAGCTGGTCACTTCCTGGACAGTAGAGATTCTACAATTGGCCTCAGTACCTCCAGGCTTCAGATGGGAAAATTAGCCTGAATTCTTAATTCACCATTTTTGGGTGAGATAATGAAAAGTCCATGCAGAGTCAATGGGCAAGATTTAACTCAAAGAAAACGGGGTCTGTTCTGGACGAGAATCGAGGGTTTGTTCCCAGTGCTGGAGAGAAAAAGTTGGTGAGAATGGAAGTAGTTGAGTTTGATAAGTTTCTATTTAAAAAACATTCTGATTCGCTTATTTTTATTTTACTGAGGCTTATTTAAAATTAAAGGCCTCCTTAACATGAAATGAGTGCTTTAAGGACAAACTGTCTAAATGGATTCCTGTTTGGTATTAATTTGAATTTTAAAAAGGCACATACTGTAATTTGTACATTAGCAACATCAAATTCATAATAAGGCATTTCCAAGAGTTTCTGTTCTTCCATCAGACTATATATAAAATATAGATACTATAAATTTATAATTCAATTTGATATTTCTATCCTATAAAGTCAGCGTTGCAGATATGTTTGAGTGCGAAATGCATTGAAGACAAAAGAAAAGGGGTTCTGTGCACAGATATAAGATAATTATGGAAATATATTTTAATTATTACATTAAATTATAAATTCAAGAACTTGAACATTCATTCATTCATAGATTACAGTGCAGAAGGAGGCCATTCGGCCCATCGAGTCTGCACCGGCTCTTGGAAAGAGCACCCTACCCAAGGTCAACACCTCCACCTCATCCCCATAACCCAGTAACCCCACCCAACACTAAGGGCAATTTTGGACACTAAGGGCAATTTTAGCAAGGCAAATCCACCTAACCTGCACATCTTTGAACTGTGGGAGGAAACCGGGGCACCCGGAGGAAACCCACACACACACGGGGAGGATGTGCAGACTCTGCACAGACAGTGACCCAAGCCGGATTCGAACTTGGGACCCTGGAGCTGTGAAGCAATTGTGCTATCCACAATGCTACCGTGCTGCCCATTCCACAATGCTACCGTGCTGCCCATGTTCATGTGCTGAATTGCTTTTCATTCCTGAATACCACTGAGCTCAGTCTAATAATGCACATGAGGGATTTGAATCTATTAAATGGCACCACAATACGATAGTTCATTGGTTCTTAGGATTGAAATTGCTTTTTAAGTTTAATGATGCATAGTTTATTAGGGACAAGAGACAGGGGAGTTGTGCAAATACTTTATCAAATGTACTGTTGGTGTTTCAGAACTAAAGCAACATGAAAGTATAGGAAAAAGGCAATCGCCTGCAAAACTGTGACTTGATTAAAATAAAATTGAACAGAAATTAGTTAAAATAACATCTGAAATGGGATTGACCCCAGAAGTTAGGAGCTGAATGTGCGATGAGACTGCACTTCCTCCTATTTCTATGACAGGCTGGTGATTTGGTCCATAATCTCAGGATTGAAGTGATTTAAGGTATTTCAAGCACGCATCCAATGCGTGCAGCAGACTCTGTTAATGCTCGGGAATATTCGGCTGAGGAGGCAGAGTTAAGACCTGCATCCCACCACTTAGAGGGAACCTGAGGCCTTTCATAGGTCAAAGCTAACAGAGAAAAAAAATCTTCATTCTCCAGAGTGATCAGAAGGGCAGTATTCTTTTAAAGTAATCGATCCCTCGCGCATCAGTTGGCTTTTAGTTATTTACTTTTCTGAGGTGCTCCGCGAGCCTGGAATCAAATTCACATCTGCCCTCAGTGGGTGTGGAATCAGTGGGTTTATGGTTAATGGTGAAGCTGGAGGGCACATCCTATAGGCCCACTGGCTATCCTACATGCTGTCCCTTCTCACTGCAATGTAATATATAATCTAAATGAATTATGGGGAAAATACTTGACATTCGAGCTTGCCTATATGCAGCACACTAAATTGACTACTATTTCATTCAAAGCTACCTTTGCCTCTTCAGTCTCACTTTACAACTCTGATGCCTCAATGTACAGTAGCTATCAGTTTAATCACAAGTTTCTGCATTGTCTATGTTGCCTGAATAGCCTTGCTGTATGTAATATAGCAAGCAGGACTGTACACAGAACTCCAGGGGTGCGATTCTCTGCTCCCGCGCCGTTTCAGAGAATCGCCTGGGTCGCCAAGGTTTCCCGCGACGCCGGTCCGACGCCCTCGATTCACGGAAGCGTACAGATCGGCACAATCGCATTTTGCGCAGCGCGGTCCAGTGAAACGCCCGAGACAGCCAAAATGGCAATTCACCGGTACCCCCACGATTTTGAGCGGCCTACCCAAAACGGCGGATTCCCCCTGGCGCCGTCCACACCTGATCGCTGCCGGCGGGTACAGAGCGGGAATGCTGGGGGGGGGGGGGGCAGCCTGCGGGGGGGGGGGGGGGTGGAGAGGGGTGGTCCTGCACCGGGGGGTCCTCAAATGGGGTCTGGCCCGCGATCGGTGCCCACCGATCGCCGGGCCGGCCTCTCTGAAGGCAGACCTCCTTTCTTCTACAGCCCGCAAGATCCGTCTGACATCTTCTTGCGGGGCGGACTCGGGGAGGACGGCAACCACGCATGCGCGGGTGACGCCAGTTAAGTGGCGCCGGCCGCGTCATGTATGCAGCACCGCTTTTACGCGGTGCCAAGGCCTGGTGCGCATAAATGACGCGGCGCCGCTCCTAGCCCATTATTGGGCCCTGAATCGGTCGAGATAGGGGCCGTTTTGCGCCGTCGTGAACATCGATGGCGCGCACACTCTGTCTCTATTTCAGAGAATCGCACCCCAGGTATAGTATTATGAATGTGTGGTTTTGTTTTCCATCCCTCTGGCTACTTTTTCCAAGATCCAATTCATTTTTCTTACCCCCATTGGTTTCAGTCAACTATCAACCAATACGCCATGATCCATCTCTTGCGTTTAGCTTGGTTGTTTAATACTATCCAATCTGTATTCACATTGATTACTTCTCTTCACTAGCCTCGTTTGTCAAGAACAGAAGCTTATCCTCAATTTATTTTTTAAGATATATGATGGAATTCTTCCACCTGGAGACTAAGCCCTGAGGCCAGCAGGAAAACGCAACAAATCTTCCAGCCCCGACCTCACTTTTAAACAAAATATATGTTTATTAAACATGTTCATATTAAACAAAACAAGCTGAAACAATCAAACAGAAATACACAATAGAAGGGAAAATACAAATAAGCAAAAACACACACAACACCAAATTAACTTTAACCCCAAAACTAAACTAAATCCCCTAACAGCTGATGGTGATTGACTCCTTAAAAAAGGAAATGAATGGTTGACATCTTAGGTAGAATCTCTCCACTAACCCCCTGATGGTGAACTTGACCTTCTCCAAATGCAGAAATGACATTAGGTCACCCAGCCAAGCAAAGGCACTGGGCGGAGTGGGAGACCTCCACCCAAGCAGAATTCGCCTCCAGGCAACCAACAAGTCAAAGGCGAGGGCATCTGTCTTCACCCCCGACTGAAGCACTGGCGAGTCTGACACCCCAAATATGGCCATCAGCAAATATGGATCTAAATCTACACAGAGTATCTCCGACATGGAAGCTCAGAAGCCTATCAACTTGGGACAGGACTAGAACATATGTGTATGGTTAGCCATCCACAAGAAAAATGCTCACACTTATCCTCAAACCCAGGGAAAAAAACATTCATCCTAGCCCTGGTCAAGTGCAAAACCTTGAATTGAATAAGACTCAGCCAAGCACTTGAAGACGTGGAGAGGATATTTTGAAGGGCCTCACTCCACACCTCACCATTAAGAATGGGACCCAGTGCACCCTCCCATTTCATCTTTACATCACTAAACAGAGCAGAATCTATTGAAAGAATATGGCCATATATGACTGACATAGATTCTCCGTCAGTCCTAGCCAGAGACAGAATCTTCAACAGGGAGGAGGATAGAGCTAAACTGCTGCCCAATTCTCAGGGAACAGATCATCACTGGATTCGAGGAAAATCTAACAGGGGAAAAAGGCAATGGTGCTGTACCAATTGCACAAAGACTTGATGTAGTGCAGGAACTCGCTTCCATTTGTCCCCATATGGAACCGGGACAGCTAAACCACAACAATATCTTCTAAATATTGGCTACCCAATTTAAAACAACAAATTGGTTAGGGTCAGGCCCCCCAAGTGTCTGTCTCTTTGGAGCAGAACCTCCTGAATCCTGGGAGTCTTACCCAAATAAAAGAAGACATTCATTTGTTGACCTTAACAAAAAAGGATTTGGGGAGAAAAATGGGGAGACATTGAAAGAGAAATAAAAGACTCGGGAGCCTGTTCATTTTAATAGTTTGAAGCCTATCCGTTAAGGATAGGGGGAGGTTGCTCCACCTCTGCAAGTCTATCTTAATACTGCTAACCAGACTAGTGTAGTTTAAGTTATGAAGTAAGGCCCAGTTGTGGGCCACCCAGACCCCCAGATAATGAAAGCTAATCTGGGCAAGGCGAAAAGGTAACGTCCGCAGTTGCGCTCTCCTCTCTGGTGGGTTGACCGGGAAACATTCATTCTTGTTCAAGTTCAACTTGTACACAGAAAAGGAGCCAAAAATGAGAAGCAACTTCATTATATCATCCATGGAGGGATCTAGGTCCTTAATATTAAGAAGTAGGTCATCCGTGTAAAGGGACACCCGATGCTTCACCATTCCCTGATTTATCCCCCTCCACTTAACACAAGACCTCAGTGCTATAGTGAGCGGCTCTATTGCCAAAGCAAACAAGAGCAGGGACAATGGACAGCCCTGCTTTGTGCCCCTGTTCAATGGAAAATAACCAGAGTTCTGACATTCATATGAACACTTGCAGTGGGGGCCTTATACAATAGCCAAATCCAATAAATAAATTTGTGGTCAAAACCAAACTTCCCATGAATCTCAGATAAGTACTTACACTCCACTCAATCAAATGTCTTTTCAGCATCCAGAGAAACAATCACCTCCGGTTCAGGCACCGAGGAGGGGGAAAAGGACAACATTTAACAGGCATTGTATATTGGCAGTCAATTGATGACTCTTCATGAAACCCATCTGATCCTCTGAGATTATATTTGGGAGGCAAGGCACCAGCTGAAGCACCAGCCACTTGGCAAGTAGCTTAACGTCCGCGTTCAAATGTGAAATAAGATGGTACAAACCATACTCTGTTGGGTCTTTGTCCTTCTGAATAATCAAAGAGATAAAGGCCCGTGTGAGGGTGAAGGATAGCAATTTTTGGGACAAGGAGTCATTGAACATGTCCAGAATGCTTTGAGAACTTCTTATAGAATTCAATTGGAAAGCCATCCGGACCAGGAGCTTTGCCAAATTGCATCAATCCAATACATTTTGACATGTTGTCAGGGTGTAACGGGGATTCCAACTCACCACATCTCTACATCTCCACAGTTGGGATGGGTAGAGTATCCAAAAAGTCAATTATGACCAATCCTTCTACAGGAGGTTCCGATCTATAAAGATCGTGGTAAAAAGATTTAAAAGCCACATTAACATAGGGAAGGGAGGAAACAAGGTTACAGCTCGAATTGCGTATCTGTGTGATCTCTCGGGAAGCAGTCTGCTGTTTTAGTTGGTGAGCGAAAAGACGATTGGCCTTCTCCCCGTCTCCATAAAACATGCCCCTTGAGCGTCGCATCTGGCTTACCACCCTGCCAGTTAAAAATAGTTTGAACTGTGTTTGCAGTTTGTTCCTATTTTCCAGTCATTCCGGGATAGGATCAAGTGAATACTGGTGGTCCATCTCAAGAATGGAGTTCACCAGACTCTGCTGCTCCACCCTCGATGTCCTCACCAAATGCACTTTTTAGGAGGTAATTTCCCCCCCTAAGGACCACCTTACAGGCTTTCCAGAGCATTGAAGGTGAGATTGTGTTGGTTTTGTTAAGTTTTACATAGTCCTCTAAAGCAATGTACATGCGCTCACAAAATTTCTTATTTGCTAATAATGTGTCTAACCTCCATGGTCGACGTTGGGTGAGGCCAGACTCCAGCGCCAAATCAATGAAGTGCGGGGCATGGTCCAAATAACAATTGCTGAGTATTCAGCTGCCAGCCCTGAAGGGAGGGAGAAGAGACCTATCTACAACAAAAAAAACAATCCCAAATAAACCTGATGAACATGCAAAAACAAAAATCTTTATTGCCCGGGTGCAAGGTGCACCAAGAATCTACCCCACTCCCCTCATCTGTGTCATGAAGGATGACAAAGCCATGGCCATCCCCAATGGAGCAAGAGATCTAGCCTTGGAACGATCCAATCTAGGGCCCAAGACATAGTTTAGGTCGCCACCCAAAATAAGCTGATGCGAGTCTAAATTGGGGAGAGAGGCCAGCAGGGTATTAATGAAATTTGTATCATCACAGTTTGGGGCATAAATGTTAACAATGACTACCAGGATGCTCACTAGGGAGCCACAGACAATCACACATCTACCGTCTACAACAAAAAAAAACAATCCCAAATAAACCTGATGAACATGCAAAAACAAAAATCTTTATTGCCCGGGTGCAAGGTGCACCAAGAATCTACCCCACTCCCCTCATCTGTGTCATGAAGGATGACAAAGCCATGGCCATCCCCAATGGAGCAAGAGATCTAGCCTTGGAACGATCCAATCTAGGGCCCAAGACATAGTTCAGGTCGCCACCCAAAATAAGTTGATGCGAGTCTAAATTGGGGAGAGAGGCCAGCAGGGTATTAATGAAATTTGTATCATCCCAGTTTGGGGCATAAATGTTAACAATGACTACCAGGGTGCTCACTAGGGAGCCACAGACAATCACACATCTACCGTCTACAACAAAAAAAAACAATCCCAAATAAACCTGATGAACATGCAAAAACAAAAATCTTTATTGCCCGGGTGCAAGGTGCACCAAGAATCTACCCCACTCCCCTCATCTGTGTCATGAAGGATGACAAAGCCATGGCTAGACAGCCAGGAGTGAGACAGCAAAGAGTGAGTTTGGGAATTTGAATCGAGGTGGGAATTGAATTGAATTGAATTGAATCAGTAAGGCAGCTCCTTTTAAATTTCAGGAGTTTAAATTAATTTAAATTAAGCTAGTATTGTGCAGTGTAGGTTAACAAGGGCTGCCCCACCCACTCACATAACTGGTTGGCAGTTAAGTGTCAGTCACTTTAATCTACTTTGATCTAAAAGCAGGTGGGGGAGGGGAGTCAATTCAGGACAGTTTAAAAAGAGCCACTTGTAAACTCACTCCCAGTGAGTTCTCCCAGTGAGCCAGAGAGAAGACAGCCAGGAGTGAGACAGCAAAGAGTGAGTTTGGGAATTTGAATCGAGGTGGGAATTCAAAGCTTGGGGGGGAGGAAGTGCTTTTTGTGACTGGTAAGTAGTGTTTCTGTTTTTCTGTTTCTTTTCATTGGTATATTTATTTATTTTTTTCTTCGTTGTTTATTTATTTATTTAAATTTTTTTGGGGGGAAATTGAAATTGTTGAAGTTAACTGAAGGTTTAAGACATGGCAGGAGATCTCAGACCCGTGTCATCGTGTGCGATGTGGGAGCTCAGGGACATGTCCACTGTCCCTGGCTCCTTCTCGTGCAAGAAGTGTGTCCAGTTGCAGCTCCTGTTAGACCGCTTGATGGCTCTGGAGCTGCGGATGGACTCACTTTGGAGCATCCGCGATGCTGAGGACGTCGTGGATAGCACGTTTAGCGAGTTGGTCACACCGCAGGTGAAAGGTACTGAGGGAGATAGTAAATGGGTGATCAAAAGACAGAGCAAGAGTAGGAAGGCAGTGCAGGTGTCCTCTGCGGTCATCTCTCTGCAAAACAGATATAGCGCTTTGGATACTGTTGAGGGAGATGGCTCACCAGGGGAAGGCAGCAGCAGCCAGGTTCATGGCACCGTGGCTGGCTCTGCTGCACAGCTGAGCAGGAAGAAGAATGGCAGGGCTATAGTGATAGGGGACTCAATTGTAAGGGGAATAGACAGGCGGTTCTGCGGACGCAATCGAGACTCCAGGATGGTGTGTTGCCTCCCTGGTGCAAGGGTCAAGGATGTCTCGGAGCGGCTGCAGGACATTCTGGGGGGGGGGGGGGGGGAGGGAGGGTGAACAGCCAGCTGTCGTGGTGCACATAGGCACCAACGATATAGGTAAAAAACGGGACGAGGTCCTACAAGCTGAATTTAGGGAGCTAGGAGTTAAACTAAAAAGTAGGACCTCAAAGGTAGTAATCTCAGGATTGCTACCAGTGCCACGAGCTAGTCAGAGTAGGAATGTCAGGATAGAGAGGATGAATACGTGGCTCGAGAGATGGTGCAAGAGGGAGGGATTCAAATTCCTGGGACATTGGAACCGGTTCTGGGGGAGGTGGGACCAGTACAAACCGGACGGTCTGCACCTGGGCAGGACTGGAATCGATGTCCTAGGGGGGTGTTTGCTAGAGCTGTTGGGGAGAGTTTAAACTAATGTGGCAGGGGGATGGGAACCGATGCAGGAGGTTGGAAGGTAGTAAAACAGGGACAGAATTAAAAAGCATTAAAGGGGAAAGTGTAAGGCAGAGAAGCCATAGTCAAAAATCAAAAAGGGCGACAGTACAAGGTACAGTGACTGAGGGGAGCTCAGTGAATAGGACCAGGAATACTAAAAGAAATAAAACGGGAAGTGAAAACATTAATGGTAAGCGACGCGGCAGGTTGTTACAGGAAGATATGGGTTCGACGACAAGGAAAATGAGGAGAAAGGTTAAGAGGAAATATAACTTAGGAGAGGTTACTGATCGAGGTGTTAAGATTCCGAACAGAGGTAAAAAAGCCAACATCAGTGTACTTTACCTGAATGCTCGTAGTATTCGGAATATGGTAAATGAGTTGATGGCGCAAATCATCGTGAATGACTATGATTTAGTGGCCATTACTGAAACATGGTTAAAGGATGGTCACGACTGGGAGTTAAATATCCGAGGGTATCAAACATTTCGGAAGGACAGAGTGGATGGTAAGGGAGGTGGTGTAGCTCTGTTATTTAAGGATGACATCCGGGCAACAGTAAGGGATGACATCGGTGCTATGGAGGATAAGGTTGAATCCATTTGGGTGGAAATCAGGAATAGTAAGGTGAAAAAGTCACTGATAGGAGTAATCTATAGGCCACCAAATAGTAACATTATGGTAGGGCAGGCAATAAACAAAGAAATAACAGATGCATGTAGAAATGGTACAGCAGTTATCATGGGGGATTTTAATCTACATGTTGATTGATGTAACCAGGTCAGTCAAGGCAGCCTTGAGGAGGAGTTTATAGAATGTATCCGCGATAGTTTCCTAGAACAGTATGTAATGGAACCTACGAGGGAACAAGCGGTCCTAGATCTAGTCCTGTGTAATGAGACAGGATTGATTCAGGATCTCATAGTTAGGGATCCTCTCGGAAGGAGCAATCACAATATGGTGGAATTTGAAATACAGATGGAGGGTGAGAAAGTAAAATCAAGCACTAGTGTTTTGTGCTTAAACAAAGGAGATTACAATGGGATGAGAGAAGAACTATCTAAGGTAGACTGGGAGCAAAGACTTTATAGTGAAACAGTTGAGGAACAGTGGAGAACCTTCCAAGTGATTTTTCACAGTGCTCAGCAAAGGTTTATACCAACAAAAAGGAAGGACGGTAAAAAGAGGGAAAATCGACCGTGGATCTCTAAGGAAATAAGGGAGAGTATCAAATTGAAGGAAAAAACATACAAAGTAGCAAAGATTAGTGGGAGGCTAGAGGACTGGGAAATCTATAGGGGGCAACAGAAAGCTACTAAAAAAGCTATAAAGAGTAAGATAGATTATGAGAGTAAACTTGCTCAGAATATAAAAACAGATAGTAAAAGTTTCGACAAATACATAAAACAAAAAAGAATGGCTAAGGTAAATATTGGTCCTTTAGAGGATGAGAAGGGAGTTTTAATAATGGGAGATGAGGAAATGGCTGAGGAACTGAACAGGTTTTTTGGGTCGGTCTTCACAGTGGAAGACACAAATAACATGCCAGTGACTGATGGAAATGAGGCTATGACAGGTGAGGACCTTGAGAGGATTGTTATCACCAAGGCGGTAGTGATGGGCAAGCTAATGGGGCTAAAGGTAGACAAGTCTCCTGGACCTGATGGAATGCATCCCAGAGTGCTAAAAGAGATGGCTAGGGAAATTGCAAATGCACTAGTGATAATTTACCAAAATTCACTAGACTCTGGGGTGGTCCCGGCGGATTGGAAATTAGCAAACGTGACACCACTGTTTAAAAAAGGAGGTAGGCAGAAAGCGGGTAATTATAGGCCAGTGAGCTTAACTTCGGTAGTAGGGAAGATGCTGGAATCTATCATCAAGGAAGAAATAGCGAGGCATCTGGATGGAAATTGTCCCATTGGACAGATGCAGTATGGGTTCATAAAGGGCAGGTCGTGCCTAACTAATTTAGTGGAATTTTTTGAGGACATTAACAGTGCGGTAGATAACGGGGAGCCAATGGATGTGGTATATCTGGATTTCCAGAAAGCCTTTGACAAGGTGCCACACAAAAGGTTGTTGCATAAGATAAAGATGCATGGCATTAAGGGTAAAGTAGTAGCATGGATAGAGGATTGGTTAATTAATAGAAAGTAAAGAGTGGGGATTAATGGGTGTTTCTCTGGTTGGCAATCAGTAGCTAGTGGTGTCCCTCAGGGATCAGTGTTGGGCCCACAACTGTTCACAATTTACATAGATGATTTGGAGTTGGGGACCAAGGGCAATGTGTCCAAGTTTGCAGACGACACCAAGATAAGTGGTAAAGCAAAAAGTGCAGAGGATACTGGAAGTCTGCAGAGGGATTTGGATAGGCTAAGTGAATGGGCTAGGGTCTGGCAGATGGAATACAATGTTGACAAATGTGAGGTTATCCATTTTGGTAGGAATAACAGCAATAGGGATTATTATTTAAATGATAAAATATTAAAACATGCTGCTGTGCAGAAAGACCTGGGTGTGCTAGTGCATGAGTCGCAAAAGGTTGGTTTTCAGGTGCACCAGGTGATTAAGAAGGCAAATGGAATTTTGTCCTTCATTGCTAGAGGGATGGAGATTAAGACTAGGGAGGTTCTGCTGCAATTGTATAAGGTGTTAGTGAGGCCACACCTGGAGTATTGTGTTCAGTTTTGGTCTCCTTACTTGAGAAAGGACGTACTGGCACTGGAGGGTGTGCAGAGGAGATTCACTAGGTTAATCCCAGAGCTGAAGGGGTTGGATTACGAGGAGAGGTTGAGTAGACTGAGACTGTACTCGTTGGAATTTAGAAGGATCAGGGGGGATCTTATAGAAACATATAAGATTATGAAGGGAATAGATAGGATAGATGCGGGCAGGTTGTTTCCACTGGCGGGTGAAAGCAGAACTAGGGGGCATAGCCTCAAAATAAGGGGAAGTAGATTTAGGACTGAGTTTAGGAGGAACATCTTCACCCAAAGGGTTGTGAATCTATGGAATTCCTTGCCCAGTGAAGCAGTAGAGGATCTTTCATTAAATGTTTTTAAGATAAAGATAGATAGTTTTTTGAAGAATAAAGGGATTAAGGGTTATGGTGTTCGGGCCGGAAAGTGGAGCTGAGTCCACAAAAGATCAGCCATGATCTCATTGAATGGTGGAGCAGGCTCGAGGGGCCAGATGGCCTACTCCTGCTCCTAGTTCTTATGTTCTTATGTTCTTATGTACCGTTGGGGTCAGCCAAAATCTTAAGAGGCAGAGAACTGAACTCTTTAATTGTTAATTTATTAATTAAAATTGCCGCACCCATGGTCCGATCATCGAAACTCGAACAAATGACCTGCCCTATCAACCCCTTGTGCAGCCTAGTTTTGTCTCTGACCTGAAAATGGGTCTCTTGCAAAAACACCACAACAGACTTTAAAGTTTTAAGGTGAGCAAATGCCCTCAATCTTTTCACTAGGCCATTCAAACCCCAAACGTTCCAGCTAACCAAGTGGACTGGGAGTCTACCACCACCCACCTTCAATCCGGAGTCAGTCAAGTGACCAAGTGAGATCACTCAAGGGATACTTAAAAGATGCAGCAAGCAGGTGCACCCAAGTTGGCCACCCAACCAAGTCAAAGACTGGACAAAAGAAAATCTACAAACACCGTCAACAAACCACCCCCACTCCCCCCCCAACGCCATCGCCCTTGAATACAACCACATCCTAGTACAAATACCTATAGAAGCGAGACAAACAAAAATGATTGAAGACTACAGGCGCAATCTACCAGCCACACTGTGCCCCAATGTGAGCGTGGCGTGGCCGGTAGATCCCAGGTGAAGCCTTCTGCAGGCTTCCCGACAGCCATGAAGCCTCACGGGATTTACCCAAGTCCTGCAAGGCATCGGGATCAGGAACCAGCCCAGATTGGCGGGACCAAGCTGCACTCGGGTAAATAGGCCTTAAACCTACTTAAGGCCTACGTAGCTGGTATCTCCCAGCCCACTGGGATCGAGTGGCCTCCCAGGGAGACCACAGCCAGGCCCCATTCAGCACTGATCAACACAAAAGTGGAGGAGGTGGAAGGACATCCTGGGGGGTCTTCCAGGCCAGCAGAGGAATTTGGATGGCCAGAGATAGTGCAGGATGGCCCCCTGGCCCTTCCATTGGAATGCAGGCACCTTGGCACTGCCAGGCTGTCACCTTGGTACAGCCACTCTGGCACTGCCAAGGTGCCCATGGCACTGCCAAGCCGGCAGAAGCATTGCCAGGGTGGCAGTTTAAGGTGCTCCGCTGCCAAGGTGGCACTGCCAAGGGTCAGTGCCTGTGGGGGGCCGTTCCCATGAAAGGAGGGTGCATGAAGGGTGGGGGGGGGTGCAGGGCAAGCAAGAAGGAGCCTCTGGAAGGGTTGATGGGTGGTGGCCTGGAATTGGGGGCCTGTAAGGGGATGTCGGGGGGGGGGGGGGGGGGGCTGAAGAGAAGGGGCACCAGGGACCCGTCGTTGTCAACAGGATTTGCCATTGACAGCAACCCTTATCGCCAGGACACCTGTGTGCCGGCTGGAACCGGAATTTCCCGTCGGCGTGAAAAGCTGGTAACTCCCGCCCTTAGAAGTTTTTTCATCACTGGGGAGCTGTACTCACAGATGGTGCTGCTATGTTGATAGGGTGCCTAATCACTGGGGAGCACCCATAGCAGGGTTTCCTCATTTGGGGGGAGTGGGGTAATGCCCATGTGTGTGGAGGGTGACATTGCCCATGGGCAGGAGGGTTACGGGTGACACACAAGCTCATTTCAAGATCGGGGCACCCTATCAACATGGCGGCCCCATCTGTGAGTACAGCTCCCTAGTGATTGGGCACCCTATCAACATAGCAGCACCATCTGTGAGTACAGCTCCCTAGTGATTGGGCACCCTATCAACATAGGAGCCCCATCTGTGAGTACAGCTCCCCAGTGATTGGGCACCCTATCAACATAGCAGCCCCATCTGTGAGTACAGCTCCCCAGTGATTGGGCACCCTATCAACATAGCAGCACCATCTGTGAGTACAGCTCCCCAGTGATGAAAAAACTTCTAAGGGCGGGAGTTACCAGCTTTTCACGCCGACGGGAAATTCCGGTTCCAGCCGGCACACAGGTGTCCTGGCGATAAGGGTTGCTGTCAATAGCAAATCCTGTTGACAATGACGGGACCGGTAGATCCCGCTGTCAGGGGTGAGAATCCACTCTCACCCACCATCTTACCGAAGTACTCCGTGGGCGTTGGGCCTTCCAACTCTTCCGGCAGTCCCACAATTAGAATAATTTTCCTCATGGACCTATTTTCTAGGTCATTCATCTTGGCTCGCAATGATTTATTCACTTTGACCACCGAAGATAGCTCTGATTCCAGCGAGGCAATTCGATCAGTGTGGACTGACAGGGCCATTTCCGTATCTTTGATCGTGGCTCCCTGGGCTTCCATGGTCTGACTATTTTTCCCAGAGCCACTCGAATGGGGTCCATGCCTCTTAAATTGATTTCCTGAGGTCCTCCGACACAATTCGTTGGTGCTTTCGTGAAGTCCTTTGCTAAAGTACCAGAAAGCACCATTAGTGGGGTGGATGGAGTACCAGAAACTGACTGCCATTTTACCTGCCAATGAGCTCTCAAAGGCCTCAGCCTCCATCGATGAACTTCTGCTCTCAGCCTTCTATCCTTGACTTTTTTGGGCATTTCAGTCATACAAGATCTTTATTGCAATAACTATGTGGATTTTCAAGAGTAAACAATCCGTTTACTCGGAGGGGGCGGGGGGGGGGGGGGGGGGGAAGAAGGGCAAGTAGGATAGTACTCTAGTTGGAACCAACTCGAGTGTCTTCCCCCTACATTACGCCACCGGAAGTCAGCACTAACCTCATTAATTATGCAATCACCAGTGTCCGGGTGCCATATTGAAATGGCAGCCATTTTTCACTGACTCACTATCGAAGAAAGATGCTGGACATCCTGAAAATGAAGATGGATCTCCAGTTACATTCTGAGGTTGAATGATGGACCCCCTTCCAGGACACCAAATCTTCAAGATCCAACTGTACATGCTGCCCACCCACCCACTCCTGTGGTGTTCTGGGTCAAGGATTGCCAGCGGCCTCTATCCTAAACTCTGGAATCAGCCCAGGGCATTGTTCAGGTGAGCCCTGACATCTCCACGCCATATTGTTCCAGATGTGTTTTGTTCTGGCATATTTGCCCGCTGGCGCCACAGAGAATCAAGTGTGGGTGAAACATTCTGGGTGGGCCTTAATCTGCATCCAATTAGGGGTGAAGGAGTTAAATTCAATTTGTACAACAGAGTTCTACTGTGAGACTGCCAAAGCTACACAACCGTGGAAGCAATAAAAACAAGGGACAGAGTGGGTTTTGGATAGATGACAGGGATGCCATTGTTGAGTCTCTGCGCCAGATAATAGTCAAGGACTGCAGACATGTTTTGATAGACCACAATAAGTTACTGCATTGAATAACAGACAGTCAAGGCCACAGATGTGCGTATTTGCTGATAGCATAAACTGTGTATCGATGCCTTGTTGGTAATTGGATATTGTAATTTGGTAAACGTAGAAAAATTGTAATTGGTGAAGTATACTCAAGAGGATGATGCTGGGTGACTTCAGAGGGACATTGACCAGTTGGCCAAATGGGCAGATACCTGACAGATGAATTTCAATGCAGCAAAATGTGAGGTAATGCATTTTGGGAGAAGAAACATTGGGGAGTCAACACAGGCTCAATGGTACAATTTTGAGGGGAGTACAGGAGCAGAGGGACCTCGAGGTTCAAGTGCATAATTCTCTAAAGGTGGCCAGGTAAGTTGAAACAGTTGTTAAGAAGGCTTTACAAATAGAGGCATTGAGAAAAAAAGCAAGGAAGTTATGCTACACGTCTCCATATCACCTTTGGAATATTGTGTTCAGTTCTGGCCACCTTATTTAAGGAAGGATGTTTAAGCCCAAGAGAGAGTGCAATGGCGATTTACTACAATGATATCAAGAATGAGGAATTTTAGAGACAAGGAAAGATTAGAGAAATTTGGTTTGTTCTCCTTAGAGCAGAGACGATTGAGAGTTGACCTGAAGGAACAATTCTGACAGGGTAAAGGAGGATATTCTGTTTCCACCAGTTATTAATTCAATGACTAGGGGGGTCACAATTTCAAGGTGGTCAGAAGGTGAGATGAGGAGAAACTTCTTTACTTAGAGAGTTGTTGAGATCGGCATGCACTGCTTAGGAGAGTGGTGGAGGAGGATTCTATAGGAGGTTTCAAAAGAGAGATGGATATATCTTTGAAAGTGACTAAATTAAAGGACTACGATGATAGGCCTGGGAAATGGGACTAAATAGGTGACTCAGGAGCAGGTGCAGACATGATGGGCTGAATGGCCTCCTTCTTGCTGTAGAATTCTATGATATAAATGAAGAATTAGAACTGCTAACTATAATTGGATATTGACTACCCGTGAACAAATATACTTTTGATTGGTATTTGTTAATTACTTGTAAGATAAGCTAAAGGTATGATTGCCACTGTACTCCATTGTTCTGTGAGCTGGCAGATCACGTGGTGGATGTCTAGCTCCCATGCTATAGATTGAAATAAAGGCCATTTTAAAACCCCTAGAATCTCCGTCTGGTCACTCTTATGAGTGAGGTGTACTATATCCAAAAATCTGTATTCCCTCCCACAAAAAGCGGGTTGCAAATCAGTTTCATGCTGGCCTCCTGTGGGTTTCCTGATCCGTCATGGCAGGCACCAGTGGAAGATTCTGTGGAAAACCAATTTCATGCACTTCTACCAAATTCTGACTCCCCCCCTCGTCCAACACTGAATATAGGAGAGTTCCATCCATACAGAGTTATGACAAACTTGGTCACAAAATTATTATTTTTTTCTCTGTATGAAACTTTTTTTTTAATTTTACGAAGTAACTTTGACTGCAGGCACTGGAGCTTTTAACAGCTCAAGGAGTGGGTAGAGGCATCAAAGATATAATTTGAAAAATTCGTCACTCAACCAATTAGCAACAGAAGAGTGAACATCCTCTCTGTTTCAATTAGTGGTTAAGCAACATGCCTCAGAACTTTAAAGGACCACGCAGCTTACATACAGCTTATGTTTCACTGAATTCCACTCCAGTGCATGATAAAACAGATAGCCTACACTAGCATACATTTTATTTTGGCTCACTTAAATGCTCTGTGGTTTGATAGAAGACAAAAAGACCCCAGCTAGAATACTATTTTCACTTCAGATGTAATTATGCTGTCACATTGTTACAAATCACATTTATTATTTCGTTCGAAGAAATGCTTTCTTGGCTGACCTATGCCGTCGCTACAGGGTTTGGAACAAAGGATATAATTCATGTCTTGATTCTATCTCTGATTGGCTGCTTGCAATATTAGTCTAGATGCTTCCATTATTTGGAGGAAAGTCAGGAAAATTTGCAAATTAAAGAGCATAAGCTCTTGGAAAGGAAATTTACAACAGCTTTTTCAACCTTCCTCCTTTTAACTCCTGGGGCCAATTAACAGTTCATTCAGAATTAAAAATTAACTCTATAGTTTTGGCGCGCTATGGTTGTGGTGTTGGGCGTTCTGACACACAGATGAGCCAACACAGTTGTATATGGTACAACGCTATTTTATTTAAACTTTCTATGTACAGTTTTGTCTTGATACTCTGCACGTGGGGATTCCCTGTTTGTGATGTTAAAACAGGTCGTGTCCGTGTCCTTGTCCCCAGACCTACTGTCCACCAGGTGTCGTGTTCGTGCTTTTATATGGTTCCTGTCTTTGTGTGTGATTGGTTGTGGTGTTGTGTGTTCTGATTTGTCTGTTGGTGTGTCCATCATGATGTGTGTGTTTGAATATCATGACATCCCCCCTTTTTACAAAGATATGTGCCTACGTGGTAATAAATCTAATCGTGTCGTGAGTGCATCTAAGAGTGTGTGTGTGTTGTGTACAGCATGTGTATATGATGTAACTATTTACATGGGGCAATGTCGGGTGCGTCACATCAACAAGGTTGTACCATAACAGAACATGAATGCGAACGAGAAAAAAAACTTGAACAGTGGTCCAGTCAGACGATATCTGGAACGATAAACAACAACAGGTTATAATACAGAAGTGTGTAACTTTTTGAACATATGAACGGTGTTATAAGTCCAGTCTAATGGGCTTGCGACAAGTTCGGGTTGACCGCCTCAAGGGTGGGTCAAGAACCACCGGCTGATGTGCAAGCGTGGCCATGGGTGGCGATGGAGAGGGCGTGATCTGCGGCAGCTCCACGAAGTCATCCTCGGAAGACTGTTGAGGATCTGGCGTGTGTGTACTGTGTGGCTGCGAGCGTGGAAGTCGGCGAAGGGCGCGCCGATTGCGGCGACGCACTGAACCATCCGGCATGCGAATCAGGAACGAGCGGGGAGCCACACGTCGGAGGACTTCGGCCGGTGCTGACCAGCCACCATACGGTTGATGGAAGCGTACTTTGTCTCCGGAGGACAGGGGGGGCAGGTCCGTCGCTCGTGTGTCGTACTGACTTTTCTGGCGATCACGCTGCATTTGCATGTTATGAAGAACCGTCTCATGGTCCGTTGTTGGTGCCAGGATGGATGGTACCGTCGTCCTGAGGGAGCGACCCATTAGGAGCTGCGCTGGCGAGAGACCCGTGGAAAGCGGGGCCGATCGATAGGCCAGAAAGGCGAGGTTAAAGTCCGATCCGGCAGCAGCTGCCTTGCACAGGAGCCACTTGGCAATGTGGACGCCCTTCTCTGCCTTCCCATTCGACTGTGGATGTAGAGGGCTGGATGTCACATAAGTGAAACCATATGCTGCGGCAAAGGACGACCATTCACGGCTGGCGAAACAGGGTCCATTGTCTGACATGACAGTCCTTGGAATGCCATGGCGAGCAAATGTTTCCTTGCAGGCCCCAATGACTGCGGACGACGTCAGATCATGTAGAGACATGACTTCCGGGTAGTTTGAGAAGTAATCTATAATAATGATGTAATCTCTGCCGAGCGCGTGAAATAGGTCAACACCCACCTTCGCCCAGGGGGACGTCACCAACTCGTGTGGTAGAAGCGTCTCCGGAGGTTGCGCCGGCTGAAACCTCTGACAGGTTGTGCAATTGAGCACCATGTTGGCTATGTCTTCATTAATACCCGGCCAATATGCCGCCTCTCGGGCCCTTCGTCTGCATTTTTCGACGCCCAAGTGGCCTTCGTGTAGTTGATTAAGAATCATCTGGCGTATGCTGTGCGGAATAACAATCCTGTCTAATTTCATGAGGACCCCGTCTATGTTGGTAAGGTCATCTCGCACATTATAAAACTGGGGGCACTGCCCTTTGAGCCACCCTTCCGCCATGTGGCACATCACTCGCCGTAGAAGGGGGTCAGTCGCCGTCTCTGCGCGTATGTGGGCCAGACTTGGGTCATCAGCTGGCAGATTTGCTGCTGTCAGAGTCACGTGTGCCTCAATTTGACGCACGAACCCCTCCACATCTGGTGGTGTGCTCATTGCTCGGGAGAGCGTGTCCGCCACGATGAGATCCTTCCCCGGAGTGTAGATCAGTTCGAAATCATACCTCCTGAGTTTAAGTAAGAAGCGCTGGAGGCGAGGGGTCATGTCGTCAGGTCTTTGTTAATGATGTTGACCAGGGGGCGGTGGTCAGTTTCAACCGTAAATCGTGGAAGACCATACACATAGTCGTGGAACTTGTCCAGTCCAGTTAACAAGCCCAGGCATTCTTTTTCTATTTGCGCGTAGCGCTGTTCGGTAGGGGTCATGGCTCGTGAGGCATATCCAACCGGGGCCCATGACGATGTGCTGTCTTTTTGCAGGAGTACCGCTCCAATACCAGATTGGCTGGCATCCGTTGAGATCTTTGTAGGGCGAGCCGTGTCAAAGAACGCCAACACTGGTGCCGTGACCAGTTTGTGCTTGAGCTCCTCCCATTCCAGCTGATGCGATTGTTGCCAGTGGAATCCTGTTGATTTTTTTACGAGATGGCGCATATTCGTTGTATGAGAAGCCAGGTTGGGAATGAACTTCCCAAGGAAGTTGACCATGCCCAAGAATCTTAGGACAGCCTTCTTGTCAGCCGGCCGTGGCCTGGCTGTGATGGCGCTAACTTTGTCTGCATCGGGATGGACCCCTGATCGTGAGATGTGGTCCCCGAGGAATTTCAGCTCAGTCTGGCCGAAGGCACACTTGGCGCGGTTGAGACGCAGGCCATTTTGTCGTATGCGGGTGAAGACGCGTCGTAGACGATGCATGTGTTCCTGCGGAGTGGTGGACCAAATGATGATATCGTCCACATATACATGTACCCCTTCGATGCCTTCCATCATCTGCTCCATAATGCGGTGGAAAACTTCAGATGCTGAAATGATGCCGAATGGCATCCGGTTGTAGCAGAATCTGCCAAAAGGGGTGTTGAACGTGCATAGCCTTCGGCTGGCCGGGTCCAATTGGATCTGCCAAAATCCTTTGGACGCATCCAATTTGGTAAATATTTTGGCTTGCGCCATCTCGCTGGTGAGTTCCTCTCGTTTCGGGATGGTATAGTGTTCCCGCATGATGTTGTTATTCAGATCTTTAGGATCTATACATATGCAGAGCTCGCCAGAGGGCTTCTTTACACAGACCATGGAGCTGACCCATGGCGTGGGCTCCGTGACCCTGGATAGGACCCCTTGGTCCTGAAGAGCCTGCAGCTGCAACTTGAGGCGGTCTTTGAGTAGCGCAGGAACCCTGCGAGGTGCGTGAACGACAGGGATGGCGTCCGGTTTGAGTCGAATCTTGTACGTGTATGGCAATGTCCCCATGCCTTCAAAATCCTCCTGGTTGCGAGCAAGGAGGGAATGGAGATTTGCGTGGAACTCAGCATCCGGGAAGTCGGATATCTCATCTGGAGAGAGAGACATAATGCGCTGTACCAGGTGAAGGACCTTACACGCCTGTGCGCCCAGTAACGAGTCTTTTGATGAGCCGACAACTTCGAAGGGGAATGTGGCCGTGTGCATCTTGTGAGTTATCTGTAGCTGGCAAGATCCTATGGACGGGATGACGTTCCCGTTATAATCAACCATCTTGAGCCGGGATAGCGTGATGGGTGGTTTGACCTTCATGGCCTGGAATTCAGAATATGCAATCAGGTTGGCGGATGCGCCGGTGTCCAGACGGAAGGTGACGCGCGATCGGTTGACCGCCAGGGTGGCACACCACTCATCGGCTGGATTGATGGCATTGACCTTGTTGACATCGATGACGGAAACGCGGAAGGCATCCTGGTCATCTGCATCACTTAACTGGAAGTCTTGATGCGTGGGCTGGACGGTCCTGACTTGTCTGCGAGATTGTCGGGGATGTGCAGGATCCATGGGTTGAGCCCCACGACAGTGGGCAGCATAGTGGCCCATCTTGCCACATCTGAGGCACTGTCGGTTTTTAGCAGGACATTGCCCTTTTAAGTGTACAGCTCCACAATTGCCGCACGTCATGACATCACAGCGTTCGTTGCGCCACTGCGCATGCACAGTGCGATCTTGCGGTGGGCACGCCTGCGCAGTGCGTCCCTCGATGTGGCCGTTATTTTTGGCGCGCACCAGCGCGGGAGACCGTAAAAAGCGCAGGAAGCGGCCGCTCTCGTCGGGGCTGCGGGTCGGGAAGTAATCGACGGCCTGGATGCGTTCGGCGTCATGGGCGGCCTGGCTTGCCGATTCGATGGCAGGGGACCCCCTCCGTGCCAATTCGGACGCCTGAAATCGGGCAAAACGGCTGGTTGCATTCTCGTGGAGGACACAGGCTTCCACAGCAGACGCTAAGTTGAGGCCTTTTATTTTAAGAAGCTGCTGGCGTAGGCCACTGGAGGCAACGCCAAAAACAATCTGGTCCCTGATCATGGACTCTGTGGTGCTGCCGTAACCGCAGGACTGCGCTAGAATTCGGAGGTGCGTCAAAAAGTGTTGAAAAAGCTCCTCCTTACCTTGCAGGCGTTGCTGAAAGAGGTATCTTTCAAAACTTTCATTCACTTCAACATTAAAGTGCTGGTCCAGTTTGAGGATGACCGTGTCATACTTGGATTGGTTTTCCCCTTCTTCGAACACCAGTGAGTTGAAGACGTTGAGGGCGTGCTGCCCTGCGTAGAAGAGGAGCAGTGCAATCTTCGTTTCATCCGAGGCACTCTGTTTCTCTTTGGCTCGGATGTACAGGTCAAATCGCTGCCTGAAGAGCTTCCAATTGGTACCAAGGTTCCCCGCAACTTGCAACAGCTGCGGTTTGTCGGTGCGGTCCATGTCCAGAATGGCAGGTTAGTTGGCAGGTATCGATCCACTCCTGTACCATGTGGTGTTGGGCGTTCTGACACACAGATGAGGCAACACAGTTGTATATGGTACAACGCTATTTTATTTAAACTTTCTATGTACAGTTTTGTCTTGATACTCTGCACGTGGGGATTCCCTGTTTGTGATGTTAAAACAGGTCGTGTCCGTGTCCTTGTCCCCAGACCTACTGTCCACCAGGTGTCGTGTTCGTGCTTTTATATGGTTCCTGTCTTTGTGTGTGATTGGTTGTGGTGTTGTGTGTTCTGATTTGTCTGTTGGTGTGTCCATCATGATGTGTGTGTTTGAATATCATGACAATGGTGGGCCGATTGTTTACCTTGATGGGTATTACGAGATGTTTTCAGTTTCTAGATTATGGTCATCGGGCGGGATTTAGCAGCTGCGTTAGCCGCGGGCGCAAATCCTGCCATGGCTGCTAAATCCCGCAAGAGGCCAAAAACGGGATTTGCGGCGCCGAGATTTCCGCTCGCGATCTTCCGGGGCTTTCCCCGATTATGCACCCAGGAAGGCTCTGGGATTTGGAAGGGCTGGGTGAGGATGCTCATTGTTTTCGAGGTGGAGGTCAGCGGGTGTGAGAGAAAGAGGAGGGAAGCTGTCGGGGCATAATGCTGCGATTGTGGGGTGGGGCTGTGGGTCGCGGTTGGTGTCATTGGTCCTGAAGTCTGCTGTCTGCGTTGTTTGATTAAGCTGTTAGTTCAATGTAAGTCTGCTGACTGTGTTGTTTTAAAAAAAAATTTAGATATCCAATTCATTTTTTCCAATTAAGGGGCAATTTAGCGTGGCCAATCCACCTACCCTGCACATTTGGGGGCGAAACCCACGCAAACATGGGGAGAATGTGCAAACTCCACACGGACAGTGACCCAGAGCCGGGATCGAACCTGGGACCTCAGCGCCGTGAGGCCGTAGTGCTAACCCACTGCGCCACCGTGCTGCCCTGCTGACTGTGTTGTTTAAGTGAGTTTTTAGGGCTGCGCCAGTCTGCAATCTGTGGCATGGTAGAATGGGGCAGGGCAGCTGTGGGGCACATGGGGGTGAAGTGTGATGAGAGTCAGGGAGTTGGGCCTAATGGGTTGGGTGGATGAGTTCCTGACAGAAAAGGCAACACGGTGACCACCCTGGGAGATGGGGGGGGGGGGGGGTTTAGGTGGGTGATTCCTAACCACTGGAGTAGTTGTCGTGGAGGCTTAAATGTTGAGGCATGACTGCAATGAGATTTCTGAATGATGCAGTCTGAGTAAGAAAGATGCCTATTAGCTCTGACTCTCCCTGAAGAATAAAGATATTGTGTCCTCGAGCATGTTATATTACTGGGTTCAGTAATATCTATCGTTACTAGTTGCTGTATATCCAGAAGGTCTGATGGTGCGATCTTGAAGAAACCCCGAGTCTTCAACTTAAAGCAAACTAATTTATTGAGTAACGGTTAATTATAATTGAGTTTGACACTCTACAGAACCATCACCAGTAATCAAGTAATTAATGTATTAACTGATTCAAAACTACACGTGCTAACAATGCTGTGATCTATCCATCATACACTACTGCTGTCTAGTCACTCCTGGGTTGAAAGAGACCAAGGTCCTCTGGGAGCTTATACTTATAGTGGGATCTAGTGGTGCCCTCTAGTGGTAGTGTTACAGCTAGATGTTATAATTAACTCTTTAGTTATCTACATGTATACATATCATTACATAACATACCTGAGACTCTTGCTCGTCAAACTAATTGGCCATCAAGAATTAACCCTTAACAACATTGGCTGCCCAAAAGAGTTCAACGTGAATATTCCGAGTTCAGGGCCCAACATTTGGTTGCATGGGATCAAGAGGCACTGGGCACATTTTTCTGCTGGGACCCCAACGCCTGCCAGTCAGCATCTATTAGCCCCCCAGGTGGACATCGCCATTTGGGATGGACAAGTATAGAACCCTCCCGTCAGAACTGCCAGTGTTGAGAGGCTGAGGGATGGAATAAACAGATGGTAGGCTAAAGGCAAGTCTGAGTGAGCAAGGGCATAGGCTGGGGCTAGCCCTTCTTTGGAGATAGGAGGGAATCTGGACTAAGTACATTTTCACCTGGACCGGGCCTGGTGGGACGAGGGGGCTACGGGCTTTTGGGAACATAGTTGGCCTGCCATCGGTGCAATCAACTAGATGCAGGTCACCCTGTGACCCGTGGCACCAGGGAGTTCCCTTCATAAACTGGAAGGGATTCCACTCCCTCAATGTGCAGCTGGTGTGTGACCATCAGATGTGCTTCATGCATGTGTGCCCATTTTCCAGAGAGCTACATCATCAGCCAGTCACAGAACCCTGGAATCTTCAGGAGAGACACACAAGGCGGTAGGAATGGCTCTTTGGGGACAAGGGATAGCCCCTTAGGTCATGGCTGATGATGCCAGTTTGGAGGCCACCGACCGCAATGGCGGCCAGGTACAATGAGCCTCATAGTGGGACCCGATCTGTCATTGAACAGTGCCAGGAAAGGGTGTGGGTGTGCATGGACAGGAGGGCTCCCGCTTCATTGAGGAGGACTAGCTTATTGTCCGACAGCATGACCCCTTCAGGACATCATCACCCATCTGTGACCAGGGGATTAAGTTGATCAAGATACCGAATATCAGGATGCGTGCTGCTCGGTTGATGCGGGAGGGTAATGAACACTCGCAGTGAGGAAATGTCCCCTTGCTCTAGAGAGGGATTCATGGCGAGGGGCTACGGTTTACTGAATCAGGCCTGAGTCCTACCAATGTGAATAATTTATACCGAGACGGCTTAATCGTCTGGTGGGCATTGAGGGCACTGAGAACAATGTGTCCCGATAGGGAGAATTACGATGACAATGGGAAGAGGCGTAAAGATTCTGAGGCATTAAGGTGATCAACAATAATATTTAATTCAGTGACATTTCAAATTTCAGCAAGTGACAATACCCCCCAACTATCTGCATCCAACTTCACCTGTTTCCACACTGTGCCCCTATAATTCCTTACACTTGTGTACCTTAACACTAGTCTGGGTGTGTTCTTGTGATACACAACAAAGGTTTTGTTGCCTGTTACCTTCCACGTTCTGATGCTCGAGTTGCCCTTGGCGGGCATCGTCTGGAGGTGCAGTACCAGTCGGACCCTGGCTGACATTTGTGACACTGGTGTTGTTGCGTCACACTGTTCTGCCCGCTGTGCCTGAGTTGCTCTGGTCTCAGGAAGGGGTAGATTCAGATCGGTTGGTCAATCCCAGGATTTCCTGGGTGGAAGGTCCCAGGATGTTCTCCAAAGATCCTCCTCCTTCTGGGTGTTCCTGGGCCCCTCGGTTACTCTATGGGATGGAGGGGCAGCTGGAGTGAGCTCCAGAAGCCTCAATGTCATCTGGCACTGCCAGTCCTGGAGGCCTACCATTGTCTGAACCATACCGTTGAAGCTCTCAGTCATGATCCTTAGGACTGAGCCATGCTTCAGAGGTCTCCCATCGTGGATTTAATTTGGCCAAGACATTCCACTGCGGTCGCTATCCTTGCAGTGTTGGCCTGGCTGCCACGCATTGCCGGTACCATCTTCTGCAACAGAAGGCTTTGGGACTCTTCCATTCAGCCTTGCAGTTGAAGGAGTGTTGCTGACACCCCTGATGGTATTCCCGGCTCTGCCTTTGCATTTCAAGCAGCTGGTGGACAATAGTGTCCAGAGGTACACATCCGGATAGGGAACAGCTGAGTCCTGGGATCCAGCAGACCTCTGACTGTCCGATCCTGAGACATCCCATTGAAGAGAGAATCCTGCCATCAGCAAATGGTGCATCGCTGAGAAACGCTTGGCTTGGGGACCGGGGAATCCTGCCCAATAACTGGCATACATTCAGAAATAGATGTGCCTTATAATTCTCAGTCTAAATTACCTGAGGAATATTCCCAGTGTAAAAGCAAGAAACTTGGAACTGCAGCTCCAATGGCCGTCACTGTCATATATTAAAATGGAGGTAACCCCACCGCCCCGAGTGAGCAGGGGGGGCATGGGGGTAGCACACCGACTCAGACTGTGACAAATTGTAAATAGACACAAGAAAATCTTTTGTACTGTACAGTAACAAACACGAACTGCAATGTTTATAAAATTGAAAATGGCAATAAAAATATTTTTTTTAAATTAAAATGGAGGTACTCAGGTTTCAGTCGAGTCATTGTCAAACATGCAAAGCTCTGCAGGGCAAATTACTTAATGGTGATTAACAAACAGAAACAATTTCTACCCAATACCTTTGCCATGAAAATATACTTGCCCTGATTATGCACTTGAAATGTGTAGAATGGATTAGAAAATGCACTGTGCTAAACCGAATTGCATTTAATGCTATGAGTTTTAGTCAAAACAGCAGGGAAGACGTAATGTGAGAAGACTATCTGAAGTAAGAGGAAGAATGGAGGTATTCAGGCCATAGGAATTATATAATAGTATCTAAGAGATTCATGTCTCATAGTTGTCAAGTACTCAAATTTTAAAAATCGAGATACAGGAAATTATATCATAATTTGAATTCACTTCTGCAGTGGGAAAAATTGATACACAAAGAGCCCTTGTGGAAGGCCTGCTTGAATTAAATTGGTTAGAGTTAAGAAGAAAGATAAAGTTACTGTGCACAAAATACTTGCCATCTAATATCTAATAAGCATTTGTTCATCACATACTGCTTCAGGCAGATGAAATGCAAGCCACTGAGAAAATGCTTGTTCTTATACAGCTATTATGTGATCGTTAAGCATGAGAGGTTTAATTGCACAGTAAATGGGGTTTAAATTACACTGGCTCCAAACTGGGCTGAATGCCAAAACTCGTTCACACTATTTTACACATGATGTACAGACTGCATAGATATGTTTGAAAACATGCTCTGCTTAGGATTCATAACATTTATTTTGGTAATATTTGGATAAAACGGTCATACCTGTATTTAATTTTGTGTTAACCTTTCTTCATTAATTTATTAATTCTCTCGTTTCTCTATTTGATACACTTTTCTGGACTTGGAGGGAGGGACTGGTCTTTGTCAATATGTTCTGTAACCAATTGCCATCAAGTGCAAGATGGAGCTCATGGTAGTTGCACTTGAATTCCAAGTAGGGAAGCAGCTGGTTTTCACTTAGAATCTCCCTGCAACATACAGCCCTGCAACATACAGCAGAGAGTAGACATTAAGCAAATGCAGATACAACCTTTGTGGCATCAATATACCACAAAATGTGCTAAAGCACTCGTACTGACCCCATCACTGTGTATTTCACTTTGTAATGGTTTGAATTGGGAAACCTTTCCTCATGTACTTAATGACCGCCTGCAGAACTCTTATTAGGCCATCAGAAGTCAAATTTCACGCTCCATGGATATTGGAATGTCCACTGTCAGCTGCTGGATCATGTCGGTGGGTGGCTTGAAATCATTACATGGTTGAACTCCATTTTTATAGCAGGGGCCAGAGCCTGGGAGAGAGGGATGCAGACATTGCCGAACACTTGGGCCCAAGTGCAAGCAGGGTGGCCCAGGCGCATTGCTCTAGATGGAGTTCCTTGTCCCTGAGCCTCAGCAGCTAGAGGCAGAGCTGCAGAAAAATTCACTTAAAAAAAAAAATCAGAACCGTCACGTAAAACGCACGGCCTTCCCGATATAAACACATGGAGAATTGCCATGTCAGTAGACGTGCATGCGCACGGCGATGACCTGCAGCTTCGCTTTACAACATGGCACCGGCCGCCCCCTGGATACCCCCTCGCCACCCCCACCAGTCCCCCCAGCCCTCGCCGAAGCACCCCCGCCCCCCCCCCCCCCCCCCCCCCGGCCAGCAGCACAGCTCCACCCCGACTGTAGCGGCGCTGGACACAGTCCGCAGCCGTCACGCCGAGTTCACGGAAACTGAGAGCATACGTCCCTGCGCCGTCGGCCCATCGGCGAGGAGCATCGTGGGGGTCCTTCAGGTAACGTCCTGAGGCAGTCCCAACGGCATGTGGCGTACTCCTCGATTATGCCATTTTGGAGGGGGCATCCGAAAACAGGCGCCACCCCCGATTCGGTCGTAAAGCGGGATTCTCCCCCGATCGCCGATTACGATTCGGCATCGGGCAACAGAGAATCCCGCCCCTGATTTTTTTTTAAGCCAGTCTATCAGGTCAATTTCACTGATTTGCTATGCTGCTACGTCTGATCTTTGGGCACATTTGTGATTCTGTTCTTCTTTCAAAAACACTCCAGAAAAGCACAAAGCTGACTGAGGTTGAGTAGCATAGCAACTGAAAGTGCTCATACTTGGAAAATGCTGAATAAAAATCTATTTTAGAGCCATTTTGAGGTTGCGAAGGGTATTGGGGGTGTGTGTGGGAGAGATAATCCATGGAGGTTGGTGCTCTTGGAGGGGTGAGAGGATGTTGGGGGTGTTAGAGGGGTGGGGTGGGCGTTGGAGGGGTGGGGGGATGTGGGGTGGCAGGGTGGAGATGTCACTCTCTATTTGTTGTTGGAGTTTCTTATTTCCTTGTTACATTTTTCTATTTTCGGCTGCAAATTTACAGTGTACAACACAATTTGTGTGATAGTTTCAGGGGGAAGGGGAAACAATCCAGATCTTGAATTAAGGCTGCGAATTAAGTTTATGCACCTTGTATTATGTTACTCTGAAACATTCAGATCAACAACTCAATCTTCATTTTTCCCAACCTGCTGTAAGAACAAAGAACAAGGAACAAAGAACAAAGAAAAGTACAGCACAGGAGGCCTCTTTGGCCCTCCAAGCCTGTGCCGACCATGCTGCCCGTTGCGGCATGATCAATTTGGCTGGAGACGAAGTTGAATTCAAACTGAGGCTTTATTAGTATCTGAAGTGTGGCCTCCTACAGCAGCTGAAGCAATGGCTGCTAGCTGAAGGCCATGCATATTTATAACCCGGCTCCTGGGCGGAGCTAGCATGCAGGGGCCCAGGTGAACCTGTAGTGCAGGTTCTACCGTACAACCCTTAATATAGGAACACAGTGGTTTACCACATTCACTCCCTGTTAAAATTGAGTCCGGCGGGGGTGGTGGATAACTATGTACAATTCGCAATATTTAATATTTACAGATCAGTGAAAAAAAAATGTCTCTGGTCATCCGGTGGGCCGGTCAGAGGTTCAGCCGCTCCGGCGCCTTGATCGTCCTCTGGGATCGACGAAGTGGAGCCGGCGATGTTGGTGCTGTCGTGGTCGAAGTTGACTCCGGGAGCGTGCCAAAATCCTCTTCATCAACGGGGGTGGGCAGGGGGAGGACGGACAGTCCTGGGGGGGTGATGGGGGCGGCGGGGGAGGGGGGGTGGCGCCAGGGGCGATGGGGGTGGTGTGGGGGCAGAACCTGCTGGTGCCAGGTCCCTGAGGGAGACGGTATCCTGGCGGCCGTCGGGGAACGCCACTTAGGCGTACTGTGGGTTTGCGTGGAGCTGGTGCACCCTTTCCACCAACGGGTCCGCCTTGTGCAGCCGCACATGTTTACGGAGAAGCATAGTTCCCGGAGCTGTGAGCCAAGTTGGGAGTGATACCCCGGATGTGGATTTCCTGGGGAAGGCAAAAAGGCATTCATGTGGTGTACTGTTAGTAGCAGTGCAAAGTAATGAGCGAATGGAATGTAGTGCATCAGGGAGGACCACTTGCCAGCGGGAAGCCGGGAGATTTGTGGAGTCCGCCTTGTAGAGCCGCACATGTTTACGGAGAAGCATAGTTCCCGGAGCTGTGAGCCAAGTTGGGAGTGATACCCCGGATGTGGATTTCCTGGGGAAGGCAAAAAGGCATTCATGCAGTGTACTGTTAGTAGCAGTGCAAAGTAATGAGCGAATGGAATGTAGTGCATCAGGGAGGACCTCTTGCCAGCGGGAAGCCAGGAGATTTGTGGACCGTAGGGCCAGCTGGACGGCCCTCCATACCGTCCCTTTCTACCTGTCCGTTTCCCCGGGGGTTGTACCTCGTCGTTCTGCTGGAGGCGATACCCCTGCTGAGCAGAAACTGGCGTAGCTCATCACTCATGAATGAGGATCCCCTGTCACGGTGGATGTAGGCGGGGAAGCCGAGCAGAGTGAAGATAGAATTAAGGGCTTTAATGACGGTGGCAGACGTCATGTCGGGGCATGGGATGGCGAAGGGAAAACGGGAGTATTCATCGATCACCCTGAGGAAGTACGTGTGTCGGTCGGAGGAGGGGAGGGGGCCTTTGAAATCCACGCTGAGGCGTTCAAAGGGGCGGGAGGCCTTCACCAGGTGCACGTGGTCCGGCCGGTAGAAGTGCGGTTTGCACTCCGCACAGACCTGGCAGTCCTTGGTGATCGCCTTTACTTCCTCGACGGAGTTGGGCAAATTTTGTGCCTTAATGAAGTGGTACAACCGAGTGACCCCTGGGTGACAAAGGCTGTCGTGCAGGGTCCGGAGTCGGTCTACCTGTGTGCTGGCACATGTACCTCGGGATAGGGCGTCTGGGGGCTCATTGAGTTTGCCAGGGCAATACTTAATCTCGTAGTTATAGGTGGAGAGCTCGATTCTCCACCGCAAGATTTTGTCATTTTTGATCTTGCCCCGCTGCGTGTTGTTGAACATGAAGGCTACCGACCGTTGGTCAGTGAGGAGAATGAATCTCCTGCCGGCCAGGTAATGCCTCCAATGTCGCACAGCCTCAACGATAGCCTTGGCCTCCTTATCGATGGATGAGTGCCGAATATCGGAGGCATGGAGGGTGCGGGAAAAGAATGCCACGGGCCTGCCTGCCTGGTTGAGGGTGGCGGCAAGGGCGACGTCCGATGTGTCCCTTTCTACTTGGAAAGGAAGTGTTTAGTCTACAGCGTGCATTGTGGCCTTGGCAATACCAGCTCTGATCCGGGCGAAGGCCTGTTGGGCCTCTGCCGTCAGGGGGAAATGAGTGGAAATGAGTATGAGTGGGCGAGTCTTGTCCGCATCGTTTGGGACACACTGAGCGTAATATGAGAAGAACCCCAGGCAGCGTTTGAGGGCCTTGGGACAGTGGGGGAAGGGAAGCTCCATGAGGAGGTGCATGCGGTCGGGATCGGGCCCCAGAACTCCATTCTGGACCACGTAGCCGAGGATGGCTAAGCGGTTTGTACGGAACACACACTTCTCCTTGTTGTACGTGAGGTTGAGGAGAGTGGCGGTGCGGAGAGATTTAGCAAGGTTGGCGTCGTGGTCCTGCTGATCATGGCCGCAGATGGTCAGATTGTCTAGGTACGGAAACATGGCCTGCAAGCCGTACCGGTCGACCTCTCCCTCCTCTCTCTCTTCTCCCTGTGGGCCCTAATGGAGATTAGCTCTCCCCTGACCACCGCCTTCAACACCTCCCAGACTACCCCCACCTGCACCTCCCCATTGTCATTGGCCTCCAAGTATCTTTCAATACATCCTGAACCCACCCGCACACCTCCTCATCCGCCAACAGTCTCACATTGAGGTGCCACAACGGGCGCTGGTCCCTCTCCTCCCCCAACTCCAGCACCACCCAATGCGGGGCGTGATCCGAGATGGCTATGGCCGAATATTCTGTTCCCTCCACCTTCGGGATTAGCGCCCTACTCAAGATGAAAAAATCTATCCGGGAGTAGGCTTTATGGACGTGGGAAAAAAAGGAAAATTCCCTGGCCAGCGGCCTGGCAAACCTCCATGGATCCACTTCCCCCATCTGGTCCATAAACCCCCTGAGCACCTTGGCCGCAGCCGGCCTCTTACCCATCCTGGACCTAGAACGGTCCAGTGCTGGGTCCATCACCGTGTTGAAGTCCCCCCTCATTATCAAGCTTCCTACCTCCAGATCCGGAATCCGACCCAGCATGCGTTTCATAAATCCGGCATCATCCCAATTCGGGGCATATACGTTCACCAGTACCCCCCGCACCCCCTGCAACCTACCACTCACCATCACATATCGACCTCCATTATCCGCCACAATATTCAGCACCTTGAACGACACCCGCTTCCCCACCAGTATTGCAACCCCTCTTGTTCTTCGCATCCAGCCCTGAATGAAAGACCTGCCCTCCCCATCCCTTTCTCAGCCTAACCTGATCTGCCAACTTCAGTTGCGTCTCCTGGAGCATAACCACATCTACCTTCAGTCCCTTTAAGTGCGCGAACACACGGGTCCTCTTGACCTTCAGGCCCCTCACATTCCAAGTTATCAGCCGGATCGGGGGCTACCCCCCCACCCACCCCCGGCCGACTAGCCATCTCCTTTTTCAGGCCAGCCACATGCCCGCGCCTCCCGCACCCTCCAGTCCCTCAGGCGGCGGTCCCCCGTCCCGACTACCTCTCCTACCTCCAGCTCGCCTTTGGCCAATGCAGCAGCAACCCAGTTCCCCCCCCACCCCCCCACATCGGCGGCCTCTCCCGCCATTCCATCGACCCCCCCAGTGTGAGAATCCCCCCCACCTCCCCTTGGCAATCAGTGTGCGCTCCTCTCCAGCACCGGCCTTCCCCCCCAGCCCCGCCCCCTTCCTTCCCTAGCACGGGAAAAAGCTCGCACTTTCCATCTGAGCCAGCCCCGCCCCCTCTGGCGCAGCTCCTTTTTGCAGCCTTACCCCAACTCCCCATCCCAGGCCTCCATCCCCCCTCTTTCCGTGGGGCCCTGCCCCTCCAACACCGACGCCCACACTCTCCCACAGCCCCCACATCAAATCCATTCATCCATCCCCACACAGCACCAAAACAAAAAGAACATTCCCAAGACGCAGTAAACACCGTAAACACCCCCCCCCGCGACACACCCTCAGTACGAGTCCAACTTTTCAGACTGGATAAAGTTCCACGCCTCATCAAGCGTCTCAAAATAGTGGTGCCGATCTTGGAACGTGACCCACAATCGTGCTGGCTGCAGCATCCCGAACTTCACCCCCTTCCGATGGAGAACCACCTTAGCCCGGTTGAAACCAGCCCTCTTCTTAGCCACCTCCTCACTCCAGTCCTGGTAGATTCGGATCTCTGTGTTCTCCCACCTGCTGCTCCGTTCTTTTTTGGCCCATCTCAGGACGCTCTCTCTGTCCATAAAGCGGTGGAACCTCCCCACTACAGCCCTTGGCGGCTCGTTGGCTTTGGGTCTCCTTGCAAGGACCCGATGAGCCCCATCCAGCTTCAGGGGCCTCGGGAAAGCTCCCGCGCCCATCAGCGAGTTGAGCATCGTGACCACATATGCCCCGGCATCGGGCCCCTCCACTCCTTCAGGGAAACCCAGAATCCGAAGATTCTTCCTCCTCGACCTATTCTCCAGGTCCTCAAATTCTTCCGCCCACCTCTTGTGCAGCGCCTCGTGCACCTCCACCTTCACCGCCAGGCCCAGGATCTCGTCCTCGTTCTCCGAGGCTTTTTGCCGCACCTCCCGGATCGCCGCCCCTTGGGCCTTCTGGGTCTCCACAAGCTTCTCAATCGACGCCTTCATTGGCGCCAGCATTTCTGCCTTCAGCTCCGCAAAGCAGCGTTTGAGGAAGTCCTGCTGCTCCTGCGCCCATTGCACCACGCTGCTTGGTCCCCACCCGCCGCCATCTTGCTTCTCCTCCCTCGCACCAGAATCACTTTCTTAACCGCTCCACTCCCGGTCCAATCCATACAGTGCCAGGGGAACCTTACTGTCACCTTCCCACACTGGGAGCTGTCGAACAATTGCCATTGGGGCCCCTCTAAAGGGCCCAAAAGTCCATTCCTGGCAGGAGCTGCTGAACGTGCGACCTACCTCGGCATAGCCGCAACCGGACGTCCGAATAGAGAGGTACTTGATGACCAGTGCAGACACAGTGGGCTAGGGGGCCTCTTTCTGTGCTGTAAAATTCTATTGGTGGGAATCTTATCATATTTTTTCAAAGTCTCGGGTCCTGTGGGAAAACCAGAGAGAATCCCGCTGGCGCCATCGATGGGAAATCGCACAAACATTAAGCCTGTTTTCAAAAATATATTTCTACCCACATGAATCATGCTGCGCTCGTGATGGCCTGCCACTGATTCGCTCACCCCCAGGACGGCTTAATCTGTCTGCAATCAGTGGGGCGCTCCATATAATTACCTCACCAGCATGTGTTCCAGATCCACTGCTGGGGATGGCTGACAGGAAGCCAGTGGTAAGTGTCTCTGAGATCTCTGACCAAACTCCTGGATGTCCTATACCCGTGTTCTCGCAGACGTCCTTCCAACAAGATGAGCACTCCCCCTGGGAGGAAGTGGCAGCATTAGTGTGCGCCAGCTCACTGCAGAAGAGGATGAGGCAAAGGTGCCACAAGAATATGAATGACCTCCTTTGTATGGACAGGGTACGTCTGCTTCCTGAAGATTCCCGCTGCACCCCCTTCACACCTTCACACTGATCTCACCTCATGGGTTCCCAACACTTATCATAGCTCTCTCAACCCCCACCCCCACTCGCCATGTTCCCCTCAGGAGCTAATCGGCTCCTCACATCCTTGCTCCTACTCCTCCCCATGCAGGCCAGACTCATTCACCATCAAAACTGACAGAACTCCCGCCTACACTCTCCCCATTCTTTGCCAGATAAACTTGAGCATAACCGACGTGAGCGGACACAGCCAGCTTCAGTCATGTCCGAGCTCAGATGCCTCACGCCCTTTGAGAAAAGAGCCCATGAGTTAGCCAGCAAGGAGCAGGACCGTACCCGTGCAGGGGGCGAAGTGGGGGGGCAACAGACAAAAGTGAGAACCCTCAAGACACAAGTCATAGTTCAAACCTCACATGAGTAAAATTTCTCCCATCAGTTTTCCCCCATGATGCACTAATGCTATCTCTCTTCTCCTGAAGGATGATCAGTCAGCCATCCTTGCATCCTCTGGAGACTACACACCCGAACAACTCCGAGGGAGACAACTCTGAGACAAGCTTCGAGGAGGCATCCACACCCTCCACTGGTGCAGATACTCACACTTCGATGAGATTAACTGGTAGGTACTGTCATAATATACACCAGTATATCATGGTGTGGACACACACTGATGGACACACAGTGGGACCAATCAACATACACAACATCGCAGCCAATCACCAGCTGGAGCACATGCACTATAAAGACAGGGGACATCAGAGTTCCCGCTCATTCGAGCTGCAGCTAGCTAGGAGGACAGAGCTCACAGCCTGCAACACAGACATTCACCATGTGCTGAGTGCATCGACTGGTTAGGACAAGGCAAAGGTCTTTAGTTAAAGCTAGTTTTGTGTTAGCCCACAGTCAGAGTATGTTAAACAGTTAATGATTCAATAAAATAATGTTGCACTATTTCAAGTGTTGGTGACCTGTATGTGTTCCATGGATCCAGAACACCCAACACAACATGATACCAGGAGTTGAGGGATATTAGCACTTCTTAGACCTACCTGCAAATGATCTGCCTTCCGCCAGCATTCCGTCATCCTGCAACATGGACAACACCAGCCCGCTGTCGCCGCTCCGCATCGCCGGCAACCTAGAGGGCCAACTGGAAGATATTCAAACAGCGCTTCCAGCTCTTCCTTGAGGCCACAGACAGGGTGGACGCCTCAGATACCAGGAAGATTGCTCTCCTCCTATCCACGGCCGGGGACCATGCCATCCACATTTTCAATTCTGTCATCTTTACAGATGATGAAGATAAAACAAAGTTCAAGACGGTCCTCCTCAAGTTTGACACTCACTGCAGCGTAGAGGTGATTAAAGTTTCGAGCGCTACGTGTTCCAACAGTGTTTGCAGGGTAAGGCTGAACCTTTCCAATCCTTTCTCACGCACCTCCGCATCCTTGCACAGTCTTGCAGCTACGGGCCCATCTCCGACTCCATGATAGGCGACCAGATCGTTTTCGGTGTTCAGTTGGACCCCCTACGACAGCAGCTCCTCAAAGTAAAGCAGCTCAGCCTAGCGACCGCCATTGAGACCTGTGTCTTACACAAAAACGCTACGAGTCGGTATTCCCACATCCAAGTGGCTGAAACGGCGCGGCAAGGTCCCCACAAGGCGGAACGGGTCCAAGTGATTGAGCAACTCCAGGGCCTCAGCCTGGATGAGGGCGGCCATTTCGCGCGCTTTTTGTGGACTCCCGCGCTTGTGAGCACCAAACGAGGGGATGGCGACGTCGAAGAACGTAATGCGCAGGCGCGCACCACGCACGACCGCACTGCGCATGTGCGGTGGCGCAGCGAATGTGCTGACTCTACGACATGCGGCAACTGTGGCTCCGCCCATTTAAAACGGCAATGCCCTGCCAAATCTCGACAATGCCTACGATGTGGCAGACTTGGCCAATTTGCTGCCTGCTGTCGAGCATCTCAGCCTGCCAATTCGTATCGCTTCAGCCAGCCTCGCAGGAATGTCCGGGCAATTCAACCCACGGTCTCCGAGTCCGATGTGGACCTCCCAACAGCAGTGACACCGAGGACCCGAAGGCGCTTTTTCGAGTCGGTGTCGTGACAAAAAAAACGGCTGTCCCCGAAGCAACAACACCAGCCACTGTCGGTATACAGCATCAATCCAGACGATGAGTGGTGTGCCACCCTGACGGTCAACCAGAATTCGTCACCCACCTCAGAGACTTAATTTGTGAACTTTGTGGGCTTATGGACTTTCTGATTTGTTCTGTTCTTCCGTTTACTCGTTTACATGGTTTGTATATAGTGTTCATCTCGTTATTCTTGTTGAATACTGTTTTTCTGCACCAGGCACCTTCCCATGTAAATAGCTTAGTTCTCATGTACATAGTCCTGTAAATATTTCGCACACACGTAGTCAGGGACATTCTGACCATACACTATTTATTGCCACACAGGTACATTTTTTTATAAAAGGGGGGATGTCATAATATACACCAGTATATCATGGTGCAGACACACACTGATGGACACACAGTGGGACCAATCAACACACACAACACCACAGCCAATTACCAGCTAGAGCACACGCACTATAAAGACAGGGGGCATCAGAGTTCCCGCTCATTCGAGCTGCAGCTAGCTAGCGGGACAGAGCTCACAGCCTGCAACACAGACATTCACCATGTGCTGAGTGCATCGACTGGTTAGGACAAGGCAAAGGTCTTTAGTTAAAGCTAGTATCGTGTTAACCCACAGTCAGAGTTTGTTAAACAGTTAATATTCAATAAAATGGTGTTGCACTATTTCAAGTGTTGGTGACCTGTATGTGTTCCACGGATCCAGAACACCCAACACAACAGGTACATTCCTGAAACACTCACTGGTGAGCACCTCATACCTGATGATCCACGGCAGGCTGAAGCAGGGACATCCCAGGGATCCAGCACTTTGAGGAATGCTGGAGCCCAGAACTCTGCTGAACCTCTGACCAAAGATGTACCCTTGGACCCGATCATCCCAGAGCTGCTGGAACTGCAAAGACAGAGTCACGAACATCAGGAAGGGATGGCAGCATCCCTCCTCTGACTGCAAGACAGGGTCTGGTTTAGCACAGTGGGCTAAACAGCTATCTTGTAATGCAGAACAAGGCCAGCATCGGGTTCAATTCCCGTACCGGCCTTCCCGAACAGGCGCCGGAATGTTGCGACTAGGGGCTTTTCACAGTAACTTCATTGAAGCCTACTTGTGACAATCACTGATTATTATTATTAGACTGACTGGAGGAGTCCCATCTTTCTGAAGAGATGCTGTTTTGTGGGGGATTACTTTGCTCAGAGCAGAGAAGGCTGAGGGGGGACCTGATTGAGGTGTACAAAATTATGAAGGACATTTTCCCCCAAACCCGGGCTCCAGAACGAAGCAGGAGTGGCAGGATCGCAGTGACCTTTCACCCAGCAGACCCTGGAGGTGTCCAGCCCATCTGACACTCCCACCTTGTGAGTGACACACCTCCAACCATGGGCACCGAGAAGGGCAGCACAGCAACAATTGTGCAGCCCAAAATTAGACAGGAACCCTCAAGGGGCAGGCCCCCTAGGGGATGCCCGCAAATCTCACCTCAGCAACAAAGCATGGAAGGCAGCAAGGTGCCTCAACTTCAGCTGTGGATCCGAGGGTACACCTAGACTTAGTGGGAGCCTGGAGAAGAGTAAGAAGTGACAGGCACTTAGTGGACACGATGAATCTAGACACTAGTAGAGATAACTTACCATTGTAATATAGCACTTCAATTAAACATCACTTTTTGTTCACCCATACACATCCTCCACACTGTCACGTCATGGCGCCATGGTTCTGCAGGCCCCTGCGCACACTTGGTGCTTCATCCTTGTGGATTGTGAGAATGGCAGCGTTATGTCCTTACCACCTCCCATACTGACGACTCTGTAACAAAAAAAGTCGCTGCTGGCATGGACAACCCTCCCAACCATGGAAGGTAACAGCCCCCCCCCCCCAACAACATCAAAGCTCATGCTTCTCATGTCTGCCACTTCTCTCTAGTAATGAGGATGCTAAGGTTTAACAAAGTGTTGAGAGCCTGCCCACCGCATATGTAAGGTGGAGAAAAACACCAGGACCGCTGACCTCCGAGGGGACAGTAGTAGCTGAGATTTGTCATCCAGCGTCTCTGAACTCCATAATAAACCCACTCATTGGCAGGATGCTTTCATCTCTCTGCCTTGCAGGAGTCAGGCATAGCACTGAGGATGAAAGCAGCATCGGACATTGCAGACCACTATGCTGTGGGACACTATGCTGTGGGACACTGCAGACCACTTTGCTGTGGTACACTGCAGACCACTATGCTGTGGGACACTATGCTGTGGGACACTGCAGACCAGTTTGCTGTGGGACATTGCAGACCACTATGCGGTGGGACACAGCAGTCCACTATGCTGTGGGACACTGCAGACCACTTTGCTGTGGGACACAGCAGTCCACTATGCTGTGGGACACTGCAGACCACTATGCTGTGGGACATTGCAGACCACTATGCTGTGGGACACTGCAGTCCACTATGCTGTGGGACATTGCAGGTATGCGGTGGGACACAGCAGTCCACTATGCTGTGGGACACTGCAGACCACTTTGCTGTGGTACACTGCAGACCACTATGCTGTGGGACACTATGCTGTGGGACACTGCAGACCACTTTGCTGTGGGACATTGCCGACCGCCATGCTGTGGGACACTATGCTGTGGGACACAGCAGACCACTATGCTGTGGGACACAGCAGACCACTATGCTGTGAGACACAGCAGACCACTATGCTGTGGGATTCCCCCGACCGCTCCTTGCACCGGAACAGTATCTTGAGCAGTCCAGTTACCTTGATGAATGAGCCTCATTATGACGAGTCACCACAGGTGTTTGTGGCCTCCGCACTGGGGTCATCAGTCACCACCTGAGTGGGTACCCTTTGTCCCCGAGGATCCTCCCTCAAACATGGGTGGGATCTGTGAGCGTCCCAAGATGTAACTATCATGCATGCTCCAAGGGAAATGGGCACACACCTGCATGATGTGCCCAGCGTGGTCACAGATGATCTGGACATTGAGGGAGGGGTATCCCTTGTGGCTTATGAATGGCACTGCATGCTGCCATGGAGACAGCAGAGCTATGTGGGTGCAGTCGATGACACCCTGCGTCTGGGGCATGCCTGCTAAGTGGGGAAATCCCATTGCCCTGGCATCCTGGCTCACCTGTAATGTGTTGGGTGTTCTGGATCACATACAGGTCACCAACACGTGAAGCAGTGCAACACTATTTTATTAAAAGGTTAACTATTTAAACATACTTGAACTGTGGGTAAATACGATACCAGCTTTAACTAAAGACCTTTGCCTTGTCCTAACCAGTTGATGCACTCAGCACATGGTGAATGTATGTGTTGCAGGCTGTGAACTCTGTGCTCCTAGCTAGCTGCTACTCGAATGAGCGGGAACTCTGATGTCCCCTGTCTTTATAGTGCGTGTGCTCTCACTGGTGATTGGCTGCGATGTTGTGTATGTTGATTGGGCCCACTGTGTGTCCATCGGTGTGTGTCTGCACCATAATATACTGGTGTATATTATGACAACCTGGTCCCAATCCAAATTGATGTACATGTGGGCCCTAGCAAATAACGCATTTGTGACTTCCCTTGTGCACTCATCTGCGGTTGACTGGGATATGCAGCACAGGTCACACGTGCTGTCCTGAAACGAGCCACTGGCATAGAAGTTCAGAGCGGCGGTAACTTGCAGGGCCACGGGCAATGGGTGACCTCCCAGTTCATATGGTGCCAACTCTTGCATAAGTTGGTAAATGTGGACCATTGACCTCGGTACAGACGCAGGCTTTCCCAACACTGCAGCTCTGATATCTGGAGGTAGGATGTTCAACATTGGATGACCTTTTGCCGAAGGTGTCTCCTATGAGGTCCCACCATCTGTGGGTTGTGCTTATGGAAGAAAAATGGGCCTAGCCTCTAACTCATCTGCAGGGCACTGGTCCTGGTCCTGTGCAATGTCATGTCGATGCAACGCTCGCCACCCAGGTCTCCAAAGGTTACGATCTTGGATCTAATCAGTGGCACACTCATGCATTGCTGTGATGACTTAATTGGCATGATTGACTCATCAAGTATGGGTCAGGGAGCTGATCAGGCAACTGGCTTACTCTTATGGGCAAGAGGCACATCTGATTCCATAGGATCCCTACAGTGTAGAAGGAGGCCATTTGGCCCATCGAGTCTGCAGCGACTCTCCAAAAGAACACTCTACCTAGGCCCACTCCCCCCCTCCATCTCTGTAGCTCTGGACATTAATCATGACAATCCACCTAACCTGCACATCTTTGGACACTAAAGGCAATTTAGCATGGCCAATCCACCCAACCTGCACATCTTTGAACTGTGGGAGGAAACCTGAGCAACCAGAGGCAACCCACGCAGACACGGGGAGAACGTGCAAACCCCACACAAACAGCCACCCAAAGCCCAAATTGAACCTGGGTCCTGGTGCTGTGAGACAATAGTGCTAACCACTGTGCCACTTTGCCACCAATGATTCATTAGAAGACTCAGATTAGCATGTCAACCTCATCCTTAGATGGCACCTTCATTCCCTCAGCTCACCAGGACTGCAGATTAAATGATCCAGCCATCTGTAACAACCTTGTACCTTGACACTAATCGCTGACAGTCCAACCTCCATAACCAGTGAGCTTGACTTTCGATGCAGCTTATCTCCTTTGTCCTCACACTGAGTGTGGGTTCAAATCACACAGCAGTCATCCTCCCCTCATTGAGAAGGTCTTCAGGTCTGAGGCAGGGGTGCATCTATTTCCTGAGTCCCACACTCTGCCCTTGCAGCCTGGTTTCTCATGGGACCCCATCCAAAAGCCTCCCAGTCACCCTCAGTGCTGACTCTCTGTAACCACCTTCTCCCAACCCCTTTCCAGCTTCTACTCTGGAAGGGCACTCCGTCAGCGATGCTATCAACACAAGCCGAGAAAGGAGGATTTGGGAAGCACTATCTGCATTCCAACTGCCAGACCTCTTTAAACCATTGTGGTAGTCACCACTATTGTACTATATTATATATACTGCACTGCATACAAGGATATTACGTTAAGGCCCCTGTACTGTAGGTATGGGGGTAGATTCCTGCCTGCTGGCTCCGCCCAGTAGGTGGAGTATAAATGTGTGTGCTCTCCGAACTGCAGTCATTTCGACAGCAGCTGTAGGAGGCCACACATCTCTGTGTAATAAAGCCTCGATTACTCTCTACTCTCGTCTCGTCGTAATTGATAGTGCATCAATTTATTACACAGAGATTTTACAAAGATGGATCTCCGCAACAAGCCGGATTGCCTGCAGCTGCTTCCTCAAGCAGACAACACCAAAAAGGACTTCGCACATTGGCTAGCTTGCTTTGAAGCATGCGGCGGATCTGCGACAGACCCAATCCCAGAAGCACAGATTCTGTACATGCGGCTGAGCTCCGATGTCTTTCCCCTCATCCAGGACGCACCTACCTACGCAGAGGCCATGGCGCTACTTAAGGAGAACTACGCTCAGCAGACCAATAAGATCTATGCCACGCACCTCCTGTCCACACGGCACCAACTTCCCGGTGAGTCTGTGGAAGATTCCTGGCGTGCCCTGCTCGCCCTGGTGAGAGACTGCGATGGCCAGGCCGTTTCGGCCGCTGAACATTCTAACCTGCTAATGAGAGACGCTTTCATTATGGGCATAGGGTCGGCCTACATCCGCCAGCGCCTCTTAGAAGGGGCTACGCTTGACCTCGCGGCGACCAAGAAACTAGCGCTCTCGCTCACAGTCGCCTCACGCAACGTACAGGCGTATGCCCCGACCGCGCGGTCCATTCCTCCTGGGCATCATGGACCCCGCCAGCGGCCACCCCACCGTGGACCCCATCAGCGACTGCCCCCAACCAAACCCACGCCTGCGCCGTGCGGCAGCTAACCATCCCCAGGGGACCCAAGCGCTACTTCTGCGGACAGACAAAACAGTGTTGCCCAGCGCGGAGCGCGCTCTGCAAGGCCTGCGGCAAGAAAGGACATTTTGCTGCAGTGTGCCAGGCCCGTTCATTCGCCGCTATTGTCCCTGCACCCACCGCGTGCGGCCAGTCGGCGCCGCCATCTTCCTCGCCTCAGACCACGTGCGGCCTGTGGGCGCCGCCATCTTGCTTGCGTCACAACCAATGGGCGGAGCCATCTTGCCTGCCCCAGGACATGTGCGGCCCGAGGGCGCCGCCATCTTGCCTGCCTCATGACACATGCGGCCCGAGGGCGTTGCCATCTTCCCTGCCTCAGGACCCCGGCCCGTCGGGCACCTCATCAGGCCACTCATCGCCTGCAACCGCCGATGACCAGCCACGTCTCGCCTCCGTCACGATCGACCAGTCCCGACCGCACAACCTCGCGACCGCGTCAACAAAGGTGAAGGTCAATGGGCATGAGATAACCTGCCTTCTGGACTCTGGGAGCACTGGGAGCTTCATCCACCCAGATACGGTAAAGCGCTGCTCCCTCGCGGTACACCCCATTAACCAAAGAATCTCCCTAGCCTCCGGATCCCACTCCGTGGCGATCTGGGGTGTACTGCATCGCCCCCCTCACCATCCAGGGCATAGAGTTCAGTGACTTCCGGCTCTACGTCCTCCCCAACCTCTGCGCTGCCTTGCTACTCGGCCTGGACTTCCAGTGCAACCTCCAGAGCCTAACGCTGAAATTTGGCGGGCCCCTATCACCCCTTACTGTATGCGGCCTCATGACCCTTAAAGTTGACCCGCCTTCTCTGTTTGCAAACCTCAGCCCGGATTGCAAACCCGTCGCCACCAGGAGCAGATGGTACAGCGCCCAGGACAGGACCTTCATTAGGTCTGAGGTTCAGCGGCTGCTGCGGCAAGGTATTATCAAGGCCAGCAACAGCCCCTGGAGAGCCCAAGTGGTAGTGGTGAAAACGGGGGAGAAAAACAGGATGGTTGTTGACTACAGTCAGACCATCAATCGGTACACACAGCTCGACGCGTACCCCCTCCCACACATATCTGATATGATCAATCAGATTGTACAGTACTGGGTCTTCTCGACAGTGGACCTGAAATCTGCCTACAACCAGCTCCCCATTCGCAAGGCGGACCGCCCGTACACTGCGTTTGAAGCGGACAGCCACCTTTACCATTTCCTTAGGGTTCCCTTCGTCGTCACTAACGGGGTCTCGGTCTTCCAAAGGGAGATGGACCGAATGATTGACCGGTACGGACTGCGGGCCACTTTCCCGTACCTGGATAACGTCACCATCTGCGGCCACGACCAGCAGGACCACGACGCTAACCTTTCCAAATTTCTCCACACCGCCAAACTCCTCAACCTAACCTACACCAAGGAGAAGTGTGTGTTCGGCACGAACCGATTATCCATCCTCGGCTATGTGGTTCAGAATGGAGTTCTCGGGCCCGACCCCGATCACATGCGCCCCCTCATGGATCTCCCCCTTCCCTACTGCCCCAAGGCCCTCAAACGATGCCTAGGGTTCTTTTCGTACTATGCCCAGTGGGTCCCTAACTATGCGGCCAAGGCCCGCCCACTCATCCACTCCACCGGTTTCCCACTCGTTGAGAGCGCCGCAGTGCTGGTGGCGGGTCAGGCGTCGGCTCGGTAATCGGTGACTCCGGGAGTGTGTCGACATCCTCTTCATCCCTGTGTGGGACCAAGGGGAGGACGGATTATTCTGGAGCGGGGGCTGTGGTGGGGTGCGCTGGGGGAAGGGCCGAGGCTCAAGGCCGACATCGCCAAGGCCGTGATGCATGCGGTGGACGAGACGCTGCCCTTCCAAGTCAAGAGTGATGCATCAGACGTCGCTCTGGCCGCCACCCTAAACCAGGCAGGCAGACCCATAGCATTCTTTTCCCGCACCCTCCACGCCTCCGAAATTTGGCACTCCTCCGTCGAAAAGGAGGCCCAAGCTATCGTTGAAGCTGTGCGGCACTGGAGGCATTACCTGGCTGGCAGGACATTCACTCTCCTCACAGACCAACGGTCGTTTCCTTCATGTTTAACAACACACAGGGGTAAGATCAAAAATGATAAGATCTTGCGGTGGAGGATCGAGCTCTCCACCTCTAATTACGAGATTTTGAATCGCCCTGGTAAGCTCATCGAGCCCCCCGACACCCTGTCCCGAGGTACATTGCCAGCGCACAAGTGGACCGACTCTGGACCCTACACGACGATTTCTGTCACCCAGGGGTCACCCACTTTTATCACTTCATTAAGGCCTGCAATCTGCCCTACTCCATCGAGGAAGTCAGGGCTGTCACCAAAGACTGCCAGGTCTGCGGGGAGTGTAACCCGCACTTCTACCGGCCAGACCGTGCGCGCCTGGTGAAGGCCTCCCGCCCCTTTGAACGCCTCAGCGTGGACTTCAAAGGGTCCCTCCCCTCCACCGACAGCATCACGTATTTTCTCAATGTGGTCGACGAATATTCCAGATACCCCTTCGCTATCCCATGCCCCGATGTGACGTCTGCCACCGTCATCAAAGCCCTCAACACCATCTTCGCTCTGATCGGTTTCCCCGCCTACATCCACAGCGACCGGGGATCTTCATTTATGAGCGATGAGCTGCGCCAGTACCTGCTCAACAGGGGCATTGCCTCGAGCAGGATGACCAGCTACAACCCCCGGGGAAACGGGCAGGTGGAGCGGGAGAATGGGACGATCTGGAAGGCCATCCAGCTGGCTCTACGGTCCAGAAATCTCCCGGCCTCCCGCTGGCAGGAGGTCCTCCTCGACGCACTTCACTCCATTCGGTCACCCCTGTGCACGGCGACTAACGAAACCCCTCATGAACGTCTCTTTGCCTTCCCCAGGAAGTCCACCTCCAGGGGTTTCGCTCCCAACGTGGCTGGCAGCTCCAGGACCGATTCTCCTCCGCAAGCACGTGCAGCTCCAGTAGGCGGACCCATTGGTTGAGAGGGTACAGCTACGACTTCCGGTTGTGGCGATGACCAGCTAAGCCGCATGTTTCGGCACCTCCCGTTTCAACTGACTTTTGGGCTCTTATCGGGAGCCCCAATGGACCCCCTGGAAGTGGAGGGAGCGTACCGGGTACTCGTGAGAAGACCAAAGGCAGGGGAAACACCACGAGCAATAGTGGTGAGGTTCCACCGCTACAGGGACAGGGAGATGGTCCTGTGTTGGGCTAAGAGGACACGGAGCAGCAAGTGGGAGAACGCGGTGATACGCGTATATCAAGACTGGAGTGCGGAGGTGGCGAGAAGGCGGGCGAGCTTCAATCGGGCCAAGGCGGTGCTCCATAGGAAGAAAGTCAAATTTGGGATGCTGCAGCCGGCAAGATTGTGGGTCACACACCAGGGCAAACACCACTACTTCGAGACGGCAGAGGAGGCATGGACATTCATTCAGGAAGAGAAATTGGACTAGACTTGAGAAATTGAAGTCTGGAGAGAGGTAGCGAGGTGGTGGCACAGAAATGTAAAGTGGGGAGAGGGGAGGGCTAATATGTAATAATGTTGGACGGGGAATTTTTTTTCCCCCCCCCTGAGGGGGGGACACACGAAGAAATGTGGGCGCCGGTGGGGACAGGGAAGGGGAATGAGGGAACTGCACCATTAGGGGTGGGGCCGAGAGAGGAGCGTGGGTTTTTTCCCGCGCTATGGAAATTGAGGCGGGGAAAAGGGCGCAGGAGGGAAGGGAGCCTCACACGTAGGGAGGTCAAAGGATAAATGGGGGAAGCCGAGGTCAGCCAGAGTTAGCTGTCTCCCGGAAGCAATATGGGGGAGCAATCAAGCTAGAGGGGAATCTAGCGGGGGGGGGGGGGGGGGGATTAACTGGGTTGCTGCTGCTGAGGGTAAGGGGGAGCTGATACGAGACGAGGTGGTCGGGACGGGAGGGCGCTGTCTGGGGGACAGACGGGTGCGTTGGACCTGGGTGAGGAGCTGGCTTAAAAAAGGGGATGGCTAGTCGACGAGGGGGTGGGGGGGGTAAATGGCCCCCCAACCCGACTGATCACGTGGAATGTGAGAGGTTTAAATGGGCCGATTAAGAGGGCAAGGGTGTTTGCGCACTTAAAGAGACTGAAGGCGGACGTGGTTACGCGCCAGGAGACGCACCTGAAATTGTCGGATCAGGTTAGACTGAGGAAAGGATGGGTGGGGCAGGTATTCCACTCAGTGTTAGATGCGAAAAACAGAGGGGTGGCAATACTGGTGGGGAAACGGGTATCGTTCGAGGCTAAGACCATAGTGGTGGATAGTGGGGGCAGGTACGTGATGGTGAGTGGCAGATTGCAAGGGGAGGCGGTGGTGCTGGTGAACGTATACGCCCCGAACTGGGATGACGCGGGATTTATGAAGCGAATGCTGGGACGTATCCCGGACCTGGAGACGGGAAGTTTGGTTATGGGGGGGGGGATTTTAACACAGTGCTGGACCCAGGGCTGGACCGGTCCAGATCCAGGACCGGGAGAAGGCCGGCAGCGGCCAAGGTGCTTAAGGGATTTATGGAGCAGATGGGAGGGGTAGATCCGTGGAGATTTGCTACTCCGATGGGGAAAGAGTTTTCCTTCTTCTCCCACGTCCATAAAGTATATTCCCGGATAGACTTTTTTGTCTTGGGAAGGGCGTTGATCCTGAAAGTGGCAGGAACAGAGTACTCGGCTATAGCCATTCCAGATCACGCCCCACATTGGGTGGATCTGGATCTAGGAGAGGAAAAGGAGCAGCGCCCACTTTGGAGATTAGATATGGGACTACTGGTGGACGAAGGGGTATGTGGAAGGGTGAGGGGATGCATCGAAAGATACCTGGAGGTTAATGATGGTGGGGAGGTCCAGGTGGGGGTAGTATGGGAAGCGCTGAAGGCGGTGGTTAGAGGAGAGCTGATTTCCATTAGAGCCCACAAGGGGAAACAAGAGGGTAAAGAAAGAGAGAGATTGATTGGGGAAATTCTGAGGGTCAATAGGCAGTATGCGGAGGCCCCGGATGAAGGGCTATACAAGGAAAGACGAAGACTACAGACGGAGTTTGACCTGCTGACCACGGGAAAGGCGGAGACGCAGAGGAGGAAGGCACAGGGAATACAATATGAATATGGGGAAAAGGCGAGTAGGCTGCTGGCCCAGCAACTTTGAAAGAGGGGGGCGGCGAGAGAGATCGGAGGAGTTAGGGACGAAACGGGAAAGATGGAGCAGAGAGCAGGGAAAGTGAACGAGGTGTTCAAGACGTTTTATGAGAGGTTGTATAAGTCCCAACCCCCGGACGGGAAAGAGGGAATGATACACTTTTTGGACCAGCTGGAGTTCCCGAGGGTGGAGGAGCAGGAGGTGGCAGGTCTTGGGGCGCAGATTGAGGTGGAGGAGGTGATCAAAGGAATTGGGAATATGCAAGCAGGGAAGACCCCGGGACCAGATGGGTTCCCGGTGGAATTTTACAGGAAGTATATGGACCTGCTGGCCCCGCTTCTGGTGAGAACCTTCAATGAGGCTAAGGAAAGGGAGACATTACCCCCGACAATGTCGGAGGCGACGATATCGTTAATTCTGAAACAAGACAAAGACCCGCTGCAGTGCGGGTCAAACAGGCCCATCTCCCTCCTAAACGTAGATGCCAAGCTGCTGGCCAAAGTGATGGCGACAAGGATAGAGGAGTGCGTCCCAGGGGTGGCACATGACGACCAGACAGGGTTTGTTAAAGGGAGACAATTGAACGCCAATATACGAAGGTTGCTGGGGGTGATGATGATGCCCCCACCGGAGGGGGAGGCAGAGATAGTGGTGGCGATGGATGCAGAGAAGGCATTCGATAGAGTGGAGTGGGACTATTTGTGGGAGGTACTGAAGAGATTTGAGTTCGGGGAGGGGTTCATTCGATGGGTTAGACTCCTGTACGGGGCCCCGATGGCTTGCGTTGTTACAAATAGGCAAAGATCGGGTTACTTCCGATTACATAGGGGTACAAGACAGGGGTGCCCCCTGTCCCCGTCACTGTTCGCGTTGGCAATTGAGCCATTGGCCATAGCGCTGAGGGACTCTAAGAAGTGGAGGGGGGTGCTTAGAGGGGGAGAGGAACATCGAGTGTCACTGTATGCAGACGATTTACTGCTATATGTGGCGGTCCCAGTAGAGGGGATGCCAGAGGTAATGCAGATACTCAGGGAGTTTGGAGAGTTCTCGGGATATAAATTAAATATGGGAAAGAGCGAACTTTTTGTGATGCACCCCGGGGAACAGGGCAGGGGGATAGATGCTCTGCCGCTGAGGAGAGTGACAGGAAATTTTCGATACCTGGGGATTCAGGTGGCCAGGAACTGGGGAACCCTACACAAGCTTAACCTGACGCGACTGGTAGAGCAGATGGAGGAGGACTTTAGGAGGTGGGATATGGTGCCCCTGTCATTGGCGGGCAGAGTACAGGCGGTCAAGATGGTGGTCCTCCCGAGGTTTCTTTTCGTGTTTCAGTGCCTCCCCATCCTGATTACTAAGGCCCTTTTCAAAAAAATAGATAGGAGCATTACGAGCTTTGTATGGGCGGGAAAGACCCCGAGGGTAAAGAGGGTGTTCCTGCAGTGCAGTACGGAGAGAGGGGGATTGGCACTGCCGAGTCTGAGTGACTACTATTGGGCCGCTAATGTGTCGATGGTTTGTAAGTGGATGAGGGAAGAAGAAGGTGCGGCGTGGAAAAGGCTGGAGATGGCATCCTGTCAGGAAACAAGTCTGAAAGCGCTGGCGACGGCGCCGCTACCGTTCTCCCCGAAAAGGTACACCACAAACCCAGTGGTGGTGGCGACCTTGAAGATCTGGGGGCAGTGGAAACGACACAGGGGAGTGATGGGTACCTCGTGTGGTCCCCGATAAGGAATAACCACAGGTTCGTCCCGGGGAGGATAGATGGGGGATTTCAATGTTGGCAGCGAGCAGGAATTAGGAAGCTGAAGGACCTGTTCGTGGACGGGACGTTTGCGAGTTTGGGAGCATTGGAAGAAAAATATAAGTTGCCACCAGGGAATGCTTTCCGATACATGCAAGTGAGGGCATTTACGAGGCAACAGTTGAGGGAATTTCCGCAGCTCCCAACGCAAGGGATCCAGGATAGAGTGATTTTGGGGGCATGGGTTGGAGAAGGTAAAGTGTCGGAAATATACAGGGAGATGAGAGACGAGGGGGAGACGATGGTAGAGGAGCTGAAGGGAAAATGGGAAGAGGAGCTGGGGGAAGAGATTGAGGAGGGGCTGTGGGCAGATGCCCTAAGCAGGGTAAATTCCTCGTCCTCATGAGCCAGGCTTAGCCTGATTCAATTTAAGGTTCTACACAGGGCACATATGACGGGAGCAAGACTGAGCAGGTTTTTTGGGGTGGAGGATAGGTGTGGGAGGTGCTCGGGAAGCTCTGCGAACCACAGCCACATGTTCTGGTCGTGTCCGGCACTGCATGAGTTCTGGGAGGGTGTGGCAAGAGTGGTCTCAAAGGTGGTGGGGGTCTGGGTCAAACCAAGCTGGGGGTTAGCTATATTTGGGGTTGCAGAAGAACCGGGAGTGCAGGAGACGAAAGAGGCCGACGTTCTGGCCTTTGCGTCCCTAGTAGCCCGGCGAAGGATTCTACTCATGTGGAAAGAAGCGAAGCCCCCGGGCTTGGAAGCCTGGATAAACGACATGGCAGGGTTCATAAGACTGGAGTGAATAAAATATGCGTTAAGAGGATCGGCTCAGGGGTTCACCAGGCGGTGGCAATCGTTCCTTGACTATCTCGCGGAACGATAATGGGAAAACAGAAAAGACAGCAACAGCAACCCAGGGGGGAGGGGGGGGGGGGGGGTATTATCCCGTGTTTTTGTTTTTTGCCAGTTGTTGATATTTGCTTTTTGTTTATTTCTCCTTTTTTTTTCATTTGTTGTTAGTTTAATATATTATTTAAATAACGTTTAATGCATATTCCTTTATTAAGTTGTAAAAACGGAAAATCTCTGTTTGAAAAATGTCAATAAAATATATTTTTTTAAAAAAAGAAGGTACAGCTACTCCACGCAAACCCGCAGTAAGCCTATGTAGCGTACCTCGAGGGCAGCCAAGACGCAGTCTCCCTCAGGGATCTGGCACCAGCTGGGTCCCCACACACCCCGCCCCCTCTGCCCCGGCACCACCCTCGTTTCCCCCAGCGCACCCCACCACAGCCACCGCTCCAGAATAACCTGTCCTCCCCTTGGTCCCAAACGGGGATGATGAGGATGTCGACACACTCCCGGAGTCACCAATGACCGAGCCGACGCCTGACTAGCCACCAGCACTGCGGCGATCTCAACGACGGAGCAAGACGCCCGACCGTCTAAATTTGAAACGTTCTCTGAAATTTTAATGACAACCTGTCTGTGAATAGTTTTCCACCCCCCCCGCTGGACTCATTTTTAACAGGGGGTGAATGTGGTAGTCACCACTGTTGTATTATATTGTGTATACTGCACTGCATACGAGGATATTAAGGTAAGGCCCCTGTACTACGGGTACGGGAGTAGATCCATGCCTGCTGGCTCCGCCCAGTAGGCAGAGTATAAATATGTGTGCCTTCCAAACTGCAGCCATTTCGGCAGCAGCTGTAGGAGGCCACACATCTCTGTGTAATAAAGCCTCGATTACTCTCTACTCTCGTCTCGTCGTAATTGATAGTGAATCAACCATAAGGTGCCCCAACATGCAGGGAAGGTAAGGCCTGCAAATTGCCCCTTCCCCTGAGATGGGGATGCTGGAGCCCCCCTACCCTGGCCCCGAGTTGAACATTTTTGAACACTTCCTCCATCCTCCCATCTTCTCCGTTGTCCCCTCTGCGACTAGCATCCAGATGGTGGGGGTGACCTGAGTGCTCACCTCCAATATCTCCTTCAGAGGTAAGGTTGCCAGGTTCCCGTTTTTATGAAGCTGTTGTAAATGGAGCCAGTGTGACGCCAGGCAGGCACCTACTAAATATTCAGTGAAGGGAGATATCCTGGAGTGAATGATCGCTGATGACATGATAATATATTAAGATGAGGTTCCCGGGCTCCTGCGGCGTTTTTCTTGTTAGTCTGCCAGCAAGTGGGGGTTGAAAATTGGAAAGTGCCATCCCGGTTCACGTTTTCCAATTCTCTCCGGATTTTGCACCCGAATCGGCGATCCCGCGCATGATTAACGCGGGCTCAAAATCACCCCCAATGACTTGATGACTATATTTAAAGTCAATCCACAGCTTTGAAAGGAGAGGTGCAAATTTTCTATGGAAGCCATTGATTTTTCAACTCAGTGCGGGCGGTTCCGTCACCTGGAGCCAAGGTTCTCAGATGAAGCTGTGGCAAATACTTGTTTAGCGGGAATGAGGCCCTATTGCTCGTAATGAGCACCAGGTGCCTAGACAAATAGCGTAGCACCAGTAGAACAATGTGGCAGCCAAGATCAATGCAAGCATCTCTGGAATATATAAATGGGTTATGATGCTAGGATTCAATTTGAGAAGCTCAAATGTTCATGACAAGTTCCTTTGAGCATTAACACTCTTAATACAATGGTAAATAATCCTCTTATTACTGCCTGCAACAAATTCACAACTTCTTTCCACTACTTGTAGTCAAATTAATAGCACATCCCAAAATCTGTTTATTGCCGTTAATTTGATTCTCAGTTGAGTCTGGATTTGCTCCAGACGAAAATCTCTTACATAAACAGTGGTGTTGGTGTGAATGAAGAGATATTAAGTCACGGTACACTGTGATTCATGGCTTGTCGGAACAGGCATCTGTTCACACTGAAGCGGATTTGAAACAAGTTGTTGCATAAACCGTTTGTGCTGTGACATCTATAGCCATTTACTGTTCATGGAACAACTTAAGTTTTTAGTTACAAATATTGGGGAAATGGGAAGACTTCGTCAAGGGGTTCACAGAGTAGTCAAGAGTTATAAAAGGAGGATGCAATTTCTCTTCAATTACTACAGTTTGGGGATAAAGGAATAGAGATGAATCATGGAATAACGTGGGAGCAAGATTTACTGGTGATCCCGTAGAAATGCTGCTGGATGGAATGCTCAGAGGAACGTGGCACAGTTTGGAATCTTTCACAAAGCTGAGCTGTATAGAGAGCCGGAGTTACACTCAAACTCTGCACCAACTATCCGTAAGGGCCACTTTTTTGATCCCCTGAGTTCCTATTTCTTTTATTTTGTCTTTATCATTTTGGGTCCATGGATCGTTAATGGAGACATAGCTTTAAGCCAAGCAGAGAAAGTAAGGAACTCAAAACAGTACATTGTGTTATAATGTTTAATATTTTGGACAGAAGAACCCAGACTTTATGGCACCCAAGAGATTGGAAGGTTTTGTTTCGATTGGTTGGCTAGTTGCCAATGGAATGACCAGGGACAGTTTTCTGCCCAGCAACCGACAGCTATTGGTTCCTGTCAAGTGGGTTTTTTCAGAGAGGACCCAGGAGATGCCACTGGACCCTCAAGAGGGAAGCAACCCCTCTCTCTGCTCTGCTGTCTACTGTCTGAAGGCAGAAGCGTCTAGACTTTGAAAGAGGAAGCTCTCTCTCTCTCTCAAATGTTGGCTACCTGCCATTTCTGCCATTACAGTGAAAACCATCACAAGCTGAAGGAAAAGATAACATCCACCTGAATACCTAAACTGAAGAAGAAACTAACTGGAACACATCCATCTGAAACAAAGACTCTTATCCTTTTACTTTTATCATTATTTTACACCCCTCCCTCCCCTCTGTGTTTGTTTGTCTGTGTGTGTGTGCACGCACATAGAGGATGGGGTCAGTAAGCGATGGGGTTAGAGATTAGATAGTAGTTAACCAGTTGTATTTGTTGCCTATTTAGTTAGTTACTATTAATAATAAAAAAGTAATTCTGTTTAAATTTACAAACCTGGTGATTGGAGTTATTGAGCAGTCAAAGACCGCAGGCATTTAAAAATAAAAGTTCATTTCAATTTGTTGCGACTGCGGGTAAAGTGGGGCTGGAATTCATCGCGCACTGACCCATGGTGTCATACACCAGAGATAGTGAGGATTGAGTTCAGAAACCGCACCAGTTTAGATTGTATTTGGATTCACTCTGATTCAACAATAAACAAGAAAGCATTTTCAATTTCAATAAAATGCTAACTCAAACAAGCATCATTACCTCACACTAAGCAGCTAGACAGAGTATACAAGAGCAGGGACTTGCTGACTCAACAACCTAATCATTCATTTTATTTTGCCACAAATGAAGGTGTGAATAAATTACATCTTTCATCTTGCACTACTGATTGATTGAGGTGCTTTGAAAGGTACCAATAATTTATTGGAGGGCTCTGAACTTTCTAGTTTTTGATAGATGCTTTAGCATACTCTGAAGTGGAATGAATGTTGGTTTTGTGAGAGCCGCATGATTGATTGACAGTTCCCTGATCTCTTAGCAAGATTTCCTTTATAATGAAATTGAATGATTATTCACCTACATATCTCTGATTAGAGGCAAATCCTCTATGATCCAGAAAAAACCCAGCACACATCCATTTAAATAATGTTAGCAATAATGTCTGTGAGACTCCATGCAACTCGTTGTTAACATTTTGTGTAGCTGGCCAGAAGGATGACTGTGCACGCTTACTACTTAAGAACAAGTCATACTGATTGACACAGGCATAAAGTGTGATCACAAGATTTCAATTAAATATCCGTCCCCAATTCCTTGTAAACATTGCACCATGTTTTCCTTGGAGCTGAGGAGAGTGAAGGGGGACAAGATTGAGATGTATAAAATTATGAGGGGCATAGATAGAGTAGACAGGAAGAAACATTTCCCCTTGGTGGAGGGATCAATGACCAGGGGGCATTGATTTAAGATAAAGGGCAGGAGGTTTGGAGGGGATGTGATGAAGCGAAGCACATTTTCACCCAGAGGGTGGTGGGAGTTTGGAACTCACTGCCTGAAAAAAGTGATGGAGGCAGAGACCCTCATAACATTTAATAAGTATTTATGTGCACTTGCGATGTCAAGGCATACGAAGCTATGGGCCAAGCACTGGAATGGGATTAGAATACTTGGTTGGTTGTTTTTGACTGGCGCAGACGCGATGGGCCGAAGGGCTTTTTCTGTGCTGTCGACCTCTATAACATCTTCTCTATTAGAAAATCCTCCCTTATATATTCAAGCTGTAGTTTTCATTTATTTTGAACATTTTGTAAAATTAACATTGAGTAAAAATAATGGGCGGGATTCTCCATCCCACCGCACCAGTTTTCTGGTGGGGCATGCCCCCATTCTCAGTCCCGCCTGCCAGCCAATGGGATTTCACATTGTGGGCAGCTCCATACCATCAAAAAATGCCCGGGTGTGCGTGTGCTGCCGGCGTAACAGAGAATCCCGACAGCAGAGAATCCAGCCCCATAAGTTTACAATGGTTTTTGCTGTTAAAAGTAACACCAAAACCCCAGCCTTATACAAGAATGAACGCATTGAATAATGAATGATTTACAATTTAATGCCACCGACCAGTTTAGTATAGATTGGTTCAGTTTTATTACCATAACTTAAAGAATTTTGCTGACCTCCTCCTTCCAACAGGCTCTAATGAGACTTACACCTGTTGCTATAATCCTGGTCTACTCTCCTGGACAGCAGAGAAGAACCACTGGTCTCCTCTACCATTATGATCCACGTCCTTAAAACATTTTTTGCATACGGGGATAATTTATTCTGTTTGCTAATGTTAACATAAAGGTCAACATGAATGTAAAGTGGCGACATTTATGTTAATGTTAGTGAAGAGAGCAAGAAATCCGCACCAGTGTTATTAAAACCGATTTATATTCCGCACTGCCCTAAGGTCATACTGAAAATAGAAAAGTCAAAAAGCAATGATGATCATTCCAAGTCATAAATTATAGAAACATTTCAATTCCTTAACATTTTTTAAAAAACATCATAAAATTACAAATGAATCAAACTTGTCTTAGATGCGTATTTTTCTGGTGCATACGAATAATAAGGGTATTAATAATTTAAATTTAAATATTGTGAGTTTTAAAAGGTTATCAAATGAATAAACAAGCAATTTATTTTTAGTTCAACCTTCAGCACATTTATTCTAAAATTAGGAATGCCAATGTCAGTTCAATTAAGCACAGCTCTTTTATTACTAGTACGTGTGTTTTCAAACAAAATAATTCAATTCCTTTATGCATTTTATTTTCTATTTTTCCCACTTTTCTCCTGTTCTCTCTTCATGGTGTTGGCTTTATATGGGGAAATAGTTTTATAGATGTCCCAAGTCATGCCATCTCATCCATCATTTATGTGTGAACCTAAGAAGGGTATCTTGGGCTATTTACTTTGGAGAATTATGGACAAGTCACCACTCAACGTTCACACTTGCTGGCATTCCTCCAGGAATTTAGGAACAGGAATTTTGACTAAGTTCTGACAGAGTTTCTCTCCCCTCCCGAACTGGGGATGCTAACCAAATGACTGTCATGTTGATTGAAATCAGAGGCAGAATTTTCCTTAATTTGCACAGAGTACTGGATCAGGCGAAAATCTGTGTGAAACTCCCCTTTTATCAACTGATTTAACAGCAGTCCATCGCGGCCCAGCTAACACAGCACTTGCAACTAAACATGAGGAAGATCCCTATATAACATTTTCAGGCTCAAGGCTCTTTGATGCATCTTCTGACAATACATGGCGATATAGTTGGACACTGTAGCATCTTTAGGATAGTCCAGCTGTTAAATGCCAGTATTCAGACCACAGGTTAAGTAAAAACTATTTGACTGAATGATGGTAAATATTACATGTTGGTGTGTGACATAGTCAGGGGATGACCAAGAATAATTTTTGGAAGAGATCTGAAATTGGGAAAAGCTGCTGTTACAGTTGACCTGCTAATGGGGGTGACTTATTGTTTTGCGGGTTAGAGAAAGTGATCTTCATTGTATCTTCAAGCAAGGACAATTAACTGTTTATTATAGCAACATAGTCAATGCTCCTTGAATTGAGTTGAAGAACATTACACACATAGCCATGTGTACAGCACTTAACAAATAAGGAAAAAATATATACTTGACTGTAATTACACTCAACTGATATGTAGTTCATTGATGTTACTTGCTGGTTTTGCAGATGATATAAACTACATTAAAACTTTTATTAATCCTTTTGTGTAGATTTTAGGCGAATAAATACATTTATTCGATGGGCCGAATGGCCTTACTTCCGCTCCTATGTCTTATGGTCTTATTTATAAATTGCATTTATCTATAAGCTTTTACATCCCGAGTACAGCCCACTCAACTTTGCAGTTAAGCAAAATCTTTAGAAGATAGAATTTACAGTGCAGAAGGAGGCCATTTGGCCATCAAGTCTGCACCGACCCTTGGAAAGAGCACCCTATTAAGCCCATACTTCCAACCTTTCCCCTTAACCCAGTAACCCCTCCTACATTTTTAGGATACTAAGGGCAATTCAGCATAGCCAATCCACCTAACCTGCACATCTTTGGACTGTGGGAGGAAACCGGAGCACCCGGAGGAAACCCATGCAGACACGGGGAGAACGGGAGACTCCGCACAGACAGTGACCCAAGCCGGGAATCGAACCTGGGAGCCTGGAGCTGTGATGCAACTGTGCTAACCACTGTGCTACCGTGCTGCCCCAAAAACGCTCCAATCGGCAAACAGCATGATCTAATGACTGGCTTAGGTAAAGCACCAGATGGCTGAGGGATGAATGCTAGCTTGGACATTTCCTTGAAAGTCTCTCACAGCATTCTTTGCATCTACCCAAAAGTTAGAAGAAGGCCTCAAATTAACGTTGCTGATGTATAAAACTAAATTAGGTGCTCAGAACCTGGGCTCGAACCTATATTGTTCTAATGTAGTGTTGAAAGTGTTACCCATTAGCCATACTGATATTTAAAACAGAGATTTTAAAAATTAGTAAATTGAAATGTAGCAATTTTATGAAATTGTAATCGGCAGTGAAAGCTTCTAGCTGGATGCCTGACATGGGCCTCTCTCACCACAGATTCGATCCCAAAAGCAACAGAGTGAGACCCTTAAGTGACTATTTTAGGGTCTTGAATAGTCCATGGGATGGGGGAGCAGTCCCAATGGCTCCCCTATTTTGTGGAAAATTGTGATTGGCATAGGTGGGTGCCACAACACACTTGGGATATTACAGTCCACCCCTGCCAAGCTGTTACCAGTGGCCCTTAAAATCCAGCCCCAAGAGGTGGATCAGCTCTGAGGAAATTTGCAGAGTTTCAGAACTGGGAATAAAAATTGACAGTAATATGTGCCTTCGCATCAAATTTGTGTCCCTGCCAGTAACTTAGAATGCACATGAACCAAAAATAACTTGCATTTATATAGCACCTATCATCACCTCAGGATGGCACAGCAGTGTTTTACAGCCAGCAAATTATTTACTGAAGTGAAATTACTGTTGTGACATAGGAAATACAGCAGCCAATTTGCGCACAGCAACCTTTCAAAAGCAGCAATGTGACAAGAAACAGATAATCTGTTTTTAATGATATTGACTGAGGGATCAGTATTGACCAGGAGAGTGGGGAAATAACTGCCTTGCTATTCTTTACCTCCACCAGAGAGAGAACACAAAGGTATGGATGAGGACCCATCATCCATTAGAGTGCTCTAACAGCCACACCACAGGAAAACATTGCCCGATTGACAGATCTGGCACTCTGACCTATTGACAATTGCACATTGATTATTTACTCAAGACAAAGAGGTTTCAAGTACTTTCAGTTTCTGTTATTGATGCTTAAAGAGACTGGATAATTGACACTTTTGTTAGCGTGTAGTAAAAGCATTTTTTATGAATGCATGATTATTTTTAAAGCTTTTTTAAAAAACACATCCCGTTGTCCCTATAATTGATTCTATATACAGTGTATAGCAGGTAAATGGAAATGGAAATACCATAGCATGGAAGTATTAGGGACTAATGGGGTGGGGTGGGGGTGGGGTGGGCATGAGGTGGCACATGGATGGGGCATAATGAGTGTGTGGAGGGTGAGGGTTGTGACGGATAGAGGGCCTTAATGTTGTCATCATAACTGGAATGAAGTCCCGAAGCACCAAGCCAGCCTCACAACCTGGTGACACCTTTCCACGGGCCTGACTCCTGTTGGCAACCTCCCACAACCCCCACAAGGGAAATCCTGTCTTTGCGGGTACTTTCTCCCGAGGTGGGTATGCCGAGCTTGGAAATTTCCTGACTCCTGCTACCTGCCTCCAAGCTGAAATACCACCCCAATATAGCTGTGTGATTTAGAGCATGGGCATGCAGCCTCGATTTTACTGAACGATAATTGAATACCTTGCATCCAAATAAAATACCTTGATTAAATAGCACAATATTTAATTGACGGTTGGAGACAAGAGAGGGAGTCCATCAATGCCCCGAGTTATCGATGAAATAAATATTAAGAGTATCTCCATTACTTGGTTTGATTCCAAATTTCCTTGGTGACATCAGTGCATCTGCAGCAGGTGTGTGAAGATGGGGGTGGACCAGTTAACACTAAGTCTCCACTTCTCCTATATCCTGTGGCCCAAGTCAATGTCAGACCGGTAAGATAACATCATCCAGTTCAATGGAGCGGCCTGGTATTCTCCAGATTACCAGTTGCCCAATTTAAGTCGAAGTTCTGATAAAGGAGGCCAAACTCAGTTTCCTGTGAAGTTTCCGAGCTGGCCCTGCAGCATATTTTTGCTGCTGCTGATTTCCTGCTTGGTGCCCACGATCTGACGATACCATTTAAAAATGACACTCCAAAACATAAAGTAATTACTGTAACAGTTGCTCCGATCACTTTCAAACTCAATTCATGTTTTCCCTTTAACATATAGAGGTCAGTGAAAAATTACAAATACGATAGGTTTCTCAAACCGTAAACAGAAACAAAACAGAAGGCAGGTGTTAAGGATCAATGGGCTTTATCCGGCTTCCTTTCTCACACATGGAGGGAAAGGGTCTGCCTCATAGCTTTTGCTGCAATGCTGCAGAGCCAACAAGCAGCCGGAACATGTACCCAAAATACAAGCATCATTCTACGCATTGTGATGGTCCATCGATGATCTAACAAACTGCAGACAAACTAGAAATATCGCTAAGTGAGTTAGAGACTGCAATTCAATCTTTATTTAAGTTTTATAGACTAGGTTAAGGAAAAAAAAGGACAAGGTGAACCACAGCAATATTAATCACTTTACATTCCCAGCGTCTCAGAACCAGAATCAAATAGTGTTGGAGTCTCGAGCCCATACTCGCACGATGTGTCAGGAATATAGATGATACGCTTATCCAGTTTGGCACGTTTAACCCTTTCAGAATTGAAAAAAGACTTTGGTTTGGAAACACAGAAGTATGCTTCAAATCAGATTGCAAAACATTCACGCAAAAGAAAAAAACAAGGCTGAACATTAACGTTTACTGCAAAAAGCACAAAGCACTGGTAAGATGTTCATTTGTATTCAGGGTAGCACACAGATGCGTGACCGTGGAGAAATGATGTAATTGCACCTCATCTTCATCTATATCAGTCCTGATGTAAACTGAGTCAGCTTCCACGGAGATTTAACTGGTGAGCATTTTGAAATGGAATGGATTACAATTGTCATTTGTCTCACCACTCCACTCCCCACCCCCCACCCCCCACTCCCACCCATAACTTTTCAAGTGGTGTTCATTTTTAAATCTAATGGTGGAAAATGGAGCTTGAGTTGGAAAAATATCTCACACTAAATGGTCTGGAATGTGAATGATACGTAATTCCACATTTCAACACTGTAGTTAATAAACAGCATTTCCTTGTAGGGTCTAAACCTTTCTGAGACAAGTTTTGAATTGAAATTACAGATGGGTGGGATTCTCCGTTTGGGAGATTATGCTGGATTGCTTGTGGTTTGTCGTGGTGCTAGGAGTGGCATACTGGGTCACCCATCCCTCCCCCCACAGTACACACGCATGGGGGTGACCCAACCCCTCCCCCACTGACCCCCCCATCAAAGACAATGGCACCAGATCCCCATCTGACCGACCCACCTGAGATCTCATATCAGAGACACCATATAGAGAACCCCCATAACAGAGCCCCCATTCCTTAACAGAGACCCCCACCCCATCAGTCGCCCGTCTGGAAGTTAAATAGCAATCCTGGCAGAAACAGTGAAAAAAATCACTGCTTTTCCATTCACTTGACCCTTATGCCTGCTGCCTCAGGCAGATGTCTAGAAAGCAGCAACTGTTACTTCATAGAAAGCCAACATCACATCACAAGGTTTTAAACCCCCTCAGATCCTTTGATCTGCAAAGCTTCTATTCACTTCAAAGATAAATAGCTTTTAGTAGGCTGTAATTGACATCTTCCATACAGCCAGATGTCTGGATTGTTTATTTTCATCTCCCTTCACACTTGAATGCATCTCAAGTATCCTACTGTGAACCTAACACTATGTTTTTAAAACATTTTTTGAATTAAGGGGCAATTTAGCATGGCCAATCCACCTTCTCTGCACATCTTTTGGGTTGTGGGGGCGTGACCCACACAGACATGGGATGAATGTGCAACCTCCGCACAGACAGTGACCCTGGGCCGGGATCAAACCTGGTCCTCAGTGTTATGAGGCAGCAGTTATAACCACTGTATCACCATGCTGCCCTACCTAACGCAATTTTTATAAATGTCTAGCTATGATTGGCATCTACTGACCACATCAAAAGCATCTAAGTGCTTTCTGCTGAGACAAACAGGAAGTGAAAGCACTTAACTCCATGATGTTTATAAACATCTGGGCTGGTTTAGCATAATGGGCTAAATAGCTGGCTTGCAAAGCAGAACAATGCTAGCAGTGCGGGTTCAATTCCCGTACCGGCCTCCCCGAACAGGCGTGGGAATGTGGCGACTAGGGGCTTTTCACGGTAACTTCATTGAAGCCTACTTGTGACAATAAGCGATTATTATTATTAAACATTGCAGTTAGGTTGAAAGCAGGCTCCTCGAGATGCATTCAAGCATGAAAGGAAATTAAAATAAACAAACCAGATATTTGACTGTCTGGATCCCAGCCCAGAGGGCAGGAGCATCATGGCAGCATGGAGAATCCAGTGCCCAGCCCATTAATAGGATGCATATGGGTCATTTTGACCCACTTACACCTTGCTGCTGGCGTAGGGCATGAACCTCGATGCCGCCGCCAGCGGGGGACCAGAGCATCAGTGCCGATCCAGTTTTGACCCCGACACAGGACTTTCCACTGCATCGGGAACTCCGCTATCAGCGGGGGGCAGCAGTGAGTCACCTCCCGCCAAGGTATTTTAATGTTAGTCCAACATCTCTTTGAATTGCTTCCTTCATGATGTAGTGGGTATGTAGTATTTGCTGCTGCAAAATATATATTTATACTTTGGATTATGATGACTTCTCGAAGAGAACAAGCCTATGCTCACAGATACACACTCACCTCAATCATCTGTTTAATGGAATAAGTTATTTGTAGCAGTATTCTACTTTGCTATTCTTGTATGATTAAATCTTTTTCTGCTTTTTACCAGCACTTAATCTTTGGATTAGAATGAAACCAAATATTATCCTGTTATCCGTTAAGGTAGATATTTTATCATCACTTTGAAGCCTTCATGACAAGTTCCTCATCATCAGCCGTTGCATTCTGTCCTACATTGTCCTTTCTCATACCACCAGTCAGCCACTCCTATCACTGCTGCTTATTTAATCTCTGAAATGAAAACTATAGAGGCTTATTCTTGGTTGTAAAGATCAACATAAAACAATATGAGTCCTTGTTTGGTTCAAACTAAATGCTACTGCAAAAGTTACTTTAATTACTGCAGTAAAAGGTAAAGAAAGGCGAACAGACATGTAAAACCTGCAATGGATGGTTTGCAATAATTCTAGAACCTCATAAAAATGGATACTGTCCCTGAGTGGCACAGATTAGATTAAATATTTTTAATTTAAACTTTAATTGAAGAGATCCAACAACTGCTGTTATTATTAAAGGAAGAAAATGTGCCATGTTTGTATTGGAGCATAACTAGTACAGAATGTTACTGAGTTAGGATTTCCTTTTTTAAAAGAAATGTGAAAAGCAATATTAAATCATTTGAATATATGAGAATATATAAATATATTGCAAAGAAAAAAACAGGACTCTGGGATATAAGAATAAGACTAGCCTCTGTTACCCTCTACCTGAATTTCTTGGAAAGAAATATCTAAAAAAAAAAGACAGGTATATCTTCGTTTATCCTTGCTGGAATTTCCACCGTATCGTGTAATTCACGGAAGGTATGCAGTTATTTAACGACCCATTAGTCTTCCACCAACAACTGGAAAAATAATGGAATGGATAAACTGAAGGACGCATTGTAAACAGGATTCAACTTTCCTCAGAGTAGGGGATCCTATCTGAACAAGCACTCGACTTTTTTCAGGAAGTAACAACCCGTTTTGACCATGGAATGTTGCAATGTGACTTTTGTCAGCTATTACATCATGAATATCACAGGCATGTTTTGCTTTAACTAGGATATAATTTATGAGAATTCCACCCACAATGTAGTTGATATAAAAGCCTTTATGTTTGCTTGTTACTCACTTATGATGAACTAGAATCATAGAACCTTACAGCATAGAGGGAGGCCTATCACGCAAATACTTGAAAGCGCAGTTGTGCTTCATTCCACCCTCCTGCTTTTTATCTTGAACCCTTCAAGTGCCTTATTCATAGACATTTACAGCACAGAAGGAGGTCATTTGACCTTCATGTCCACTCCAGTCAACCAACATTTAATTGCACTTATTTCATTTCCCAGTGCTTGGCCCATAGCCCTGGAAGTTATGGCAGCGCAAGTGAATATCTAAATGCTTCTTAAATATGAGAATTTCTGACTCAACCACCCTTTCAGGCGATGATTTTGAGACTCTCACCACCCTCTGGGTGAAAAAGTTTACCCTCAACTCCCCTCTCAGCCTTCTACCTCTTACCTTAAATCTATGTCCCTTGGTTATTGACCCCTCATTATCTTAAATACTTGTCAGGTCCTCTCACCCTTCCCTGCTCCAGCCTATCCAATCTTTCCTCATTGCTCAGACGCTCCAGCCCAGGCAGCATCCTGGGAAATCTCCTCTGCACCTCCTCCCGTACATCGCATCCTTCTTAGAATGTGGTGACCAGAACTGCATGCAGTACTCTAGTTGTGGTCTCACCAGAGTTTCATACAGTTCCAACAGGACCTCCCAGCTCTTCTATTCCATGCCTCAGTTAATAAAGACAAGTATTCCATATACCTCCTTAACTACCTTATTTAGTGGCCATGCCACCTTCAAGGGTCTGTGGATATGCACTCCAAGGTCCCTCTGAGCTTCAGTACTTTCTCAGGGTCCTACCATTCATACTGTAATTCTTTGTCTTGTTAGCCCCCCTCAAGTGCATTACCTCAACACTTACAGGTTAAGTTTCATTTGCCACTGCTCTGCCCACCTGATCAGTCCATTTATATCCGCCTACAGTTTACAGCTATCCTCATTATTTGACGGGATTTTCTGTCCATTGCTGCCGGGAGACTCTACAAGTCCCATTGACGGCGATCCCCTGCCGCAGGATCCACATGGCAGAGGATGCGAAAAATGGGATATCCCGTTGAAGTGGTGGGACCAGAAGTTCCCACCGCCGACCAATAATGGCCCCCCTTCGCTGCCGCAATACATGCAACGGGGTCCTTCCCTTCTGCCCTTTATTTCAATTATCATTGCTACAGAATGAATCCCTACAATGCATAAGAAGGCCATTCGGCCCATCAGATCGACACCCACCCTCTGAAAAAGTACCTTGCCTAGGCACACTCCTCCGCCCCATTCCCATATCAGGATTTAGATCATTTGGAGACTTGGGGGCAGAGATGGCAGAAGGAGTTTAATCCGGACAAATGTGAGGTAATGCATTTTGGAAGGTCTAACGCAGGTAGGGAATATACAGTGAATGGTAGAACCCTCAAGAATATTGACAGTCAGAGAGATCTAGGTATACAGGTCCACAGGTCACTGAAAGGGGCAACACAGGTGGAGAAGGTAGTCAAGAAGGCATACAGCATGCTTGCCTTCATTGGCTGGGGCATTGAGTATAAAAATTGGCAAGTCATGTTGCAGCTGTATAGAACCTTAGTTAGGCCACACTTGGAGTACAGTGTTCAATTCTGGTCGTACCCCGGAAGTGTAGAAGATTTTAGTTTAGATGGGCAGCATGGTTGGTGCAGGCTTGGAGGGCCGAAGGTCCTGTTCCTGTGATGTACTTTTCTTTGTTCTTTGTTCATAAACCTACCTCCCCTGCACATTTTTGGACACTAAGGGGCAATTTATCATGGCCAATCCACCTAACCTGCACATCTTTGAACTGTGGGAGGAAACTGGAGCACCCGGAGGAAACCCACACAGACACGGGGAGAAAGTGCAAACTCCACACAGGCAGTCCAGTCACCCGAGGCTGGAATCAACTCCAGGTCCCATGTGGTTCTTTATGCAAATCACCCAATAAAAAAAACAATAGAGTGAGAAACTGTGCTACCTGGTCAACAACAATCCATCCAGCTAGTTGATCACATCGAACTTTGTTCTATTTGACGAAGACAAGAACAATATAAGACAAAGTGAAATACAATATTTGCCCCAATCACTTCCTCAGAAAGTCCCAAGCTGTTCCATCAGTGAACTACCATGAACCATTTTACTTTTTCTGTTTTTAAATATTCATATTGTTTTCTTTAAAATATTGGCTGGAGTCAATTCAGAGAACGTTTTAGATCCTGAATATAATTGCAGCAAAGTTGACGAAATTAGTAGTTACTGAACAATTCTTCAGTCAATACACTTATCAGAGATGTAACCTTGCTATCACGTTGATTTTTAGTGCTATTAAATGCCTCACGAAAGTAGTTTAGTCCTAACCCAAAGGCAATCGCATTTTTAATTAGCTAACTGATGGATGGGATTATGTGGATGTTTTAAACGCCAGCAGGAGACCTATCTGAGGTGACAGCAGCCAGGTTTTAGAGCTGCTCATCAAAAGCTCTGGGATATGCATTAAATAATGGCTGAGAAATGGCGGCTGCCTGGATAGGGCTGACAGCCTATTTTCAAAGTTGGTGGCAGGACAGTGAAAGAAAGCATTTGATGGAGAGAATGCCTGCTGAATGCTATCTTATCTGTCCTGCTCATTTAACAAATGATACAACTCAAGGTTTTCTGGGAGTATTTACCTTTCGAAAGGCTCCTTAAGGGAAAAGTTGGCAAAAATAAACATTTCTCTGAACTTGGGAAGAAAACAAAAAGGGATCAGAGACGACCATTCCTGTCTGCCTACCATGTATCAGGTTCTGTGCCTGATGCAATTTTTGGGTACCAAATGGGTGGTGCCTTTGTTCAACAATCTGGTCATTGGTACACGCTTCTCCAGGAAGATGATTTGAAAGGCGAGGAGGAACAATTGTGCCATGCATGCTGGTGCACTGCCAGTCCCCCAGAAGGTAAACAAAACAGTTTGGACCAGAATTATTTCCCCGTTTTACTGGGGTTCCATTTTAAAGTATACATGACCAAATCAGACCAGGATTCCTATTTCCCCATTTGACTGTTTTTTGCCTTCTGGGCTTTTTGTGCCCCTCCCCCCAAGAGTAATTACCCATGACCTCCCCCCCTCGCCCCCCCCCCCCCCCTCCCACCCCTCCCCGAAGCACATTCTTCCAACTTGGCTCCATGGGGGAAGATCCTGATTTTTCATCCCAGTCCCTCCCCCGACTCGTTGCAATGAGGAAGCTGCCTGTCAGGGCTCACTGCCTAGGCATGCTGATACTATGTGGCTTGAACATGACACAGTTTGTCCCTCCCACCAGCACCTTCAGTAGACTGACCCCAGGCATGCCCACCAACCATCCAAAGTTGGACTAAACTTATATCATCCCCATTGCATTTGTATCCCAGAAGGAGCCCAAATGACACATTATGTGCTGGCTTGGGAGAGCTATCAATGTTGTCTCAGCCCCCTGTCATTTCTGCATATCATTTTAACTTTTTCATTTACAAATTGTATCCACTTGGCTGTTTGGTTTCTGTTTCCACCATCTTTTCTTGTCGGTCATTTCACGTCCTAACAACAGATTGCATCAGAAAAAAAGTCCTATCTCTCCCATTAGATGCTCTTCCCGCCAAATCAGCAGCTCAGTCATCACACCCGAGCGCATAATCTAGCCTGACACTACCGTGCAGTACTGAGGGAGTGCTGCATTTCTGGTCCATCTTGCAGATGACACATTGATACAATGTTTCCTTCTCAGGTGGATGTAAAAGATCCCATGGCACATTTTGAAGATGAAAAGACCATGCGCGGGATTCCCCGGTCTCCGACACCGAAATTCCGTTTGGCGATCGGCTGGAGAATCTATATTGGTGCCGAAATCGGGGGCGGCGCCGCTTTTGCGATGCTCCACCCCCTCCAACTGCTCTAGGAGTACACCGCACACTGTTGGGACGGCCACACGATGTTACCTGAGGCCCTCTCCCTGATGCTCCGCTCCCGATGGGCCAAGTTCCTGACAGCGTCGGTCACTCATGGTATTTATTTTCAGGAACTCGGCGTGGCGGCTGCGGACTAAGTCCAGCGCCGCCACAGTTGGGGGGGGGGGGAGAGAGAGCTGTTCCGTGGGCAGGATGGGCTCTTGCGCGGGCTGGGGGAACTGGTGGGGGTTGGTCCGGGGGTGACGAGCCTGGCCAAAGGGGGTCCCTATTTGGCAGGCCAGGTCCGCGCGCGGCCGGCGCCATGTTACACCACACGGGTTGCTGCAGGCCGCCTCCATGTGCAAGCGCAGCCATGGACCCGGCCATTCTCCTGCTCTCTCCGCAGCTAGAACCGTGTGCTCGACGCTGCGTGCCTACTAGCCCCCCACCAAATGGAGGATCAGTGGCCATTTTGTGCCATTTCTTCGGTCGCAAACGCCACCGTTCCCACGCTGGCGTCTGCACTTAGTCTCAGAATCGGAGAATCCAGTCCCATGTTCTCCCAGTTTTCCCTGGGCAGTGTTTATCCTACAGCCAACTTCACCACACACAAAAAAAATGGAAAATCCCCTGCATTACAACAGTGACTACACTTCAACAATACATCAAACCAAATCGGACTGTCCTGGGGGTGCAAAAAGTCATTTGTGACAGCCTTTGACCCAGAAGCAGTAACATCCACAATGAAAACACAATTCTGACCAGTACTCTTATTTACCCAGTCTACTGTTTTTCTCCTTCTGTGCAGCAAGGAAATTCTTGAAAATGTTTGGAGAATTTGCAATTGTTTTTAAAATTCGAAAAAAATAATTGATTTTGTGTCAATTGTAAATTAATTCTGACTCAACCACCCTTTCAGGTGTGATTTTTGGATAATAAGAAATACTCATCCATTTGACCTGACAACCCTTGACCTGGAAGCAATACCAACAGGTAGGCAGTTAAAACACAGAGTCTAAGTGGCACAAAGAAGAGAAGAGCTGGAGATAGAAGAGAGGAGCCATGAGTTAAGAAGGCTCCGTAAAGAGGTGCACCATATAGTTAGGTTTGTATGGGTGGAACCCTGTTTATGCAGACACTGCTGCCTGAGGTGAACCAGTTAAGTCCTTGAAGAAAAGGACTAGAATTCTGCTTGGAAGAACTGTATGGCTGAAACTGGCACCATACAGGTAGAGTGGACTGCCTACTATGGCCTTTGTTGCATCTGTTATTCCATGTGTAATTTACAGTTTGCACCAACTGCAATTTGATTGTGAATTCATGTTTAATTTGTATTGATTCCAATTTGTGTTAAGGCGAAACTACATAAAATGAAATCTTGTGTGGTAATTTCCTCATTTGGGGTCATTCGGTAAATTTGGTTATTTCGATTTACAGATCCCCATGGGAATTGTAACACGCTGAATAAATACGAGTTCTTTATTTCTGATGGTGCTGTGCCCCAAGGAATTCTCAGCCTATGCCTGCACCTTTTGTGCATTTACTCACATGATCCAATACTGTATTTACATTGGAAATCGGTACCATGCAAAATGTTCCACACATAAATCATTTCTTAGATCCACCTGACTGACATGTCCTTTACAATTATATTTACTATTATGAGTAAAAATATAACGCATTACCATACCATGAGCCATAGCTCAATAATGAATGTCATCTGTCTTTTAGACATTCATTTGCTCATTCTCTGCCCACTGCCTCAAAATAGTCACTCCTCATAACTTTCTGCTTTCCTGTAGAATTTTGTGTCATCTACAATAGTAAACATTCCAACTACTGATCCCTCCTCTGGTTCAGAGGCACATTTATTGATAAACATTACGAGCTACAAGCACCCAGAGCAGATCCCTTGGGTGCTGCATTAGTTTTCTAAATTTACTGGTTGGCACATTGTCAACTGAAAGGTATGTTGACGGGAATACTGAATCATAGAATCGCAACAGCGCAGAAGGAGGCCATTCGGCCCACTGAGTCTCCTCCGACTCTCCAAAAGAGCACCCTACTAATGTCCAGCTCCCTGAACACCCCACGCTATCCCCAAAACCTAACCTGCACGTCTCTGGACACTAAGGGGGCGTTTAACAAGACCAATCAACCTAACCCGCACATCTTTCGACTGTGGGAGGAAACCGGAGCACCCAGAGGAAACCCACGCAGTCAAGGGGAGAATGTACAAGCTCCACACAGTCACCCGAGTCCGGAATTGAACACAGGTCTTTGGCTCTGTAAGGCAGCAGTGCTAACCACTGCACCATTGTGAAATACATGGTACGAGGCTCAAGCTGTTTTTATATCTAAAGATGCATAGTATACATTGATATAAGAATCATCAATAATATTGTTTGCAGTTGCCTAAAATGTCAAATATTTGAATATAATTAATTGCAGCAGCTATGTGATTCATTCAATTTGTAAGATAAATCGGACTTAGCTTTGAAAACCTAATCAATGGTCCACTAATAACTTAATAGATTCCCATTTAAAAGGCTCAATTAGTTTCGACTGCCACTCACACTCAGATAACCTCTATCGGCTATTATTTTAAATTCTAAGCTGGGCCTTTAAATTATGGTTCACCTGCGGTTGATTAATATGGAGAATTACTAATGGTGGAAACTGACATCTGGATCATCTTGACCCCTTATGACTGCACGGTGACATTGTGACGGTGGATTCTTTTTTGGAAGGGCATCAAACTTATTAAAAGCCCAAAAAGCAACTTCGATACCATTTTAATTAGCTGGTCCAACTGGATTTTGAATTCAACCCACATAATGAGATTAATGACGTCTTCCTTTGTCCCTCTGTAGTTAATATCATGGTTATGTTCATTAGCATTCCACACAAAACACGAAGTATGTCTTAAATCTGAAATCGACGGAAGCCCTGGTGAAATGTACTTGACTAGCTCACAGGTGAAGGGTGAATGGTGCAGCAATACAAACTTCAGAAACTCACGAGGAGACTGCTGAGTAAAATAAGGGCCCATGGTATTCGAGGCAAGGTACTAACATGGATTGACGATTGGCTGTCAGGCAGAAGGCAGAGAGTTGGGATGAAAGGTTCTTTTTCGGAATGGCAACCGGTGACGAGTGGTGTCGCGCAGGGTTCAGTGTTGGGGCCACAGCTGTTCTCTTTATATATTAACGATCTAGATGACGGGACTGGGGGCATTCTGGCTAAGTTTGCCGATGATACAAAGATAGGTGGAGGGGCAGGTATTATGGAGGAGGTGGGGATGCTGCAGAAAGATTTAGACAGTTTAGGAGAGTGGTCCAAGAAATGGCTGATGAAATTCAAGTTGGCAAGTGCGAGGTCTTGCACTTTGGAAAAAAGAATAGAGGCATGGACTATTTTCTAAACGGTGACAAAATTCATAATGCTGAAGTGCAAAGGGACTTGGGAGTCCTAGTCCAGGATTCTCTAAAGGAAAACTTGCAGGTTGAGTCCGTAATTAAGAAAGCAAATGCAATCTTGTCATTTATCTCAAGAGGCTTGGAATATAAAAGCAGGGATGTACTTCTGAAGCTTTATAAAGCATTAGTTAGGGCCCATTTAGAATACTGTGAGCAATTTTGGGCCCCACACCTCAGGAAGGACATACTGGCACTGGAGCGGGTCCAGAGGAGATTCACACGGATGATCCCAGGAATGGTAGGCCTAACATACGATGAACGTCTGAGGATCCTGGGATTATATTCATTGGAGTTTAGGAGGTTGAGGGGAGATCTAATAGAAACTTACAAGATAATGAATGGCTTCGATAGGGTGGACGTAGGGAAGTTGTTTCCATTAGCAGGGGAGACTAGGACCCGGGGGCACAGACTTAGAATAAAAGGGAGTCACTTTAGAACAGAGATGAGGAGAAATTTCTTCAGCCAGAGAGTGGTGGGTCTGTGGAATTCATTGCCACAGAGGGCGGTGGAGGCCGGGATGTTGAGTGTCTTTAAGACAGAAGTTGATAAATTCTTGATTTCTCGAGGAATTAAGGGCTATGGAGAGAGAGCGGGTAAATGGAGTTGAAATCAGCCATGATTGAATGGTGGAGTGGACTCGATGGGCCGAATGGCCTTACTTCCACTCCTATGTCTTATGGTCTTATAGTCTTAAACAGCAAGTTGTGAATTGCAATATTAGAACCCAAATGCAGCTATTTCATTTTATATGATTTTATGAGCTCGTTTCGCAGAGGTTTTAACAACTTTAGAGTAATAGGCAAATATAAATCAGAGGTTGAATGAATTTATTCAGCTTTTGAATGGCAATAGGGTCTTGGCCATTCAGGATTGGCATTGCGGGAGAGCTTGTGGAGGATGGGAGGAGGGAAGAAAACTTTGACTGAATGGGGTGAGTGGGAGCATTCCTGACTCACATTCCGGTTTTCCCTAGGGATGGTTTCTCTCAGTGCAACTCACAATGGCACTGGCTACCTCATGGAAAACCAATGACTGTGCAAGGAGCTCTACCAGACTTTAGGCCCCATATTGAAGGCTAAAGGCCGAGTTTCAAGTGTGAGTAAAGGACGCCTTGTTTGTCCTTACATGAAATAACAGTCAGTTCTTTTCCAGCCACATTTGAGTCACCATTTTGAGGCCCTTGTAGGCCTTGTAATAAGACCAAAGAAATTTCAATGTTTGTATCTCATTTTTATCCCAGGTGCTATTCAGCCCTTTGGTGAATGCACCTGCTACTGTAATCTTCATTTTCACCTTTTACCAGTCCATAACCCAAGTATCTCAATGTTCTTATGGCTAGGTTCTATCTTTCACCCTTTTTAATAACTTCATAACTTCAACTCGGTTATCTTACCCCACACCAAATCCCACTCCCCTATCACCCCTGAATTTATTTACCTTGATTGCATCCCATGAGTCCTCAGGTGTTTCCAATTTAAAATAGTGCAATTTAAGGTTGTAATTTCCCATTTTGGTGACTGAGTGCGGCGACATAAGAAAATTTGGCATAAATCTTGCTGGACAGAAAGACGAGTGAAAACACGTGATGTTCTGCTTTCAGTTCATTATAAAAATAATCTTTTTATTGTCACAAGTAGGCTTACATTAACACTGCAATGAAGTTACTGTGAAAATCCCCTAGTCGCCACATTCCGGCGCCAGTTCGGGTATACAGAGTGAGAATTCAGAATTCTCAGCAGGTACGGGAATTGAACCCGCGCTGCTGGCCTTGTTCTGCATCACAAATCAGCTGCCTAGCCCACTGATCTAAACCAGTCCCTTAATTAACCCCAATAATTATTCACCATCGAGTAGCTTGGGAACACATTGTCTTCACCACCGAGCCTGCCCTCCAAGACACTCTCCCTCTTCCCCAGGCACCAACCACACCCCCATCCACTTTCCCCGGACACTCTCCTCACCCTACCCCTGTAAGCTTGCCTCTCCTATCCAGCTGTGGCACTGCTTGTTATGCAACCACCCAAAATCTGGCAATGACACTCTTAAAAGTAGGTGAAAGCAATGTCTTCGTACCTTGGAGTCCTTGATGAAGTGAAGCTCGCCAGATCACACCACCTATGTATAGTCAGGTAACAGGCCTTTCTAATCATCTGCTGGTGGGGCACTTAGTTTGGAAGGAAAACATAATTCCAATGAACATTTATGAAATACAAATGATTGTAAATGTGGTTCTTGTCATAAATTAGTGGTAAAGTATTGAACCCGTCATCAAACTAATTTTCTGTCAGTGGGGAACTGATTGTTCCCCTCAAGCCAAATATAGCGGGCGGGAGGTCCCGGCGGGATGGAGTGGCGGGAACCACTCCGCTGTCGGGCCGCCCCAAAGGTGCAGATATCTCCGCACCTTTAGGGGACTTGAGGGGCTAAGCCCGTGCCGGAGCGATTTCCGCTCCACCGGCTGGCGTGGAAGGCCTTTGGCGCCATGCCAGTCGGGGCCGAAAGGACTCTGCCGGCCTGCGCGAGTCCGGGCATGCGTGGGAGCATCAGCGGCTACTGACGTCATCCCCGCACATGCGCGGGGGGGGTCTCTTCCGAGGCAGAGGGAAAAGAGTGGGGGAAAAGAGTGCCCCCATGGCACAAGCCCGCACGCTGATCGATGAGCCCCAATCACGGGCCAGGCCACCGTGGGGGCATCCCCCGGGGCCAGATCGCCGCCCGCCCGTGCCGCCAGGTCCCGCCGGTAAGAGAGGTGGTTTGATTCTCGCCGGCGGGCCAGGCAGTCCAACATCGGGACTTCTGCCCATCGCCGACCGGCCCGGCGCGATTCCCGCCCCCGCCGAATATCCGGTGCCGGAGAATTCGGTAACCGGCGGGGGTGGGATTCACGCCAGCCCCCGCGATTCTCTGACCCTGCGGGGGTCAGAGAATCCCGCCCAGCGTTCCCGCCCACCATAATTCCCACTGCTGGCAGGAAAGGAAAATTCTACCCTAAGTCTATTGTTGACCTCACCGATGTGTGCACCATTCTCCAACCCTGCAACCTCGCTGTTCCTCCGAATGAAATGTGCACCAGGTTTGAACTAGTGTTATTTTTGTCGGTGTTTTCAGGAATCTATTCCACCCTTAGCTTGCTCCAACGTACAGTGGCAACCCAAAATATTAACCCGTCTCTTCATTTCCAAAAATAATTGACTAACTGTGCGTTGTAAAGTTGTTGATTCTTACCTTTATCCCGTGAATTAAGACCGATTAAAAACCTGTTCCTCCAACCCAGAGAAATAGACCATTGACAGTACCCATTTGATTCTGTACATTCATTCTGCAAATGGGAAGACCCACTTCAATATAGTTTTCAATGGCATGTCACAGTGACAAGTGGATATCATTGAAAAAACTCCCAAAGGTCCATCAGCTGACTACACACATTTGCCTGACAAACATGACTGCTAGCAATGAGATTTCTTATGCACAACTAAGTTTTCTCTCAACCAAGTGACAAGATTTCTCCTGTTTTACATTGAAATCAATAGGACTTGCAATGCCAGTCATCTTTTCAACAATCGCATAGCACTAAGAGGAGATATGCTTGAATAGATTTGGACACTGGAACTATGCTGTGTGACTCTTGAAAGGCGCCAACTGTTTTAACATTTCACAAAATGGCAGCAATGGGAATTTGTGATGAATTTAATGGTGTGGGCATATCAATTTGAGACATTTCATACATTCGTAAATTACCACCACAGCGATTAGCCATGAATCATTTTGGCTGCAATAGCGCGCGCGGAATCCATTGCAATGGTGGCATGACGCCAAACATCACAAGAACATAAATAAGAGCTGCAGTAGATAGACTATTCAGCCCAGTGTGCCTGCACTGCTGTTCCACTGGACCATAGTTGATCATTTACCTCAACTGCATCTTCTTTCGCTATTCCCATGTCCCGTAATTCACTTAAATATCTAAAAATGGTCATACGCTGGATGGGATTTTCTGCCCCCCTTCCCCCCCCCCCCCCACACCCCCGCAACTGGTTTCCCGGCAGCAGAGTCGACTCGCCATTGGCTGTCAATATCTATGATATTTTGCATGGCTCGTCCATCCCACTGCCAGGGAATCCAACAAGGGGAATCGCTTTCGGCAGGACCGGAAGATCCCACCGGCGGGAAGGGATGGAAAATCCCGCCCACTGACTTGAATCCACTCAGTGACCATTCATAGCTCCCTAGGATATAGAATTCCTAAAGATTTGCAACACTTTTGAGTGAAGGAATTTCAAACAATTTTGGTTCCAAATGGCCAATCCCTTCCCGAGGATGAGTTCTATATCCCCAGGCAGGGAAACATTGGACCGAATTTTCCACTCCTGCCAGTGGCAGGAATTGAGGTGGGCGGAGGTGCTAACCTTGGCATGATGGGTAATGTCAGTTTTCTGCAGTCGGGATATTAGTGTGGAATTTTGTTCTCCTGACGTTGATGATGGGTTAAAGGTGGCTCCAGTTTTCTGCGATCTATGTCGGGAACCATATTTGCATTAATTTGCATCCCGTGAATAATTAACACATCAAAATTAAATTCCATCCTTAAAATGAAGTGCCTACCAGTGAATTATTAGAACAGTCTGTTTCCTGATTGTATGCAGTGGCATTCACATGGTGAGCTTCATTTCATCAACAACTTCAAAATACGTAAACATTGCTCTCGTCTATCCATAAGAGCATGTGTGCGCAATTTTAACTGCTCGTAATGCAGGCTGTGTCAAGGCTGAACAGGGGTAGCAGGCTTATGGGGGATGGGTGGGGAGATAATCCGGGGAAGGAGATTGTCCAGGCAAGAAGGGGGTGGTGTTCAGGATGTGGGGAGAGGTGGAGGGGTGGGGTCGGTATTGGTGACGAGTGTCTTAGAAGGTGGAGTCAGTGGTGTTGACAGTGGGGTATTGGGGCAATGAGGGAACAGTCACAGTCTGAGGGTAAATTAGCATGTGGAAGTGTGGCAGATTCGGAGAGACAAGAGAGGTGGCTCGGTTAATGGGAGGTCAGGATTAGGGTGGGCTTAGGTTGGCTCATGGGTGTAGGCTTTGAGGGGAGGAAAGGCATGTGGAGGTAGATTATTACAGGGGGGGGGGGTTCAAGGATGACAGAAGAGAGAAGAATGGTGATATTGTAAGGGGCCATGGTGATGGGTGGAAGTTTGTGGGTGACAGGGGAAGGGTTAAAGGTGGTGGAGTGTGTCTGAAAAGTTACTTGTACTAATTGACAAGTCATTTCTTGACAACAGTTACTATGCATGTGTGAATCTGCGCAGTGGGAGGAGGGTCTTCTCATGTGGGTGGACTTAGGGTCAGCGCAAGTGGCCGACTAAAGGGTCACCCTAATCATTATGAGGGAGTGTCACTCGCATGTGTTCTCCTCATTATTGTGAAGGTCACATTGCAGCTGGTTTGTTCCCAACTCAAGAGTCTCATAACATCAAGATCCCAGTAAGGTGTGAAACTGCTGTTCATACTGTGCCACTTACCGTTGTCTGCAGTCAGAGGCAAGGATGAAGGGAGCGAGGGAGGTGGATGCCTCCAAGGACTCGACTGGTGGAGGCAACCAACTGTTATGAGCCAGGGTTTAGAGAACCCCAAAGTGTATCATGAAGTTCACCTGACCCACAACTTTTACTAGATTGTGGTATGGGGAGCACACGGCCCACTCTACAGGTGTGGTACAGCAGAAATCGAAAAATATATTTTTTAAGCAAAACAATGTTTATTCTATGAACTCAAGTTCACCTTTTTAAAACATACAGTGAACATCTTAGCAACCTTCAATTCAAATACAGGCCCCAAAGAATACAACACTAAGTAATCCTTAATAAATTCCCAAACAACATCCAGAAGACAAAAGACCCTTTTAACACAGAGACCAGGTTTAAATTCTCTAATGAGAACAGTTATCCCTCTGAATTCCACAAATGATCAAGAGATAGTCTTTACATGGCAGAGAGACCCACATTACACCTCCTGTGGCAGACTGCACCTCCAACACAGAAACGAGACCAAAAAAACCCAGACACACCCAAGCTTTTCTCAAAGTGAAAATAAAATCAGAGCCAGAGCTCAGCTCAACCCACACTCTGACATCACTGCAGTAACATGAGCAGACAAACATTTATTAAAGTGACATTCTCATGACACAACTCATGACTCCAAACTCCATCATTTCAGGTGAATAGTCAATAGGGGCATAATGTACAAAAGCAAGGAAGTAATGATAATACCTATAAAACACTGGTTGATACTCAACCTGTTTCATAGAATCATTGAATTTACAATGCAAAATGAGGCATTTGGCCCATCGTGTCTGCACCGGCCCTTGGAAACAGCACCATACTTAATCCTACACCTCCACCCTATCCCGGTAACCCAGTAACCCCACTTAACCTTTTTTGGACACTAAGGGCAATTTAGCATGGCCAATCCACCTAACCTGCACATCTTTGGACTGTGGGAGGAAACCGGAGTTCCTGGAGGAAATGTACGCAGGCACAGGAAGAACGTGCAGACTCCGCACAGACAATGACCCAAGCCGGGAATCGAACCTGTGACCCTGGAGCTGTGAAGCAACAATGCTAACCACTGTGCTACCAGGCTGCCTGGAAAAAACTGAGAGGAAAATCCATCCCAGGTCCTCTAGGATGTCCTTTAGCTGGAAGCAGTGGATGTGGGATATCGTGTCTGGATGGAGGCCAGGTAAAGGGCTTAGCATTAACGTGCTGCCTTTGGGATGGAGGAATTCCTGCAAAGGATGTGCTTACTATATATATCACCTCAATTAATTCACACATTCACAGACATCGATGATGCAGGTGGCAGGCAGCATTGCCTTGGCAATGGCTCTCATCCAGATGAAGAGTTGGAGGGCCTGTCACCGGTTGGCACAGGGCCAGTGGGGAGAAAGGGCCTGGGCAGCAAGATAGCAGGGGAGCCTCTATAAGGTAAGAGGGTGGTGAACATGGAGCACTGCAATGGCGAGTATTGGGCTGACCATGGGTGTATCATCGGCCGCGCTCTGATCTTGCCATGTGCAAAAATCAATGGTGGAGGCACCCTCGTTTGTCCTGGGATGTGGTTTCTCACATCTGTGGTCTTCTCCAATATGAGCTATGGTTGTAAGAACTTTGGAGGAGTGACATGGTGCTCCAGGTCTACAATGGGTGATTATCTCTCCAGACACCCTTCAATTATGGTGCTAGGACCTTTGACCCCATGAGATAGCGACAGGGTAGGTAACTTCCTGCCTGCTCTGCCTTGAGATTTGCTGAACTCCCCATTGATGCATAATCAATTAGCTGAATACATAGAATCCCTACAGTGTAGAAGGAGGCCATTCAGCCCATCAAGTCTGCACTGACCCTCCAAAAGAGCACTCTATCGAGCTCCTTTCTCCCGCCCTATCCTCGTAAGCCCACCTAACCTGCATATCTTTGGACACTAAGAGCAATTTAGTATGGCCAACCCACCTAACCTGCACATCTTTTAAGTGTGGGAGGAAACCGGAACACCTGAAAGAAACCCTCACAGAAACAGGCAAAATGTGCAAACTCCAGACAGACAGTCAACTAAAGCTGGAATGAAAGCTGAGGCAGCACTGATAACCACTGAAAAGCAGAAGATAACATATGTTCACCTGCCTCACTAACCATTGGAAATCACACTGACTTTCCAGTCTTCGACCGACCTTACTCTCCATAATGGAACATTCTGCCAATTTTCTCAGCATTTATCCTGCAGAGCCGCTCAGAATTAATGCTGTGACTAAACGGAGGAGTCAGATTAAGGGAAACCAACATCGATTGATTTGGTGAAAATCATGTTCAACTAACTTGCTGGAGTTTTTTGAAGGAGTAACAGAGAGAGTTGATGAGGGCAATGCTGCTGATGTGGTGTACACGCACTTCCAAAAGGTATTTGATGCAGTGCCACACAACAGACTTAGGAGCAAAGTTACAGCTCATGGAATAAAATGGAAAGTAGCAACCTGGATATGAAATTGGCCGAGTGAGTGGAAAAAGAATGGTAGTTTATTGATGATTTTCGGGCTGGAGGAAGGTTTGTAGTGGGATTTTCCAGGGGTCAGTATACACATTCATGATCTAGATCTTAGTGTATCGGGCACAATTTCAATTTTGTGGAGGATATGAAACTTGAAAGCATTGTGAACTGTGACAAGGATAGGGTAGAACTTCAGAAGGACAAGTTGATGGGATGGTCAGACAGTTGGCAGATGATGTTCAACGAGGAGAAAAGTGAAGCGATCCATTTTGGTAGGGAAAACATTGAATCCTTACAGTGCAGAAGAAGGCCATTCGACTCATCAAGCCTATGAAAGAGCACCCTATCTAGGCACGTGCCCCGCCCTGCCCCTGTAACCCAATAAACCCACCTAACCTTTTGGACACCAAGGGACAATTTTGCATAGCCAATCCACCTAACCTGCACATCTTTGGATTGTGGGAGGGAACCAGAGGAAACCCCTTGCAGACGCAGGGAGAATGTACAAACTCCACACAGACAGACACCCAAGGCCGGAATTGAAGCTGGGTCCCTGGCATTGTGAGCCAGCAGTGCCAACCCCTGTACCACCGTGCCGCCCTATGTAGAGAAAATGTAAAACAAAGGATGTGACTCTGAAGGGGTGCAGGAGCACCTGGGACTATATGTGCATAAGTCAGTGAAGGTGGCCAGACAGGTTGACAGAGCAGTTAATAAAACATAGTGTCCTCAGCTTTATTAATAGAGACATTAATTAAGGGAGGTTAAACAGTACAAGGAGCTTATGTTAAATACATGGCATAAGCTTAGCCTCAGCTGGAGTATTGCACCCAGTTCTGGACACTGCACTTTAGGAGAGATGTGAAGGCATTGGAGAGAGTGTGGGAAAATAAAATCACAAGAATATGGGATGAGGACCATCAGTTCTGAAGATAAATTTGAGAAGATAGGACTGTTTTTTTTGGAGAACAGAAGGCCAAGAAAAGATTTGATAGAGATATTCAAAATCATGGAGGATGTGGACAAAGTAGATGGGGAGAAACTGTCCCCACTCTTGAAAGGATCAAGGTTGAGAGGGTAGAGATTTAAAGTAATTGATAAAAGGGGCAAAAGCGACTTGACAAAATCTTTCTCACGCAGTGAGAGGTAGGGTACTGGAATGCTCTGTCCGAGAGTGTGATGAAGGCAGGTTCAATTGAAGCAGTCAAAAGGCAATCAGACTGTTATCTAAAAAAGAAGCAGGGTTACGGGGAGAAGACGGGGAACGGAATGCCGTGAGTTGCGCATTCAGAAAGCCGGTGCAGTCATGACAAGCTGAATGGCTTCTTGCTGTGATACTTGTGATTATATATTAAATTTAATACATATCTACATGAACACATTCTGATAAACGATCAATCTAATAATGTGTTTGGTTAGGTCGCTCGCTACAAGTCAGTTTTTCCTTCAATTTAAAATGGGTATTTAATTTACAGGTGGGAAGATCTCAGTTTCACATTGCAAATATTCTTGCAGCAGTTTGAGGCATTAGGAATTTAATTTAGACCAAGACTGTAAAACTGACAGAATATTTAAATTATTTATCAGCAGCAGACTTTAACATCTCACAATGCCTCAGCTGTGGCCGATAACAACATAATCTACAAAGCAGCATCATTCAATTTATTTATCACCTAGCTCTTTCTAGATCGATTTTATCGCACAGATTGCTTAACTTCCTTCACCAGGTTCCACTTCCTTTGGGGACTGCATGTTGTGAGCCATCATCTCTTGTCACCATTAAATGCATTTATTTTATTCGCTCCTGGTTCAGCTACCCAGTTATATTCATACTGTTGTGTTTTAGCCTCACACGGTGCTTGGTCTGGACATTTTGTGAAATAAGTTTTATGACTGATAGGACCTCCATCAATCTTCCAGTATCAGCTCTCTTTATTTTTAATATGGAAGACATCGGTGGTCTGATCTTGAGCAGTTACTGCTGGCTCTGGCTTAACTCTAACTGACCATGTTACGCAAAGAGGGCAGGCCCCCGCTTTCTGTTGCATATAGGCGTGGCTGGCCTTTCCCTGGCCTGGTTCTAGGGCCTGAGATCGAGTTCCTCATGACTTCTCGCTAGGTTCCTCCTGCTTTTGTTTTCTCCTTTGAACATCGTGACTGTTCCATTTATATTTTAATATTCATCAAGAGCCCCTTTGCTCAATTCAAACATCAAATGGTTCACTAGGGGAAAATGGTGGTGTGATAACGTCACTGGGCTAGGTATCCAGAACATCAGGCTAATGCTGTGGGGACATGAGTTCAAATCCCACCACGGAATGGTGGAATTTAAAATCAATTAGTAAAATCTGGATGCGAAAGCTTGCCCCAGTAATGGCAATCATGAAAGTATCATTGATTGTCATATAAACCCATCTGGTTCACTAATGTCCGCGAGGGAAGGAAATCTGCCACCTTTACCAGGTATGGCCTACATGTGACTCCAGATCCACAGCAATGTGATTGACTTTTAACTGCCCTCTGAAAGGTCTAGTTCAAGGGCAATTAGGGATGGGCAATAAATGCCTGAAACTCCCACAACCCATCAAAGAACTTTAAAAAATCTAAGTCATGTGGATCCATTCTGGTTCACAAATTTAATTTCAGAAAATCTGTCCGAAATTATTGACATCACGTAAACTTGAGACTAGGACCGCAAACCAGCTTTCATGTTCTATTAACAAAACATTTCTAAAATTGCTTGACTGGGTTCAAATAAAGTGACACATCTGTTAACTTCCAGGCTGTTTTACGATATAGTGGTGCGAATACATCAAGTCATTGGGTGACTGTGTATGAAAAGTCCCTGGAGTTTTGGTGATTTCCAGAATTAAATTTCCCAGAATTCCATATACAATTCAATACATTGCACTTTTCCCGGATTCATTGCTGGCTGGCTTGTGCTCCCGGTGTGCTACAAGCGTCTTTAGAAGCTCATATCAAGATGGTAGCAGGGAGCAGATAAACTGGGATTCTTTCCATTAGAACAGGATAAGTCAGAGGGTGGCACCGTGGCGCAGTGGTTAGCATTGCTGCCTTACAGCACCGAGGATCCGGGTTTCTATCCTGGCCCCGGGTCACTGTCCGTGTGGAGTTTGCACATTCTCCTTGTGTCTGCGTGGATCTCTCCCTTGCAATCCAAAGACGTGCAGGGTAGGTGGATTGGCCACACTAAATTGCTCCTTAATTGGAAAATGGTAAAAAAGAACAGCGCGGTAGCATAGTGGCTAGCACAGTTGCTTCACAGCTCCAGGGTCCCAGGTTCGACTCCCGCTTGGGTCACTATCTGTCAGGAGTCTGCACATTCTCCCCGTGTGTGCTTGGTTTTCCTCCGGGTGCTCCGCTTTCCTCCCACAGTCCAAAGATGTGCGGGCTAGGCGGATTGGCCATGCTAAATTGCACATGGTGTCCAAAAAGGTTAAGTGGGGTAACTGGGTTACGGGGATAGGGTGGAGGTGTGGGCTTTGGTCAGATGCTCTTTCCAAGGGCCGGTGCAGACTCAATGGGCTGAATGGCCGCCTTCAGCACGGTAAATCCTATGTATCTATGTAACAGAGTAAGTCATGAAGAAATCTGACGGAGCCGTACAGAAAAATAAGGTAAATAGTGACTCGGTAGAACAAAGAACAAAGAACAAAGAAATGTACAGCACAGGAACAGGCCCTTCGGCCCTCCAATCCCGTGCCGACCATGCTGCCCGACTAAACTACAATCTTCTACACTTCCTGGGTCCGTATCCCTCTATTCCCATCCTATTCATGTATTTGTCAAGATGCCCCTTAAATGTCACTATCGTTCCTGCTTCCACCACCTCCTCCGGTAGCGAGTTCCAGGCACCCACTACCCTCTGCGTAAAAAACTTGCCTCGTACATCTACTCTAAACCTTGCCCCTCTCACCTTAAACCTATGCCCCCTAGTAATTGACCCCTCTACCCTGGGGAAAGCCTCTGACTATCCTCTCTGTCTATGCCCCTCATAATTTTGTATACCTCTATCAGGTCTCCCCTCAACCTCCTTCGTTCCAGTGAGATCAAACCGAGTTTATTCAACCGCTCCTCATAGCTAATGCCCTCCATACCAGGCAACATTCTGGTAAATCTCTTCTGCACCCTCTCTAAAGCCTCCACATCCTTCTGGTAGTGTGGCGACCAGAATTGAACACTATACTCCAAGTGTGGCCTAACTAAGGTTCTATACAGCTGCAACATAGCTTGCCAATTCTGATACTCAATGCCCCGGCCAATGAAGGCAAGCATGCCGTATGCCTTCTTGACTACCTTCTCCACCTGTGTTGCCCCTTTCAATGACCTGTGGACCTGTACTCCTAGATCTCTTTGACTTTCAATACTCTTGAGGGTTCTACCATTCACTGTATATTCCCTACCTGCATTAGACCTTCCAAAATGCATTACCTCACATTTGTCCGGATTAAACTCCATCTGCCATCTCTCCGCCCAAGTCTCCAAACAATCTAAATCCTGCTGTATCCTCCGACAATCCTCATCGCTATCCGCAATTCCACCAACCTTTGTGTCGTCTGTAAACTTACTAATCAGACCAGTTACATTTTCCTCCAAATCATTTATATATACTACAAAGAGCAAAGGTCCCAGCACTGATCCCTGTGGAACACCACTGGTCACAGCCCTCCAATTAGAAAAGCATCCTTCCATTGCTACTCTCTGCCTTCTATGGCCTAGCCAGTTCTGTATCCACCTTGCCAGCTCACCCCTGATCCCGTGTGACTTCACCTTTTGTACTAGTCTACCATGAGGGACCTTGTCAAAGGCCTTACTGAAGTCCATATAGACACCATCCACTGCCCTACCTGCATCAATCATCTTAGTGACCTCCTAGAAAAACTCTATCAAGTTAGTGAGACACGACCTTCCCTTCACAAAACCGTGCTGCCTCTCACTAATACGTCCATTTGCTTCCAAATGGGAGTAGATCCTGTCTGGAAGAATTCTCCCCAGTAATTTCCCTACCACTGAAGTAAGGCTCACCGGCCTGTAGTTCCCGGGATTATCCTTGCTACCCTTCTTAAACAGAGGAACAACATTGGCTATTCTCCAGTCCTCCGGGACATCCCCTGAAGACAGCGAGGATCCAAAGATTTCTGTCAAGGCCTCAGCAATTTCCTCTCCAGCCTCCTTCAGTATTCTGGGGTAGATCCCATCAGGCCCTGGGGACTTATCTACCTTAATATTTTTTAAGACACCCAACACCTCGTCTTTTTGGATCTCAATGTGACCCAGGCTATCTACACACCCTTCTCCAGACTCAACATCTACCAATTTCTTCTCTTTGGTGAATACTGATGCAAAGTATTCATTTAGTACCTCGCCCATTTCCTCTGGCTCCACACATAGATTCCCTTGCCTATCCTTCAGTGGGCCAACCCTTTCCCTGGCTACCCTCTTGCTTTTTATGTACGTGTAAAAAGCCTTGGGATTTTCCTTAACCCTATTTGCCAATGACTTTTCGTGACTCCTTCTAGCCCTCCTGACTCCTTGCTTAAGTTCCTTCCTACTTTCCTTATATTCCACGCAGGCTTTGTCTGTTCCCAGCCTTTTAGCCCTGACAAATGCCCCCTTTTTCTTTTTGACGAGGCCTACAATATCTCTCGTCATCCAAGGTTCCCGAAAATTGCCGTATTTATCCTTCTTCCTCACAGGAACATGCCGGTCCTGAATTCCTTTCAACTGCCACTTGAAAGCCTCCCACATGTCAGATGTTGATTTGCCCTCAAACATCCGCCCCTAATCTATGTTCTTAAGTTCCCGCCTAATATTGTTATAATTAGCCTTCCCACAATTTAGCACATTCATCCTAGGACCACACTTATCCTTGTCCACCAGTACTTTAAAACTTACTGAATTGTGGTCACTGTTACCGAAATGCTCCCCTACTGAAACATCTACCACCTGGCCAGGCTCATTCCCCAATACCAGGTCCAGTACCGTCCCTTCCCTAGTTGGACTGTCTACATATTGTTTTAAGAAGCCCTCCTGGATGCTCCTTACAAACTCCGCCCCGTCTAAGCCCCTGGCACTAAGTGAGTCCCAGTCAATGTTGGGGAAGTTGAAGTCTCCCATCACCACAACCCTGTTGTTTTTACTCTTTTCCAAAATCTGTCTACCTATCTGCTCCTCTATCTCCCGCTGGCTGTTGGGAGGCCTGTAGTAAACCCCCAACATTGTGACTGCACCCTTCTTATTCCTGATCTCTACCCATATAGCCTCACTGCCCTCTGAGGTGTCCTCCCGCAGTACAGCTGTGATATTCTCCCGAACCAGTAGCGCAACTCCGCCTCCCTTTTACATCCCCCTCTATCCCGCCTGAAACATCTAAATCCTGGCACGTTTAGCTGCCAATCCTGCCCTTCCCTCAACCAGGTCTCTGTAATGGCAACAACATCATAGTTCCAAGTACTAATCCAAGCTCTAAGTTCATCTGCCTTACCCGTAATACTTCTTGCATTAAAACATATGCACTTCAGGCCACCAGTCCCGCTGTGTTCAGCAACTTCTCCCTGTCTTCTCTGCCTCAGAGCCACACTGTCCCTATTCCCTAGTTCTCCCTCAATGCTCTCACCTTCTGACCTATTGCTCCCGTGCCCACCCCCCTGCCATACTAGTTTAAACCCTCCCGTGTGACACTAGCAAACCTCGCGGCCAGGATATTTATGCCTCTCCGGTTTAGATGCAACCCGTCCTTCTTATACAGATCACACCTGCCCCGGAAGAGCTCCCAGTGGTCCAGATAATGGAAACCCTCCCTCCTACACCAGCTGTTTAGCCACGTGTTTAGCTGCTCTATCTTCCTATTTCTAGCCTCACTGGCACATGGCACAGGGAGTAATCCCGAGATTACAACCCTAGAGGTCCTGTCTTTTAACTTTCTGCCTAGCTCCCTGAACTCCTGCTGCAGGACCTCATGCCCCTTCCTGCCTATGTCGTTAGTACCAATATGTACAACGACCTCTGCCTGTTTGCCCTCCACCTTCAGGATGCCCTCTACCCGTTCGGAGACATCCTGGACCCTGGCACCAGGGAGGCAACATACCATCCTGGAGTATCTTTCACGTCACAGAAGCACCTATCTGTGCTCCTGACTATAGAGTCCCCTATTACTATTACTCTTCTGCGCTTTGACCCTCCCTTTTGAACATCAGAGCCAGCCGTGGTGCCACTGCTCTGGCTGCTGCTGTTTTCCCCTGATAGGCTATCCACCCCGACAATATCCAAAGGGGTATACCTGTTCGAGAGGGGGACAACCACAGGGGATTCCTGCACTGACTGCCTGCCCTTTCTGGTGGTCACCCATTTCTCTGCCTGCACCTTGGGTGTGACCACATTTACATAACTGCGATCTATGACGCTTTCCGCCACCTGCATGCTCCTAAGTGCATCCAATTGCTGCTCCAACTGAACCATGCGGTCTGTGAGGAGCTCCAGTTGGGTGCACTTTCTGCAGATGAAGCCATCCGGGACATTGGAAGCCTCCCGGACCTGCCACATCTCACAGTCATAGCACTGCACCCCTCTAACTGACATTGCGTCAATTAATTAAAATTAAAATTAAAAAAATGTTGAAAAAAATATTTTAAAAAAAATTTCAAAGTTACTGTTAACTATCTGTTTCCTAGCACTATATTTCTAATGGAAATGCGAAAGCTAAATATAGTACTCTCCGATCTCTGGCTTAGATATCCCTCTAAATTATAATTAAGTAATTATGTTTAATTAGTTACCAATGCTTAATTTTTTTAATTTAGTGTAGATTCCTAACCAGCCACTCAGGCCACAGCTTTTCTGTGATGTCCCTTCAGTTTCCCCCCGACACACACAATTTGAAAAAGGTATAAAAGTAAAAATGAGTAAAATGAGTAAAAATGAATGTGATTACATTTAATGTGCAAAAGAATGACATGAGCTTTTCTTGGCTGATTTGATTTGACTTAGAGTCCTCTTAAGTAACAATAGTGAAGTAGTATCTGTGATGTCTCTAAAAATAAAGTAGATACAGTTGAAAAGGAAGGATTTAAAGGTGGGTGAAGGGATGAGCGTGCGAAAGGCAGCAAAATGGCATAGCTGTGTAGAGTGGGAGCAAGGGTACAATGGATGAATATTCTTTATGCAATTCACATAGTTTCAATATACACCGATAAAATACTCTTGCTCATTTTTCAAAACACGTTTGCTAGATTTAGTGGTCTATAATACTCACGTCCCTGTCTTGTTCTTTGGGATAATACAAATCGGATTTCCCCCAACTTGTATTGACAGCAAAAAGGTGGGCCAGAATTCTCCGTTTGGGAGACTATGGGCGGGATTCTCCGTTGACGGGATCCTCTGCTTCATCACCAGCACACGGATGTCCCGACGGCATGTCAATTCCGGCAGAGAAAGAGAGGAAGTCAGAGCACTTATATCTATCATTTCCAAACTCAGGGTGGCAACCCACCGGGTGTTGGGAGCGTCATGGAGCGATCGGACGCGGCATTCCCGATCACGGGAGGAAGTGCTTTTGCAAATGTCAGCCATAATCGGCTTTCAGGAATGCCAGCTGTCTTGCGCACGCTTGGTTCCTCAGCTGGATTGAGCAGTGCACAGGCGTGGAGCCCAAATGGGGAGATCGCCTCCTCTTCACATCAGCGTGCTGTCCCAGGACCAGGGGCGGGATTCTCCGACCCCCCCGCCGGGTCAGAGAATCGCCGGGGCTGGCGTGTATCCTTCCCCCGCTGGTTGCCGAATCTTCCGGCACCGGATATTCGGGGGGGGCTGGAACCGCGCCGGTCGGCGGGCCCCCCCCCCCCAGCGATTCTCCGGCCCGCGATGGGCCAAAGGCCTTCCACGCCAGCCGGTGGAGCGGAAACCACTCCGGTGCGCGCCTAGCCGCTCACGGTGAGGGCTTTGCCCCTAAAGGTGCGGAGAAATCCGCACCTTTGGGGCGGCCCGACGCCGGAGTGGTTCCCGCCACTCCACCCCGCCAGGTAGGGGAGAATCCTGGTCCAGGTTTTTAAAAGAAATCGATGGCGTCATGCCGCCAGAAGTGGCGGTAGAGAGCAGGTCACGCACCTCATACACTGACATCATGTGCTTTGGCGCAAAATCACGTGGCAAAGATTCCTCCATTTGGTAGATGCCAGCAACCAACCAACAGGACTGTGTGAAAAACTAAAGATGGATCATTTTGTAATAAAGTGAAAGAGAGCCAGAGACACGAATAGGCCAGTATCTCACAATTGAATCTGTTGGAGAGAGCTTCACAGGAGAGTGCATGGCCGGACAAAGTAGTGCTGATGTGAGCTGTATCCAGAGCTCCAGGGCCTCTGGGGAACAAACAAGTACGAGGAAACCGAAGTCAGGAACAAAGCAGTATACAGATGATTTCTTGAGGTATGGCATTGTTAGTTTTGCCAATGTGAATCAGGATGCAAAGCTCATGTATGTTATATGCAGGGAAGTACTGGCAAATAAAAGGTTAAAACCTTCAAAACTTCAAAGGCATTTGAAGATTAAGCATGGCAGGTTCGAGGACAAATCTCTTGATTTCTTTCAAAGGATGCAGGGAGAACATAAATCATCCATTGAAGTCCTTAGCAGAAATGTGACATTGAATGACAAAGCAAGTGAGATTGTGAGAACTAGAGGACCAAGCAGGCTCACCTGTCGCATTAAAGGTAAGTGTAAATGATGTGTCGCGAAGGTCAGCTGGCATGTATCGCAAAGGTCGGCTTGCATGGGCCGCCAGAGCGGGTCACAAAGGTCGCCCGGTCTGGGTCGTGAAGGTCGCCCTGCGAGACCTGGTACCCACTGGCTCGCCCACCGACACCCCCCTTCTACCGATGCTCCCCTCCCTGCACTGGCTGTTGACTCCAACAGTGCCCCCCCCCATAGCATCCCCCTCCCCCAGCCGGCACTGACACCAATCACCCTAGTCACCCGGGATACCCCCCTACTCCAACGCGGGCAAAGGTTCAGACAACCGTGCTCCCGGATATACCACCACCGAGGACGACCGTATCCACCGCATCACCACCGGAGCTGAGAAGGTCGACACGGGCAATCAGACCACCCAAAAGACTGAACTTGTAATGCCACTTCACCCCCGATGGACTATGCATTTTTTTTAAACAGCGGGTGAATGTGATGAATGATATCTGTATACACATGTACCTTTAATGCGTAGGCCCCTTTGGAACTCTGGGGGACTCCGCCTCCTGCTCCACCCCCAGGGAACTGTATATAAGGTTACGTTCAGTAGGCAGCGTGCAGTGAGCACATTTCTCGGCAGCTGTCTGGTTCTCTGGTAATTAAAGCCTTTAAATTATCAATCTTCTCTTCTGAGTCGAAATTGAGGGTATCTCAGTATGATTTGTACCAGTGTACACCACATTGTGAAATTCTCATTCCTTTTCCTTTGGAACAGCTGGGGAAAAGATTCTTTGCATGATTTGCTACAAGAATGTTTCGACCTCTGCTGTGAATTACAAGTGGTTTGGCTCGGCCAATGAAACCATAACATTACTATAGGGGCCAGGCATGTAGAGAGAGTAGACAAGCTTGCATTTCTAATTTTTTCCAGTAAAACAGATACAGAGTGGCCCCAATTACAAATAAACGCAGTTTGTGGCAAGCTCTCCCTGAGTGGGTATGCTTTAAATCACGTTCGTCTAACTCCCAGCCCATGGCCCAGATCCGGCCCATCAAGCTCCTCTATCATGGCCCATAGAGCCGGTCAGTGAAGTGGAAAATTCTGCAAGGAGCTTCCCCTCCAATCACAGCAATTTCTTTTCCATGTTTGCTGCTGATAGGCTCACTATGAGTGAGAGAAAGAGAGAAAGAGACTGCCAATAGGGAGGAGAGAGAGACTGCCAGGCTGGGGGAGAGAGAGACTGCCATGCTGGGGGAGAGAGACTGCTAAGTGGGGGGGAGGAGAAGGGAAACTCTGCTGGACGAGAGAGACCAGGAGATAGAGACACAGGCGGAGGGAGACAGAGACTCTCAGGAAGAGAGAGACACACACACGCAGATTGCTGGATGGGGGAAACAGTGACTGACAAGCGTGCTGGGTGCAGTGCTGAGTTGGGGGGGGGGGGTGAAACACAGACTGTAGGGCAGCGTGGGGGAGACAGACAGGCAGAGAGACCGCCGGGGATGGGGAATGATGTGTTGGGTGCACTGGATCCGTGGAACACATACAGGTCACCAACACTTAAAATAGTGCAACACTATTTTATTAAGTTAGAAACTGTTGAACATACTTTCACTGTGGGTTAACATGATGTTAGATTAAACTAAAGACCTATGCCTGTCCTAACCAGTCTATGCACTCAGCACATGGTGAAGATCTGTGCTGTAAGCTGTAAGCTCTGTCCTTCTAGGAGGCTGCATCCCGAATGAGCGGGAACTCTGATGCCCCCTGTCTTTATAGTGAGTGTGCTCTAACTGGTGATTGGCTGCGGTGTTGTGTGTGTTGATTGGTCTTGCTGTGTGTCCATCAGTGTGTGTGTATCTGCACCATGATATACTGGTGTATATTATGACTGGGAAGGGAGAGAATGTGGGGGAACAAGGCCCCTACGTGAGTCAAGATGGTGGTTTGCAGCAACAACCAGATCCAGCACAGCTGGAATGTTAGACAGATTGGGGAGTAAGAGTCGACAGTCCTCTGTGGCTGTCCCCCTCTCTTACAAATATACCGTTCTAGATACTGTTGTGGGGGAGGGCTTATCAGGGAAAAACAACAGCAGACAGAACAGTGGCACCACAACTGGCTCTGCTGCTCAGTAGGGGAGGCCAAAGTGCAGGAGAGCGATAGTTATTGGGGACTTTATAGTAAGGGCACAGATAGGAGCTTCTGTGGACGTGAAATAGACTCCAGGATGGTATATTGCCTCCCTGGTGCCAGGGTCAAAGATGTCTCTGAACGAACACAGGACATCCTGAAGGGGGAGGGTGAACAGCCAGAGGCCGTAGTACACATGGGTACTAATGAGATGGGCAGGAAGAGCGATGAGGTCCTGCAGAAGGGGTTCAGGGTGTTAGGTAGTAAGCTAAAAAGCAGGACCTCTGGGGTTGTAATCTCAGGATTACTCCCTGTGCCACGTGCCAGTGAGGCTAGAAATAGGTCTCCCGGCGGTCGGGCGGGGTGTGGATTCAATGGGAAATCCCATTGACAGCAGCAGAATGAGAATATCCCACCACCTGCCAATGGCGCCCCCCCCCGTGCCAAGAAACACCCACAGGGAAGGGGAGGAGCCGGGTGTGGGGGGCGTGTGTGGAAAATCCCCGTTTGTCTGCACTTCTGTTTTTTCCCGCATTTTGGAGCAAATGTTAATTTCCCGCATATTGGAGCAAACAACCTTTTTAATCAATGGGATTCATGCACTTATTCACAGGTATCAACTTTGCCAATGATTGAAGAAGGGTAATGCTTTTCCAGTGAAAATCTATAAAGGTTTCTCAATGTGGTTTATTTTTTATTATTTTCTAATGGCGTGTGCTTTATTACTTACTGGATTATCTGAGAAAATGGATTATTAGAAGCAATAATTTATTTATTTTATAGGTCTAGTCTAACCACTTTTTTTCAAAGTCTTCCTTGTATCAAATTAATCTACTTTTTAAAAGGAAATTTTCTTATTTACAAACACAATTATGAAACAGATGTTCAGGGTGCATTTACATCTTTTGCTTCTTGAAGACACATGTGATTATTCAGATAACATCCAAGAACGGATTAATTTGTGTGCAAATTTTGTATCAATTAGATTGCCATCTCCTGGAAGAAACCAATCTTCCAATAATCCAGGTGTAGACGTTAAATGGCAAAACTGGCAGCCGAGCATATTGCTTTTTTGACAATACCACAACCGAATTTTGCTTTTTGACAAGGTTATTGTATCTACTCAGTTCCACACCATTGTTTTGTTTTCCCATGAAATGTCCCCACGGCATTTAATTTGGAGCAGTTCATTCCCTCATAATTTTTAGAAATGCTCCTATTTGCCATTTGCTTCATAATAAATTGATATCCTGAACTAACTTACATGTGTGTTTTTAATTCTGATCACTGTATATTAATAATTCACCGACACAAGGCTTCTGAATATTAGGGGGATGATTTTTCTTACCTCCTCGTCCCTTGCCACTTCTCCCCATCCCAAATGATGGACAGGTGAAATGTATAACAAGTACTTCCTGTAAGTTCAGAACTCATGAGTGTGGAAACCCGCTGCTAGGTTCAGTAACCTTCATATAAAAGCACAGGAGAGTGAGGTGTTTCAAATTTCATTGATATGGGTACACTTGAGCCAAAAGTTTAGTGGGTCTCAGGGGAGGGGCTCAGAAGTGGGCATGCTTGCAAAATGGCACAAGAAGACAATAGATGGCATGACTGACACCTACCTGATACCATTTTGCAAGCTGTGGGTGAGACAGCAGATAGTCCACCTGTTCGGAACCCAAGTAAGACACTTAAGCTGTAAGACACAATTAAAGGCTTTTTGGCCATTTCTTGGTCCACAACGGAGGTCCCAGGTTGAAAAACCACACCCCACGGCATTGCCACCATCTCCCCTCAGTGAATCCCCCCTCTCTCCCAGTTCAGAATCTACTTCACTGGCCCTGATGCCCTCGACCCCGCTTACACTATTGAGGGCACACGTCCATTGATGTTCTCTCGCCTTGCATATGAAGGTCCAGTGGCCATTGCTCCCCAATGGTGGTGACGACCTGTCCCTCCTCTGATCCAGTCAGCAGCTATTGGGGAGCAGGCCACCATCTTTATTAGGGTCTGCCAGATGCCCCTTTGATTGCCGCACCTGAAATGAGGCCCCAAATCCCACCTCCAGCCGAAGGAGGGTGGACCACTGCTTTTGGTTGCAAGGGTGGGACTCCTGTTGGCTACGAAGAAACCCACCTTGGAGTGAACTCCAAATCTACTTCTTCAGTTAAATTTTGAAGATCCCACGTCAACAAAAGAAAGGTTTGGATGTAGCATTATGGATATCCATCATATTTCCTGATATTAGTGCCCAGGAATCTGCATTTTTCAGACACTTCAGACAAGAAAATCAGCCCTTATGATTCTGTGGAGACGAACTATTAATTACTTGGCTTAAATAGAGCCTAAGTACTGATAACAATATTGACGCTCCATGCTAGATTTTAAACTACATGAACACACATTCCTTCTCAAAATATTACTGCATCTGCCATTAAAAATGTTCACTTTGGCTAATAGTTTATTTAGAAATTTGGTCCTTATCTTTTTGATTATAACTTGGCAATTTTCCTCTTACGATGAGGTAGTTTAACGAAACCCAGCAACAGATTGGCAGGTCATTAGGTGCAGTCTGTGGACAAGTACGTTTGACACTCATAAGATCCCTAACCAGCAGGGGGAAAAAATCAAACCCTGGCAATGAATTCAGTTTCTATTAAAAGTACCCCAGCGATTACAGAAAAGGCTCTTCTGATTTGGGTAGTTGAAAACATTCTAAAATTAATTGGAAAATAATTGCAAGAAATTTAGTAACTGTTTAGTAACTTGTGCCTAGAGTCTGAGGATGTAGGGGAGGCCCTAAATGAATATTTTGTTTCAGTATTCACCAGAGAGAGGGACCTTGTTGCTCATGAGAACAGTGTGAACCAGGTTAATTGACTCGAACGGGTTGATATTAAGAAGGAGGATGTGCTGGAAATTTTGAAAAGCATCAGGATAGATAAGTCCCCTGGGCTTGACGGGGTATGCCCAAGGTTACTACGGGACGCGAGGGAGGAGATTGCTGCACCGTTGGCGATGATCTTTGCGTCCTCACTCTCCACTGGAGTAGTACCGGATGATTGGAGGGAGGTGAATGCTGTTCCCCTGTTCAAGAAAGGTAATAGGGAAATCCCTGGCAATTACAGACCCATCAGTCTTACGTCTGTGGTGAGCAAAATATTGGAAAGGATTCTGAGAGATAGGATTTATGATTATTTAGAAAAACATGGTTTGATTAAAGATAGTCAGCATGGCTTTGTGAGGGGCGGGTCATGCCTCACAAATCTCATTGAATTCTTTGAGGATGTGAAGAGACACATTGATGAAAGTCAGGCAGTGGATGTGGTGTATATGGATTTCAGTAAGGCATTTGATAAGGTTCCTCATGGTAGGCTTATTCAGAAAGTTAGGGGGCATGGGTTACAGGGAAATTTGGCTGTCTGGATACAGAATTGGCTGACCGAAAGAAGACAGCGAGTGGTAGTGGATGGAAAGTATTCCGCCTGGAGGTCGGTGACCAGTGGTGTCCCGCAAGGATCTGTTCTGGGACATCTGCTCTTTGTGGTTTTTATAAATGACTTGGATGAGGAAGTGGAAGGGTGGGTTAGTAAGTTTGCTGATGACACAAAGTTTGGGGGAGTTGTAGATAGTGTTGAGGGTGGTTGCAGGTTACAACAGGACATTGACAGGATGCAGAGCTGGGCTGAGAAGTGGCAGATGGAGTTCAACCTTGATAAATGTGAAGTGATTCATTTTGGAAGGTCGAATTTGAATGCTGAATACAGGGTTAAAGGCAGGATTCATGGAAGTGTGGAGGAACAGAGGGATCTTGGGGTCCACGTACTTAGATCCCTCAAAATTGCCACCCAGGTTGATAGGGTTGTTGAGAAGGCATATGGTGTGTTGGCTTTCATTAACAGGGGGATTGAGTTTAAGAGCCACGAGGTTTTGCTGCAGCTTTATAAAACCCTAGTTAGACCATACTTTGAATATTATGTCCAGTTCTGGTCGCCTAATTATAGAACATAGAACATACAGTGCAGAAGGAGGCCATTCAGCCCATCGAGTCTGCACCGACCCACTTAAGCCCTCACTTCCTCCCTATCCCCGGAACCCAATAACCCCTCCTAACCTTTTTGGTCATTAAGGGCAATTTATCATGGCCAATCCACCTAACCTGGCCGTCTTTTGGACTGTGGGAGGAAACCGGAGCACCCGGAGGAAACCCACGCAGACACGGGGAGAACGTGCAGACTCCGTCTTATAGGAAGGATGTGGATGCTTTGGAGAGGGTACAGACGAGATTTACCAGGATGCTGCCTGGACTGGAGGGCATGTCTTACGAAGAAAGGTTGAGGGAGCTAGGGCTTTTCTCACTAGAGCGAAGAAGGCAGATAGATGACTTGATAGAGGTATACAAGGTGTACAAGGTTTGGGGCAGCACGGTAGCATTGTGGATAGCACAATTGCTTCACAGCTCCAGGGTCCCAGGTTTGATACCGGCTTGGGTCACTGTCTGGTCGGAGTCTGCACATCCTCCCGTGTGTGCGTGGGTTTCCTCCGGGTGCTCCGGTTTCCTCCCACAGTCCTCCCACAGTCCTCCCACAGTCCAAAGGTGGATTGGCCATGATAAATTGCCCTTAGTGTCCAAAATTGCCCTTAGTGTTGGGTGGGGTTGCTGGGTTATGGGGATAGGGTGGAGGTGTTGACCTTGGGTAGGGTGCTCTTTCCAAGAGCCGGTGCGGACTCGATGGGCCAAATGGCCTCCTTCTGCACTGTAAATTCTATGTAAATTCTATGAAGGTGATGAGAGGCATGAATAGACTGGATAGCCAGAGACTTTTCCCCAGTGTGGAAATGGCTGTCACGAGGGGACATAAGTTTAAGGTGATTGGAGGAAGATATAGGGGAGATGTCCGAGATAGATTCTTTACACAGAGAGTGGTGGGTGTGTGGAATGCACTGCCAGCAGAGGTGGTGGAGACAGAGTCATTAGGGACATTTAAGCGACTCTTAGACAAGCACATGGACAGCAGTAAATTGAAGGGGTGTAGGTTAGGTTGATCTTAGATTAGGATAAATGGTCGGCACAACATCGTGGGCTGAAGGGCCTGTACTGTGCTGTACTGTTCTATGTTCTATGTTTGCTCACAAATTTTGTTGGGGGTTTCAATCTTCATTTGGCAAGCCGTTATGAAAAGCAACGCAATGGTAGAGTGCACCCCTTTATTTATTCAAATTAGTTGTTTTGTTTCCAGCATCTTTTCTTTATACCTTGCATCAGATTCCATAGAATCCCTACAGTGCAGAAGGAGAACATTCAGCCCATCAAGTGGCACCGACCCTCTGAAAGAGCACCGTACCTAGGCCCAATCCCCCACAACCCCATCTAACCTGAACATCTTTTTGGACACTAAGGGGCAATTTTAGTCATTCCCACTTAACCTGCACATCTTTGGACAGTGGGAGGAAACCGTAGCTCCCAGAGGAAATGCACACAGACACAGGGAGAAGATTTAAGCTCCACACAGACAGTCACCCAAGACCGGAATCAAACCTGGGTCCCTGGCACTATCAGGAAGCAGTGCTAACCACTGTGCTACCCCATGCTGTCTTCTTCTTACTATCAGGCCATTTGGTGTGGTAATTTAAATGGAAAAAAATACCTTGGCTATTCTTTGATAATTTCAAGTTTGTTACAAGTGCATGCATCCAGTTGAAAGAAAGAGACCAGTGATGTCCCACAAGACTCTCCACTGGCGCCTTAACTATTTATATGAATGAATTGGGTAACATAACAAAAGATCTTTATATCTTAGTTTTCCAATGACGCAAAGGCTTAGTAAATAGTGTTGACAGAAGCATAAAATTACAAAGAGACATTGATTAATGAGTGGGCAAAGCTGTGGTAGATGGATTTCAACGCAGTTAAGTGTAAAAGTAGACCTGAGTAGATTTTTTAAAATGGTGGTAAGTTCGGAACAGCAACGTCCAACATTATTTAGGGGTCCGTGTGCACAGATTACTAACATGTAACAGTCCCACGCAAAAATAAATCATCAAAGAGAATAATGGAGCGTTAGCCCTTATATCCAGAGGGCTAGAATATAAACGGGAAGTTTTGCTACAGCTCTACACATTCTTGGTTAGACCACACTTGGAGTACTGTGTACAGTTGTTGGATCCTAGGATATGTTCGCCTTGGAAGGGGCACAGCACAGATTCACCAGGATGTTTGCAGGACTCCAAAGATTCAATTTTGAGATTACACAAATAATCTTTATGGTCTCTGCTATATGGAAGGCTAAGGAGTGATTTTAGGATTAAAAAAAAAAGAATTTAGAGTACCCAATTCAATTTTTCCAATTAAGGCGCAATTTAGCATGTTCAATCCACCTACCCTGCACATCCTTGGATTGTGGGGGCGAAACCCACGCAAACACGGGGAGAATGTGCAAACTCCACACGGACAGTGACCCAGAGCCGGAATTGAACCTGGGACCTCGGCGCTGTGAGACTGTAGTGCTACTGTTTCTCTCCATCTGCCTTTCAACTCCTTTCAAAATACTAAAATCATAGGGCGGCGCAGTGGTAGCACTGCAGTCTCAGGGCGCCGAGGAGTCTAGGACAAGGATCATAACTTAAAAATCAAAGTCCCAGTACATTCAGGAAAGAAATTAGGAAACTTCCTCACACCAAAGGGTGGCAGAGGTTTCTCCCACAAAAAGCGACAGGTGCTAGCTCAATGAATTATCTTAAAACGTTGGCCAAAAGACATTTTGCTGGCGAAGGGCTATGGAGACACGGCTGGTATATGGACTTTGAATAAATTAACAATTACTTATTGTCACAAGTAAGCTTCAATTAAGTTACTGTGAAAAGCCACATTCCGGCGCCTGTTCGGGGAGGCTGGTACGGGAATTGAACCTACGCTGCTGGCATTGTTCTGCATTGCAAGCCAGCTATTTAGCCCACTGTGCTAAACCAGCCCCTGTAGATCAGCCGTGATCTCAGTGAATAGTGGAATGGATCTGAGGGACTGCATGACCTATTCCTGTTCTTGTGCTCCTAATCTGTGTGTCTTCCTCAATCTAACAACAGTAGAATTAATTGTGAACATTATAACTCATTTGCAATTGGAAACTATAGGTGGTTTAACCTCAATTTTATATTTGGGTTTAAACAAAGAATGAATCTCAAGTTCGCTGCTGACTTGTAATTCTTAAGGACGAGTTCCAAAAGACACAGGTAAGACCAAAAGCTAGTTGTTGACTAAGGCCAGAGCAGCTGGAGTCAGATGACAAGTAGCAGATTGAAAAACAAGCAGGATACGAAACAGAAAACTTAAAGGAAGGGTTTGAGGTGGTTACCGAGGCTGACAGAAAACATAAAGTTGTGACAGGGAATGATGCAGGGACCACTAATTTTTTCCATTTACATAACAATTTAGACTCTGGAATCAGAAATATGAGGTGGAATTTTAATGATCATGGCACAGGGTCTGGACACTGGATGGCGAGAAGGTAGTAACACCACTACAGCCCATTTCCAGAAGCCTTGCCAGGGTTAAATTGCAATTAGGTAACCTGCTGTCTACTGACAGGGATCATGGCTCCACTATCGGAAATTTCCCACCACACTTTCTGGGGGCTGGCAGCTCACGAGTACTGACAGCGCCACCTAAAGCAGTGGTCACTGTTAGTACTGCAGGAAGCCTCACGATGAAGATCATTGTTGCAACCTCTGGGCGAAGGGGAGTGCTATGGCATTGCTAGACCTAGGGAAGCATGAAGACCCTTGCGAGGATGAGAGAGAGGTTATTGTGAAGGGCAGAGGTTGCATTCCCATGGGTCACTCCCTTGCTGCCCGAAGGTTCCTCTATTGGGCACAGGGTACTCAAGAAGGAGGGACGCCATACAACAGGTCGCAGCAATATCCACCAGGGTTTACCTGGCAATTTTCCCACGAGGCATGGTCCCCTCCCACCCCTGATGGAATAGCCTATTTTGGGTTAAAACCAATTAACCACGTAAACTAAAACAAATAAACCAAGGGACAAATCAAAGGCACAGACCCTTAAAGGGGCACTCCCTTAAACAAAAACAAATCACAACTGAAACTTAAAACATCAAACCAAAACATGAGAGGGTTGATAATGCACCTAGTCCTTGCGGTGCCCACCGAACATGGAAGGTCTCGACGGTGCAAGTGGACACCGCGTGCTCCCACTCCAGTGACACCCGGCCATGGATGTAACCACAGTAAATCGGCAGACAGTCGGGTTGGATAACCCCCTTAATCATCCATTGTCTTCAGCTGTTGATGGCAGGTTTGGCAAGGCCCAGGAACAGGTTCACAAGAAGATCCTTCCACCTCCTTGCCCTCTCTGCACCAAGTACCCATGAGAGCTTGGGGCTGAAAACAAACAAAACTGCAACAAAAGGTTTTTTCAAAAACTGAAAAGGGAGTGCAGTCTAAAACAACCAATATAGGCACTGTCCACAGACTCCACAAGGCTGCAAAACGTCAAGCTTCTTGTGAGTTCGTGAACCTATGCAACCAAGAGTTGTATGGGTGGGACGGCTGTGTGAAATGAAATGAAAATGAAAATTGCTTATTGTCACAAGTAGGCTTCAAATGAAGTTACTGTGAAAAGCCCCTAGTCACCACATTCCGGCGCCTGTTCGGGGAGGCTGTTACGGGAATTGAACCGTGCTGCTGGCCTGCCTTGGTCTGTTTTCAAAGCCAGCGATTTAGCCCTGTGCTAAACAGCCCCTGCCTCCAGGGTGCAACACCCTCCAAGTCCCAGATATTAAGGGGAAGACTCCTCTGTAGAGGGACCTGCACTGGGGACCTCCGCTTCTGGACGGCAACAAGGTGCACCAGGACGTGTCTGAGCGACGGGTGTGGCAAGGGAGTGAAAGGTATGCAACAGCAATACCTACAGAAAGAAACCCTCCCTGCTGTGTGAAAGGACATGGAGAGCATTTCCATGAAGTGACTTGGACTGTGGGGCACCAGCTCCCGATGGGGGGTTCAGGGCTTAGGGCCAATGTGAAATTCAGCCCGTGCAGGGGTACGCTCAGGCGATAGTTCACCACACATCTGGGCATCCTCGAGTACTCATGTGCCATTGGGAACAAGCATGACCATTTTGATATCATGCATGGCTTTGGCCGCAGCCTGGACAACAACCCACTGGACTCGGCTAATTTGGGGGTGTCATTCAACCTATTCCTCCACCACCCTAGTGGTCACAGCCCATCCATCCCCCAGCCACCGGAAATGGTATTGGTGGAGATGAGGATTCCTGAGTAGCGGGTCCCTGACAACAGCTGCCACTCCAGACGGGGAGAGCTGCGGCATGAAGCAACCATGTTCCAGACTTTGAGTAGGTCCTGGTAAAAGACAACAAGGAGTTGCAAAGACCTGTCAGGTGTAAGAACAGGAGCTGCACTTCATAGTTTAGGATGTGTAGCGGGCAGAACAAAATACTTCACCAGGGCACACCATCCAGCAGGGGCTCGAGATAAATAGGTATTGTTACAGGGTCTGAAGGCAGAAGGTCGACACCTGGGTGTGAAAGCACACCAGTGCCTGACCACCCTCCCTAAGCGGGAGACTCAGACCCTCAGCAGTGACCCAATGCAGTTGTTTGCCCCAGAAGAACTATACGAATATTCTCTGGATTTTTGCGACAAACTCTGGGGGACGGGTCAAAATGACCAGCCGGTATCACAACATGGAGGTAATCAGTTGGTTTATGACCAGAACTCGATCCCTCTGAGACAGCACTCGGAGCAGTCCTTTCCAATGTTTCAGGTGAGCCATGACCTTGGCTCCCAGCTCCTGCCAATTTGCTGGATTCCTCAGCTGGCCAAAGATGGACTCCCAAGTAGAGGAGGCTGGTCCAGGGGAAAGGCCTGAGCTCCTCTGGGGGGTCGAGGTTGTGGGGTGGGGGGGGGGAGGGGGGGGGGGCGGGGGGTTGGGGATGAGTTCATCTGCCACCAATCGATCAGGCGTCCGGAGCACTTGTCCCAGTTGATCCTGGCAATGGGTGCAGCAGAGTACACAACCTGGAACTCATGCATCCTCCACAGGTCAGCAGGGATCGTGAACATGAGGAGCATCAGTGTAGGCTGAAAGGACCACCCCAATGCCCAGCCCTCGCAGAACCAGTCTCAACAACCTCCTCCGCAAGAGGCATAGGAAAGGCTCCACGCATATACAATATAATTGGTCAGACGTGGGGCAGCACTGATGCACTCCTCTCCCAAAGCGTAGTGGTGCCATCAGGTACCCATTAACCTTAACGAGACACTCTGTGGCCATGTACAGAAGTCGGATCCGGGCGACAAACCCGAATGCCCGCGGATTTCCGAATGGATCCCAGTGCCACTCTGTCGAACCTTCCCCTGGCCGAGAGACAGGATGGCGCTCGACATACCACCCCTCCGGGAATGGTGGGTCATGTCCCGGACTAGGTGGAAGTTACCATAAATGGTCAGGCCTGGGACCGTGTGGGAGAGGTCAGGGTGGATCATATGGTCCAGCACAGTGCCAAGACATTGCCATGGCAAAAATCTTATCGTCCGTGCTGAGGAGGAAGACCAGGTGCCAGTTGCTTTAGCAGGCAAAGATCCCTCTTCTTGGGCAGCAGACTGGTGGAAGATCAGTGATGGCAGAATGAAGCACTTAATTGGCCACTTAAGGACCTTGCTCGTCCTCAAATTGGAAAGTCACCCTTGACATTACCACCCAGTCTTGATTTGGGAGTGAGGGACGAGTCAAGAGGGTGATGAGGTCCCCACCCAGCTCCTTTCTGCCCCATTAAGTGGTATCCCCCACCTCACAGCTCACCTCTGGAGAGAGAATTAAATGTCACCCACAATTTTAAAATTTGGAGATGACCCCAAATTGTGAGGTTAATGAATATTGATAAAAACTGTTTTAATAAACATACACAATGGCCATATAAATGGGCATAAAAGTCAAGGCTAAGTGTTTGCAATGAACATTCAACAGAAATGTGGAATGCACAATCAAGCTTGACACCTTCTGAGGTCCCAACTATCACCGAAGCCAGTCTTCAGCCAATTAGATTGATTCCACATGAAATCAAGAATAGCTGAATGTGCTGAATACAACAAAGTTTAGGGGCACCAAAGATTAGGACACTGCTGAAGACTTATACCCCATGACTAAATACACCTCTAACCAAACTGTATCAGTGCACCTACAACACGAGTATATCCCTAACAAAACAAAAAGTTGTCCAAATATGCACTGTCCACAAATGTAAGACAAATCCAATCCAGCCAATTATTGCCCAATCAGTCTTCTCTCAATTATCAACAAAGTGTTGGTTGGTGTCATCAACTATGCTATCAATCAGTACTTGCTCATGAACAGTAGTCGCCATAGTCTAAGATGACCAGAGGCTGTTTTCCCCTTTGAGGGGGAGAGCTGACTGGTGGAGATTTAACCTGAGGATCACTACACCTCAGGCATGGGGCAAGGTTGAGAAGGCAAGCCTTCATGAATAACCTCAGCCGGTACGGGAATTGAACCTGCGTCGTTGACCTTACTGTGCATCACAAACCAGCTGACCAGCCAACTGAGTTAAACTGACCCCCCCCCCCCCCTCCTCACTAATAACTTACTCATCGATGCACAGTTTGAGATATGCCAAGGCCACCTGGCTCCAGATTTCATACAATCTTGGGGCAAACATGGACAAAAGATTTGAATTCCAGAGGGGATGTGAGAGTGACTGTCCTTGACATTGAGGAAGCAGTTGATTGAGTATGATTTCAAGAAGCACCATTAAAATTGACAATGGGAATCAGGGGATAACTCTCTACTGGCTGGAGTCATATCAAGCACAACGATGATGTTTTTTGTTGATACAAGCTAATCATCTCAGCCTTCATTCCATGAGTTCTTCAAGGCAGTGTCCTCAGTCCAAGAATCTTTAGTGCTTCATCAATGACCTCCCTTCCAACATAACGTCAGAAATGAGGATATATGTGATGATCACTATATAGTGTTCAGTACCATATGCTACTCCTCAGATACTGAAGCAGTCTTTGCCACATGCAGCAAGAACTGGACAGCTTTTTGGCATTGGCTGATAAGTGGCAAGTAACATTCATGTCACATAATTGCAAGGTAATGGCCATTCCCAAGAGAACCAGAGAAAGTCTAACCATCTCTTCCGTAAATCCATTGTCATTAGCATCATGGAATGCCCCACCAAAAATATCTTGAAGATCACCAGAAACTTACCTGGAGCAGCATATAAATAGTATGGTTACAAGAATAGGCCAGAGGGTGGGTATCACCTCCTGACTTCCCAAACCTTTCTACTTTAACTTCTTTCTATCAGACCTATTTTGTCTATCCTCCCACTCTAACTTACTGAAGTCTGTGTGAATTTCAAGTTTGTGTGTGTGCGGAAGTTGGAGTGTTTTTATTATTTTTGCTTAGACCGGGTTAAATACAATAAATACTAGCCTCATCTCTCTTTTAAAAATCCATTGAAACAGTGACAGCATTTAAACAGTTAAACACTCGCTGAATTGGCAAGCATTAAAAAAAAAACCTTCTGTGGTCAAATATAGAGTGGGAAAAGAGGGGAGCTATTTCACCCCTTCTTACCTGGTTTTAACAAGTTTGACACCACACCCTTTGGTACTAGGCATTGAATGGCTTAACCAGTGATCATGAAAGGGATCAGATAAGTGTCTGTATTCAAAAAAAAAAATTTAAACTGATTTTATTGCTTCCTGAAGAGCCTAAAAGATACCATGTTATGCTGAAAAATGATCCTGGTGGCCATGTGAGTTCATTACGTTCTGTATTCAGTTAGTGTCCATGGTTGTCAGTAAGATCCAGGACAGAAAATGATGTTTAGGCCGCGATTCTCCATTATGAGTGTGCCCCGCTACTGCTGCTAATGAAGACCGAGAATGTCCCATTCACCGCAGCGGGATGGGAGAATCGCACTTCCGTGAAAGGACACAGAATCCCGCCCTAGATTTCCAAGAAACCAACCTTCCATACAGTCTGGCATTTCTGTCAAACACATAATTACAGAGGATTATCTTAAAAGGCATCCTCTTCTCCTCTCATTGACACTGGCCACCTGCACTTTGATGGAACTCAACCCATTTAAGGGAATGACATTGGTGATCAGGGGAGCAGATACCTTCATGGGAGTCAGCGATCAATACGCTGAACTTTGAAGACTTCTTTGATATAGAATCAACAAAATCCCAATTCAATCCGCTACTGGTTTTCCATGGAGACACTGTTGAAGAGACTTGTCCTTGTTAATTATGCATCAGAACGTAAAACTCACGGCCTTTACGAAATAAACGGCTGGAGAATTACCGGGTCCGTGGCCATGCATGCACCTGCACATGCCGACGATCTGCAGTTATCACGCCGTACAACATGGTGCCGGCCGCTCGCAGACCCGACCTGCCAGATAGTGCCTCCCTGGACACCCCCTCGCCACCCCCAGACCACACCCCACTATCCCCCAGATCTCGTTGAAGCCCCCCTGGCCAGCGGCACGGCACTCCCACCCACCCCATCCCTCGACTGTGGCGACGCTGGACACAGTCCGCAGCCATCACGCCAGGTTCACGTAAACCGCCGTGAACTCGGCCAATCGGGCCCAGAGCATCGGGCGAGGGCTTTCATGTAACGTCCTGAGGACGTCCCAACGGTGTGCAGCGTACTCCCCGATGATGCCGTTTTGGAGGGGGCGGAGCATCCGAAAACAGACATCGCCCCCAATTCGGTCGTTAAAAGGGATTCTCTGCCCGATCACCGATTACGAAATCGGCATCGGGGAACGGAGAATCCTGCCCCACATGTCAGGGGGACTGGAGAACCCATCCCTATGTTTTATCAGCTGACAAATTTGCTTAAAGTTATTCCCTTAGATTGCAGCAATTAAAAATACGGTTGTAGGAACTCACTCACTTCCTGAAAGACAATTGGGCGGGATCTCCAACACCCCCACCGGGTCGGAGAATCCCTGGGGGGAGGTGCGAATCCTGCCCCGACGCCCGCTGCCATATTCTCCGGCACAATTGTTCAGGCGCGGTCGGGATTCCCACCACAGCGGTCGGGGGCCGTTGGCAGCGCCCCCCCCCCCCCCCGGCGATTCTCCGGGCCCCGATGGGCCGAGCGGCCAGTCCTGCTGGCGTGAATCACTCAACTCACGCACCGGCGGGACCTGGCAGGTGAGTCGCGTGGGCGGTCCTTGGGGGGGCGCGGGGGGATCCGACCCCAGGGTGGGTCCCCCACGGTGACCTGGCCCGCAATCGGGTCCCACCGATCTGCGGGCGGGCTTGTTCCGTGGGTGCACTTCTTTCTTCTGCGCCTGGCCCCTGTAGGGCTCCATCATATTGACTGGGGGCCGGTACGGAGAAGAAAGCCCCCCGCGCGTGCACGAAAATACGCCGGCCAGTCTGCTAATGCGCGAGATCACGCTAGCCGTTCCGCGCATGGCGAACTTGCACCGGCCCTTTGGTGCCGGCTAGAGCGGCGCCAACCCCTCCACCGTCCACCTAGCCCCCGAAAATGCGGAGAAGTCCGCACTTTCAGAGGCTAGGTGAACGCCGGAGTGGTTGGCGGTGGTTTTCCCGCCGGCATGGGGACTTAGTCCACAGGAGAGAGAATCCCGGCCATAAATCCTGCTGGTCTTTATTCATCATTTTCTGTGGGGTAAGCTGAATGAACAATTCAAGGAGTCTCACAAACATTCTTTCTTATCAATGTTAAGTTTACAATTTAAATGTAGCTCTTATGCATTCCCACACCACCTTAATTCTGTCATCATTGAAAAGGTTACACTCCAAAATAATATAAAGAAATTATTCAGAATGACTTTTCAAATATATTTTGGTCTTCACTTATCAGTGTTAACTAAATGGTGCTGTTTTTGACGGAAGTTTTAGAAGATTACAGTTTGCAAACCCACAGTGCTGGAAGAAGGTACACTGGCTGAACGTTAACTCACTAATTCAGCTTGAACATTGGGTGGAAGAATGAACAGACCCACCAAGGATGTCAAAATATTTCCTTTGCAGGGCCAGAGGAGCATCTGCTGGCAGAGGATGTACAGATGGCCAATCTTCCTCTGCTCCCTGTCCACTGGGACTCCATTCCTATCAGACAGGAATTTAAATGACTGGTGTCTAAAATCATTGCCTCTAGCGGACGAGGAATTATCTCGTCAGCATAGCTTCCCACTCCAAGTTTAAAGTCCAACCCAAAGGCATTTAGCCGTTTCCAGTTACTAGATCCGACCAACAGCAAGGTTGTTAGGGCAAACCTACAGGACTGATTCTTCTCCAGAATGATACAAGATGAGGCAGTTTGGCTCAGTGTCAGGACTCCCTGAAAAAGCAATCCAATTAGTCCAATTCCATCAACTCTTCTGTCAGACCCTTTCTGAAGCAAAGCATAAATATTTATCCATTTCTCTAATAACAGATATTCTGGTTTCTGCTTCCATCATTATTTCTAGTCGGGCTTCCCAAGTCCAAACCACTTGCTGTGCTAATTAAAAAGAAGTCTCTGAAATTTCCTTTCTGTTTTTTGGTGATCATTTATATCCTCTCATTATCAGACAAAGAAGTTATTTCCCACTTTACCTTATGAAAACCCTGTGTAATTCTGCACCATCTCTTTATCGCATCTCTTCCTAATCATTGTTGTTCTATCAAAAAAATCCTCAGTTACTCAAATCTTTCAGCAAAACTAAAGTCTTTCATCCCTGGTTAAAATGACATGCCATGGTTGATTGACAAGTAAGAAGAACAACTATATTTTTCAGTACAAAAACATGCCTTTATGAATATATCCTTTAGATTAGACAAAATGAAAATGGGAGGAGAGTGGTTGTGTTTGATAATTGCTTCAACTGAGGCAGAAAAGTAGCTCACATAGTCCTACAGGAATATATTCTATCCCATTTAGTTTTCTTATCCCTAAAGTTCTGTCGTAAAGCTGGTCCTATAGAACTGGTATAGACTAAATCCACTGCTTATTATTTTATCATTGTTTTCAGGAACAGTGTGCCCTCAAACTAATATGCAGTGCACAATGGTAAAACAACACATTTTCTGCCAAGTAATAAGTAACAGTTATTCATTATAAAACTATAAAACCTCCATATTCTTTAACGACCGCATTAAAAAAAAAATTTTTTTTTTAAGGGTACCCAATTCTTTTTTTGTCCAATTAAGGGACAATCTATTGTGGCCAATTCACCTACCTTGCACATCTTTTTTGGGTTGCGGAGGTGAGACCCACGCAGACACGGTGAGAATGTGCAAACTCCACACGGACAGTGACCCGGGGCCGGGATCAAACATGGCTCCTCGGCACCATGAGATGCTAACCACTGCGCTGCCATGCCGCCCTTCGTGACAGCTTTTTAAGATTGGTTCTTTGGTAGTACAGAACTTGAGAATTACTGAAAAAAACGGAGACTCTTTTATGTCAAGGCTTTTGATCATGCACTCGACAGGACAATTCATAATACCAAATAGAAAGGGTTAGGAGAGTGTTTATTTGTTGTCAAGTGGCTCTGATTGGTAGAGTCATGGAGTCAATCACCACGACTGGTGCATTCTCAATGTGCTGCTGAGACATTCTTTGCAGTGTTTCTCTATTACAATTTATTTCTGACAAGTCAGCAGCTCCCTGAGACAGCTCCAGCCACGTCACTATCCCCCTGAGGGAGCGCATTAGAAGCCCCAGCCCACACCCTCCTTTTTCTACGTCTCCGCCCACTTCCTGCCTTCCCCGGTATCGTGCCTGATGGATGAAGAATTCGGGCCCATAACTCGGACAAATGACTTGGGCAGGATTATGCCCACAGGCTTCGGGACCTGCTGTCATGCTCAAATGGAGGTCAGATGTCCACATTGTCACTGGCCTCTGATTTCCCATTTTGGTTATTTGAAGCTGGAGGGCCTGAAGAAACAGCGGGCTGCCCCATGGTAAATGGAGGGTATCACAAGATTGAGGTAAATCTTTAAAGTAAAATATTTCCTCTGTGGCCATGCTGCCATTATGCAGGGGAACCCCCGCCACACAATGGCAAGTGGCTGCAGCTGACATCAGGAAGGCAGGACGGTCTCTAAGACAACTGTAATGGTGGCCTTCCGGTCTTCTGCCAGGAGGATTTGGTTAGACAGATACCCTAGTCCCTGAAGCCACCGGGGACCTGGCAGAAAGTTCAAGCAACCTCCAACAATAGGTCTTTAATGAGGTAGATTGGTACTGCCATTTCCTGCAGACAGGTAGACCTTCATGCCCCCTCATCCCATATCCAGGATATTATCCCGGGGACAGATTGGAGCCGAGGAACTGGCACACTGGCCAATGGCACTCGCCAGCCTCCATGCTTGTCTCCTGCATGCCTACCTCAATGTGGACCTACAAATTCAGTCCATATGTTTCATTGCTCCTCACTCAAAATGTCTGCCATATAACACATCGATACTGTCAAAAAGTTGAATTGCATTGCCGTAAAGCAAAATCAGATCAAAATTATAAATAAAAACAGAAAATGTTGGAAAAACTCAGCAGGTCTGCCAGCATTAGTGGAGAGGGAAATAGAGTTAATGTTTTAAGTCCATATAACTCTTCTTCAGAGCTAAAGGCGGGGAGAAATGTGGTACATTTTATACTGTTTATGAGAGGGTGGAACATGTGATGCACAGTAGAAGGTCAGGGATAAGTGTGAGCTGGGAGTAATTGGACAAAGATATTTGGGGCACAAGACAAAGGAATTGTTAATGACTACAGAAGGTGATGATAGTGTCATAAAGCGAAGATGGCAGAATGCATTAATAGTAGAACAAATGTCAGTGCTCGCTGAACGCAAAACTTATGAACAAGTGACAGATGGTCATCTGGGGGAAGGTTTGCTTTGGGACAAAAATGATAAAAATAAATATCTGCGAATGCTATGTTATGATCCCAGCTGATGTCATTCCTGGGCAAGTCAGATTCCAGGGTGGAGCATCGTGTGATCGATCCTAACTTTTACTTTTTGTTCAGAAACATGGAGGGCAGCTAATAAACAGAGTCACAAAGTCTGCTAATGATTTCTTCACAAAATAATAAAACATTTATTAAAAAAGAAATGATGAACAATATTATATTATTCCTTCAGCCCAATTAAACAGTTACAGCTATCTACAGATTTGTAATGATAACATGAGTTAAAGTCTAACATATACGCGAATGTTCACAGCAATTACAGGCCATGCAAACCAATAGGTGACATGTGGTCAGACACACCACACTCTGAGATCAAGTGACAGATGCCACCCAAAGAAACTTCTATGGAACTCTCATTAACTCCCCTAGACGCTTGTTGCACTGTGTGCCAACTGGTCTTACGTTCTGGCTTTAAAGTTGGGATTCCAACCCTCACTCTTGAGGAACTAGCCTTGGAATTCCCTCTCGAACTACATTTTCATTTGGACATCTTCAACAAGGTTCCACCTCCAGGGTTTCAACCTCTCCTTCCAATGTTCTTCTCCTCTTGATCACCACATGCATTCAAGCATCACCTACCACACACTCTCAGCTGCTCAGCTATACCAAAAGAACACTATTTCACAGGCCTATATTTAGTCATCAACTTTTGACTGTCACCTCGGATCTTCTGGATTCTTGCAAGACCACTTTGCCTTGATTCTGCACCTTCCCATGCTCTCTCTTTAATTCAGATCATTTTCCTTTGCTCCTTGTCTTAACTTCACTGAACAGGGTGCTGTTCAGATTCCTGCTCCTATTCTTTTAACTTAAATTTCTTCCTGGGCCTTTCTTTTTGTCACATTCCTGGGTTTCTGGCACTTACTTTGTTTTTTTGGAAATCTGGTTTCTGTAGATCCCCTTCCTTTTTGTAAAATAAATTTAGAGTACCCAATACATTTTTCCAATTAAGGGGCAATTTAGCGTGTTCAATCCACCTACTTTGCACATCTGTGGGTTGCGGGGGCGATACCCACGCAAACATGGGGAGAATGTGCAAATTCCACACGGACAGTGACCCAGAGCCGGGATCAAACCTGGGACCTCGGTGCCGTGAGACTGCAGTGTTACCACTGTGCCACCGTGCTGCCCGTAGATCCCCTTCCTGTCCACCTTCAGCAGTGCCTGCTTCCAACTGAACTAAAACTGCTTTCTATTTCTCCCCATGTCTGTGTGAGGCCCCTGTTGCTAGGCAACAACCCAGTATTTTCTACTTGGTTTTAACGTCTCTAAGCCACTGACCCCTTTTGATAACATCGCGTCCCGCTTCAAGGATTATAAAACCTTATTAAAATGTAGGTACACAAACAAACCCACTTACGCGCAGGCGTCATGCTAAAGTGAAACCAAAACTCCAAGTTCTTAACACTTACATACAGAAATATAAATTAAACTCAAACCTAAAGCTAAGGTCCATTCTTAACAAACACAAATAGCTTCCTTAAATGATCTCTAGTTCCTAACATATGCCAGCATTTTATTTAGTTGCAGTTATGCATTTTCAAATGATCTCAAGAATTGCCATAATCAGGTTGCCTGAGAACTATTTTTTGCTTTCTATAGAAAGTTGGTTATGCTTTAAAATGGTCCTCGAGTCAGGAAACTAACTGGGTTTGTACATCTGAACTTCTATTTTAATCTCTAACACCAGTGGAGTTCAGAGAACGAGATGCAAAGCAAGGACTCAAAACCGAGTCAGTCTCCTTAAGCACTGCGAGGAACTCAATTTGCAATTAGCAAACCAGTTTCAGGACGAACTGCTGCATATGAATAATTTTATATACAGATTGTTGTGTTGGGTGCTCTGGTCTACAAACAGGTCAACACGGCTGGAGATGGTGTATCTCCATTTTATTAACAACTCAACCGTAATAACATACTGTAAGCTTGGATGCGTGCATTACCAGCTTATCTGTGGACTCTGTCCTATCACTATCTAGGTGAGGCACTCAGCACATGGTGAATGTCTGAGAGGCAGGCTGTGAGCTATGTGCTCTGAGCTGGCTGCTGCTAGAATGCGCGGGAACTCAGGTGTCGCCTGTCTTTATAGTGCGTGTGCTCTCACTGGTGATTGGCTGCGATGTTGTGTATGCTGGTTGGTCCTACTGTATGTCCATCAATGTGTCAGTGTGTGTGTGATTGCACCATGATATGCTGATGTATATCATGACACAGATCAAAGATATAAATAATAAAAGGAACTCAGTTGCTGAGATTGATGCTGTGAAACCTACAGAATGAGGTTTAATCTTGAATGACAACATGATGTAAAGGTTGAGAATTACAAAGATGTTTGTTGATAGTTGTAATGTGTTAAGGATATCCCTAGAATTCCACATCTCAAATTTTGAGCTTCCAATAAAGGAAGGCATTGAATTTTTCAACTCACGGTTCATTTAAAAAAAAATCTCAATCATGAAGAAAACTGCTCGAAGTACTCTCTTACCCTTCTTAAAATTCCTGCTGTAAAGGTTGCAGCGTGGTCATACCAACATAAGTGAAAGCTTTACTCCAAATAGGTTTCAGAATAAATTTCCATCTGAGCTGCCTGGGCCTCAAAGTAAAGGCTGGGACATGGGGGTGGGGGCAGGGCATAACACCAGAGGCTGGAAGAATTGCCTGATGTTACTTATCTACCGATTTCAGCTGGGAATAAACACTGGCACCCATACACCAGGCAGGTCACTCAACCCACAACCTAAAGATAACAGTTTCAGCACAGTGAGGAAGGGGATCACTAGAGAATAAATGCTGGAAGCAAAAATAAAAAGAAATAATAAATTAGGATAATTCATTGAGGAAATAAAGAGCGGGAATGTGGGACGTTCAGATTCTAAGCGAAACAGATATAGCTTGATGGATGAGTGGAAATACACGAGCATGGGTTAGAATGGGGAAATTTTCAGTGGGAGATAAGGCAATGCCTTGACAATCATTGGAGGGGGGAACTCCTTCTCTGTTCATGCTCCTTATGTGATCTTGAAAAGGGTCGTCATTAGTGGCTAGAGTAGTCAACTATTTCAGGCAGTGGACCATTTTAACATGCAAACCAAGGTCCTATGATGTACGTGGGATCTTAATTGCCATTTAGGGGAAGGAGGTTAACATGGACCACTGCCACCCCAGGCTTTCATTTTTAAGTAGTGATAGCTTTCCCCCACCCCCAAATCTCCCTTCCTGCTAACCAGGCCAAGGATTGGTGCCCATGACAAGTTGGTATGGTAACAGGCTACAACCCTCAAATTGGACAGGGCCTCCTACTAACAATGTTGGAGGACTGGTCAGCCATAGATTCATAGAATTTGCAGGAGGAGGCCATTCGGCCCATCGAGTCTGCACTGGCCCCTGGAAAGAGGACCCTACCTAAGCCCACACCTTCACCCTATCTCTGTAACCCAGTAACCCCACCTAACCTTTTTTTGGACACTAAGGGCAATTTAACATGGCCAATCCACCTAACCTGCACATCTTTGGACTGTGGGAGGAAACCGTAACACCCGGCGGAAACCCATGCCGACACAGGGAGAACATGCAGACTCCGCACAGACAGTGACCCAAGCCGGGAATTGAACCTGGGACCCTGGAGCTGTGAAGCAACTGTGCTAACCACTGTGCTACCATGCTGCCCAATTGTTAAAATCTAACCCACCGTGTGGTTTAGCCCTGTGGAGTATGGCGCCCAGAGTAGGTCTGGATGTAGATAATCAAATATTCCCGAATGTCAGGAAACAATTTCCTCTGGAGTGTGATAATGACATCGTAAACATGGAAAGAAATTCCTAAATTTGCTACTAATGAAATTGATTTAATAGAAAAAGAAAAATACAAAATTACAGAGAATGCCCAGTACTTAAGAATGGTCTGACTGGTCCATGTCACTATCTACATTTCACATGAGCCTCCTCCCAAGTCTCTTTGAATAGTGATCTGGGGAATTTTTTCCTCTTGATTTCAGAACTGTTGGAACAGCCATATTGTGTTGTTGTCTGTGAACAGGTCAGAGCTAAATCATAAAGATTAGCTTCTTACACGATTATTCAGGCAGCTTATTCAATTAAATTCTGGCAGCTTGTTTAATTCTCTTTGGTGGTCAGGGAGAAATTTGGAAGTTTTATTTCTTCAAACTTTCCTTAGTTATTTACCTCCCTGAAGAGATTGAATTAATTGGTATGATGCGATGACAATGTAAATTGAATTTGGTCTGTTGGGAGGAATTAGCTCAATGGGCCATTTGGGCCTTCTTATTCCATTTACTATGATGGTATAATTAGAAAGATACTGCACTCTTTTTCTGACAGCTGAATCTTTCTGATAATGGTTAACAAACATTTAAACGTTGCTGAGTCTCTTCAGCTCAACCAAATGGGGTGTTAAATGATATATTAAAGTGATGTTGAAGCTTGGTAAATAGTGAAACACTAATGGCTCACATCACTACACTTCCAGGTTTGAATTCTCAGGAGAGGCCAGGTTCACCCTGCAGGTACCTTTGTCGCAGAAGGCTATGGAGGCCAAGTCACAGAGTGTCATTAAGACATATGTTCTTGATTAATAAGGGGATTGGGGAGAAGGCAGGAGAATGGGAATGAGAAACATATCAGCCATGATCAAATGGTGGAGCAGACTCGATGGGCCGAATTACCTAATTCTGTTCCTATACTTTATGGTCTTATGGAAACGAGGTAGGTAAAAGATAGAGCAGCTGAATTTTCTGTTTGTTGGCTGTTAAGTAGAAATGCTGTTTCCTGAAATTTGGAATTCAAAGGCATGCCTTGCAGAACACAACAGTACAGTGTACTTGGTTAGAGGTGGTAAGCAAGGTCAATAATATACATGTGCTAAAAACCTGCTGGCACCCTTTCCCATAGGAAGTTCGGTGTCAGAAGCATGAAAGAAAATTGACCTCTTCTCACCGAAAGGGAGTGGGTAGTTATGTTTTTAAAATGATGCCTCTGGCCATGAATATTTTATTCATACAATCCCTTCTGTGCAGGAGGCCACTCGTCCCATCGAATCTGCACCAAACCTCTGAAAGAGCACCCTACTTGGGCCCCCTCCCCCACATAACCCCCGTAACCCCACCTAACCTTTGGACACTAAGGGACAATTTAGCACTGTGCATTTACAGTGAGCATCTGAATGACAGAGACTGTGAGGGGCCGGGATTCAATTTAAATTCAATCAACTGACAGGAGGAGTGCTAAAATTAACCTAAGCATCCCAGGTTAGAAGTAAATGTTAGGAGTTGGGGATAAATCAGCCAACACACAGCTAAAGAGGAGGACCTGGAACGCCACTTTTCCTCAGAGGAGGATGTGGAGGAAGAAAAGGAGGAGGAGGGAGAACAGAGGTGCCGAAGAACCTGATGCCCATACCAGTTCCTACAGTGTAAAAGGAGGCTATTCGACCCATCAAGCTGGCACTAACCCTCTGAAAGAGCGCCCTACCAACCCCACTCCCCGCCCTATCCCTGTAACCCCATAATCCCACCTAACCTGCACATCTTTGAACTACGAAGAGACAATTTAGCAGATCAATCCTGCTAACCTACATTTCTTTGGACTTTGGGAGGAAACCAGACCACCAGAGGAAACCCAAGCAGACACGGAGAGCAATTGCAAACCGCACGTCCGGAATTGAACCCGGATCCTGGCACTGTGAAGCAGCAGTGCTAACCATTGTGCCACCATGCCGCCCCACACATTGGAGGAAGACCGTTGAGGCTGTCACAGGCCTCATGACGATCAGTAGACTGGCACGGCTGCAAGGGCCATGCTGATTCAGCAACGCTTAAGCAACGCTCAGCCCTTTGACAGATGACTCTGTAAAGTAACCTACACCAGAGAAAGAAGTTATCCAGCAAGCACACACATCTGAATAATCCCCCCGCCACCCAAATGCTTTGTGATTGGGTCTCCACCACCATCAATTGCTCCACATCACAGAACATGGAACCACACCAAACTCAGGCCATTATCTCACTTCTGACATCAAACCTCAATAGCACAAAGTTCTGATTGATTTCATAATCAATTCTAATTGCTACAGGAGAAATTAATAACCAAATAAATATTGAGAACTTCACCCGATTGCCTATTAAGTGCAACTAGCAGCCTGGCACCTTGCGCTCTCTTTTATGAAGTGCTCCTTTTGAGGTTCCATTGTATTAGAGTCCTGACTGCCAAAGCAAAAATTCTTTGCCCAGCTCAAGGAAGGCTCCCGAACAAGAGAAGGACAAATGCAGCACTTCAAAGACACCCCAAAGGCTTACCTCAAGAAATCCAACATAGACATCAACACCCGGGAGATGGTTGCTCAGAAGAGACTTACTTGGAGGAACCTCCTGATTGAAGGGACACAATTTTTTTGAGGACACCAGGGGAGAAGAGGAGACCCAGAAAAGGAGCCTGAGAAAGGAATACCAGTGATCTAGGGTGCAAAGATCGATCCCACCTCCCAGAAACACCTACCAAGTGTGCGGTCGAAGATGAGGCTCTAGGATCGGGCTCATCAGCCATGCAAGAACTCACAGAACACATGACCAGTCACACGGAGTTTCTTAGGTGGACAATTACACTCGTTAATGAGTGCTTGCCGAAGAGAAGGGTATCTGCATCTGGCTAAGATTCGCATAACTTCCATCCTCCTCTTGGAGGTGCGCGTGTGGACTCCTGCACAGGCAGTTGCACACGGCATCATTGCAGGAGCAGCTTCCGTCACAGGATCTAGCAGCATGGATCGTTCCGGAGTTGGAGGGGCAAAAGAAGCGAGGATCCCCTCATTGCGTCTGCCACCTGCGCCCAGGCATGGAGAATGGCAGCGCCTGGTGGCCTTCCTCCCGGTCGGGGTACAGGGTCATCCGCCACTCCTCCACAGCCTTTTCTATGCCCTCAGTCCTATTGTGGCATTCTGGCATGCTGCATGAGGTCATCTGAGGGGAACATCCGGCATCCACTCGGAGCATCTTGGCATCATCAGAGCTACAGTGCGGTCAATACTACAGCGAGTCTCACTCTTTCTGTGCAAATCAGTGTACTGCTCCTGCTTCCACTCAGAGTGGTATGGCTCGCGAAGGGTTTGGTCACTCTCAATGGAGGAGTTCATACCCTCAAATCCCAGAATTGTATCAGTGCACATTTGCTGCCTGGACTCCTTCATGATCTGTCCATGGCTTCCCAGAGCTTCAGGGTCTTCAGTCATCTTACTCCTTCAAGAAAATCCTCCTTGTCTGCGACAGCCAAGGCCCAGCAGCTTCACCAGCAAATGATGCCTGTGTGTGTCCTCCGAAGGGGACTGTCTATGGCTAACTATGTAACTCTCCTCCTCCTGCTCACCCCTGATGAGAAACTCACAGTGTTTCCCTTCTAAAGTTTCTAAAGAAATTCTAAAGTAAAAACAGAAACTGCTGGGAAATTTCTCAGCTTAGTACCTGCCAAAAGGGTGGGATCATTAGTGGGTCAGGAGACCTTTGCCGGGACTTTTTAAACGGAACCACGGCTTTAGCATTCTGCAGCCAGGTCCCCCGACCAATTTATGTGCTACTGTAAAATAAGGATGACACTTTGAGTCTGTTAAAGGAAGAATATGTAATTAACGTTCTCCCAGTGTCTGCGTGGGTTTCCTCCGGGTGCTCCGGTTTCCTCCCACAGTCCAAAGACGTGCAGGTTAGGCGGATTGGCCATGCTAAATTGCCCGTAGTGTCCAAAAGGGTTGGGAGGGGTTGTTGGGTTATGGGGATAGGTTGGAAGTAAAGGCTTAAATGGGTCGGTGCAGATTCGATGGGCCGAATGGCCTCCTTCTGCACCATCTGAACATATGTTCTATGTTAAAGGGACCACAGGGTGAATTATATTGGCTCAAATGGGCATTCAGCAAGCAGCTGTGAAGTGTGTAGTGTCAACAGTTAAGGTAGACCGGGTAATTGTGGGTTGGAAAAGGATCCTAGATTTGAAGTCTTAAAGCTGTAAAGAGATTTGTATTGGAAAGAGAAAGTGCTGGAAAATATCAACAGATCTGGCAGCATCTGTGAAGCGAGAAACAGAGTTAATGTTTTGAGTCCAATATGACACTTCTTTGGAACTGAGGTTCCTTATTCATCTTGATTTAGGCCTAACCGAGGTGAATGTGGATGTGCAGATTTTCTTCCCTTAACGACATTAGTCAACCAGATAGGTGTTTACGACAATGGTTTCACGGTCAAAATTTTTATTGAATTTAAATTTCACCGTCTGCCATGGCAAGATTTGAACCAGGTCCCCAGAGCATTAACTCAGGTCTGTGGATCACTAGTCCGGTGACAATACCACTAGGAATTGAAGATTTGCCTTCTTCAAAAACATGCAATGCCAGCGGGTGTCGACACTGGATTACAAATGTTGGCCCCGGCAGTTATATATCCACAACACGGCTAAAATCAAACTGTTATAGGCGAGGAAAGGAGGGCAAAATTGCCAAAGGATAACAGTCGTGTCATGTTCTGTGTTGTGACCGTGGTAAAGATGCACACAGAACATCTAGTCTATGCATATGCATATCACCACAAGTAGGTTAAAAGTATTTTCTTATTAGTTCCATGCATGTTTCAAACAATCAAATGTTGACAGCATGCTGCTATAATAAAAATTGGTTCGGAAAGTATTTACATTCAAACTGAAAAATTTTAAATTTACACAGTAAATGGGAATTTTGAGGGCTGCATCAACAGTATTTTAATTGGCCCAGTTAGGATTACATTAACTGAATGACCATACAGCATGAATAAAAATAGACGTGTGGTGAGTAGCACAGTCAGTGTGTAAATAATACATCACACACAACACTGTCAGTGCACATTTCATGCTTTAATTAGCATCTGTTTTGTCAGGAAATATTCACTCCTGTTTTGAGTTCTTCATCCTTGTGGGTCAGAGTTTACAAGGTTTCAGAGTTTTCAGGATTAACACATGTGCAACATTAATCAGGCGTTATTGTCGATACATTGCCTATGACTTAGAAAATTGTGGTTCCAATATAGGACTTGGGCTCATAATTTAGGTAAAGTGCAGCGTTGGAGGGCCACTGCATTGTCAGAGATGTTGGGCAAAATATTGATCCGGTCAGCAGCGAGCGGTAGTGTGGTGGGTGGGAGGACTTTATTTAGCAGGAGACTAAGATTCAGTTTTCTGATGGCAGGATGCAGTTAGGAATTCTAATCCCAGGACATTAAAAACAGGTGAAGTTCCTGGTCGAGCTTCCTGATGAATGATGTCGGAAAGCTCTTTTGCATGCTCAGTAAAAGAATACCTTGCTGGAATTAATGTCCCCCTCTTCCCCGGCAGCTAGGAATTAGAACATTCACTTTGATCACTGTATATAACTGGGAGAGCCTGATCAGGATTCTCTGATTCTCCAGTCACATGTTTATTGGCGGCGTGCTGTTTGCTGGCGGTGGAATTCTCTGTCCCTGTCACTTGCCAATAGGATTTCCTATTGAAGAGACCCCTCGTCACCGGGAAACCAGCGGGCAGGGGTGCACCACCGGTCGGAACAGAGAATCCCAATTGCCAGAGTATTCTGGCCCATGACATCTTCCATGATTTTGAGATGAGTACATACTGCTTTGGAATTTTGGGGACCACCCACAACTTGACCTCTATTGGGTGCTGGTCACCCAAGGCAGTGCGCAGACTGGGCAGGGAAGGTCGGGGGGTAGGGTGGAGTGGAGGCTGGACGTGGAAGACTCATGGGGAAAGAGAGGGAGGCTGTCGAGCTACCCGACATGTCTAGATCCTGGACATTCAACCCCGTGAGGTAGGCGGGGAGGGCAAATTATTTCCATGCCATCAACATAAGGTTCGCTGTGCTTTGCTCACATCGATAAGTAATGACCTGACTGGCATGAGATCACATGTGGCCAAATGTTCAACCACCCACCCCCTCTCCTATCATGAAAAACAGACTCCTGCTACCACAATTAGACTTGAGGACAGAAGAATCCGTCTGTTGTCATGCAAATGAGTTATTAACCCAAGGCTATCTCCTGCTTTTCATTGGATGTTACAGTTCCTTTGGTACTTTTTGAAGAAGAACAGGGAGTTATCCTGTTGACACAGCAAAAGATTCTTCCCTTAACCAAAACCTCAAAGAAAACCCATTGGTCATGTAACTGCTGCTTTTAAGCCACAAGACATAGGAGTATAATTAGACCATTCAGCCCTTCGGGTCAGTTCCGCCATTCAATCATGGCTGATCTGGTTCTGTTCCCATTCTCCTGCCTTCTTCCCATGATCCCTGATCCTCTTATTAATCAAGAACCTTTCTATCTCTGTCGTAAAGACACTCAGTGATTTGGCCTCCACAGCCTTCTACGGCAAAGAGGTCCACAGATTCACCACCGTCTGGCTGAAGAAATTCTCAGTTTTAAGGATCATTCTTCAATCTTATCTCGGGTTCTAGTTTTTCCTACTCGTGGAAACATCCTCTCCACATCCACCTTAGGAAGGCCTCTCAGTATCCTGTAAATTTTAATAAGATTCCCCCCTCATCTTTCTAAACTCCCACGTGTACAGACCCAGAGTCCTCAAGCGTTCCTGATACGACAAGCTCTTCATTCCAGGGATCATTCTTGTGAACCTCCTCTGGACCCTTTACAATTCCTGCACATCCTTCCTTAGATACTATTATTGACCCATAACTGCTCACAATACTCCAAATGGGATCTGACCAGAGTCTTATACAGCCGAAGAAGTACAGACCTGCTCTCATATGCTAGCCCTCGCGACATGAATGCTAACATTGTATTTGCTTTTCTAACTGCTGATTGAACCTGCACATTAACCTTAAGAGAATCTTGAAATAGGACTCCTACGTCCTTTTGTGCTTCTGATTTCCTAAGCCTTTTCCCATTTAGAAAATAGTCTATGCCTCCGTTCTTCCTATCAAAGTGCATAACCTCTCATTTTTCCATATTGTATTCTATCTGCCACTTCTTTGCCCACTCTCCGAGCCTGTCCAAGTCCTTCTGTAGAGAAAATAAAACTGGTTGGTCATGTCACTGCTGCTTTTACGGTCTTATGTGTACAGATTTGCTGGTACATGCCCTTTTATAACAGTGTTGGCTGTTCTTAAAGTAATTTCTATGAAGCACTTGAGCTGTTTCTCAGAGATGTGATAGTGCTCTTTTCAAATGTAAGATTTCTGTAAGTAGGTCTCCAACATCACAGCCACTAACATTCATTAAAGCAGTGTCATGTGAGAGTACCTTTAAGAAATGTACCTTTAAGAAATGGGTGTTTATCAGTGATGTCAGAGTGTGGGTGGAGCTGGGCTGCCTGTCAACTTTTACTTTTGTTTTAGGCTGTTTGCTGCAGGGTGTGTTTTAGTTTCGTTTTCAGTGTTGGAGCTGAAGCCAGACAGAGCAGGTGTACTGTTGATCTCTCTGCCATGAAAAGACTATCTCTTGATCATTTGGTGAATTCAGAATTATAAATGTTCTCAGTAGTGAATGTAAACCTAATGTGCTTCTGTTAAAAGGTGTTTCTTCTGTCTTCTGGATGTTGTTTGGGAAGTTATTAAGGATTACTTAGTGTTGTATTCTTTGGGGGTTGTATTTGAATTGATGGTTGCTAAGATGTTCACTGTATGTTTTAAAAAGGCTAACTTGAGTTCATAGAATAAACATTGTTTTGCTTTAAAAAATACTTTTCCATTTCTGCTGTACCACACCTGTAGAGTGGGCCGTGTGCTCCCCATACCACAATCTAGTAAAAGTTGTGGGTCAGGTGAACTCCATGATACACGTTGGGGTTCTCTAAACCCTGGCCCATAACAGCAGGTATGGAACCCTAACTCTAAAATGTTAATTACTTATAGTCATTAAATTTTACTAACCTAAATAGCAATGGGTTCAATAAGAATCTACAGATATTTTTTTAAAAACCTCATGGTGGGACTTTCCGTGCAACCCGCTGTGTTTTGCGGCGGCTGGGACGCCCTGTCATTGGCCAGAGGCAGGATCTTCTGATCCCACTGTTGTCAACAGGGTTTCCTGTTTCATGTCCTCCTTGTCGGTGTGACATCGGCAGGTTTCCACCAGAGGGTTCCGCTGGAGGGTCCCGCTGGAGGGTCCCAGCGGCATGAAAGGCTGGAGGATTCCGGCTGCTTTGTCTCGATCAGGCTGTAGCAGTATGAACAATAAGGAACATAACATTCTTCTTTCTTCAATTATTTCAACAAAACATCATTTTCTGATGTTTTCTTCACTGATTAGTACTTTGAAGGAAATTACACTTAACCAAAGAGCATTCTGTTATTTAATACATGTAATGTATTAGATACTTTGGCTAATGCACATTCACAATACGTTGCAAACCATGAATAAAGCATCTGGAATTAAATGGAGCCCACTGAAGTGGGCATGATGTGTGGTGGGGAGGAGCAGAGAATTGGGCGTGTGTCTGATACACAGCTGTGGGAAAACGGTCCAACATTTAGCGGGTGGCTGGAAGGGCCCAATGTGGGAACCTTGCCCGCTGGAGAGGGAATATAAATTAGGTTCATTAACATATCATTTGAGAGCAATCATTCCTGACCCCACCAAGATTTGATGGTACTTCAGGGATTTAATGGGACTCACATGGCCTCCCAAATGCCGCCCAGCAAACACTGTTGGGTTTGCCTGCTGCTTTGTGGGGGATGGAGATGGAGAGGTGGCGGGGGGGTGGGGGGGGGGGGGGGGAATGGTGGTGGGATCCCTCGTTCACAGCCATTCAGTGTCCAGTTGAGGGGAACCCACTGAAAGCCATCCTCCAGCCCTTGTATTCAATCTCCCTCCCCTCTCCTCGCTGGAAAACACCTCTCCACAATCCCCATCTTGATCACACTTTCCTGCCTCCAAGGATCCAGTGTGATCCCTGGTGAAGGTACACTAACGGTAGCTGGTACTGATCCTGGCAGTGCTGCTGGTACCAGAGAGCTGCCAGAGACTGGCCGGCTGCTCTCTGGGATGGGATTTCCACTCGACTACGACCTTGATTGAGTAGGAGGCTCAATGCTTCAGGTAGGTGCCACTTAAAAAGCATTGGGCCTCCCAGAGAGAACCGGTGGGTGGGACCTCCTGTCACACAAACTAAATGCCGCCTGATCGTGTGGCTAGAACTGCATTATCCTCCATGTTTATAAATGTGTGGGCTAATTCTGACTTTAGGTATTACTGATTCAACGATCTATTATATATTTCATGCATATCACATACAATGGGGAGCTGAATCATAACACTTATTTTACAGTAGCACATAAATTCAAAATTATCTCCAGTGCATGTGTGAGCTTAACATAATGAGCAACCTGGTAGCTCAACAGTTAGAAGTAACTAGCACAATTTAGCTGTCATAACTAGGGAAGATCGTTGTAACACATTCGGATGTTACTAAGTATTTTTATTCTCTAGTTATTTAGTGAGGTTTGTGTGTATGTTTTTATATGTTCTATAAATTTATTTTTAGATTTTACGCACAAATTATACAGCAGTCCTCAAAGTGTTAAACACCGTCTAGTACTTCACCATTAGAGGAAATTTCCAAGTATATTGACAGAAAAAAGATGTCAACAGTTTAGTTTCAGCGGGACTCTGCCACCATCTAAAGTTGATTAAGCAACGGCGTTGTCTCAAGACTATGCCCCTTAATTTTCAAAATATGATTTTCAACTGACTGAAAATTTGTAATTTGAGCTGGGAGAGAGCAAACTGCTTAGAAATGCAAGGCACAATCCAAGGTGAAAGTATGAAGAGAGGCCTGTTTCCTATAATCCAGACACCCATCAAAACTCATAATTGCCTTGGAAGAGATATTAATAAATGCAAAGTACTGGCTATCAAAATATTAATAGCCAATTTTACATCGAACTGCACAGAAAAAAACTGCTAACCTAAATTAGTTGCATTGTTTAAAATCTACGCCTTAAGGACAATCAAAAGACACTTAACTGTATATTTTTTTAACCTTTTGTTTCACTGGACTCTAACTCCCCTCATTTCTGACAACGATGTGAGTGGATCCAAATCACTGCATGAGGGCCAAATGCTTGATGTTGTATTTTTATTTTTGTCGGGTTTACTGATTAATAAATTTGTTCTTTCTTCGATTCAAGAAAAACTTGTTTATTTGGCTCCTTATTCTTCACAGCTTAAATAGTTAAATCCATTCTGATTTGGAAGAGAGTACATCCTTGTGAAAGATATACTTAAACCTTTGTTGTGACCAACTGAGAAGGTTCAATAGAAGGGAACCCTCCTGACCTGGTCAGAACAACAGGATTGTTCGTTGAAACTTTTGAGAATATTATTTCATTTAGGATAGACCACCCATGGTGTCATGGATCCTTGGAGTGTGTAAAAGGTGAACAGGATGTGAGCCAAAAGGGAAATCCTTGTGGATAGTTTAGAGCAAAGCCCAGCCCTAATTTTAAAACTGCAGCACTGTCTCATGAACTGGGAGGGCAGTCGGAGAGCACTGGAGGCTCTTGTGTGAGGTTAGAGGCCGATGCTGGGAGGGAGGGTATGGCCTGGTCTGGGGAGGCCCAAGGATAACTGGAGGGGTCAGAATGGCATTCCTTCTCCTCCTCACCATGAAGCCACTCTCCAAGAGATTGGTTATCTTCTTGCCTTGGCTTCCTTTGGTCGCTCTGTTGACTCCGGACAGGTGATAATCTTGACTTTGGCTCGGTTTGGGCCTCTTGAACCTTTCGGTTAAAGAAGCATTTCAATGCCAATGACTCCATCAAGTCATGAATTTGTGACATAAAGCAGTGCCCTCATCAGCCTGGGGTGGGAGGACCACCCCTGCAGTGTTCAGGTGAGTTCTGAAGGTGCAGGGTGAAATTAAAATAGAAAGCATTGTGTGAGATCTAATGTTGGGGGAAAAATATGCAAAATAATTAATTTTTATATTTTGTACCAAAAGGAACATGTAGGATGGAGGTTGATTCTTCTGCCCATTGTATGGTGTGTGCTCAGTGGTGAGGTGGAACTGCATTTGGTGGGTTTGCATGTTCATGGGCAATGGTGCCTGTGACTGGAGGATATCTAGTACATGACGGGAGTTGGTGGTGGTGTCACCAGGGAGGATCCCACCAGGCCAAGGTTACTGTTTGAATCTTTCTGATTGCTGCTTCGAGAACACATTGGTCCGGTTCACTGTCATCAGGCTCTCTGCCCTGCTCACAGGCACCTGGTAGAGTTCTCCATTTTGGCAGCTATATCCAGCATTGTAGGGAGGCAGTGGTGTAGTGGTATTGTCGCTGGACTAGAAATCAAGAGTCATGCTCTGGGGACCCGGGTTCAAATCCCTCCATGTAATACAAGTTGCTGCGATCATTTGAAATTTGGCAATCTTACATTTGACTTGTTGAGGGCAGGATTAAAAGCTTTTGTGATATATCTTCCTTTTCAGCAACATTAAAGACTGGTTTAACCAGAAATCCAACAATGGGGTCTTCCACTGTTGCTATGATTGGAAAGTTTGCAAGACTGGTTACCTATGCCACTCGGCATGACACTTAATTAACAATGCCAATTGTGTGATAGCATTCACCCTTTGGGGTACATAGCGAGGCAGGTGGGAAAACTGTTCTGGGGGCTGTAACCAGAAACATTTTCTTATGTGGGTGGTAACTCTCTCCATATTTTGTAAATGTTGATACGCACTTTTCTTTAAATTGTATGTTTTCTAGACGTTGCCTGATCAATCGTTGGTGCTTCTGTCACAAAAGGACATGAATTTAACATCATCACCAGCAGAACAAAGAAAGGGTTGAGAGAACTGTTTGTACAGAGAGATGTTTGAATCTGGATTCCTCCCAGAATCAATGATGGAATCCAAATCCATCATAACTTTGATCATGGTTGGGGATGCATTTTAAAAAAAACATTTGATCATTCGATGTGAGCATCACTGATAAGTCCAGCATTTCTTGCCAGGCCCTAATTGCCCTTGGTGGTGGTGACTTGCCTTATTGAGCCTCTCTAATCATATGGTGTAGCCAGGTATATGCACAGAGCTGTTAGGTAGGAGTTTTGTACATGTGACAACGAAGGAACAGTGCGACATATTTCCAAGTCAGAACAGTGTGTGACTTGGAGGAGATCTGAAAGGAGTAATGTGCTTGCTGGCTTTAATTTTCTAGGTTGGGGAGGCCTCAAATTTTAGAGGTGCTGTCGAAGTAGACTTTGTGAGTTGCTGCAGTGCATCTTGTATACAAAGAAACATAGAAAATAAGAGCAGGAGGAGGCCATTCGGCCCTTTGAGCCTGTTCTGCCATTCATTATGATCATGGCTGATTAGCTAACTCAATAGTCTAATCCTGCCTTCCCCCATATATTTTGATCCCCTTCGTCCCAAGTGCTATATCGAACTGCTTCTTGAACCATTTTGACCTCAACTACTTCCTGTGGTAACAAATTCCACAGGTTCACTCCTCTCTGGTGAATACATTTCTACTCATCTCTGCCCTAAATTATCTACCCAGTATCCTCAGACTGTGATCCCCAGTTCTGGATACCCAACAATCAAGAACATTCTTCTTGCATCTACCCTGTCTAGTCCTGTTAGAATTTACTTTTCTATGAGATCCACCCTCATTCTTCTGAACTCCACCGAATACAATCCGAACTGACTCAATCTCTCCTCATATGTCTGTCCTGCCATCCCATGGCTCAGTCTAGTGAACCTTCACTGCACTCCCTCTATGGCAAGAACATCCTTCCTCAGATAAGGAGACCAAAACTCCACACAATATTCCAGTGTGGCCTCACCAAGGTCCTGTATAATTGCAGCAAGATATTCCTGCTCCTGTACTCAAATTCTCTTGCAATTAAAGCTAACGTACCATTTGCCTTCTTCACCGCCTGCTGTACTTGAATGCTTACCTTCAGCAACTGGTGTATGAGGACACCCAAGTCTCATTGAACATTCCCCTCTCCTAATTTCTGGCCATTCAGATAATAATCTGCCTTCCCATTTTTGCTACCAAAGTGGATGTCCTCACATTTATCCAAATTATACTGCATCTGCTATTCATTTGCCCACTCACTCAGCTTGTCCAAATCTCACTGAAGGATCTCTGCATCCTCCTCACAGCTCACCCTCCCACCCAACTTTGTGTCATCTGCAAATTTAGAGATATTACATTTTGTTCCCTCATCTAACATATATTATGAATAGCTGGGGTCCCAACACCGATGCCTGTGGTACCCCACTATTCACTGCCTGCTAATTTGAAAAAGACCCGTTAATTCCTACTCTTTATTTCCTTTCTGTCAATCAGTTTTCTATCCATCTCAATACTCTACCCCTAATCCCATGCACTTATGCTAAGACGATACACAATGCAGCCACTGTACAGCAGAGGTTGAGGAAGTGAATACGTAAGGTGGTGGATGGGGCAACAATTAAGCAGGATGCTTTGTTCTGGAAATGTTGAGTTTCATAAATATTGCAGGAACTGCACTCATCCAGCTAAATCTGGAGAATTCCATCACACTCCTAATTTGTGCGTTGTAGATGGAGTGGACATTTACTCTCGACAGAATACCCAGCTTCTGACCTGCTCTTGTAGCACAATATTTATGTGGCTGGTCTAGTTAGGTTTCTGGTCATTGATGATCCTCAAGGTATTGATAGTGAGGGATTGGATGATGGTAGTGTCATTGAATGTCAACGGACTATTTTTAAAATGCTACTTGTTACTTTTTCCAGGTACTGCATGCAGGCAAAGGCTGATTTATTATTATTTATTGTTATTTATTATCTTATTCCCATTGACGTGGTATTATCATACATGAAGGTAATGTAAGGGTTAATGAAAGGTGTACAGACAGCCACTAGAGGGAGCAATCCTAGAAGTATATAAGGGATGACACTGAGCCTTGTGGGTTAGAAGGTTGGAGTAGGTGGTAGGAGCAGGAGCTGAGCTAGAAGTACTTAAGAGAGTGAGAGAGCATGAGAATAGTTAATGACTTAGTGAGTTAGATGTTAGAAATATAGTTATGTGTTTAATCAACTGCTAGTTCTTAGGAATAAGTGTTGACTCCAATTGTAGTGTTCAATAAATAGTTTTGTTAGCTTACAAGACTTGTTGTTCTCTGATCAACACTACACATCAAAGCCATCTGATTAGAGCAAGGCAGAGAACAACACAATTGACTTTTAATTTTCTTGATTTTACACTTGGTCAAACGTTGTCATGATGTTGAGGCAGTCACTCTCACCTATGGAATTCAACTTTTCAGTCCATCTTTAACTCTGTAATGAGGTCCAGAATTGAGAGGTCCTGGCGGAACTCAAAAACTGAGCATCGGTTAACAGATTATTAATGAGAAAGTGCTATTTGATACTGCTGCCGATGACTGGTTGGACCTAGTTCCCTGCCATATATCCTCTGCCACCCCTTAGGTAATGGAAGGTTTTCCCTCATGCTCGTTTTCTCACTTCCTGCCTTGGTCCAGTCTGTCAGATATGGCCTTTAGAACTTGTTTGCCTCAATCAGTAGTGGTGCCACTGTTGAAGTCCCCGATCCAAAATAAATTCTGTGCCTTTGCTACTTCTGTGCCTCTTTGTTCACCATGAAGGAGTACTGTTTCATTGGCTGAGGAGGGTAAATAAGTAAAGTAAAGTCGCCTTAGTCCCAGATGACCATAGATTGCTTTCCCCTTTGTGTGAGAGAGCTGACTGGTGGTGATTTAATCTGAGTATCAGCACACCTCAAGCAAGGGGCAAGGTTGAGAGGTGGGCCTTCATGAATAACCTCATAAAATCAGTAGGTTGCCTACATTTGACCTATTGACATGAGACTTCATGTGCTCCAGAGTCAATATTTGAGGGCTCCCAAGGTCACTGACTCTTGATTGTATATACTGTGGCAGTGGATCAGGACATTTCCAGGTTTGGTGACGAAGGACACTGAAAATAATGATTCTGTGAAGGTGACTGTCTCAGGCAGACGCTGCCTAGTTTGTAGGACAGCTCTCCCAATTTTGTCACAAGTCCCCAGATATTAATGAGGAGGATTTTGTGGAGTCCACAGGGATGGGTGTATCTTTGTTTTGTCAGGTTGATTCCGGGTTCTCTGTCTGCTTTTATTCTTGTTACACTTTATCATCAGTGGTTTGATACAACTGAGTGGTTTGCCAGGCCATTTCAGAGGGCAGGTACGAGTCAACCATGTTGCCGCAGTTCAGAGTCACATATAGGTCAGGCCAAGCAAGGACGGTAGATTTTCCTGCCTGAAGGACAGTTCAGGATGGATGTTCCCAACAATCCAGCAATTTCATGGTCATCATTACTGATACTGATATTTTATTTTAGTTAACTGAACTTCCCCAGTTGTCCTGGTGGGATTTGAATTCACGTGTCCAGATCATTCATTCAAGTCTCTAGATTATGAGTATAGTAACATAGCCACAATGGTGTCATACCTGCATAACTGAAAAATAAACCAAGTTAAAAGGATATGGGGAAGGACATGGACATTTGGATCAAGGTGAATAAATCTTTTGCACAACCACGACCAGCAGGATATGCCAAGCAGCTAATTTGTATGCTGTAAGATTCCATGATTCTTTTTCTATGAATCATAAACTTTCACAGAGCTAATTAAGAAGATTACGGATGCGTCAGCAATGAAGCAAGCTTTTAGATGAGCCTGCGCTGGTTTGGACATAACAAATGTTGTGCAAATGTTGTGTTGATCCCTCAAGCCTCTATTTATTTTTTCTGGACTAGCAAAGCTCTACCTGGCTCGCTTCCACTTCACCCAAACCCCATTCACTCATCGCTGGTCTCAGTGTCAACATCCCTGAAAACAAAATCAGATCTCCTCAGTCCTGGGCTTGATTTCAATGGGGAATGACAGCTGGAACTGAAGCATTCATGGGCAGTGCCGATGATCTTGCGAAACTGAAACATTAATCTTCAACGCAACTATAGTCAGGCCCGATCCTTCCTTGGTGCAGCCAAAACATATTTGTCGGAAATAAAAATCCAACAGTGTTTCCTTTCAGTTTGTTTATGCTGTTCAATATATTTAGAAACCTAATGAATTTTTAAACAGCGCCAGGAGGATATCGGAAGCTTAATCTATCATAGGTGAAGATGATCCTTTTTTAATGTAATCTTGCTGGATGGAGGCCTCTGGGATGAGTATAGTAATTCATACACAGTGATAGAAGAGATGGCCTTGAGCCCAGCCTCAATCAGTAATCATTAAAAATGCAAGTGGCAGCTCCAACTTAAACACATGGCAAATTATATTTTCCCCATATGAGATAAAACAAAAGTTTCCAAATGTTAGCACTGTGTCTGTAGACAGAAAAGTGGCATGTGACGACTTATAAGAGCCTGCCTGTTTCCACAAAGGGCTGTACATTGCAACTTTATTACTTAAATGTAATTTTCTTATCAGCGGAATGTGCTGAGATGCAACAAAAGCAACCAGGCAATAAAATGCCTTTTAAGAGCTTATTGACTGAAGCCAGTGTCAAGAAGGTGGTTGTTCAGAACTTTCCACAGAAACAGAATTTCCAAAGGAGATATAATTCGAGGAGACCAATCCTCTCGTCTCCTGCCTGAACAAAGGGGAAGCTAGCAGTCTCAATCGCTTTTGTCAATTTCAGCGCGGCACTACTGTGTTTTCAGCTATCATCTCAAACCTTTAGCAGCTCTCAACTCCCACACTCGCATTAATTAATTCATACCGCCTTGGCAGCTCTCAGCAAAAGAGCAATGCCACTATACATCTCCAATGTTAAACCATCAAATCCAAATTGACTATCGGGGGGAGGGTTTTCAATGCAAGCCACTGAACCCATTCGTCAGGCTCAAATGGAGGTCTGTGTATGGTCTGGTCACTCACCTGTGCGTTTCTCCAAATTGGCCAAGTAAGCATGACAGGGAGGTGGTTCCCGGGACTGAAGCTCCACAGTTGGTTTTCCAGTTGGGAACCAGTAGCAGGCCGGCATTGCAGGTAACTGAGGAAGAGAGTGACTCAAAATAGAAGTTTGCTCTCTCCCGTCTCTGATATTTTAAAATGTAAAATAAATAATGGACCCAGTAGCTGAGCCACCATCAGACGTTGGCAGGAGCCCATCCACATGATGTACTGCAGCTAAACCTAGGCCAACGTGGGTGGGGAGTGGGGAGGCTGGTTCCTTATCCTACCTGGAGCTCCCGTCCCCAGTCTGCCACTGGGAAGTCCATTTTCGGCTGCATTGCCCCCTGCTGTGCCCATGGGGATTGGGAAGATCCCAGTCCCATGGGGATTGGGAAGATTCCAGTCATTCTCCAACAAATTGTTCTTAACTGGTTCCTAACAGGTGCAATTGGCTACCTACTGTTTACAGGTGAGTAACCCTGCCAGCCACCGCACCAATCCCACTGCTGTCCCACAGCGCCAGGGACCAGGGTTCAATTCCGGCCCTGGGTGACTGTGTGGAGTTTGCACGTTAGGTGGATTGGCCGTGCTAAATTGCCTCTTAGTGTCTCAAGATGCATAGGTTAGGTGGAATTATGGGGCTAGGGCAGGGGAGTGTGTCTAAGTAGGGTGCTCTTTTGGAGGGTCGATGTAGACTCAATGGGCCGATTCTACCAATCCCACCTCTGGGAAAATGCTCTAGGGAAGTGGGATGGAGCCAGGGAACCGGAATGTCGGCTGTCGGTGCTATTTTTAGCATCCACCTATTTCCGTGCCTGCCCCGGGCCGAGCCCAGAAAATGCAGTCCTCGGTGTCAGATTAATCAAGCTCAATGTCAAACCAGGACACTTCAATGTCAAAACGGTCAACCCCAATATCAGGCCAGTCATCACCAATGTCAAGACTGCTCACCACCTCCCGCCCCAATATCAGGCTATGCTGTCGGTAAGCTGTGACCTATTTTCACTTACAAATTTAAAACAATCTGTTTCTGGGCCAGTGAGGCACTTTTTTAAAAACTCCTCCTAAGTCTGATATTTTTAACTAAGCAGTGAGGCAGCTGTGAGAAAAAAAATAGAAAGGCATGGGGAATGTAGGATTTCAAAGCAATATGAAAATCAATTCAATACTGTAACTGCTGATATCAACACGACACTGCAAATGGCAAGGGAGTGCAGCACATCAGAACTCATTGATATGGAATTAGGGTTGGATTTTTGTTATAGATACTTCAACCCAGTTACATGTCTGTGAAATGAATTTCACCATCTCCGTGTTGAAGAATAAATAGTATTCCTCTCTATCTCATCTCAATCTTATATGATCCCTACCAGTGATAGATAACAGAATTCCTACAATGCAGAAGGAGGCCATTCGGCCCATTGAGTCTGCACCGACCCTCCAAAAGAGCACCCTACTTAGACACACTCCCCTGCCCTATCCCCATAATTCCACCTAACCTATGCATCTTGAGACACTAAGAGGCAATTTAGCACGGCCAATCCACCTAACGTGCAAACTCCACACAGTCACTCAGGGCCGGAATTGAACCCGGGTCCCTGGCGCTGTGAGACAGCAGTGCTAACCATTTTGCCAAAGTGCTGCAGGAGAATTCATTGATCATTGAATGAGTTTATGTAGTTGATCAAACAGCTCCACAAGTGAAAGTATATGTAGAAAAGGAATAAACGGAGTGAAAAAGATGTGGGGTAAAATAAAGAGACAAATTTACAGTTGCCCTCCCCCACGTCTCAAAGTTGGGTGGGAATATTCTCCCGTGCCTCATTAACATAACTTTCCCCTTCACCCCCCACCCAAGCACCAAGGAAGACTCAAACATTATGAGGCAATCTAAAAGAGGTGGAGACATGGCATAACATACATCCAGATGGTTTTACCAAGGGAACGTGTACTCTCTGCAGAATAGAATTCCTACAGTGCAGAAGGAGGCCATTCGGCCCATCGAGTCTGCACCGACCCTTCGAATGAGCACTCAATCCATGTCCAACCCGTCCTGTCCCCAAATCCACCTCACCTAACCTGCATATCCCTGGACACGGAGGGGCAATTTATCATGGCCAATCTACCTAAACTGCACAGCTTTGGAGGAAACCGGAGCACCTGAAGGAAACCGACGCAGACATAGGAAAAAGTGCAAACTCCACACGCAAAGTCACCCGAGGTCGGAATCGAACCTGGGTCCCTGGTGCTGTGAGACAGTGGTGCTAACCACTGTGCCACCATGCCGCCATCTAGGGGAAAGGTTTAAGAAACTGTCCTATCCATTCATTTCTTGTCGGCAGATTGTGAAATGACTCAAGAGTGGATGGGTGGCATGCTTAAAATGATTAAGTGACTTGCCCAACAAGCATTCTAAATTGAAACCCTTAAAATGCAATTTTTAAAAGTTCCAGTTATTGTGTGACAATCTGTGTTCTGTTGTAAATATACAGAGATCTACAACAGAACGCACACAAAAACTATAGTCACGAAGAAGCAAGATGTTATAACCGCAGGGGACCTTTGGGGATGGACCATTTAGACTCCCCATGCACCTCGTTGAAATCGAGCTTCCCGTTGAGTGGCAGGGGTCCATCAGTAGAGTAAATGAACTCAAGCATAAAAGCCGGCCCAGATCAGAGACGAGCATATGAAGTCCTGGCTGGGACCTGAAGTGTTCTGTGTTTCTAGTTTACTTTGCAATAAACCAGGGGCTGGTTTCTGCGCTGGTGGGATGCTCAGTTTTGCCGGCAGCCCGGGGGGTTTCCCGATGGCATGGGGCAGCCCCCCAATGGGAAACCCCATTGAACATCCAGTGTAACGGAGCATCCTGCCGGCAGGGTTTATCCTGAAATATGGCACGGCCATATATTTTCTTTACATTTGGATCCTCTGTGGCCACTAAACAAGATAAGAACAAGTTTTAAACATATTCAACAGCCTATTGGCCTGGACTTTGTGGTTAAATTAGCTATCAAAGCTCACTGTTATTAGACAGTAAATTGGACAGTAACTTCTGGCAATGAGACAAGTGCAGTTAAACACATAACTCAGGAATTTGCGTCTTAGATGTCTTGCTCTTCTAGAAGCTTTGCTGTACAGGTATCTCTCACAGATATACAGCATTGAAAAACAGGGAATGATGTGAAATTGTTCTTTTACTCTGGACAAGCTCAATAAATATGCCAGAAAAAGTTAGGGCTTTTCCATTCCCATTCTCCAGCACAGAAATTTAGATTTTGAAAGTGGACATCTCATTCTTTCAGACTTTAATTATTGTTGGAGATTTAAAGAAATAAAAACATATCATTCTTGCCAGTTCTTTGCATCTCTTTCATCTTGCTCTTAATCACCTTTACCTTTAATTTTCTGTGCATGATTTTACATTAAATATTACAATTTTTACTTCCTGAATTGGGCTCAGTGTTGTTCCTTAACCATTCTTCTATCAGACTGGTTAAGAGAAAATAGTTTCTTTTTCAAAAATTAGGTGTAAAAATGACAGACTTGCACATTTTGTCAGCATGAAAATGTCGATAGCTCTCAAGTATAAACAACATAATTCACAAACGACTGAGCATAAACATTAGCATGATAAAGTAACCATAATTCTAATACTAATGGCCAACTACATCCTAACAAACTATTGCAGTATTGGACACCCACAGCCTAAGTTAACTATCTTCTTCTTGTGATTGAGAAACACTTGCTTCCGTCCTTGTTCAATGGGTTCTGAGATGGTCGATGAGTCCAATGTGAGATCTGCAAACTCTGCTACATGCAGAACATATAGTGTTTGGAAGGTTGGGTAGATGAGTTGTTTGGAGGTTTGTGCACTTCCTCTGATATCTCAACTTCACCTCTGCATGTTCCCAGTATAGTCTTTTGATGTGTTCGGTGCCTTCCCAAATTAACCTTCTCTATTTTGGTCAGATACAAACCAAGACTCCCATGACTCAATGAGGACGTTTGGCCTCTTCAAGGATGTCTTGAGGACATCCTTGAAGCGTCTACACTATTTTCCTGGGAGTCTCCTGTTGTGACTGAATTCCAGGTGAACAGTTGCCTCGAGAGTCTGGTACAAGGTAAATTAACAAAATGTCCTGCCCCCGGCACCTAATTGTGAGCGATTAGCACCTCAATGCTGGGGATGGTAGTTTGGGAGAGGAATCTGCTGCAGGACAGCCATGCCTACCACCCATACCACCAGGCCAATGCAGGTGGTATAGGTGGTTGGCATGTGGTGCTCAGGCGGGTGGGGTTCGGTCTCCCTCCAGAAGGGGGAATTGGGTGTGGGACAGGGGTGCTGCCAGGGATACGAACCTGGTAACATACACTGGTTGGCCTCTGGGTTGCCCATCCTCACCCAGCATTGCCTACTGGTCCACCTGGTGGGGGTCGCAAGGCATGGGGGCGGTGGGTGATGGATGTGGGGAGTTGGGATGGGGGTGGTGCCAGGGGCACAGAGCTGGTGACTCACCTGGGCCCCCCTGAGGAGGTCATGCAGCTTCTTGCTGCAATGTTGTCCGGTCCTTCCAGTGGGGTTTAGCGGCATGGCCTCTGCTACCTCCACCAGGCCCAGTTGACATCGGCGGGTTGCAGCCTCCTTTTCACCGCAGGGGAAAGGGTGTCCCACCTCGCCGCCATGGCATCCAGCAATGTCTCAAACTCTGGATCATGAATCTCGGGGCTGCTCTCCAGGGCGGCATCTTCTTGGCTGGAATGAGAGTGTGAGGGGAGTGGAGTGCTAATATGCAGCTGCAGCTTGTCAAGTTCGTGAGTGCCATTCCCGACCCCAGCGAATCATATACCCGCATGCATTGGAATTGCACTAGCTCCACGTGGCGCGGATTCTGGCCAATTTGCATGTCCTGAATGGCTACGGCAGTCGCACCTCCATTGGGACCCCGGAACACCCGCCATTCAGTCCCGGCGTCAGCACCTAGTCTCTCAAATGGAGAATTCCGCCCATACAATTTGTAGATTTACTTCTGTAATAAGTATCATTGTTTATCCTGAATATTATTTTTAAAAAGAGGGCTAAGTGAATCGCTTAATCGTCCGAACAGATTGCTGACTGTATTACTAAAAGCTACAAAGCTACACACCTCACTCTGGATAATGCTCCAGCCTTAGTGGGGAGTCTCATATTCAGGAAAAGAGGGCAGGGTATGTGCCCCATGCATGAGCAACCAGGAGGTGAGATTTCCAAAGTGCGCAAATGACTCCTTTAGTGAACTCTGGGGGAGAATTTGATAGAATGTTATCTGACGTCTTGGGGATTACATCACAACACATAGCTATTAAAGTTGCGCATGAACACAACAGTTTGATAGATCTTTCTACCGTTAGAACCATTTGTGAGTGCATACATGTTGGGAAGAGTTTGACAATTTTTCAAATGAATGTAGCTTAGCTCTCTCACAGTAAAACATAAACTAACCACTTCAAACTAAAATCTCTTCATAAATCATCTTTATGTATACAAACATACACGCACACAAACATACTTCCCCCTACCATTTTGTGTTCTGTTGCTTCACTTCTTCTTTATCCTCGAGTTTCGATAAGAATCTGGAGCATGGAATCCTCACTCCTGTTGTCAGAGCCACTCCACAATGAACTGACCAACAAATACTACGCAGGAAGCGACTGGACAGTCCTCTTAGTATTATTTCTCTGCTGAGCTAGCTTGGCGCCCATGTTGTGTTGCATCTAACAATGAGTCTTTTCTTTGATGTGTGATGCCATACGCACATTGGAGCCTGTGCTCTAATCTGGGATCAGTACTCAAACCATGTCAGTGGATTATCAGTGGCAAATTGATTTTTTTTTTCTCTGATGTCTTATGTGTACATAAGTCAGTCTGTGATGTTGCATATTTTTGGCATCGCAGCACTGTGTCCGGATCTCATTTCTTTGTTGATGTTATGGAAAATTGTTAATATTGTTTGGCAGGCAAAATAAACAGTTGGCCAAAGAAGCCGCTGCAGTCGATAAAAAGCTATAGATTTAACTCTAAAGGATTTGTTAATTGACATATGTATTTGCTGAGATGTATTCCAACAGTCATACAACATGAGCAACATTTTACTTTGGTTGGGTCAAAAAAACTGGTGCTGTTGGAGGGGCTGCTAGTCACCCTTTCCACTATCCAACATGCCTGATTATCTTTTCCACTGAATTCATGGAATGGTATCTTGGACAGGCTATAAAACAAGTGGCTGCGCGGGCGGCACGGTGGTGCAGTGGTTAGCGCTGCTACCTCACAGCGTCGTGGACCCGGGCTCGATCCCAGCCCCTGGTCACTGTCTGTGTGGAGATTGCACATTCTCCCCGTGTCTGCGTGGGTCTCACCTCCACAACCCAAAGGTGTGCAGGGTAGATGGATTGGCCACGCTAAATTGCCCCTTAATTACGAAATAAATAATTGAGTACTCTAAATTAAAAATAAATAAATATAAAATAAAACAAGTGGCTGCTACTATGTCCCGTCCATTTTACGTGTTGCAAGAAAGTTACCCCCCACCCCCGGGAACACCAGGCAGATTTCAGTTCTGTGGGTACAAATTTTCACAGATTCATTACCAACCTACGGAAGCAGGCAATGGTCAGTTATTGCCAACTTCCAGCCATCTGATACAGCGTATGAAAACTCATTGAGTCAATTCTCAGCTTTTCTGGTCAATTTTGCAGTTTTCTTTGGGGTTTGGCATGGTGGGCTTGGGTTACTTTCATTTCACTGAGAGATAACGGGATAGAAAGACCATAGAATTTCAGGAGTTAGATTAAGAGGAACTGATCACTGCCATCTAACCACAAAAATCATCAAATGTGAAAGGTTAGGGATCAATCATTCAAAACATCTATATCACTACATGCCTGATACATATCTGTAAGGTAAAGCACAAGATAGATTGCTAAAGTGTGTCCCAGAACAATGCCAACAGTGTGGATTCAATCCCCATTCAGGCTATGGTAGTCAATGAAGGCCTCACTACTTGCCTTGTCCCAGGCTTGATACCCAAGCTATGTGAACATTTGTCACCCTCGGATGAAAAGAAAGACCTATGGATTCCAAGTCCTTTTAGGATTGAATGCGGCAGAACCATGCCTACTCTGCCCAGTACCAGTTGATAGTTCACCAACGGAAATATATTCTTACATTTCTGAAAATAAATTTAAAATACCCTTGAGTGTTGTTGTCAGTTCTCCACTGAAATTAAATAACTAATAATAATTCAGGAAAAAAATGAAACATGGATTTTGCTCTATCAAACCCCCGATCCTGCACCTCCCACCTTCCTTAAGCACTAACCCAGCCTGTTCATGTCTGGTGAATGGAAATGCTCAAAGTAAAAGTTTAAATACATCTGAAAGATAACAACTTGGGCTGGTAAGTGGCAAGTAACATTTCCGCTACGTAAGTACCTGGCAATGGCCATCTCCAACAAGAAAGAATCTAACCATCTCCCCATGACATTCAATGGTATTACTATTGCTGAATCCCCCACTATCAACATCCTGAGAGTTGCCATTGACCAGAAACGTAACACTGGATTCGCTATACTGTGACTAGTAAATACTATGGCTCCAGGAGTGGCCAGAGGCTGGGAATTCTGTCATGAGCAACTGATCTTGCTGGCTCCCCAAAGCTTGTGCACCATCTCTAAGGCACAAATCAAAATTGTGATGAAATACTCTCTAGTTGCCTGGATGACTGCAGCTCAAAAAACACTCATGAAGCTTGATGCCATCCAGGACAAAGCAGATCGCTTGATTTCACCCTGTCCACCATATTCAACATTTATTTCCTCCACCCACTGATGTACAGTGGCAGCAGAGTGTAGCATCTACAAAATCACTGCAGCAACTTCTCAAGCATCCTTTCACAGCACCTTCCAAATCCTTGACCTGTATCACCTATATTCTAGGTCAGAGAAGGACAAGTGCAGCAGATGCATGGAAACACCACTACCTGCAAGTTACCCTCCAAGCCACACACCATCCTGACTTGGGATTGTATAATCATTCCTTTACTGTAGCTAGGTCAAAATCCTGCAACTCCCTTCCTAACAGCATTGTGAGTATATCTACACCTAGTCAACTGCAACGGTTCAAAACGTTGGCTCACCACCACCTTCTCAAAGGCAATTAGGGTTGGGCCAGAAATACTGGCCAAGTGAACATGCCAACATCCCAGAAAAGAATCAATGAAAAATAATAAACTACTAATGATAACAGACCCAGCATGAATGGGACTTTCCCTCAGAATTCCTCTCCTGACTGAGACATCTGCAGATGGAATCATAGAATCCCTACAGTGCAGAAGGGGGCCATTCGGCCCTTTGAGTCTGCACCAATCCTCTGAAAGAGCACCCGATCTAGGCACACGCCTCCACCCTATCCCTGCAACCGCATCTAACCTTTTGGAAATTAAAGAGCAATTTATCATGGCCAATCCACCTAACCTGTACATCTTTGGACTGTGGGAGGAAACCAGAGCACCCGGAGGAAACCCACGCATACACAGGGAGAATATACAAACTCCACACAGACAGTCACACAAGGCCGGAATTGAATCCAAGTCAATTCTGTGAGGCAGCAGTGCTAACCACTGAGCCACCGTGCAAATGCTCTGTGCACATAACTTGCTGGTGTGCTAAAAAATTCAAACCTGAGGGAATTAGGTTTAAAACATTGATCAGAATTTCATTCCCCTCTGTTGAGGAAAATGTAAATCACTTTCTCTTCGGGGAGAATAGTAATTTTGCACCCGTGTCACACAATAGCTTGTTTTCTCCCCTAACAAGGAAGGTGTTTCAATGTTTGGGTCAGTTTGATATACCTCTTTTGGTTTATATATTTCCAACTGAAATTTCTATTGGAAAATCTAACACTGCAGCCTGAAATTAATTACATGGGTGGAAAATATATAAGACAGTCGAGTGAGACAATAAGATGGTGAATGGGCAAAATGCCAATATATAGTTTTCAAGGTGGAAATTGATACTGTTGCAATGTTTATCATTTTTGACAAATGAATCTTTTACAATTACTTTTGCAATCAATTCTTAAAACTGATTTCCGTTCAGCCAGCAGAAACTCAGAGGAAGGAAAGTTGCTCTGTCCAACTGGAGGGCAGAAGGGAAGCATGCATCCTGACTGGGTTCTACATTTGATTTATTTGTGTTGTTGTGTAAACCTTATGTCAATTGTATTGGGGAAGTGTGTTAGGTCTTTTACTGCAAAATGATATATCAAAGAACAAAGAAAAAAGAAAAATTACAGCACAGGAACAGGCCCTTCGGCCCTCCCAGCCTGCACCGATCCAGATCCTCTATCTAAAACTGTCGCCTACTTTCTAAGTTTCCCTCTGCTCACTGCCCATTCATGTATCTGTCCAGATACATCTTAAATGACGCTATCATGCCCACCTCTACCACCTCCGCCAGCAATGCGTTCTAGGCACCTACCACCCTCTGCGTAAAGAACTTTCCATGCATATCTCCCTTAAACTTTTCCCCTCTCATCTTGAACTCGTGACCCCTAGTAATTGAGTCCCCCACTCTGGGAAAAGGCTTCTTGCTATCCACCCTGTCTATACCTCTCATGATTTTGTAGACCTCGATGAGGTCCCCCCTCAACCTCCGTCTTTCTAATGAAAATAATCCTAATCTACTCAACCTCTCTTCATAGCTGGCACCCTCCACACCAGGCAACATCCTGGTGAACCGCCTCTGCACCTTCTCCAAAGCATCCACATCCTTTTGGTAATGTGGCGATCAGAACTGTACGCAGTATTCCAAATGTGGCCGAACCAAAGTCTTATACAACCGTCACATGACCTGCCAACTCTTGTACTCAATACCCCTTCCGATGAAGGAAAGCTTGTCGTATGCCTTCTTGACCACTCTATCGACCTGCACAGCCACCTTCAGGGTACAATGGACCTGAACACCCAGATCTCTCTGCACATCAATTTTCCCCAGGGCTTTTCCATTTACCGTATAGTTAGCTCTTGAATTGGATCTTCCAAAATGCATCACCTCGCATTTACACGGATTGAACTCCATCTGCCATTTCTCCGCCCAACTCTCCAATCTATCTATATTCTGCTGTATTCTCTGATAGTCCCATTCACTATCTGCAACTCCACCAATCTTTGTGTCATCTGCAAACTTGCTAATCAGACCACCTATACCTTCCTCCAGATCATTTATGTATATCACAAACAACAGTGGTCCCAGCACAGATCCCTGTAGAACACCACTGGTCACAGTTCTCCATTTTGATAAACTCCCTTCCACTACTATTCTCTGTCTCCTGTTGCCCAGCCAGTTCTTTATCCATCTAGCTAGTACACCCTGGACCCCATGACACTTCACTTTCTCCATCAGCCTACCATGGGGAACCTTATCAAATGCCTTACTGAAGTCCATGTATATGACATCTGCACTGCATTATTCCAATATAGCATTGACTCGGTTTAATCCTTCCACAATAGGCATTAATTGAGGCGGCAACAGGTAAAAAATTAGGTCAGCTGACATACCGCCCCATTCCTGCCAAAAGAACAACCCATCTCCTCTTTCAGAGTGGCCCATCAATGGGCAGCCAAAGTGCCTGCCTGTTTAGGTAGTAGGCTCTGTTTACAACACAAAGCCGAGTCTTAGCATATCCCTAAGAGTGCCATTTTAGGTAGAACTGCTCAGGCACCTCACTCGTGATAGAGTCATATATGGGCGACACGGTGGCGCAGTGGTTAGCATTGCTGCCTCATGCCGCTGAGGACCCGGGGTCGATCTCGGCCCCGGGTCACTGTCCGTGTGGAGTTTTCACATTCTCCCCGTGTCTGTGTGGGTCTCACCCCCACAACCCAAAGATGTGCAAGGTAGGTGGATTGGCGACGCTAAATTGCCCCTTAATTGGAAAAAAAAGAATTGGCTACTTTAAATTTCACAAAAAGTGGAAGAGTCATTTAGAACCCCCAAAGGTAAGTTTTAACTATTTTTGTGAGGCCTGGAGTGTTCCATCCATGTCACCCCATATATCATCAAGGCTGCTTTTGCCCTCAGCTGCCCTTCTCTGTAATCGGGATCCCCGCCACCCAGATTTACCTTCCCGCCAGTTCAGCAACTGTTGAGCCAGATGAGTGGGTGGTGGTTAGGGGTGGGCTGAATCCATTGAGCTGTGAGCGGCAAATGGGCCTCCTGAAGCCTTGGCCTCAAAATATCTCCAACCTAATTGTCCTCCGCATGTACAGGCTGATTTTTCACTCGGTCAGTAAGCTACGTTGCCCAAAGTTGACCCCGTATCTTTTAAATTGTGAGCAATGCCACTGGCGATCCACCAGGTGGAGTCATTAAATTGCCCATCCGCCTGTTAGCCACACGAGGCCCACCTGATGCAATTTCAGATGAATCTGCAAACGGACAGCCAGTTGTACTGCCTGAAATAGGTAGGAACCGACCTGACTAAAGAATAGAGGCTCAGATCAGCTTGGAATCTCCCAACATTATTTTTTATGCAACACTTAAGCTGGTTGCGGAAGCCTCTATGAAATTGTCAGTTCCAAACAGTGGAGTGTGCAGAGCCAGTGGATTAACTGCCCATTAAGCATCTTAACCATTAGTCAATGGGAGAACTCGCCAGGGCGCAGTTTAGTACTGGCTTCCACAAATGTGGGCCAGTGAAGGACATTCAAAGTCCAAAAGGACAACGGAGGACATTCAAAGTCCAGCTGCTAACACATTTCTGCGTATGTTTGTGCTACTCCTGGCTCCACAGTGCTCTCCTCCCAACCACATATGCCTGCAGTATCATTTTAAGATTTAACAGTTTACATCTGGCATTGCTTGGTTACAGAGGCTTTGGATTTCCTTAATGCAAGGGGCCAATCTGTGCAAATAATGCCTAAACTCAGAAATGGTTTTGGCCTCACTCTACTTGTGACAAGTAGGCAGAGTAAGCCCTCTCTCCATCGCCTACCTAATATTAAAAAATGTTAAAAATTGCCCCCAATATGGTATCACCACAGGCAAACATCCCCTCATCTCCCCTCCACCTGGCAAGGCCTTCCCCGGGCCTAAATTCTGGCAGTGCCAACTTGGCACTCGGGCACCCTGGCACTGCCACCCTGGCAGTTCCTCTGCTATCCTGGTAGTGCCAACTGGGCACACTGGCAGTGTTAGCATGGCACTGCCAGTGCCTAGTTGAAACCCTGCCCTGTCTCTGACCACCCAGGGGTCTTTAATGGCCTGGGAGAACTCTCCCCTGCAGATGCCATTACGATTGGCCCACGTTTGTGGAAACCAGTACTAAACGGCGCCCTGGCGAGGTCTCCCAGGTAAGGGCATCGGGAAAATCCCGTGAATGCATATTTAAATAAACCACATGCCCAGTGAGGCCGACAATCCAGATTGCAACATCTCGTGGTCCTTTCACAAGGTGTTTCGAGCGTCGCAAATCTTGTGAGAGCCCTCTTGCGAGATTCAATGGCCTTGTCCCGACACCGAGTCGGGCATGATGAGGCCTTTAAGTCGCACCCATAGAAACCAGGTGCAGGAGTAGGCCATTCAGTCCTTCAAACCTGCTCCATTATTCAATGTGATCATGGCTGAAGAAGTATGGAGTTAAGTCAACAGAGACTAAGGTATTGTGCAAAAGAATTTAAGCAAGAATAAACAAAAGTGTTCTGAATTAAAGAGACAATGGCACTATCTAGATTTAAAGTGGGACTGCAAACTTCAGAAGACGATGAAATGTTTGGTGTAATTTTAATGCAGTCTGGCAATTGAGAGTTAAAAGCAATTATGAACAGTCTGCACAGCAGTCAAGGCAAAGAAATCCTAAAGGGGTCAGTGTGAAATCCTGGATTGGTATCACTGTTAAAAGTGGAGTGGAAGCTTTGTTTTGAAGTATAATTTGGAAAACCTGGTCTGGATTTTGGAATGCAAACTGCTAAGCGATAGCTTTGTAATGAGAGAATATTTTAAAGCGCATTTTTGGGAGTGAAGTTTGGAAACTCACAAGTGATAATCATCTGGGGGAATTCTGAGGAGAAATCCACAGGCACTAACTTGGGTACAGAGTGAAGTGCGTGCATTTGACCACAGTCATCTTGTCTGTTTCAAAGGGAATTTGTATTAATGAGACCATTATAGATTAAGATGTACTTTGTAACCTGTGTTAATCCTAAATCCTGTGTGTAAGCTAAAAGGGAGTAAAGGCGAATTATATTATAACCCAACTTTTTTGTGTTTAATCAATGTTTTTTTCTTGATATCCAGTTATAACGTCAACTGGGATCATAATAATAATAATCTTTACTAGTGTCACAAGTATGCATACATTAACATTGCAATGAAGTGACTGTGAAAATCCCTAGTCACCACACTTCAGCACCTATTCGGATACTTTGAGGGAGAATTCAGAATCTCCAATTCACCTAACAAGCACGGCTTTCGAGGCTCGTGGGCGGAAATCAGAGTGGCCAGAGGAAACCCATGCAGACAAGGGGAGACCGTGCAGACTCCGCACAGACAGTGACCCAACCGGGAATTGAACCCAGGTCCCTGGCGCTGTGAAGCAACAATACTAACCACTGTGCTACTGTGAACAGTTTCAATCAGGTCTCTTTTGATCCTTGTAAACTCTCAGGAATACACGCCCAGTCAAACCAATCTCTCCTCATAGGACAGTCCCTCTAACTCTGGTATCAGCTGAGTTGAAATCCGCTGTACTCCCTCTACAGCAATCGGCAATATAGCTGTTCCCAGCCAAAGTAACAAATTAGAGCGAAAGATTAAAAAATAATCGTAGCTGTGATTTAATTACCAGATGCATAGTGGTGCCTCCTATAGGCGAAAGCATGAACTGCATTGATGGAATCAATAAATTAAGATAGATCAGATAACTCTTAGTCAGAGGGATTCCTTTGATAGGAAGCAAGACAGAGTGAAAATAATATCAACGTTTATAAAGAGAAAGTTGCTATAAAGGGCATCTTTAATGTAGTGACTACTATCCACAATCTTTTCAAGAAATTATTCATAATTCCATATACATGCCACAATACATGAAACCTACAATTACCTACAAGAAAAACATCAACAGATATCCTCAGAAACATTGAGAAAGCTTATGAAAGCATAATCATGAAGATCTATTCATTATGTATTAAATTCCATAACAGAAAAATCAGAAAATAATGCAATGAAAACTATGTTCATGTCCATATAACCTAGGTTGTGGGTCCAAGGTTGGCCTCATCTCACTGGAATGTTCAGCAGTCTTCCCAAAAGATTGGGGAATGTACACATATAAAAGCAGAATACTGCGGATTCTGAAAATCTGAAATAAAAACAAAAATGCTGGAAATACACAGCAGGCCTGGCAGCATTTGAAGGGTTCTGATGAAAGGTCATCGACCCTGAAACATTAACTTTTTCTCTCGCCACAGATGCTGTCTCACCTACTCAGTATTCCCAGCATTTCCTGTTTTATTAGGGGAATGTATGTTTTTGGCAGGTACAAGATGACAGTATTCAGAACGCAGAATAAGATATCTGTCATGGTTCCACAGCTCATTCTATCATTTAATTAGCTGTTGACAAGTAAACATATTCACCATTTCGTAGAGCTGTGAGGTCCACTTGCAAGATGGACGAGTGATGTTGAACTCAAGCTGATATAAAACTGGCCAAACGTTTTTAACCAGACCCATTCGTGTCCTCCTCGTTTGCTACATGTTGCCCTTCAAAAACATCTTTTGTTGGTGTGGGGTCAATATCCCTTGTATGTCCACCATTCCTGATTATTTGACCACTACCAAACTGATTACTAATTGATAACTTGGGCGCTATTCTCTCCCCAAAAATTCGAAGTGTTCCAGCGAGCGGGAATTGCCGAGAGTTTCTTGACGCTCAGTCCAGCGAGGCTGGCAAAGCAATTCAATGTTAATTGGTCCCCTTAACGAGGCCTCGCAGGCTTCACGTCGCAAATCAAGACTCGCCAGCTGATTCGCCAGGACTGCGCTCGCCAGCCCCCCGCTAACGAGGTTGAACAGCACTTAAGGTGCATTTGCTCAGCTGAACCCAGTCAGCTCACAACAATGGCACCCAAGAGATCGGCCCCAAGATTCGGCAATGTGGACCTGGTGAGGCTCCTAGACGTGGTGAATGCCAGGAGGGATGTCCTGTTCCCCTGAGCGTCCTGGAGGGTGTTGCTCTATTAATAATGTTGGTGAACCACAAGCCTTCCCTTATATCAATCAAATGACCACACAACCAGTTAGTTTGTTCAAAAGATGGTTTACTTACATACACATTACATTGGTAGCTGGGTGGGTCCTTAGCGGTCATTGACCTTGGCAGTTGTGCTTTCTGAGTAAGAGGAGTGGTGCCGATCAGTCTGTGGCTGTACCGGTTGCTTGATTGGAGTTCTATTGTCCTAGGAAAATGGGCCATTAAAATGCAAACGAGCGGGGGTTTCTATCAGGTCTGAATACCTGTTTTTCAGATACACATAGGCTCTGTATCTGTCTGAGTCCAGGGTTGGCCATTATTCCCATGGTCTTTTACAGGTGGCCACCTTAGATGGCTATATTCTGTCCTCTTGATCCTGAACGCGAAACGGGGTGGATCACATATTGATCCCTATTCATCCTTGGTGGCCCAGTCACCCTTGGTCAAGGCAAGGTTCTACTCTACTCTATCTTATGGTTTGGGACATTTACCTAATATTTCATTAATCCATTCATAAATTAATTCATCTTTAATGGTCACTATAATTCATGTCACTATAAAACATTTAATTTATCCGCACAGTTAATCTCTAGCTAACACTATCTAAGCTACTCTCATGCTGCTGGTGAATATCAAAGAACTTATATACACTACAAAATTTAAAACCGCAGTATCACATTTCTACGTAATCCTAATAAAGTTAAAGAAGTACATGGTTTATTCTTAGCAGCGATTAGTACATGCGTTTAATTTTGTTGAATTCAGAAGATGGGGGATCGGACTGTATATATCGGGGAGCGGGAGGCTTTTGCTCGCCATTTACGGAGTCGAAGTGTCTGAATGACATTGCAGATTATTGCAATTACTAGAAGGGCCTCTATTATGTATGAAAGGGGGTTCCATTTGGCAATGTTTTCGCACCAAGTGGGGGTTTCGATGTCTGTCTTTATGTGTGGTGTAGTGTCCGGGCTGGTGGCGACCTGTTGGGTGGTCGTGTTCGGGGCTGGTGTGGGGTTTGTAATAAAAGTCCGTTGCGCGCGCAGTTGCAGAAGTCCCGTGATGATCCAAACACATGTCAGCAGTCCTTGCTTCATCCTGTGTTTTCGTTTTCTGGGTGATCCTGGGGATGCAAGCATAGTATCTGTTATTATCTTTGGTTAATATCTTGTTTTATTAGTCTTTCTCTCCTTACTCCAATTACCTGTTATGATTGCCACCATGTGTGACTCCTTCATTGGTTTTTTTAAAATACTATTTTGAGAGACAAGAATTGCAAATTTTTAAAGCTCAGAGACTCTCCGCAGCATGTGGTCGATGCGGGGAGTGGTATGACAATTTCTTCGACCAGTCTTTTCTTTACTTGCAACCAGTAGTGGTTGAGGCTTATCTTAACCAGCCGAATTTCAGGGCGGCCAGTTTTATAGAGGTGGGAAGTGACCAGGGGGTCACGGAAGGTAAAGGAAAGAAGGGGTGAGCGTACGGAACGTGGAAAAATGTATTCTTTAAACCACAACCAAAGGGAGAGCAAAGAAGGTGAAACTAAGGCCTGCCAAAGACAGTGCAGAGTGTAGAGAACCATTCCAGAGCGTATGAAGTGACGGGAACATGAGGTGCGTGTGGGCCGCTGCGAGATAAGAATGGGTGGAATCCCCGGGTAGGGCGAGGATTAGTGCTGTTACTCCACTACCCGAGCTTAACTGACCGGATGAATTTGAGGTCCTCAGGTAGGGCAGGGATCAGTGCCGTTACTCCCTACCTGGGTGACCTGGGTGGACGGTAAGAGTTTGTAGTCGTGTGGAAACTTGTCATAAGGACTGGGAGAACAGTGATCTGTTTCTTGACAAACTTGTGCCTTGAACTGATATTGGGTAGCGCACCCTCGAATCAGAAGAGTAATTGTGTGTGGGGGGACATGAATTAAAACCATGTAGTAGAAAAAGGATGAAGGAAAAGGCAGGCAGGCTCCATCAGAACTTTGGACTGCTTAATGCTTAGGCAGTGTCTCTTTCTCATCATCTGGACACCTGAGGGTTCTGTACCAAACAGTGTTGTAAAAGCATTACTGAAATGAGAGTCAGTATCTGAATCATCACCATCTGTCGTTTCTGTGCCTTGGCCACGTGGGCCGTCGGATAATCCGAATCGTCGTGCCTTACTAGACTGCAAGAGTTGTCGTGGTGCCAAAGAGGGGCTTGCTTGTCGTGAGGCGTAGGGGCGGTGGGAGTGGACGGCAAGTTACTGTGGTCGGGCGGTGGCTGTGGCGGTGGCTGGGGGAGGGCATATAGGGGGTCAAAGATATCTAAGTCGTGGTTCCGGGGGCCGGGGTGACTGGGGGCAGAGAGATCGCACCATGTTCAGGGATAGTAATCAAATCCAGGAGGCTCTCGCTGTCGTCGGAGTCAAGTTCAAGGTGAAAGTCTGTACCTGTGGGCGGAGAGAAGTTCGTGTCTGTGGGCGTGGACATGGGATAAATGCTGGCATGGCTGGGGGAGGGTTGGCGTAGGGGTTGGACGAGGTTGTTAATGGGCAGGGCATAATCGCCTCCTATTGCCAGAGAGATGTGATGGGAGTGGCTACATTGGGATCCGTAGACTTTGAGTTGGTTGATGTGGAACCAACCAGTTTTACTGTTGGGGACATTATCTTGTACACGGAGGGGCTCACTTTGTTGGAAATGGAGTAGGGTCCTGCAAATTTGGGGGAGAGGAAAGAACTGGGGTTGTAAAGTGAAACCATTACTTGCTGACCAACAGTGTACTCTACGGAGTGGACGGTTTTGTCATAGCAGGCTTTACTCTGCTTCCTTCTAACACCTAATCGGACAGCTGCAGCGAGTTGTGCCGCTTTAATGTTATCTGTAACATATAGGACAGCTTTTTCGTGGGTGAGGGTGGTTACTGTAGGGCTTGCCAGATCGAGGCCTAATAAATATTCGATACCCTTCATGGGCCATCCGGTCCTGAGAGTGTGGGGGATGAAACCTGTTGAACTGGAAACGGTGTTCTGAATAAACATGGGAGCAAAAGGGAGGACCGTGTCCCACATGGTTTTGTTCTATTGCACCATCTTCCGAATGGTCGCTTTTAAAATTCGATTCATTCGCTCGACAATGCCACTGGATTGGGGGTGATATGCTATATGGAATTTCTGCCTGATCCCAAAAATTGTTAAAACATTTTGCATAACTCTGCCGGTGAAGTGGGAACCTTGGTTTGACTCAATGCTGTGGGGTAGACCACAGCGTGTGAATATCTGTTGGGTCAAAATCTCAGTGGTGGCCTTTACTGTGTTTGTCCGTGAGGGAAATGCTTCTACCCATTTAGTAAAGGTGTTGATTACAACCAGCACATACTTGAAACCGTTTCTGCAAGGGGGAAGGGGGCCAATGTAGTCGATTTGTAAATTTGTCCAAGGACCAATCACAGATCGGGTGTGACGTAATTGTCCTTTCTTTGAGTAACGTTCGGTATTGTTCTGAGCACAGATAAGGTAATTCTCGACATAATGGGTTACATCGCTTTTTAAATTGGGCCACCAACACAAAGGTCTTAATTGGGCAATGGTATTGTCCATCCCCTGATGTCTGTGTCCGTCATGAAATTCGCAAATGAGCTGGTTTCTGTCCTGGTTGGGGACCACATAAATTCCGTTTTTTAAAACTATGCCATCCTGCAGTGCATCCTTCCATTTATCATAGGGGGCTGGGAAGTTGCCGTCTAAAACCTGTTTGAGGGTGTCGTCTGCTTCTTGGGTCTGAGATAGATCCTCAATATTGGTCTGGGAAACCTGGACTGAGTGTATCGGTTCACTTACGGGTGGCTGTCAGAAGTGACCATGGCGGGATCCTGCTTTGGCTAAGGCATCTGCCTTTACATTACCGGGTGGGGACGAGCGATGATGGCTTCTTACTTTAATAATACCGTATGTGGGTCTGAGGCTGGCTTGAGAATGTGCTTTAACAACGGGGCAGAGGGTAGGGGTTTTCCATCGGCTGAAACAAAACCTCGAGATTCCCACAGGGGCAGGAATTCTGTTCAGCTGTTGCACACATATAGGCTGTCCGAGTGTATGTCTGCGGGGGTTGGAAAAGAGTCGGGGTGCTGAATTACATAGGCTATGGCTGCGAGTTCTGCTGCTTGTGAACCTAGGTGGCCGGGCAATTTTAAAGAGATCTCTTCTAGTGGCCGTCTCTGCGCGTCTTCCACGTAAGTTCCACAACCAGTAATTCTAATTCCATTTTCGATTGTGGACGAACCGTCTGCATAAATTTTTAAAGCAATCCCTGTGGTTTGGGAATCCTGTGTCTTACTGACTGCTCGTGGGTGTAGTGACTTTGGGATAAAGGGGCCTGTGTGGTGTTGGGCTGCTATGATCTGGCACTCATGTGGGGTCCTTGCATATTGGAGATTATCAGCCGGAAATGTGTGGGTTTTGGTGCGTTTTACTGTAATGTCCCTGCCTTGTAACAGTAGTGTCCAGCAAACTGCTCTGATTTGGCTGACTGAACCGTCCTTTAATCTATCGCATAGTAATAGTTGAGTGGGGGTGTGCTCGGTCAAGATCATTACTGGGTTGAGGCCTGTGATGTACGCAAAGTACTGTACTGCCCAAAAGACTGCAAGCAAGTGCCGTTCGCAGGCTGAGAATCCTTGCTCTACAGGGTCTAATACTCTTGAGGCAAAGGCTATGTGTCCTAAGTGATCATGTCGTTCTTGCAGGAGCATTGCTGATAGGGTTCGGTTGGTGGTTGCTACTTCTATGGCATAGGGCAAGTCTGGGTCTGGAACTTGTAAAGCCTAGGCCGCGTTTTAAATCATCAATATGCCTGTGTGCTGTGGAAGCCATTCCCATGGGGCGTTCTTTTTAAGGAGCTCTGAGAGTGGGGCTGCTTTAGCGGCAAAACCATTGATATGGTTTCTGCAATATCCTACCAAACCTCGGAATGACTGGAGTACAGTGACATTTAGGGGCAGGGACAACTGAACAATGGACTCGATCCGTTTTTGCTCAATTTCTCTCTTCCCATGGGTGAAGATGGTGCCTGAATAAAGAACCTTTTCCTTTAAAATCTGGGCCTTTTTGGGGTTGACCTTACTTCCGATTGATCGCAGTAGGTCTAGTAATTCCGATAAGAGCTCTACGTGTTCCTCTTTTGTGTCCATTTGCAAGAGCAGATCGTCTACATATTGTATTAGGCATTCGGGTCGGGAAAATTTAGAAAGTCTGTTGGCCAATTGTCGGTGGGAAATGGAGGGGGAGTTATGGAATCCTTGTGGGAGGCTTGTCCACGTGTACTGCTGCCCTTGAAACGTAAACACGAATTTATACTGAGAGGACCTGTCTAACGGGATGGACCAAAAGCCATTGCTGATGTCCAGCACTGTGAAATATTTTGCCTATAATCCCTGTTTGAGCATGGTCGCGGGACTCGTGACAACAGTGGGGGCTGCTAAAGGGGTTACCTTTTAAGTTCTCGGTAGTCGACTGTTAGTCGCCATGAACCTTCGGGCTTTTTTACGGGCCAAATTAGGGTATTATTTGTGGACGCTACGGGTCGAATAACTCCTTGGTCTAGCAAACTGTTAATAACCTTCGAACTCTCACCCTCGGCTTGCTGTGGGAAACCGTGTTGCTTTTGCGGCTTTGGATCGGGACCTGAAATCTTTACTGTACCTGGGATCTTCCCACAGTCGTGTTTGTGTTGTACGAACAAAGCTTTGTGTTTTATGAGGACCTCTCTGATCGCCTGGTCTGCACTAATTGTTTGTGGATTAAACCAATAGTCCCCTACTGAGCAAATCCTGTGTTCATAATCCCCTACTGTGAGCGTAGCAGGAGCCCTAGCTGTTTTGGCCATTCGCCAGGCACATTTGTTTACTGGGACGGTTATGGGAGCTCATAAAATCAATGCCTAAAATGTGCTCTGTGGTTTGGAGTAGTCAACTAAAACAACGGGGTGTCTGGTCCTAATGTTCCCTATCTGAATGGGTACGGGAGCTGTGATATACCCTTGCTGTATGTGGCCGGTGTATCCACTGAGGGTGATGGTGTCTGTGGTGGGCCATTTGTCCTGTTGAAACATGGCGGAGGAGTTTAAAGTGGTGCGGGATCCTCCTGTGTCCCAAAGGAAATCGATTGTATGTCCCTGGATTGTGCCTGTAACTACTGGTCTGCTTGATTTGTCCCAGCGTGTGTCACAGACCCAGGTTGGGGTGTCCAAACAGCGTCAATCTGTGGAGTTGAACACTAAGTCATCTGAATGGGCGCTAACATTCTTCATGGGCGGACAGCACGGTAGCGCAGTGGGTTAGCCCTGTTGCCTCACGGCACCGAGGTCCCAGGTTCGATCCCGGCTCTGGGTCACTGTCCATGTGGAGTTTGCACATTCTCCCCGTGTTTGCGTGGGTTTCACCCCCACAACCCAAAAAGATGTGCAGGCTAGGTGGATTGGCCACTCTAAATTGTCCCTTAATTGGAAAAAATTAATTGGGTACTCCAAATTCATTTTTTTAAAAAATAATAAAATAAAAACATTCTTCATGGGCCTAACATTGTTACTAGGTGGGGGGTTTGGTTGTTGGTATCGTTGCTGGTTCGGGGGGTTTTGTCGGCAATCGCGGGCGTAATGTCCCATGTGGCCACAATTGTAACAACCTCATGGTGCCTGTGCTCTGGGATGCTGTCCCTTGTGTCTACCCTCGTTTATCCATGCTGGGTCCTGGCTAGTCCTAAGTGTGTGCATGTTTGCTTCTATCTCGTCCTGATCTGTCTGTCGGTGTAGGGTTTGTTCCCATGCTCTGGAAAGTCGTTTCAATATCCAAACTTCATTGTGTGTGTGGTCTGCGGGGTCGTAGTTCACACAAGCCTTTTGTTTGTGGCATGCGAGACGAAGGTGCGGGACCATTTAGTGGTGTCCTCCTCATTTAGGTTTGCGCGGTTCAATTGTCCGTAGACTGCCTTGAAATGAATCCATAGGCATCCAGCAAATGCAGTCGGATACTCTCCCTTCTTTTGCCTGCAGTGATTTAAACCCTCGACTGGATCTCCTTTGTTATACCCGATGGCATCTAATACAGCTGTTTTCATTTCCTGTAGGGTTCCTCCTGCTACATTTTGGGGTTCGGGCAAAGCTGATCTTACGGACTGGCTAAGGCTCATAACTATTAGCTTTACTTCCTCTCTCTCATCTGGGCCGTACATAACTTTATGTTGGCGCACCTCCTCAAAGAAGCTGTGCCGGTCTGCGGTGGGCTGGAATGGACTAATTTTTGTGCAAGCTTCTCTTAATTGGGTTATGGATAGTGGGGTGGTGTAAACGATAACAGGCTCATCCTGATCCGATGACTTGCGTTGTGTGGTAACCGGATTCATGAGGGTCGAATTGTGAGTGTGGGTTTTGCTGCCTGTGCAGTCGGTTGTGCGGGTGCTTTCCTTTTTGGGGTGTGGGGGGGGGCTCGAATTTGATTTCCCGTGTCCTCTACGTATCTTTGGGCGCTTTTGTTTAATTCTTGCCAATCGGGAGCATCTTCCTCATCTAAGTCCTGCCCGAAAGTGTACCTGAAGCCATTCTATGCTGAGAATAGCGACTGTAACTTTTCTATCTTCTGTCGGCATTTAGCATGGTCAACGGTACTCTGCCTCTGTTCCTTAGTGGAGTTGTGGAGCACTCGCAAAGCTGCTTTTAAATCTGCACATTTGCCAGTTAGCTGGGCGACCTGTTGTTCTGTTTCCTCTCTTACCATGACTGTGCGCTGTGTCTCTTGGTAGGCTTTATCGTACTGGGTTTAGAAGCTACTAAGGTAAACTAGACAAGATTGATGTGCGCGTTTTACATCGGCCATTTCCTTATCCTTAGTTGCTAACTGTTGCCGGAGTTGCTCAATTATCTTCTCGCTTTCGTTACTGTTACCCTCGTTCTCTTCTTCCTTCTCAATTAACTGCCTATGGAGCGTCTTCATGACCTCCTCTGTGCCTCGCAACTGTGCCAAACAGGACACTATTGCCATCGGCTTTCTGACTTTTCCTACATTTTTCTTGTAGACCTCGCTTAGGTTCTCCCACCACGTTTGTCCTATCTTTCCTAGACCTGACTAATTTTAGCGCAAAAATTCGACCAAAGGGGCCATCCTTTCCCCTTTAAGTATTTCCTTAACTCTTCTTCCCATATGGGGCATTGGTCTGCTCTGTTGGTCGCTGCGACTTCGGGTTCCTGTGGATTCATCAATCTTTCCATTGCTTTAGTGGCCATTACTTCTCTTATCTCTTGCTCTACTTTTAATTTGGGACAGGGGAATAAGGCGGCGAATTGAACAGCGGGTATGGCCTAAGCTATTTTCCGGTTCACAATCCCTCGATAGTTGTACACAATTCTAACGAGTTTACCTTACGCTTCCTGTTAGGTACGCATGCGGGTTAGTACACACTTCGTTCAAAAGATGGTTTATTTACATACACAAGAGTTATCTCGACATGCAAACACAATATCTACTATGAATTAAACAACACCTATCAGCTACAATAACCTATACTTAACTTCAGGGCAACCGGCACTGTGCAAATGGATTTCACTTGACTGGTTCGAAGAAAGTGGTTCTGTCTCTGCTGGGTGCATCCGTCAGGTAGCGATCGTTGGTCTTGAACTTGGCTGGCTGTTCCGGCTGCAATTGGGCACATGGACTCTCTGTTCAAGCCGGCACTTAGCCGCAGAAACGGAAAATTCCACCCCATATGTGTGCTGATGACACTCAGGTCTACCTTACCACCACCTCTTTCAAATACCCTTCTTCCACCTACTTGTCATGTTGCTCGTCTGAAATGTAATATTGGGTGAGCAGAAATTTCCTGCAAATATATACTTGGAAGAACAAGTCATTGTGTGCAGTGCCTAGCACAAACTCTAATCCCTAGCCACTGCCTGCATCCTGACCATTGTCGGAGTCTGAAGCAGACCATTCACAACCTGGGAATCCTATTTGACCCAGATCTGAGCTTACTATCCCACATCTCACCATCGCCAAGACAATCTTTGCTGCTTCCATTAGATTACTTGCCTTCTCAACTCATCTGCTGTTGCTCAAGCCCTTATCCAAGCCTTTATTATCTCTGAACTCAATGGTCTTAAGTTTATCTCAAGCGGCGGCTGGATATAGCACTTGGGGAGAATGGGATCAAAGGCTATGGGGAGAAAGCAGGATTAGGCTATTGAGTTGAATGATCAGCCATGCTCGTGATGAATGGCGGAGCAGGCTCGAAGCGCCAAAGGCCTCCTCCTGCTCCTATCTTCTATGTATCTATGTATCTAAATAGGAGGGTTGGGGTCATATCAGAAGTTAAAATATCATAACCGGGAATCTGGAACATGAACCAAGCCCACCTTGAAGCCGCCAATGTCCAGTTTTAATGGAGGTGGGAGGTGAAATGAGGGCCGAGTAGCCAATCTGCTCCTGAGAAGCAAGTTGGTCATTTAAATATTATGATGAGGCTGCCTTCAGTTTCACAGTCCGCCTATCATTAACCACAGGCGGCCTGGTTTCCTGGGCAAAGAGAAATCTGGCAACAGGTGGGGAATTAAATTTATGAGGCAAGTGTCTTTAGCACCACTTGTGGTCTTGGAGGAGCAGGAGTGCTTCCTTCAGGCACAACAGGCTACTCAGTAAACCCTTCCATCACTGCGATCTGTACACCCCATCCTTCCCCAATCACTATGGAAGCAGCCTCCACTGCTCAAGATTGGAACCAGCCCCCACACAATTCCCATTCCCCATTCATCCCCTACCAGCAAGTTCTCTCGCTCCCTCGTTAAAGCCAAATGGCCACAGCTCTGTTTGAAGCAGACTTCCTTCCCGAAAGGCCTGCGGCCTCTTAATCAAATGGCCTGTAGGCGGGAACCCAGCAATTAAATTCTGCAGGGCATTCAGGAAACCCATTCCTCCAGGTTTCCCAACCTTACAACTGAACTTACCCTTGACCACTGTGCCTCATATAGAATTCACATCCAGACTAAAATCTATGCAAGTCTGTTGTTCTACTGCAGCTTCCCACCTTGCAATACTGCCTGAGGGCTTTTAACTTGCCTCTGTCAAGCATTTTTGGATGTTTTATTAAATTACATCCGCTACATAAGTGCAAGTATGCTAGATCCACCCCAGCACAAAAATGACTGCTTCTTCAGTAATTATGTTATATTCAATTGCAATATTCAGCCATCTCACTCTGCTGCAATACTTAGTCTAAAGTATATGTGGGAACTCAAAGTCGGAGAACCCTTGCACAGGGTATATTAATTGCCAAAAAACAAAACGTGTGTGAAGTATGAATATTTCTAAGTGTAGAGGGAATGTTTTGGGACAGATTGGGGCAAGTTAAGCTTTGCAGGCTAGAAAGAAGATTAAAAGGGATCTTGTCCAGAAATATAAAGTATTAAATTGTACGTCAAAAATGAATTTGAAAGGTAGTGAGGTCAGTAGGACAAAGGACATGCATCAACATTACGTAAATGAAAATTAAATTTAAAATAAATATAGAAAAAAATGATGTTTTCTCAAAGGAAATAAACTATAAAATGATCTATCGGATAATATTGTAAAGGTAAAAGGTATTGAACCCATTCAAAATGTTGCTTGGAGCCAAACTGTTGAGTTTGAATATTGGAGGGATAAGTTTGCTTTTTAATCACAAGGTATGGAACAATGTGCTGGGGAATCCAATGGCGCTCCTGTTTTCACACTGCAAGTGGGGTGTGATTTTGTATGAGTTCTATTTTATTTTATAGCAGAAATGTATTTCTATTTACTTTGAGACAGCAACTCAATTTGTCTGAAAAATACAGTTCAACAGATGGACTCTTTACTGCTGAAAGCATCATCCACTTGTTTTGAGCATTTCAAGAGAGTGATTGTAAGTCAGCTAACCAAGGCACATAATTTAATATCTAAACTGGTTCATTAGATAGTGCAGTAGCCGATTAGGTGAAAATATGATTCATGTACAGAAGTGCACATTTGGGGTCAATGCATTGGCTTATAACTCTGATGAGGAAATCTGTGGTTTATGCTTCTAAAAATAGATTAATTTAAAACTGCATTTGTGTTGATTCTGACAGATGGAATCATCATTTAATGTTAAAATGTAATATATTTGTGGGTCAACCGTGCATTTAATTTTAATTGTCGTCTTTTCTGATTAATATTTTCAAATTAAGCAAACTACATTTCCAGGGTGGCACGGTGGTACAATGGTTAGCACTGCTGCCTTCGGTGCAGAGGACCCGGGTTTGATCCCGGCCCCGGGTCACTGTCTGTGTGGAGTTTGCACGTTCTCCCCGTGTCTGCGTGGGTCTCACCCCCACAACCCAAAAGATGTGCAGGGTAGGTGGATTGGCCACGCTAAATTGCCCCTTAATTGGAAAAAAAAATTGGATATTCTAAATTTATTTAAAATAAATAAATAAATAAACAAACAAACCACACTTCTGATGTTATTTTCAAATCTTCCTTTTAAACATGAAAACGTATCAGGATAGAAGGGGTCTTCAGAACACACCTCCTTGCGGAATGTCTGTCAAGTGGGACAAGCGAAACTTCCGATTTTACTATTGCTCGCTCATTTGTTTTTAATGTTTTCTGAGTGGCTGAAGACAATTGAATCTTTTTTTTGTGTTTGTGTATCTTGGTGTAGCTAAAGATACAAAATACGTCCGGCAGATAAATTAATTGTAAGGACAAGGCTGCACGGTCCATTATTTAATTAAGAAGGGGGAGTTCTGGTTTAAAATGTCCTGAATTTAGACTTCTTCAGTCACATCATGCATTGGTGCAGAGCTATTTAGTGAAGAAAGAAAGATGAGTTAATCTTTATGTCCTTATTAAACTATCCCCTACCTCCTAACCTCAAGGATCAGCTTGTTTATCGAATATCTTAAGCCTGCTCTATTCAATCCTGTTAAGCTTCGAACGATATTAAATATTTGTACCATTTTCAGCAAAAACTTGAATTTTGCACTTCCAGCAATGAAGGAACTATATGATAGATATTACAGTTATATCTAGAGGTGAAATTGTTCTGTGGCAGCCTTCTGTCTCATAAGACAACGGTTTGAGGTGAAATAAATACTTGAATTCTCAGGTTTAATGTAGTTCCTGAGCTGGAGTTTCTATTCGATTGTGCTGTTACTTTTGGTATAAGTTGCCCTGACATCAGTGTCATTGAGGCAAAAGATTGTAGAATTTCAAGCATAAACTGCGATCAGGACCACTCGCATTTCTGCAACCTGTTCTACTAATTTTAAAACGTTGGACTAAAGTGCCACGTGTTTTGACAAAACAGTCGTGTTTCCAGTAGTACATTATATGCCATGGTATTAAGAGCCAAAGAAATGTAAAGATAGACACTGACAAAAAGAAAATACCAAGCCCACAAAATTCAACTTTGTAGCATGTTTTTCTTTCAGCGCATTGGGTGCAGTTTTGCCTCCAAAATGCCGGATGCCATTTTGGTAAGGGCACTAACGCACGCAAGGAAATATGCAGCTTGGGTAGATTATGACACCTCTCAGCGTGCGATATTGATTCGCTTACAACTGTTTATTCCGTCCATTTATATGTAAAGATAGACTTTGTGAGTGGGGGTGGGGGGATTTCAATGCAAGGGTAGGAGCTGACTATCAGGTTTGGGATGGTTTCCTGGTGAATCAAGGTGTGGGGAAATGCAACAATAATGCCATTTGTCCAATGAATCTTTGCACCAACTGCAATATGTCAATCACCAACACTATCTTTAGACAGAAGGCAAAGTACAAAAACACTTGGAGGCGCCCAAACTCTAAACACGGGCATCAGATTGACTTTATCATCATCCAGGAGAACAACATGGAATATGTTGCGATCACCAGGGTTATGACCACCAGGGTTATGACGGGAGTGGAGTGTTCGACAGACCACAGAATGTTGCACTCCAAGATGAAATTTACCAGCTCATACGACCAACATATACTGGATCTCCAAGAAAGCTTGATATGTCGAAACTGGCACCCCGGGACCAAGTTCAGGCTCAGACTGGAGCAGCAGCTTTCTTCTGAAGAGAACCCAAGTGTTGATGTTGAAGTCAACCTTCAAATCAACAGTTCTGGAAACTGCCAATTATGTCTTGGGAGCACTGAAATTAACCACTGAGATTGATTTGATTGAAAAGAGAGATCAAAGGTGCCAGAGGAGAAGAAAATGCAGCATATGCAGAATGGCTGGGAAACATTCGCTACTGAGAAATCACTCCAGGGCAGTCATATAAACCTACAACAGAAGTTGCATGGGATCCAAGATGCATGATGGGTCAAACAAGTCGGAGAGTTTCAAGTCTATACTGGTCAGATTGGTATAAGGAATTTTGATAAAGGCCTGAAAACTAGGATCCACCCAAATGGGGATAGGGTCCCGTAGCGCTCGAGATTAGCCAGATGTTTTCTGGTGCTCGGAACACCGAGAAACACCCGCAATCTAACACCCATCTAGGTAGATCGGGGGCCTCAGCGCAGAACACCTCAATGAGGCCGCACTTAGCCCCGTTTTCTGCACTGAGGAGGTCCGCTCGCCAGGACTCCTCACAGAGCAGATCATTGGGATGTTGCTGCCTGGACCACTCTGGGGAGTCCCGAGATGCTCAAACAGAGCAGGGGTCAAGGTTCATGGTGGTCTGAGGCATGATTCTCAATCTTTAAAAAAAATTGTTCATGGATGTGGGCATCGCTGGCCGGGCCAGCATTTATTGCCCATCCCCCACACATAGATCTTGCCTCTAAGCGATCCCCTAAAATGCACGCAATGTCAGTGTTTCAGTTGATATCTGCAAGTGAGATAGGTCATTATGGTTTTTATCTTCATCAATGCCTTCCTGTTTTTTGCCAGTGCCTGACCCTGCCTGCCGTACTTCAGTACCTAAAAAGGAGAAAGGCACGAGAATAGATTTGAGCTGAGGGGGAAATTGGGGTATGAGAAGGAGGATTAGGTATGAGTACGCTGTCATCTTCAATGGTTCAGTCTGGCTGCTGACCATGGTCTCAGTCTTGGGTACTTCAATGTTGGCAACCACCAGCTCCTCCTTTGGTTTAAGTACATGTGGCTGTGCCTGCCCAGCAGTGGTTAGGTCCTGCTGCCTTTGACTGTGCATCACCTTGTCCTGCAAGAAAGTGGGAAGTGTGCCAGTGAGTGTGGTGCCATGCATTTTGGTGATCTGACTGTCATAGTTGAATATCTGGCATTGTGCAAACTGTGAGATGCAAGCATGAGGATTGCAGCAGTGCTAAATGTGAGGGAGTGAGGTGAAGCTATGAACATCAGGAAGGGTCCTGATTGACTGATATTATTGGTAAGCATATGTTGGGCATGTAGTGCATTGAGTAGATGTGAGGATATGCCATTTAAAGATATAGTCAGTTCACCACTCGTGTGAGGTCACTGAACCTTTTATTGCACTGTAATAATAATATAATAATAATCGCTTATTGCCACAACTAGGCTTCAAAGAAGTTACTGTGAAAAGTATCCGGGTCCTTGGGGATAGGCTCCAGGCATTGTCTGCCATGGCTATCCGATCTCACTGCCATTGCAAAGTTTGTCTTAAGGGCTTCTTTTCCCTGTGGATATGTAGCATCTCTCCTCTTCTCCACTTCCTGAAGCTATACATCCAATGCTGCTCCTGAAAATCTTGATGCACATTTTCTGCCATGTTGCGCTATTCTTGCGTCTTTACCCAGGTCTGAATCAATTGTAAAATGACTTCCAGCTTCAGCCAGATGGTGCCTCTTCTTTAATGAGTATAGGTTAGCTTTACCCATCATCCCTTTTCATGGTTATGCACCCCTTGCTCAGGTGTGCAACTGCTCAACAGTGTATTTGGTGCTGGCTGCGTGCTACGATCATTTAAATGAGTAGGCAGCACCAAGTTTCCATGCTGCCCGCATCGGAAGCAACACAGGTGGGTTAATTACACATTGCTATCTCCTCACACATTTTCGGGGTTATACCTGTTTTTCACTCGACATTATGATATATTGAAACAGGCAGTATTTAGTTCTGGTTCTATGATCAGTGACTTCTTCACGCTTCAGCAGACTTTGCCATCACCTTTGCTACATTCTTAATTTTTATATTTGACAATTTTTTTCGGAGAATTGTGTGCAGCATTCACAACAATTTTCCAATGGCCTTTAAAATAGGCAAATTTAATGACTAAATATTGATATTAATATTTAGTTATGTCACACAATGATAAGAATCTAACTAATTTTATTTAACCTGTGGCAGAAAATATTAAAATAATTCTAATTTATCATCTCACTCCCTGATGCAGAACACATCTCGCTGTTTTACTCTTTTGAGATCATTTTGATTCATCTGTTGATGCATATTGACAAAAAGTACTAGGTGAGCAAGCTGTGACAGTTCAAAAATTACTGCATCAGCAGATGTATTCCACGTCCAAACATGCACTGCAGCATTGCAAGACAAACAATTTCACTCACCAACTTCAATGCTGGTGTATGCCCCTTAAACAATACGAGCAAAAAACGATCTGACTTCAGTAAAAGCTTGTGGTTAAATTCACAGGTGTAATTAGCTTAATTCACAAAAACTGTGACAAAAATGAAACTCAAACCTATTAAACAAAATTAAGAATCCAAATACGTAAAATGTGTTGCATTATCAATTTTATTAAACTCAAAGTAAGCAGGTAAAACACATAACTTAATGTGGGATGGAGAATCACAAAGAAATTATGGTAATTTTTAAGTGAAAGGTATGTAATACAGCAATTAATACAATTTCATACATTTCTGATCAGATGAATACTTTACGATTTGATGGGTTAATAACGTGCAGCTAAAGGTATTCTTAATTCATAGCAAAATAATTGCTGACACCAATCAAAAGCAGTTACTGCAATTTAATTATATAGATTTTAGTATTACAATCTGAAACTTACATGTGAAATAAGTTTTATTAATCTTTTGTGAAACTGCAGCATGTCATTTTCAAAAATAACTTACTTAAAAAAAAACATAATAACCTTTTAAAAAAAAATAATGAAGTACTTCAACATCCTGTTGGAAAGTAATTGGCTGTACTGGGTACCTGGATTTAATTTCCAATTCAGGGTAACAGAAGATTGCAACACTTGTTCACAATCTGAAATATGTTAGTTTCAGATAGATTGTTGAATTCCAACCTTAGTGCAATAATAACAGCTCTGTGCTCAATGTCAATGTAGATTTTGTTGCAATATCCTAGAAGTGACATGGATTTGGAATTCTATAGCATTCTACAACACTGCCCAATGTTTATATGCTGCCATTTGGCAGTAATATAACTCTAGTACAGTGCACTGAATGTGCAGCATTAAAATCAAACAGCTGAAAGCCATGTTTTCACCTACTTGTCTGCACGCCGATTTATCTAGAAAGATACACTGGGAAACAGAAACAGCTATAATCATTACCACCAGGTTTTTAGAGAACAGAAATGAAGAAGCAGCATTTATCAAAGCAACACATCACTTACCCAGGTTTGTATTTATCCCCACATTCCATACCATAATCGTACAGAAGCTGAGTAGCAGCTGCAGCTTTGGTCTAAGCTGTTGACCAGAATCACAGACTGTGAAAGACTTGCGTTAAGACACTGAACAAAATAAAATCTCAATATAATGCCTGGAAGATACTTTTCATGCTTTTCTACAGTCCAGCCAGCTCACAGTGCCTTAAGCTATTTTGGGAATGCAGATATATTTTGCTCATTCCTCTTTCCTTTGGGGACAGCATAGAGAAGAGCTCGTGTCCCAGAATCAACCTTCACTTCATCTGCTGTTAGTGATCTGCTTCGAGCCAGAACTTCAATGCTAAAGGCTCTGTGGCAGATAGGTCTGTCAGAGGTGCTTATAGAACTATTTGTCATTCATTACAGGCAAATGTCCTGCCCTTGCAATTAATACCACAAAAGAAAAAGTCATTCTGTATATTAAGATCCAAAGCCTTTAGGGATTTGCTTTAATGGTCTGCTGTTATAATTTGCAAGATATCTTCACAGACAACCACAGTAAATGACAAAGACAGCTCTAGTTTCCAGTGTGTCACATACACTGTGTACTGGCTTGTTTGGTATCCTTCCTCTGCTGTAAAAATTCCTGGTCCTCTGCCAAAGTTATTCCATGGACAACAAATGAGCAGTGAGCATAACAGACAGACACATAGCTGCTGGTAATTTGAATAAAGACATCGCATTGCTGAAAGATGCCGTGATGTTTTTAATCATTTTAATTCTTCTACAAGGTTGAATTTGTTTAATTGATTGCCAGATTTAGGACTGGGTCAAAATATATTCCTATCTTTTATGTGAGAGAGATATTTTGAAGTCTGTTACATCCATAATTAGCCTCAAAGAATCAAACAAAATGAGCTTCTGTTACAAGTTTTCACAATTTATGTTCTCACACAGTACAACAACTGCTATCCAAACATAATATATAATCATTTATGTAAACAGGTGATTTGAATGTATACAGCATTGTATAATATCACAAAAATGATACAAACTTTCTTTGAAATTTACATACTGAAGTAATTTCCTTAATTCACCATACAATAATTACTAGTTGATCTCCTGTGGCGCTGTTCATGGACGAAAATAAACTGTCTCTCTCCCTATAACTATCTTATCATTCGCTTTATGTCTCATTTTGCAGTTTATCTTCCATTCTTTTTCTCCCTTTCTCCCTCTATATACTACTCCCACAATCTCTCTTGTTGTGACTATGGCCAAGATCTTTTGCAATCCCCCCATGGAAGGTGTTCTGGCGACAGAGGTGGCTTGCCATATCTGTTTGCTTCTGAGCTTTTCCTTCATTGTTTCTCCTTTATTTTTCAATTCTCTCTTTCCCTGTGTCTTAAGGATATGACCCATTCTCTCTATGATTGGCTAGCATTCAACCTTGTACCATCCTGAAAGAGAATCTCATCCAAAACTCAATCCCAACTCGGACATGGATCCGCAATGTTTATGATTCTGAAATTCTCATCTTTGCTTCTTAAATCCTTCCATGGCTTTGGCCTATCTTATCAGTTTCACTACATTTATCCAGTTCTGGCTCTTACATGTCCCTGGATTTCATTGCTGCAGCTGCCTCGGCCCTGAGGCCTGCAACACTTTCCGTAAGTCTTTCAGCCTCTCTCCTCTCTTAAGATGTTCGTTAAAACCTGACCATTTGTCCAAACCTGCACTCAGCTCTCCAAGGTTTTCCTAATACAATTCAATGTCAAAACCTTGTTTTATAATGCTCCTGTGATGCCATGCGATGGTTTACTTCTATGAAGGTCTTATGTTTATGTCATAATTTTCTCTTTCGATACATCTCCTTCTCCAATGCATCTTAAGCCCTTTTGTTTCCTTTCTCTCCAATTCCTTCAGCATCTCTGACTCCATCTTTCTCCCGCTTTCTTTCTTTCTCCCACTCTTGGCCCTGCCTGTCTGGGCCTGAATTGCCTCTTGCCTTTCTCTCTCCCGCCCCCATCTTAGAGCCACCAACTTCCAACCTGGCTTCTCCCCCACCTTGCTAACTCCTAACCTTGCCTCTCCTGGCCCAGCCTCTCTCTGCCTTGATGACACCCAGCCTTGCCTCTCCCACCCTTGCTTCCAAAATCTGTTCTTCCCTGAGTCCTTCGGTGTCTGTTCTTCAGGCTATAGACATCTGACTCCATTCCTGGCTTCACTCTTAAACTCAAATGAAGTCCTTCCCAACAAATGTCCTTTCTCACCTTTTACTACAATGATGGGCAATTTTGTGCCTTGTTCCTTGTATGTGACTGGAACTGACACACTTCACATTGTGAGCATTGTCTTGCCCCCATAACTTTGTAATTCTATGTGTGATTTCTCCAGCTGATGTTGACTCAACTTTTGACATTATAACGATTGAGGAATCACACTGACTGATGCACCGATGCCAACCTCCATTTTGTAGGAACTCCATCCAATGTTACTTGGACTATGGCCTGCACATTCCCATTGAATATGATTGCGCCTTGGATTGTAAAGGTCTCAACGGACCACTCATTGGCCTGATGCTGATAAATGCACATTGACCAGTGTTTTATCCGTTTACATTCGTTCGACATGCCTTGGCAAGATGACCCTATTTCTTGCCACTCTGCCTTCACAAATGGACAATTCTGTGCCCAGTGTTGGCTTGAGCACCGGTAATGGAATTTTGAAGTACCCCTTCCACTATTAACTACTGTTGTTAGGGCCTTCTTATTGAGCTTCAGCTTATTTACTTAAGCACAGAACTGGTGGTTCTTAACGCTAACATCCCATAGAATCCCTACAGTGCAGAAGGAGGCCATTCAGCACATCGAATCTGCACCGACCCTCCGAAAGAGCAGGTTACCTTGGCCCACTCTCCCACACTATCCCTGTAACCCCACTTAACCTGCACATCTTTGGACACTAAGAGGCAATTTAGCATGGCCAATCCGCCTAACCTGCACATCTTTGGACTGTAGGAGGGTAGTTGGTGCCTAGAACCTTTTACACAGAGGGTAGTGGGTGCCTGGAACTCACTGCCGGAGGAGGTGGTGGAAGCAGGGACGATAGTGACATTTAAGGGGCACCTTGACAAATACATGAATAGGATGGGAATAGAGGGATACGGACCCAGGAAGTGTAGAAGATTTTAGTTCAGATGGGCAGCATGGTCGGCGGGGCTTGGAGGGCTGAAGGGCCTGATCCTGTGCTGTACTTCTCTTTGTTCTTTGTTCTTTGAAACCGGAGCACCCGGGGGAAACCCACGGAGACACAGGGAGAATGTGCAAACTGCACACAGACAGGCTGGAATTGAATCCAGGTCCCTGGCACTGCGAGGCAAAAGTGCTTACCACTGTGCCACCATGTTTCATCATCTACTTTTTAGGATTCTTTCATCGGATGTCTGCATCGCTGGCAAGGCCAGCATTTGTCACCCATCTCTAATTACCCTTGAACTGAATGTCTCACTCAGTCATTTGAAAAGTGAAAGTGAAAGTGAAAATCGCTTATTGTCACAAGTAGGCTTCAATGAAGTTACTGTGAAAAGCTCCTAGTCGCCACATTCCGGCGCCTGTTCGGGGAAGCTGGTACGGGAATTGAACTGCTGGCCTGCCTTGGTCTGCTTTAAAAGTCAGCGATTTCAAAGGGCAGTTAAGAGTCAACCGCATTGCTGTGGGTCTGGAGTCACATGTGGGCCAGACCAGGTAAGGTCGACAGGTTTCCTTCCCTAAAGGATGTTAGTGTCAAATTGTGGGGGTCACATCAGACTACTACAAAGCGGGAGACCTTCTGGGGGGTGTACCAGAGTGATCCAGGCATCAGAAGTGCACCTTGTGCAGCCCGATGCACCACAATGACAGCCTGGGTGGCAATATGGGCCTCATTGTATCGGGGCCTCTGCCTCAGTCTCAGGTCTCCACACTGGTGTCATCAGCCATGACCTCAGGGGGTATCCCTTGTCCCCCATGAGCCAACCCGGCATCCTGGGGTGGTCCTCGAAGACACTGGGGATCTCTGTGTGCCCCAGGATGTAGCTGTTATGCACGCTCCCTGGGAAGCATGCACATACGTGCATGATCTTGAGGTGGTGGTCACACACGATTTGAACATTCAGATAGTGGAACCCCTTGCTGTTAATATAGGGCACGCCCTGATGCTCGCATGGTGACATACGTGCCATCTATGGCCCCCGAGACCTGGAGCATCCTGGCAATGGCAGTGAAACCTGCTGCCCAGGCATCTTGGTGGGCCTGGTCCAGGTTGAAGTTGATATAGCCTGGTGCTATAGCTATATCTGGTGCACCGATATCTGGTGCTAGGTGAGCGTAATCTTTGTGGGATCCACATCAGCAAACATGTTTTTATCTGGAAAGAAATGGAGAAGGAGAGAGACCGACAATCAGTTAGGGCTTCCATCCTGATAACCTCAAATTCCCCCAGGCTTCCCCCACCCTTACCATGACTGTCTCACTTTCTCTCAGAGTGCCATCCAGCGAGCCAGTTGTGCACTGACCACTGACCAGGTCAGCAGCCCCGAGACCCCAAACCTCTGCCGGGAACATTACGGGGACCATGCTCAACTGTACTCTTCGCTCATCCAGACATTTACCCTTAGGCCGCAAGAAGATCCTCAGGAGTGAAGCCCTGCTCTTTAGTGTTTGATTGTTGGCAGCTGCCTCTGTGGTGCTGAGGCACTGAGTTACAGGCACAGTGTTTAGGCATCTCGATTGCAGGACATCCACTCCAATAATCATCCATTCAGACATGGTACCTATTCCTTCGAGGATGCACTTGTGAGTGCAGGAACGTGAAGTGCTCTCACAGCTAACAAGGCTAATAACTCATTTGAAATAGCCTTCAGCTGTGAGACAGAGGATGGCTACAGTCAAAAGGAGATGAAATTAACTGTCATGAGAGAAGCTGCAGCAGGTCTCTGTCCTGCGAAAGTTTGGTAGGACAGACAGGTTGCAGTTGCCCCTGTTATGGGTCTTCCCAATATTTAAAAATGGCTTGAAGGCCTCATGGACACAAAGCCCCTCACACCCCTGGCCCAGGGGGGACCCCAGACCTGGACCCTTCCAGCCCCTGAACAACCCCAACCCAGTGAAGGGCCTCCCATCCTCCTCAAATCCTGGGGCAGCAGCCCCAATGCCCATGAGCTGCATGGCAGTATATGGAAAGGGCTACTCACCTCCTCACTTTCCCTCAGTAGCCATTACGCCAGCTTCACGCTTTTGTAAAGGAGTACCAAAAGTCACCCGGGTGACTTCTCGCATGGGAGTCGGGTGACTCCTGGGAAGCGCTGCCTTCAACTTCAATCTTGCCAACGTGATTGGAATGAATGAAAATTAGGGTAAATGACCTTCTCGTCATTTTTGAGTGACGTCCGGAACTCGCCATCGGAAACGGGCCAGGTGAGTTTCAAAATAGTTTATGCCCAGTGCAAACCTCGATTTGGGCCTCTCCTGGCTTGCCCGGATCGGTGGTGGGTGCAGCACATTGGGAAAATCAGATCCTGTTGCCCTGAACTTCCTCACTGTCTTCAGCAGCTATCCCAGTATTGCAATGAAATGATTGAAGAATTATATGGCCTGAATTTTATGCCCCCCCATCGGCAGACTTGAAGTCGAGGAGGTGGGAGTGAAATTGCAAGGACGGGAGTTTGTCTCGGTTCCGTTGGCCCTGACCAGACTGCGGTTTTATGCTGGGGCAAGATGGAAACCTACCCTTGCCCCAATTGAGGCCCTCGAGTGACCAATTACTGAACACTTAAAGACCGCTTCCCACCCAGCCTCAATATTTTGGCTAATGCGAACATTGAACCTCCATGGGGGAAGGCCAGGAAGAATCAAAGTTAGATCTTGGATGGGTGAGTGGCACCCTCCTCTTAAGGCCTGGTGACCTCAAACTTCAACCTCCCCACAGTCGCACCCTGAAGATGCCGATCACCCCACTTGCGACCTTCCAGGCCTTCCCTAACTTCCTTCCCTGGGACCCCTTACCCATACATTGTCCTCTGACTTTGGTACTTCGGGTCAGTTAGGTTGGTGTGATTCCTCTTCTGTCCACTGCTGCACTTGTTGTAGGGACTGGAGAGTCACTGGCTAATAAGGTTGGCTGCAGCTTTTAGGGCGGAACTTCCTCCCGATTAATGGGTGGAAGTACCACTTGCAGCCAATCAATGCTCATTGGAGGTGAACCCATGCCATCAGAAAAGTTCAGGCGCATGTTTTATTGCACTTTGGGTACATTTACACAGTTCTTGCACTAACCATACACCTCCTTGATCTTTTAAATCGTATACAAATGATACCTGTCAAATCACTCATGGCTTATTTGCTCAGCTATGGACATTTCTTAAGGTTTATGCAACATCAAAATACGCTGTAATAGCTCCCCACTAACTTTGTGAGCTGAAGAAGGCACCCACACTTTTGTATTCATAAGAGGTTTCTGATAGACCTCTTTTTAATCACCAGCTCTGCTGCACCATCCCCTTAGGCAAACCATGCCATGAAATCATAATCGAGGAGACGTTGCAGAAGTAGCATGTCAAGGCCAAGTCCATCAGGCAGCATGGTTAAGGGCACCAGCACTTCAAGTAAAACCCTTCCAATTTTGTGTACAGGTCCTACAAGGACCTCTCTGAAGAGCTGGGCATTCTGTTAGGATCCCAGATGAGAACCCAACTATTTGCAATTTGTAAAACTATGAGAAAAGGTTACTGCACTACTGGAGGGATAACACTGACCCATAGGTATCTTTTATGTTGAAACAAACTTTAAATTTAAACACAGAATTAACCACATTAGCAACAAATCAGTTAACAGTTACAGCAGTTCTGAAGTAAAAGTGTTAACTTGTTTCCAAAACCTGCCACTATTTTCCAATTAAGCAACAATATCTATTAAATACCACTCATGAATAAAGTTGACAATCAGGTTTCTACTTGTTTTTCTCTGGAGAGAGAACTTTTCTTTGGCGAGTGAATCTTTCAGGATCAAACTGAAACACCTCTGTTCAGATGAGAGTTATTTTCAGACAGACCTGGCTCCTCCCATTAACTGCATCACCTGTATCCAAAACATAAGGCATTCCATTGTCTACCCTTACAAGATGTCCCTTGGCATGTTTAACCAGGACCAAACACAATAGCCCGCATAAATTATCTACACCCCAGTTGTCCTTCAAGCATAAACAATATTTAATTAGCTGGAAAGCTGGAAAACAAGTAAATGATTCTCAAATCTATTGGCAGAACACTTCACCTGCAGAATCAATGATTAATTCACTTTTACAATCCCTGCATACAGCATACAGACTATATGCATCTTAACCCAGGTTTTACTACTACTAATAATAATAATTGCTTATTGCCACAAGTAGGCTTCAATGAAGTTACTGTGAAAAGCCCCTAGTCGCCACATTCCGGCACCTGTTCGGGGAGGCCGGTATGGGAATTGAACCCACGCTGCTGTCATTGTTCTGCATTACAAGCCAACTGTTTAGCCCACTGTGCTAAACCGGCCCCTAATGTTACTGCAAAAAAAATTCCAAAAATATAAAATATGACATTATCTTACATTCATCACAATTGGATTGAAGTAGCTTTTCTGCATCAACTCTAACTTTGTTATAAAGATTGACTCACTCAACCACCCCATCTGCTTTGTCCACTGTAATTTGAGTGATAACAACCATCAAATTTAACGACAACACATTCTTTCAGACCACCATAGGGTATCTGTGCAATGTCAGCCCAAAGTTATCAGGGCATGTATCTCGCAGGTGGACACATGCACTTGCTCACATCGCTGTCACATACTGGGTGCCATGATAGCAGTACAAGGCAATGAAGCACCAACCGAGCAGCTTGTGGAAGATATGAATGGGAATGGTTCCATTCTCAAGTCTGTCGAATTCAACTGCCGTGGAAGCCTTACCTTCATTTGCGTACCTGATCGAATTACATTCAACTTTATCCCTTTGGCCCAGCACATCCTTGCCAGAAATTAGCGCCTGTGTGAAGACGTCCACACCTACGCAATGGTCTATTTTCTGACTCATGTTCATAAATAACAAATTGCAAGATAAGTGCTTGATGTATTATAACAAAATCCTTTATTCCATTGCAAGTTAAGGGGGTGGCAGGTTGCGTGTAAAGAGAAGGTTGTTGGTTATGAATGTGCAGCAATTGTGATGAAAGAAATAAAGTGAGTGTGGATGCCTGAGCATACGAGATAGAGCCATAGAAATACAAGTAGGCTATTCAGCCTCTTGACCTGTTCGATTGCACATGACCGATCTGCATCATAAATCCATGTAGCTGCCTTTTTTCTACATCACTGGATACCCTTACCCAACCAGAATCTATCAATCTGCTTTGAAAATTTGAATTGACTCAGTATCCATTATTCTTTGTGAGGAAAAGTGCTTCCTTATGTTGCTATTAAATGTTTTCTGTTATGCCCCCATGAGACCCACGAGCATGAACCATTTAATCTCCCAGTGAACCTTATGAAGGAGAAGCTTCCCCGCTGAGGGGCAGAGACCCGCCTGCGGGATATTGGACTTGGACCATAAAACACAGCCCAGGTAGGAACGAGGAGGTTTTGTGTAGTCCCGGGTGTTACATGAACAGTGCTTGTACATAGTTTATTTTGACAATAAACCTTTTTGTTGAACTCCTCTATGACCAATAAAGTTTCCCTCTCACGTTTTGATGCTCCTTTGTTCTGGATTCTCATGCCAGTGGAAACTGATTTTCTGCATCCACCCTACTGAAATGAATGAAAATCACTTATTGTCACAAGTAGGCTTCAAATGAAGTTACTGTGAAAAGCCCCTAGTCGCCACATTCTGGTGCCTGTTCGGGGAGGCTGGTACGGGAATTGAACTGTGCTGCTGGCCTGCCTTGGTCTGCTTTCAAAGCCAATGATTTAGCCCTGTGCTAAACAACCTCTCAATATTATACAGCTTAGCATCCCACATCCTTCTAAACTCGAGGAGATACAAGCTAAGTTTATGTAATCTGTGAGCTTATAATTTTACCCTTTAAACCCCCGTTCTGGTGGACCTGCACTGCAGCTCTTTCCAATATAAGCTTCCTGAGGATCATTGCCCAAAATTAAACACAGGTTTTAAGATGTGGACTGCCAATGTTCTGTACAAATGAGGCACCACTGTATCACTTATGAGCTTCATTTCTCCTTGAGAAAATGGCAAATATTACACAAGCCTTTATATTTACTTTCTGTACCTTTGAACTAGATTTTAGCTTGGCATACACAAACAAATTCCCTTTGTTCATCCACAGCTTCTCATCTTCCACCGTCACAAAAATATCCTGAATTGCCTTTCTCAGATCCAAAGTGGATGACCTCACGCTTCCAATATTGAACTCTACCTGCCACAGTTTTGCTCACTCCTTTAGTACATGTCACTTTTAACATCCTTCCCCCCATGTACATAGCTTAGCTGCACTCTCAAATTTGGTTATACAACTCTTTATTCCTTTCATCAATGCCATCAATATACTTGCTAAATGGTTGAGGCCCCAGTACGGATCACTGGGGACGTTATTAATCCATTCCACCAATCAGAGAACAAGCACCTTGGCCAAATTTACCGAGTAACTCACCGCGTGTTTCACAGGTTTCCCGTTGAACGCAGCCCCCGCGACCAGGAATCCGCGGTGGGGGTGCGCCATTGGTGGGACCAGAAGATCCCACTGGCGTGAATGGCCTGCCTAAACTTTGAGCTCTCTCTCTATCTCTTAAATGATTCCCAACTTCTGCCTCCTGTTCTGATATGGTGCCCACTGGGCACAGGCGGCAATTGTGGGCAAGGTGTAGACTGATGCTGTGGGTGAGGATGAATTAGTAGAAACTGACAGTATATAACTTATCTATGCTAAACTTACTATGGGACAGGTATGTTCCGTAGAGTGCTTTTAAAGAGTTAAGTTGTTCCTGCATATTATTCATAGAATTTACAGTGCAGAAGAAGGCCAGAAGGAAGTTAATAATTTAAATGTACATTCCAGTTATGCAAAGGCTACAACAAAATATTTAAATTAACTCAGTTGGAAACCTGTGTGTAACTGCCTCTGTTGGTAAGAGTGTAACTTTCCAGCTCAACTATGATGGCACAACAATATCATTCACATTGAGGAAATCCAGGATCCTTGTGCCAGATTTTACAAGCGACAGTGAAAGCCAGTATGTAGGTTTACTTGAAAATGATGTGAAACAGTTGTTAATAATAACCATTAAAAAATAGCAGAGATCTAAGGAGATGAGTCACTGTATTGTCTAGGCACTCGGACCTGTTGAAGGAACCAGAGAGGAAATGGCAGAGGCATTGGCACAAACTTTCAATTCTATTTGTGGCAAGGGACGGCAGGCTAGACCAAGTAACGGCTCTATGTCTGTTGGAGCTTGGCATCTCATGGAGAATGCTGTGTTAGTTCAACTTGCTCCTGTACCCTTCAGCTCTGAACGATTTTGCTTTAAAGATCTGGACACCACACTGTAGGAAGGAAGTGAAGTAATTAGAGAGAGTGCAAAAAAGACATCTGAGAATGGTCCCAGGAACGAGGAACTTCAGTTGTGTAAATAGGTTGGAGAAGTTGGGGCTGTTCTCCTTAGGGAAGAGAAGATTAAGAAAGATTTGATCGAGGTGTTCAAAATTATGAGGAGTCTGAATAGAGTAGATGGAGAGAAACCGTTCCCATTGATGGAAGGATCCAGAACCAGAAGACACTGTTTTAAAGTGATTGACATGACTTTTTGATCACAGTGTGTGGTTCGGATTTGAAATGCGCTGCCTGAGAGGCTGATCAAGGCAGTTTCACTCGAGGCTATCAAAAGAGAATTGGATAATTATCTGAAGTGAAAAACATTTGCAGGGCTATGGGGAAAAGGTTGGGAAGAGAAACTAGGTGAATTGCATTTGTATTGAGCCAGTATCGACAGGACAGGTTGAATGGCCGACTTCTGTTCTGTAACCATTTTCTGATTCTAAGGTTCTAAGAGCAAGTTAATAATGGTGTGTCCAAGGCAACGGGGTATCTAGGACTATAGTGAAGAATGGGGTAGACAGTGTGTCCCCTTAACCAATGACATTTCAGGATTGAGGAATAGACAGAGGAAGGACTGACAAGGAGGATAAATTAGAACGAGAGAATCCAGTGTCAAACCAGGTACAAAAAAAGAGATATAAAAGGAAAGAATAATTGGTTTAGGAGAAAGAGAAAAAACAGTCAGAAAAAAGTTGTACGATTTTTTAAATATTTGCTGAGAAGGCAAGATTGGGGGCTAGCTTAGCCACCATCCGCTCGCTGCCAGTAGCGACAGAGAATCCAGCCTCTGGGGACAAAAGGGTGGATGTAAATGACCCATTTGCATCTTATTAACAGGCTGGGCAGCAGATTCTCCACACCTCCATGATTCTCTGGCCCTCTGAGCCGGGATTCACAGCGACTTGGATTGTGACAAGTATTTCTCAGCATCACCCTGATGTGGCGCAGTGGGCCAAAGAGGTAAGTATTTCAGGTATGTGCCCTCCATGTCCATCCGTGGGCTCCCTCCCCCCACAATGCAAATTCTGCCCACCCACCCTCGCAGCCCCCTCACCAGATGCCCCACCAGAACCCCCACCAGAGACCCCAACAGACACCCCACCACAGACTCTCATCAAAGATGAGCTTCGCAGAGCCCCATCAGAGGCCATCACCAGAGATCCACAACAGACCACCCATCAGAGACCCCTATCAGAACCCCCCCCCCCCACCAGAGACCCCATCAAAAACCTCCACCATAGACTCCACCATAACAGAGAACCCCCCATAACAGGGAACCCCCCATAACAGGGAACACCCCCATGTCAGAGAACCCCCATAATAGGGAACCCCCATAGCAGAGAAACCCCCCATAGCAGAACAAAAACCCATATCAGAGACCCCCATAACAAGAGTTAAATGCTTTAACGTCCTCTTTTTCTCAGCAGAATGCACTTAACTGCTTCTGATGGAATCACAAGCTGTCAATCATAGCTAGATGTTTAGAAATATTGTGGTTAGTTTCACAGCAGGGCACTTGAGATCCATTTAGGCATGAAGAGAAATGAATATCATCAATCCAGACATCTGGCTGTCTGGAAGATGTCAATTACAACTGACTAAATGCTATTTATCTTTGAAATGAATAGAAACCTTGTAGACCAAAGGAACTGAGGATGTTTAAAGCCTTGTGATGTGGTTTAGGATTTCTATTAAGTTATGGCTGCTGCTTTCCAGACAGCTGTCTGAGGCAGCCGGTGTGAGGCACAGGTGAGTGAGTGAAAAAGCAATGATATTTTTTTCACTGTTTCTGCCCGGACTGTTCTTTAGCTTCCAGGCAGGGGTGGCTGATGGCGGGGGGGGGGGGGGGGGGGCTCTGAGTTGGGGCATTCCCTGCTATGGGGAGTTCTCTGATATAGCAGTTCACTGTTATGGGCGTTCCCTGTGTGCCAAAGAAGACAATACAGGTATTCCCCAATCGGAAACCCTGGCTCAGCCAAAGGGTTCACTCCCTGCTGAAGTTCCGGACGAAGGCGTTCAAGTCTGACGACCCTGACCTATATAAGAAATCCAGGAACGACGTACGGAAAGCCATCAGAGATGCAAAAAGACAATACCGCATCAAACTAGTGTCCCAGGCCAACGACACACGACGACTATGGCAGGGACTACACAAGATCACAGGCTATAAAGCAAGGCCAAGCAGAATATCTGGGGCTGGAGCATCCCTACCCGATGATCTGAACAAGTTCTATGCCCGCTTTGAGCAGTCAGCCAGTGTATCAGTGCCACCCGCCCCAACAACCTTGGACACATCCACACCCACTACAGCCTCAGAGGTAAGAGCTGCCTTTTTGAAAGTGAATCCACGGAAAGCGACGGGCCCCAACGGAGTCCTTGGGTGAGCACTCAAGAGCCTGCGCAGACCAGCTGGCGAGTGTATTCGCAGATATCTTCACTAGCTCACTCCTCTGTTCTGAGGTCCCCACGTCCTTCAAGAAGACCACCATAATACCAGTACCAAAGAAGAACAAGGTAGCCTGCCTCAACGACTAACGACCGGTGGCCCTGACGGCTGTTATCATGAAATGTTTCGAGCGGCTGGTCATGAGACGGATCACTGCCAGCCTCCCAGACGGTTTCGATCCACTGCAGTTCGCCTATCACCGCAACCAGTCCACAGCAAATGCTATCTCACTGGCTCTGCAATCAACACGCGAACACCTCAACAGCAAGCACACCTATGTAAGACTGCTGCTCATCGACTACAGCTCCGCCTTCAATACCATTATCCTGACAAGACAAATAACCAAACGCCACAATCTTGGTCTTGACCCCGCACTGTGGAGCTGGATCCTCGACTTCCTCACCGACAGACCGCAATCTGTCAGGATAGACAACAGCACCTCTTCCACAATAGTCCTCAACACCGGAGCCCCACAAGGATGTGTGCTCAGTCCTTATACACACATGGCTGTGTGGCAAGATTTAACTCCAATTCAATCTATAAGTTTGCGGATGATACGACTGTGGTGGGCCATATCTCAAACAAGGACGAATCAGACTACAGGAGGGAGATAAATCACTTGGTTGCATGGTGTACCGAAAACAACCTCTCTCTAAATGTTGGAAAGACCAAGGAACTGATCATCGACTTCAGGAAGCGTAGCATGACCACACTCCCATCTGCATCAAGGGCTCTGAAGTGGAGATGGTCAATAGCTTTAGGTTCCTGGGGGTCACCATCACCAACGGTCTGTCCTGGTCCACTCACGTTGATGCAACAGTCAAGAAATCCCAATGACGTCTCTACTTCCTACGGAAGCTAAAGAAATTTGGCATGTCTGCATCGACTCTCACAAACCTCTACAGATGTGTGTTCGAGAGCATCCCACCTGGCTGCATCACAGCCTGGTATAGAAACTGCTCGGTCCAAGATTGCAAGAAACTGCAGAGTGTGGTGAACTCAGCCCAAACCATCACAAATGTTTGCCATCCTCCCATTGATTCTGTATACATCTCCCGCTGCCTCAGGAAGGCAGAAACCCCTCCCACCCAGGCATTGCCTTTTTCCAGACCCTTCCATCAGGCAGAAGGGACAGAAGTCTGAAGACCCGCACATCCAGACGTAGAAACAGCTTCTTCCCCACAGCTACAAGACTCCTCAATGACTCCCCCTTGGACTGATCTGTTCCCTGTAAGAACACTATTCACGGCGCCTATACTGCTCTTGTTCATGTATTTGCTTTGTTTGACCCTTTGTTCCGCCCTGTAACTAATCACCGTTCTGTTGATGTACCATTTGTCAATGTTCTCTGTTGATTATTCTTTTGTCTACTGTGTATGTACTGTGTACGTTCCCTCGGCCGCAGAACAATACTTTCCACTGTACTTCGGTACATGTGACAATAAATCAAATCAATCAAGTAAATCAAATCAAATCATGTGAGATCTCTGGTGGAGGTGTCTGGTGGGGATCGGATGGGGCTCTCTGGTAGGAGTCTCTGACAGGGGCCTTTGGTGCGGGCGGGTCACCCCCATGCATGCGTTCAGTGTGTGGGGGAAGTCCCATCAAAAAAGCTAAGATGTACGAAAGGAAACTAGCAGAAAACATAAACACTGATACCAAGAGCTTCTATAAGTATATAAAGAGGAAGAGAATAGCTAAAGTAACTGTTGACCCTTTAGAGGACGATACTGGTGAGGTAATAAGGGGGAACACAGAGATGGCAGAGGCACTGAACCAATATTTTGCTTCTGTCTTCATGGTAGAGGATAATAAAAAATTTCCAAGAACTGCAGTTAATGCAGAGGAACTCAGTGCAATAACCATCACTAGGGAGAAGATATTGAATAAACTAATGGGACTAAAGGCAGATAAGTCTTTGGGACCTGATAGGATATTAAAGGAGGTGGCAGCAGAGATATTGGATGCATTGTTTATGATATTTCAAAATTCCCTGGATTCTGGAAAGGTCCCAGTGGATTAGACACTAATGTAACTCCCCTATTCAAAAAGGGAAAGAGGCAAAAAGTGGGAAACTATAGACAGGTTAGTTTGACCTCTGTGGTGGGGAAGTTGCGAGAATCACTCATTAAGGAGGAGATGACTGAATATTTGGAAAGACAAAGCTCAATCCACCGTTGTCAGCATGGTTTTATGAAGGGTAATTCAGGCTTGACAAACTTGCTTGAATTTTTTGAGGATGTAACTAGTAAGGTGGATAATGGGGAACCTGTGGATGTGGTATATCTAGACTTCCAGAAGGCGTTTGACAAGGTGTCGCATAAAAGGTTGATCCAGAAGATAAGATTGCAGGGGGTTTGGGGTAGAATACTAGATTGAGGATTGGCTGACTGACAGAAAGCAGTGGGTCGAGTTAAATGGGTCTTTCTCTGGTTGGCGACTTGAAACTCTTGGGGTGCGGCAGGGTTCAGTACTCGGACGTCAACTGTTTACAATCTATATAAATGATCTGCAAGAAGGACAGAGTATAATACAGCAAAATTTGCGGACGATAGTAAAATACGTGGGAAATCAGGCAGTGAAGAGGAGATACAGAATTTACAGACGGATAGTAGATTGGGCCAATATTTGGCAGATGGAGTTTAATGTGGATAAGTGTGAGGTTATCCATTTTGGCTAAAGAAATAGTCATGCAAATTATTATCTAAATGGAAAGCAGATTCAAAATGCATCTGGAGAGAGGGATCTGGGTGTCATTATTCATGAATCGCAGAAAGTTTGCATGCAGGTACAAAATGTAATAAGAAAGGATATGGAATGTTAGCATATATTGCAAAAGGACTGGAGTATAAAAGTAGAGAAATATTGTTGCAATTGTATAGGGTGTTGGTGAGACCACATCTGGAGTATTGGGTGAGATTCTCCACTCCCGCGCCGGTTCGGAGAATCGCCTGGGCCGCCAAAATTTCCCGGGACGCCGGTCTGACGCCCTCCCACGATTCTCCCAAGCGGCGGGAATGGCCCCGTCGAGTTCTGCGGGCCGCAGGCCGGAGAATCGCCGGAGATACCCAAAATGGCGATTCTCCGGTACCCCCGTTATTCTCAGGCCCGGATGGGCCGAGCGGCCAGGCCAAGACGGCGGGTTCCCCCCGGTGCCGTCCACACCTGGTCGCTGCCGTCGGGAACAGCGCAGGAACGCTGGGGGGGGGGGGGCGGCCTGCGGGGGGGGGGGGGGGGGGGGCGAGGTGGGATCCTGCACCGGGGGGTACCTCAAATGTGGGATGGCCCGCGATCGGTGCCCACCGATCGTCGGGCCGTCCTCTCTGAAGGAGGACCTCCTTCCTTCCGCGGCCCTGTAAGATCCGTCCGCCATCTTATTGCGGGGCGGACTCAGAGAGGACGGCAACCCGCGCATGCGCGGGTGACGCCAGCTATGCGGCGCCGGCCGCGTCATCTATGCAGCGCCGCCTTTATGCGGCGACAAGGCCTGGCGCGTGTAGATGACGCGGCCCCGATCCTAGCCCATTGTCGGGGCCTGAATCGGTCGGGATCGGGGGCGTTTCGCGCTGTCGTGAACCTCGACGCCGTTCATGACGGCGTGGGCACTTCAGCGCGGGAATGGGGCATCCCGCCCATTGTGCCCCGTTTTGGTCTTCTTATTTGAGGAAGGATGTGGTGGCATTGGAAGCAGTTCAGAGGAGGTTCACCAGATTGATTCCGGGGATCAAGGGGTTGACATATGAGGAGAGATTAAACAGTTTGGGCTTATACTTGCTGCAATATTAGAAGGCTGAGAGGGTATCTGATTGAGGTATATAAAATACTAAAAGGGGCAGCATGGTAGCATTGTGGATAGCACAATTGCTTCACAGCTCAAGGGTCCCAGGTTCGATTCCAGCTTGGGTCACTGTCTGTGCGGAGTCTGCACATCCTCCCCGTGTATGCGTGGGTTTCCTCCGGGTGCTCCGGTTTCCTCCCACAGTCCAAAGATGTGCAGGTTAGGTGGATTAAGAACAAACAAAGAACAAAGAAATGTACAGCACAGGAACAGGCCCTTCGGCCCTCCAAGCCCGTGCCGACCATACTGCCCGACTAAACTACAATCTTCTACACTTCCTGGGTCCGTATCCTTCTATTCCCATCCTATTCATATATTTGTCAAGATGCCCCTTAAATGTCCCTATCGTCCCTGCCTCCACTACCTCCTCCGGTAGTGAGTTCCAGGCACCCACTACCCTCTGCGTAAAAAACTTGCCTCGTACATCTACTCTAAACTTTGCCCCTCTCACCTTAAACCTATGCCCCCTAGTAATTGACCCCTCTACCCTGGGGAAAAGCCTCTGACTATCCACTCTGTCTATGCCCCTCATAATTTTGTATACCTCTATCAGGTCGCCCCTCAACCTCCTTCGTTCCAGTGAGAACAAACCGAGTTTATTCAATCGCTCCTCATAGCTTATGCCCTCCATACCAGGCAACATTCTGGTAAATCTCTTCTGCACCCTCTCTAAAGCCTCCACATCCTTCTGGTAGTGTGGCGACCAGAATTGAACACTATACTCCAAGTGTGGCCTAACTAAGGTTCTATACAGCATGGATTGGCCATGATAAATTGCCCTTAGTGTCCAAAATGGCCCTTAGTGTTGGGTGGGGTTGCTGGGTTATGGGGATAGGATGGAGGTGTTGACTTTGGGTAGGGTGCTCTTTCCAAGAGCCGGTGCAGACTCGATGGGCCAAATGGCCTCCTTCTGCATTGTAAATTCTATGATAATTCTGTAAATTCTATGATAATGATGCATAAAGTAAATATAGACCAAATGTTCCCCCTTGTGGGGCAATTTAGAACAAGAGGTTATAGATATAGGTTGAAAGGCGGTAGATTTAAAACTGAGATGAGGAGGCACTACTTCTCACAGAGGGTGGTGAATTTGTGGAGCTTGCTGCCCCTTAGTGCGGTGGAGTCCAAATCATGAAATGGTTTCACGAGTGTTATAGATATATTTCTGATTTCAAAAAAGGGTCAAAGTGATATGGGGAACAGGTAAGGAGGTGGCTTTGAGACGAGGAATAGATCAGCCATGATCTGATTGAATGGCAGAGCAAACTCAAAGGGCTGAATTGCTTATTTCTGCTTCTAATTCCTATGTTCCTAACTCATATGGTTGGCGGGAGGGCCCTATTTGTCCGGGGACAGGGCAGGATTGACATTTCATGGGGAAGGGGAGAGGGACGGGCCGTTGGAGCTCGCTTTCGAGACACCCGCTCAAAATGGCAGCCCATGGGCGAGGTTCACGACAGTATCCCTTGCGATCCCCGCAATCATAAATTTTCATGGCACGGGACACTGAATCGCTTCTGGCCACCATTCCCAGTGCCAGCATGAACAGAAACGATTCAACTCCAGCAGGACAATATTGTCTCCCAAACGGAGAATCCTGCCCTGGGGGTTTAGCACAAAGAGAAATGGACCATAAAATCCTTTTAGGAGGATAAACACAATTAATGGATGTGGAGATGTCGGTGTTGGACTGGGGTGAGCACAGTAAGACTTCTTACAATTAATGGAATGGGTAGACAGTTGGAAGACTTAAGTTAATACAGTGAGGTAATTGATATAGGAGGAAAAGTCAAGAATGTGAAGATGATGATGGATATGGGGAAAATGAATAATTTGTTCAGAGTACATGTTCTGGAGTACACCATTCCAACTCATTTACCAACAGCTTTTTGGAGCTTTTACATAGGAACATAGAGTACAAGAACAACGAGATGTAATAGATTAGGACAAACCAATAATAAGGTCAAAAAAGTACTTTTAAACTCCTCAGTACATGAAAGCATTAAAGCCATAGAGAGATCAATATATAGATTCACTTAATAGCAAGGATGAGAAATGATAGTAATGAGGAATGGCTGGAAATACTGCCGCTATTTCCCTTGATGCACAGAAAACTAATACAGGTTTCTAAAATTATGAACAGTTTTGATAGGGCGAATAGGAAAAGACAATTTTCTTTGGGGAGTATGTGACAGGGGAAGATCAATTTAAAATTGTCATTAAGAAAGTGATGAGAGGAGTTGGGATGGAGTTTTGCAGAGTTGTTGGAGCATGGAATAATTTGGCACAGGGAGTGGTTGAGGTCACGTTAACTGCAATTGTTCAGGGAAGATTACAAAAATCATTTGAAGCAGAAGAAGATACTGAGGAAGATCACAGGTCAGTATGATCAGTTGTGTATAGTCCTAGCAAAGAGCACATGACAGAGTCTTTTGCCAAAACTATCCGGCTGTTCACGCCAGTGGGATCTTCTGATCCCGGTGACGGCACACCCCACCGCGGGTTTCCCGGCGGCGAGGGGTTCATTCAACTGTTTACAATGGCGGGACCAGAAGATCCTACCACTGATCAATTGCAGGCCGCCTCCCGCCGCGGCGAAACATGTGGCGGGTTACTCTGTAAATCCAACCCAATATCCATGATTTTCTATCCTCTTGCAGGAATGTTTAATCCTATAAATGGCCTGAATGACCTTCTTCTATGCAATGAACGCGTATGGTTCTCCGCAAATATCCACTAGCAGAAAATGGGAAGAGAAAAAAGTGATAATTGATCATGGCCTGATAGCATCCGGTCAATGTGAAGCAATTACCTATGAGGCGAACAAGGTGCTGCATTTAATTTGGAAGGGAATCGATAAGTCATCTTGGCCTCAGTTGTGGCGCTCTAGAGTGTGGTGTTTAGATTTGGTTACCTTTCTGAAAAAGAACAGGATTTAAAAATTCTGCTTCATCCTCCGTAGAGAGAAAATCACAACCTGGGAAGATGCAGCTTCAAACGTACAATATAGACAATTGCCAAGAGTGCAGAAATGGAATTTTGATCCTGCGAGAGATACATTTAAAAGCAGTTCCGTGAAGAACTCACAGGACGATTCCTGACCATAAGGGATAAGTTACGCCGAATGGATCAAGTGAGCAAGTAAGCTGATTTTCACTGGAGTAGAAGTTTACTAATTTTCGCTTCATGTAGAAGACCTTGGCTAAGAAGGCCGAGAGGTGTCCTGTTCAAAATCTTTGACATTCTGAAAGGGACAGATTAAAGTTGAGCAACCAATGGCAATGAACATGCGGTGAGAAGGCCCAAGTACAGAATTTTTGTTTTATTCGTTCATGGGATGTGGCTGTCGCTGGCTGGGCCAGCATTATTGCCTATCCCTGAGGGCATTTAGGGGTCAACCATATTGTTGCGGGTCTGGAGTCACATGTAGGCCAAACCAGGTAAGGATGACAGATTCCTCCCCCAAAGGACATTAGTGAACCAGATGGGTTTTAACAACAATGGACAATGGTTTTGTGGTGATCTTTGGGCTTTTAATTCCAGATTTGTTTATTTAATTCAAATTCACCATCTGCCAGGGCAGGATTCGAACCTGGGTCTCCAGGGAATGACTCTGGGCTCTGGATTACTCATCCAGCGACAATACAACTACACCACTGCCTCCCCTGCCTCCTCTCCAAACCTTAATCAAAGTGAAAAAACAATCCCATGGATGGAAAAGGTCGCTGTGAACAAAATTGATATGAGGTCAGTGATACATTTAAAATGAAATTCACAACTAATGCTAACGTCATTGGTGCTATTGGCGTCAATCATTTTAGAAGTGTACATTTAGTGTACATTCACTGCATACTAAAAAATGATGTGATGAAATAGGTCATGTCCATTATGGTGCCGAATCCATGCTTTTTGCCTTGTTGAGCCTGTTCATAGCAGAATGACTGAATTATATTTCAACCTTACCATTTTGCACACAGTAAGCTCGTGACCATCATTAAAACAAGCTTTACATTAGTGGTTGCGGACTACTTTGGCAAGCCCTGAAGTTATTTGCTACAAAATAGGCCGACATCATCAACTATTTGGAATTTAAAAAAGAAAATTAATTTATGGGATGTGGGCGTTGGTGGTGAGACCAGCATTTAGTGCCCATCCCTAGTTGCCCTTGAATAGGTGATGTTGAGCTGCCTTCTTGAACTGCTGTAGTTCCTAAGTTGTAGGTGCTCCCACAATGCTGGTAATGTTAATAATCTTTATCAGAGTCCCAAGTAGGCGAACTGCAATTAAGTAACTGAAAATCCCCTAGTCGCCTGTTCGGGTACACTGAGGGAGAATTCAGAATGTCCAATTCACTCTACAAGCATGTCTTTCGGAACTTGTGGGAGGAAACCAGAGCACCCGAAGGAAACCCATTCAGACATGGGGAGAACGTGCAGACTCTGCACAGATAGTGTTCGAACTCGGGTCCTTGGCGCTGTGAAGCAACAGTGCTAACCACTGTCTTTGGGGAGGGAGTTATAGGATTTTGACCCAACAATAATAAAGGAATGCTGATATATTTCCAAGTCAGGATGGTGAGTGACTTGGAGGGGAACATCCAGGTGGTGGTGTCTCCAGGTATCTGGTGCCTTTGCCCTTCTAGATAGGGGTCAGTACCTTAGTTGGCCGGACGGCTGGTTCATGAAGCAGAGCGACGCCAACAGCGTAGGTTCATTTCCTGTACTGGCTGAGTTTACCCATGAAGGCCCTGCCTTCTTAAACTTGCCCCTCGCCTGAGGTGTGGTAACCCTCAGGTTAAATCACCACCAGTCAGCTCTCCCTCAAAAGGGGAGGGCAGCCAACAGTCCTTGGAGACTATGGCAACTTTCAATTTCAATATCCTTCTAGATGGTGGTGGTCATGGGTGTGAAATTGGCAGGAGAAGATCAGCAGGAATATTCAGTGCACTCAAGGAAGATTATGAAGACTTTTTAGATTGAGTACTTTGATTTATTCAAAGCAGAACGAACTGTTGACGAACGTGCGGTGTCGGAGGAGATGAAGCTAAGCCAAAGGCTGCAAAACAGCATAAATAAAAAATAAAAATAAAAATAATCTTTATTTCTGCCTCCTCAGTGAAAACTTGCAGGAGTGAACAAATCTTCATATAATTCTCCCTGTGGTGCTAAAGGCCACCACAGCTGAGAGTATCAATGTAAAAATCTTTCCAGGCAGTGACAATATGGTGGGGAATTGTAACCTTTCAGGGTGGACTGGTGTCTATGCAGGAGGCATGGTAAAAAAAAGCCCTGAAATCTCTGGAAGCTGGCAGGAACCTGCTGACTTAAACATTTAACTCAAGTGCATTTGTTAGAGCGAGAGAAATGTAGTCTGTTATTTGAGTATGTTAAAAGGTAACTGAGTGGTGTTTAAACACTCATGTTCTCCCCAGGTTAGGTGGATTGGCCATGCTAAATTGCCCCTTAGTGTCCAAAAAAGGTTAGGTGGGGTTACTGGGTTACGGGGATAAAGGGGAGAGGCCTGGGGCTTAAGTAGGGTGCCCTTTCCAAGGGCCGGTGCAGAATCGATGGGTTGAATGGCCTCCTTCTGCACTGTAAATTCTGTGACTCCGGAGGTCACATCAGCTACGTTGGAGTTTTTCAACTTTCATTTCACTTCCCAGCTGTCAGCTTCCCAGCAGCAATGGGAAACTGCTTCTGCAGCTTGATCTTGACCCTTTGATGAGTAACATCAACAGCACCAACTCCAACACCAGCTGTCTTTTCCTCAACCACCTGTTGCGCGACAGGATAGAAGGCAGGAACACAAACGTTCCAGCAGGAGGCGATATATCTCAGTATACGATCAGCTTTCTGGACATGACTGAATGCCAGTGCCGCAAGAGGCTCAGACATTCCCGTCAGATGATTTCTCACATTTCCAGACTTCTGGAAGAAGGCCTCACACCAAGTGGAATGGTGGATACATGTAGCCAGTGGCAGTCATGGTCACAAGAAGCCATTTCGGCGGGAGCGGCGTGCAGGGGCCTGAAGTTTGAACGGAACCGGAAGTTCGACCCGCGGACTTCTGGGAAGGTTCCCCCCCCCCCAACTAATAAACTCTGGTGGAGAGGAAACCCGAGACACTACACGTGTAGTGTTTCCCACCCGCCCTCCTCCTCTAACCTAATAATAAGACCCATTGGTGTGAGGTAAGTGCCATATTTACATTATTATTTTAAATTTTTTTTAAATTTATTAATCAGATCTTGGTTGGAAGTTAGAGGGATGGCAGGGATGGGAGTGCAATGTTCCTCCTGCAGGATGTTTGAGGTGAGGGATGCCGTTAGTGTCCCTGCTGATTTTACCTGCAGGGCGTGCAGCCATCTCCAGCTCCTCCAAGACCGAGTTAGGGAACTGGAGCTGGAGTTGGATGAACTTCGGATCATTCGGGATGCAGAGGCGGTCATAGATAGCAGCTTCAGGGAATTAGTTACACCAAAGATTGGAGATAGATGGGTAACTGTAAGAGGGACTGGGAAGAAGCAGTCAGTGCAGGGACCCCCTGCGGTCGTTCCCCTGAGTAACAAGTATACCGCTTTGGATACTTGTGGGGGGGGAAACTTACCAGGGGTAAGCCATGGGGTACGGGCCTCTGGCACGGAGTCTGTCCCTATTGCTCAGAAGGGAAGGGGGGAGAGGAGCAGAGCATTAGTAATTGGGGACTCGATAGTCAGGGGCACAGATAGGAGATTTTGTGGGAGCGAGAGAGACTCACGTTTGGTATGTTGCCTCCCAGGTGCAAGGGTACGTGATGTCTCGGATCGTGTTTTCCGGGTCCTTAAGGGGGAGGGGGAGCAGCCCCAAGTCGTGATCCACATTGGCACTAACGACATAGGTAGGAAAGGGGACAAGGATGTCAGGCTGGCTTTCAGGAAGCTAGGATGGAAGCTCAGAACGAGAACAAACAGAGTTGTTATCTCTGGGTTGTTGCCCGTGCCACGTGATAATGAGATGAGGAATAGGGAGAGAGAGCAATTAAACACGTGGCTACAGGGATGGTGCAGGTGGGAGGGATTCAGATTTCTGGATAACTGGGGCTCTTTCTGGGGAAGGTGGGACCTCTACAGACAGGATGGTCTACATCTGAACCTGAGGGGCACAAATATCCTGGGGGGGAGATTTGTTGGTGCACTTTGGGGGGGTTTAAACTAATGCAGCAGTGGCTTGGGAACCTGGATTGTAGTTTTAGGGTACGGGAGATTGAGAGTATAAAGGTCAGGAGCACAGATTTGACTTCGCAGGAGGGGGCCAGTGTTCAGGTAGTGGTTTGAAGTGTGTCTACTTCAATGCCAGGAGTATACGAAATAAGGTAGGGGAACTGGCAGCATGGGTTGGTACCTGGGACTTCGATGTTGTGACCATTTCGGAGACATGGATAGAGCAGGAACAGGAATGGTTGTTGCAGGTTCTGGGGTTTAGGTGTTTTAGGAAGCTCAGAGAAGGAGGCAAAAGAAGGGGAGGTGTGGCGCTGCTAGTCAAGAACAATATTACGGTGGCGGAGAGGATGCTAGATGGGGACTCTTCTTCCGAGGTAGTATGGGCTGAGGTTAGAAACAGGAAAGGAGAGGTCACCCTGTTGGGAGTTTTCTATAGGCCTCCAAATTGCTCTAGGGATGTAGAGGAAAGGATGGCGAAGATGATTCTGGATAAGAGCGAAAGTAACAGGGTAGTTATTATGGGAGACTTTAACTTTCCAAATATTGACTGGAAAAGATATAGTTCGAGTACATTAGATGGGTCATTTTTTGTACAATGTGTGCAGGAGGGTTTCCTGACACAGTATGTTGACAGGCCAACAAGAGGCGAGGCCACATTGGATTTGGTTTTGGGTAATGAACCAGGCCAGGTGTTAGATTTGGAGGTAGGTGAGCACTTTGGGGACAGTGACCACAATTCGGTGACGTTTACGTTAGTGATGGAAAGGGATAAGTATACCCCGCAGGGCAAGAGTTATAGCTGGGGGAAGGGCAATTATGATGCCATTAGACATGACTTGGGAGGGGTAGGTTGGAGAAGTAGGCTGCAAGTGTTGGGCACACTGGATATGTGGAGCTTGTTCAAGGAACAGCTACTGCGTGTTCTTGATAAGTACGTACCGGTCAGGCAGGGAGGAAGGCGTCGAGCGAGGGAACCGTGGTTTACCAAAGAAGTGGAATCTCTTGTTAAGAGAAAGAAGGAGGCCTATGTGAAGATGAGGTGTGAAGTTTCAGTTGGGGCGCTTGATAGTTACAAGGTAGCGAGGAAGGATCTAAAGAGAGAGCTAAGACGAGCAAGGAGGGGACATGAGAAATATTTGGCAGGTAGGATCAAGGAAAACCCAAAAGCTTTCTATAGGTATGTCAGGAATAAAAGAATGTCTAGGGTAAGAGTAGGGTCAGTCAAGGACAGGGATGGGAAGTTGTGTGTGGAGCCTGAAGAGATAGGCGAGATACTAAATGAATATTTTTCGTCAGTATTCACTCAGGAAAAAGAGAATGTTGTGGAGGAGAATGCTGAGACCCAGGCTATTAGAATAGATGACATTGAGGTACGTAGGGAAGAGGTGTTGGCAATTCTGGACAGGCTGAAAATAGATAAGTCCCTGGGGCTCGATGGGATTTATCCTAGGATTCTCTGGGAAGCCAGGGAAGAGATTGCTGAGCCTTTGGCCTTGATTTTTATGTCATCATTGGCTACAGGAATAGTGCCAGAGGACTGGAGGATAGCAAATGTGGTTCCTTTGTTCAAGAAGGGGAGTAGAGACAACCCCGGCAACTATAGACCGGTGAGCCTCACGTCTGTTGTGGGTAAAGTCTTGGAGGGGATTATAAGAGACAAGATTTATAATCATCTAGATAGGAATAATATGATTAGGGATAGTCAGCATGGCTTTGTGAAGGGTAGGTCATGCCTCACAATCCTTATCGAGTTCTTCGAGAAGGTGACTGAACAGGTAGACGAGGGTAGAGCAGTTGATGTGGTGTATATGGATTTCAGTAAAGCGTTTGATAACGTTCCCCACGGTAGGCTATTGCAGAAAATACGGAGGCTGGGGATTGAGGGTGATTTAGAGATGTGGATCAGAAATTGGCTAGCTGAAAGAAGACAGAGGGTGGTGGATGATGGGAAATGTTCAGAATGGAGTTCAGTTACAAGTGGCGTACCACAAGGATCTGTTTTGGGGCCGTTGCTGTTTGTCATTTTTATAAATGACCTAGGGGAGGGCGCAGAAGGGTGGGTGAGTAAATTTACAGACGACACTAAAGTCGGTGGTGTTGTCGACAGTGCGGAAGGATGTTGCAGGTTACAGAGGGACATAGATAAGCTGCAGAGCTGGGCTGAGAGGTGGCAAATGGAGTTTAATGTAGAGAAGTGTGAGGTGATTCATTTTGGAAGGAATAACAGGAATGCGGAATATTTGGCTAATGGTAAAATTCTTGGAAGTGTGGATGAGCAGAGGGATCTCGGTGTCCATGTACATAGATCCCTGAAAGTTGCCACCCAGGTTGATAGGGTTGTGAAGAAGGCCTATGGAGTATTGGCCTTTATTGGTAGAGGGATTGAGTTCCGGAGTCATGAGGTCATGTTGCAGCTGTACAAAACTCTGGTACGGCCGCATTTGGAGTATTGCGTACAGTTCTGGTCACCTCATTATAGGAAGGACGTGGAAGCTTTGGAACGGGTGCAGAGGAGATTTACCAGGATGTTGCCTGGTATGGAGGGAAAATCTTATGAGGAAAGGCTGATGGACTTGAGGTTGTTTTCGTTAGAGAGAAGAAGGTTAAGAGGAGACTTAATAGAGGCATACAAAATGATCAGGGGGTTAGATAGGGTGGACAGTGAGAGCCTTCTCCCGCGGATGGAAATCGCTAGCACGAGGGGACATAGCCTTAAACTGAGGGGTAATAGATATAGGACAGAGGTCAGAGGTAGGTTCTTTACGCAAAGAGTGGTGAGGCTGTGGAATGCCCTACCTGCAACAGTAGTGAACTCTCCAACATTGAGGGCATTTAAAAGTTTATTGGATAAGCATATGGATGATAATGGCATAGTGTAGGTTAGATGGCTTTTGTTTTTTGACTTCCCGTGTCGGTGCAACATCGTGGGCTGAAGGGCCTGTACTGCACTGTATCGCTCTATGTTCAATGTTCTAAGCCTCCAACTGGTGACATATGAAATCTTTCAATCTGTTGTGCACAAGTTCATCTTCCAAGTGATTGATGTCATCCGTCACCCACTTGCACTTTGCTGCTGATGAGTCCAGTCAGAAGGAGAGGCTCCTCAAATATGCTGTTCTGGCTGGATTCCCACAGGCACACACGTGGCAAACAAAACTTCCCCAGGTCACCCAGCAGTATTTATCAACAGAAAGGAATTTCATGACGTTTGTTTTAACTGTTATGTATCCGCCAAAGACTATCATGCTTGCCTATATAAGTTCCTGCCATGTTTCTTTCAACCTGAGCCAGTCAACTCTCCCACAGATCTCCATACCTTGAAGCAGCGTCAGAAGATGGCTCCTTGGATGCTTTCAGTACGTCGCTGATGATACCAGTGAGCAGCCCCCACACTGGTGTGTAGGAAAGATACAACCAAAGCTGCATGAGCTTAAGCACGGTTATACAGCAGATCATCAGGATGCAGCAGATGCGATTCAGGTGCCTGGACAGATTTGGGACACCCTTCCATATGCACCAGCAAGGATGTGGAGAAAGACAGTGGCCAGCGATGCCTTGCACAACATTGCACAGAAGAAAGGACTGGAGGGTGATTACTGTTCAGCATTTTCGGAGGAGCTGCAATTGGGGAAGAGGGGGGAGTCTGACAGAGTGAGGCCAGCTTTGGCCACTCAGTTGTGAACTAGGAATGCCTGGGCTGGATTAAATACAAGCATCCTTCAACTAATCAGAAGTAATGCAGCTACTGACCCACTGGGCTGGATTTTTCCAATTGGATCACAATTCCGACTTCATCCTCCATTTGGGGTCAGAGCATCTAATGCTCCATGCAAGTGGCCATTCTTTTCATGAACCTCGACATCAGCATGGAGACCTGAGGCATCGTAGCACTGATGTCAGAGACCGACTGCTCCAATCACTCTCCAACCCTGAACAATACCTGTGGCAAGGCTATACAAAACCCCACACATTTTCTGCTGCTGCTTCAGAGAATCCTCTTTGTTGACGGCTCTGAGGCTCAGTATCTGTGTTTAGCTGAGCAGACTTGTGGACTCCTGCGCCCGCTGATGGAAACTCTCCACTGCTGTACTGGCCTCCATCACACGCTCCAACTTAATTGTGACATGTGTTTCATTATTTTCTTCTTAAAATATTTTTTATTCTCCTCCTTTTTCACATTTTCTCCCAAATTTACACCCACCAACAATAAACAATAATCAGTGACAAATATGTCAATCCCCATATCAATAACAACGATCCCATCCTCCCACCAAACCCCAAACATTAGCCCGCATGTTCACATAAACAAACGACAAAAAGAAATCAGGAATCACCCATAGTTCCCATTAAGACACACAGCCCCCCTCCCCCCAACCCTCCCACCCACCCGCCCCAACTAATGTTCGATGTTATCCAGTTCTTGAAAGTGCATAATGAATAATGCCCATGAATTGTAGAACCCCTCCATCCTTCCCCTCAGTTCAAACTTAACCTTCTCAAGAGTCAAGAATTCCAACAGGTCCCCCCGCCACGCCAGGGCACAGGGTGGAGTGGTTGCTCTCCAACCCATCAGGATCCGCCTTCAGGCGATCAACGAGGCGAAGGCTACAATATCTGCCTCCGCATCCGTTTCCAACCCTGGCTGGTCCGACACCCCGAATATGGCCTCCTGGGGGCCCAGGTCCAGTTTCATGTGCACCACTTTAGAAATTACCCTAAAAACCTCCTTCCAGTAATCCTCCAGCTTTGGACAGGACCAAAACATATGAACGTGATTAACGGGCCCCCCCACCCCCCGCAACGTTCACACATCTTCTACTCCTTCAAAGAGTTGGCTCATCCTCGCCCTCGTGAGGTGCGCTCTGTATACCACCTTCAGCTGTATCAGCCCCAACCTTGCGCACGAGGTGGAGGCATTCACTCTCCAGAGCACCTCACACCAGAACCCCTCCTCCATATCCTCTCCCAACTCTTCCTCCCACTTTGCTTTGATCCCTTCCAGTGTGCCTTCTCCTCTTCCAAAATAGCCCCATAAACCAATGACACTACCCCCTTCTCCAGTCCCCCTGTCGTCAGCACCTCCTCCAGCAACGTGGAGGTCGGTTCCACCGGGAAGCCCTGTATCTCCTTTCTGGTAAAATCTCAAACCTGCATGTATCTAAACATTTCCCCCTCCTCCAGCCCATACTTCGCTTCCAGCTCCTTCAGTCGTGCAAACCGACCCCTAAGAAACAAATCTTTTACTGTCTTAATCCCCTTCTCCTCCCATTTCCGAAAATTTCCATCCCACCTCCCTGGCTCAAATCTGTGGTTCCCCCGAATCGGCATTTCCCTTGACCCTACCCCCAACCCGAAGTGTTGGCGAAACTGCCACCAAATTCTCAATGAAGCTCTTATTACCGGACTCCCTGAGTATTTCCCCGGGGCTATCTGGAGTGGCGCTGTTGCTAGTGCTTTCAATCCCGACCCCCTGCACAACCTCTCCTCCATTCTGACCCATTGGGAATCAATCCCTCTGACCCAGCTCCGCACCTTCTCCACATTCGCCGCCCATTAGTAATACATCTGGTTCGGAAGATCCAAACCACCTGCCTGCCTTCCCCTCTGTAGCAGCACCTTTCTAACTCTGGCCACCTTCCCTTCCCATATGAACGATGTAATCCTTCCCTCAATCTCTCTGAAAAACACCTTTGGCAGTAAAATCGGCAGCCTTTGAAAAATAAACAGAAATCGCGGCAACACGTTCGTTTTAACTGCCTGTACCCGACCCGCCAGTGACAGAGTGAGACCATCCCACCTTGCCAGATCAGCTTTCACTCTCCCCACCAAACTAGAAATGTTGTACCTGCGGAGCCCCCCCCCCCCCCACTCCCGGGCAACCTGAATCCCCAGGTACCTAAAGTGAGACCCTGCCCTACGGAATGGCAGCTCGCCCACCCCTGCCCCCACCCCCGGCCGAGATACCACAAAATACTCTTGTCTAGATTTAGTTTGTACCCCGAGAAAGACCCAAATACTCAAAGCAGCTCCAATATTCCGCCTATCGACACACTCGGTTCCGACACGTATAACAGCACGTCATTGGCATATAAGGACACCCTATCCTCTATCCCCCCCCCGCACTATTCCTTTCCATACCCCTAACTTCTTAATGCGATGGCCAACGGCTCAATCGCGAGTGCAAACACCAGGGGGGGACATAGGACATTCCTGCCTAGTCCCACGGTGGAGAGAAAAGTGTCTCGAGCTGATGTTGTTTGTGCGGACACTCGCCCTCGGCTCCTTATACCGAGTAGCTTTACCCAGTTCACAAATCTTGGTCCAATCCCAAACCGCGCCAGAACTGCCATCAAGTACCCCCATTCTACCCGGTCAAACGCCTTCTCAGCATCCAATGCCACAACCACCTCTGTTTCCTTCCCCTCTGTCGGTGCCATAACGACGCTCGATACCCTTCTAATGTTTGAAAAGAGCTTCCTCCCTCTCACGAACCCCGTCTGATCTTCACCTATCACCTTCGGGAGGCACTCCTCCTGCCTACCCGCCAGTACCTTCGCCAATACTTTTGCGTCCACATTCAGAAGTTATATGGGCCTATACGACCCACACTCCGTCGGATCCTTATCTTTTTTTAGCAACAGGGAAATCGATGCCTGCCCCAATGTTTGTGGCAACACCCCCTTCCCTATCATCTCTTCAAACATCCCCACCATCAGGGGTGCCAACTTATCCTTGAATTTTTAATAATATTCACCAGAAACACATCCGGCCCTGCCACCTTCCCCGACTGCATCCTCCCAATCGCATCCTTTATCTCCTGCTCCACTATTGCTCAGACACATCCTGAGTGAATGAGACGCATCCAGAGTGGGAATTGGAACTTGGTAATTTGGTGCAGTGAGGTAATCAGGAAAGGTAAGTGGTAAGTCTAATTTTGCTGTTTTTCCGGCTGTTCGCTGGTGGTGGGATTCTTTGGTCTCGCTGGCAGTGCACCTCTGTCCGCAGCTTTCTCAGCAGGGTAGGGTGGTTCAATGGGAAATCCCATTCACAAGCAGTGGGAGTAGGGAACCCTGTCATTGGAGCATGACGTATCGAATTCTCCATCCTCGGTAACAGCTGTGGCACGGCAGCTTCGCAACGGAAAATCCCGGCCTTTAATAAAATAAAGTATATTTTTGCCAAAGAAAAGGTATATGTGAGTTGTATGACAGTGATTTCTCAGTGAGTGATCTCCTCTGAGGAGTCTTTGTCATGAAAGACATTAATTAAAACTGACCTGGTGAAAAGTTTCTAAGTTATCATTAAGGATATCATCATATTTTCATGGCCACTGACATCAAGGCAACATGGGTGAATGTTGTACGCCTTGTGGCAGTGTGATATTTAACTCTGTTGCTATGTAACTGGGAGACCTCCAACACTCTTATCATCAAACACTAAGAGATCTTACTCCATAATCATAATCACCCCAGAGTTACAACTTTTCCTAAACGTTAACATTACCCATTCATACGTATGATTGACATTTGACTCTTGACATGACAGAAAGAACTTAGTGGTCTCATTACACTCGTGGTGGCTCTGACCATTCAACTGAAGAGTTTTAACCCCATTTCACTGATAGTTCCTATATTCTTTAATGCTTTTATCTTTTCAAATCTTTATCCAATTCATTTTAAGTTTGTAGTCTCTGCTTGTGGGAAAGCACTCCATGCTCTAATAGGACAGTTTTATTCTTTGAGTGATTAATCCCGATTCCAGGGCCGTTTCCTACTCACCAGTGGAAATAAGCTTTTATTCTTTGTTCTTTATTCATTCACGGGATGTGGGCATCGTCGGTTAGGCCAGCGTTTATTGCCCTTCCCTAGTTGCTCTTCAGGAGGTGGTGGTGAGTTGTCTTCTTGAACCGCTGCAATCCTCGAGTGTAACTACACCCACTGTGCTGTTAGGGAGGGAGTTTCAGGATTTTGCCACAGCAACAGTGAAGGAGTGGCGATATATTTCCAAGTCAGGATGGTGAGTGACTTGGAGGGGACCTTCAGTTCGTGGGGTTCCCAGGTGTCTGCTGCTCTTGTCCTTCTAGATGGTAGTGGTTGTGGGATGGAAGGTGTTGTTTAAGCAACCTTGGTGAGTTACTGCAGTACATCTTGTAGATGGTACACATGGCCGCCACTGTTTTGTCAGTGGTGGAGTGTTTGAATGTTTGTGGAAGGAGGAACAATGAAGCGGGCTGCTTTGTCCTAGATGGTGTTAAGCTTCTTGAGTGTTGTTGGAGCTGCACTCATCCAGGCAAGTGGAGAGTATTCCATTCTGACTTGTACCTTGTAGATGGTGGACAGGCTTTGGGGGGGTCAGGAGGTGAGTTACTCACTGTAAGATTCCTAGCCTTTGAGCTGCCCTGGTAGCTACGCTACTAATATGGCCAGTCCAGTTCAGTTTCTGATCAATGGTAACCCCCAGGATGTTGATTGTGGGGGATTCAGTGATGGTAATGCCATTGAATGTCAAGGGACGGTGGTTAGATCCTCTCTTGTAGAAGATGGTCATTGTCTTACAAAATCATTGCCTTACAAAACATAATACAAAACATTGTCTTACAAAACATAATTTGATTAACCTTTGCTTCTCTTGAAAAAAAATCTCGAATGTTTTAATTTTTCTTCATAACTACTTGGTTTGCCACCATTCTACTGAATCAGTCCATGAGACCCCATTTCCTTCAATACATTAGGCTAATTCTATGAACACATGCTGCAAGGAGCTTTATTTACCACCATAATCATTGCAAAATCATTACCAACATTTTCTACCTTGAGGGACTCTGCCTGAGCCTAATTAACCAGAGCTGTCCTATTTGTGGCTATGATCATTTCCTCAATTAATAATGCCTTTTTCCCTTCTCTATTCCTCTTGAAAGGTTTATAGCCAGGAATATTAAATTTCCAATCTTGTCCTTCAAATAAACCCGACTGGTTCCTCAATTTGATTTTTAACATTCTCCTTCTTTCCCACTTGTACCATTCTACCTCTTTTTTTAATAGCTGGGGGGTGTGTGTCTTTTTTTAATAGCTGGGGGGGGGGGCGGGGGGTAACATTCAGGAGTTCTGGTCACCCGTGTAAATCAGGTTGTATCCCCGTTTTATGGAACCTCCTCCAACACATTGCCATCGTTCACCCCTTCTCATATATCCCCTCATTTTCCTTCAGAATTCTTTTTAGTCAGCTTCTCGCAGCCCAAAATCATTAATTTCTCTTATAATTTCAAGATAGCCCATCATGAATGAGCACATCAATAGTATTTGCTATAGAGAAGCATGCACGGGTGAACAGTTTGCCTGGGATGATTTTCTTGCATCCATACTTGTGGCAGATGTATGTCATGCATATATTCATATTTTACTGACTCACCTTGATGAATTTTGTGAGATCTGTCATCTTATTCCTGACACCCTGCCAGATCTGGCAGGCCTGGAGACAGCATTCACCAGCTCCACGATTTTTATTATGCTTACTGAACAAAGCACCTCAGGGAGGGGAGGAGAGGGGGTTGGGTGCTCCTCTGCATTATAAATGGACTCCTTATTTTTTCTGGCTCTTTTTAATAGAGAGCCTCAAACATCCGATCATCAAACCAGCCTTTCTTGTGCCTCGGGCACTGCGTTTGTGAATTAAATTGCTCTGGAAATATCTGAATTTGGCTGCCCGGTATGGTTTCAATGTTTGACATGGCTGCCAGTGCTGCTAAGAGGTGTTGACATGGTAAATGCTTCTCTTCTCACAGTGGATGCTGCATTGTGCTATCATTTTATCATGCATGCTTTCTTATAATGAAGATAATCAGTGAAATTCTGGGACTATGAGTGTGCTTGATTACTTCAAAAACTCAAGTTCTTCAATGATGTGTTATGGGCCAGGGTTTAGAGAACCCCAAAGTGTATCATGGAGTTCACCTGACCCACAACTTTTAATAGATTGTGGTATGGGGAGCACACGGCCCACTCTACAGGTGTGGTACACCAGAAATGGAAAAGTATTTTTTAAAGCAAAACAATGTTTATTCTATGAACTCAAGTTAACCTTTTTAAAACATGCAGTGAACATCTTAGCAACCATTAATTCAAATACAACACCCAAAGAATACAACACTCAGTAATCCTTAATAACTTCCCAAACAACACCCAGAAGACAATTGAAACACCTTTTAACATAAGCACATCAGGTTTACATTCACTACTGAGAACATTTATAATTCTGAATTCACCAAATAATTCATGGCACAGAGAACAGCAGTACACGTGCTTTGTCTGGCTTCAGCTCCAACACTGAAAACGAAACCAAAAAAAACACAGACACACCCAAGCTTTTCTCAAAGTGAAACTAAAAAGCAGAGCCAGAGCTCAGCTCCACCCACAGTCTGACATCACTGCAGTAACATGAGCAGCCAAACGTTTCTTAAAGTGACATTCTCATGACAGATGCACAATAGCTTTTAGTCATTACATTATTTATAATACTACTACTCCACCAAATGCTTAACATACTGTAACCTTGTTTGATCTCGTCTTCCTTAAAGCATTTATTCTCAGGGACTTGGAAATGACTTACCATTTTACTCTTCTTACGGCAAATTTAAAATGTTTGCTTGAGATTTAGTAACATTCGCACCACACAAGTGCCAGGCAATGACCATCTCCAATAAGAGGGAATCAAACTATTGCCTCTTGAGATTTACCATTGACCAGAAACTGAACTAGACTAGCCATATAAATAATGTGGCTACAAGAGCAAGTCAGAGGCTAGGATCCTGTGGCGCGTAACACACCTCCTGACTCCCCAAAGCCAGTCCATTATCTACAGGGTACAAGTCAGGAATGTGATGGAATACTTCCCACTTACCTGGATGAGTGCAGCTCCAACAACACTAAAGAAGCTTGACATCCAGGACAAAGCAGCCCACCAGATTGATACCTCTTCTGCAAACATCTACTCCCTCCATCACCGATGCACAGTAACAGCAGTGTGTACCACCTACAAGATGCACTGCAGGAATTCACCAAGTCTACTTCGGCAGCACCTTCCAAACCCAGAACCATTACCTTCTAGCAGGACAAGGTTAGCAAATAAATGGTAACACCACCACTTGGACGTTCCCCTCAAAGTTGCTCACCATCCTGTCTTGGAAATATATTGCGATGCTTCACTGTTGCTGGGTCAAAATCCTGAGCCCCTCTCTAATAGCACTGTGGATGTACCCACACCACATGGGCTGCAGCGGTTCAAGAAGGCAGCTCACCACCACCTTCTCAAGGGCAATTAGGGATGGGCAACAAATGCTGGCCTAGCCAGCGAAGCCCACGTCCCGAAAAATGTAACTTATAAAAAGACACAAGCACTTTATTAATTTCTTCTTATTGCCTTCTTCACAAAAATATGCTTCATTTCTCAATTATTTCCATGACTGTATGATGTATTTATCTCCCCTTTACTTGCCGTGCTGGGTTTTCTACTTCTTGAAACAGTCATCTGCAGAGCTCTACACCAGGGAACATTTTCCCACCATCAACCCTCAATGAGTAGCATCTTGATTAGGTAAATACTTTTATAATAGGTTTTGCCTATGTAAATATGTCACATCCACACCCCTACATGCATGGCGGCATGGTGACCAAAGTTAGGAAATAAATATTCTAGGATACTGATGTTCTGAAAAGATGAAATGTGATGCCAGTGAGGGCTGTTAAATGGATCCAAGCTAGATGATGAAGTAGGAAGCAAGACACATATCATTTCTTTAATAGTAAATTGAGAACACAGAATGCAGCATTACAGATCTTTGCCTCTTAACTACTAATTCAGTGCCCCAGCAGACTTTCTTTTTTTGCTCTCAGTATTGCCCATCATCAGTGTATCTTTAATAAGATAGTCAACCAACCATTAACGTGAGCATAGCCCTGATAATAAGTAGTGGAATGGAACAATAGCGGGTAAGAGTGTTGGCTAGAGATAGCACAAAGTAGAATCAGTATGGGTGAAGATAATTCATAACAAGACACAGAACATATTGGTGGGAGTCGTTTTAGGCCTCCTCATTGTAGCTACACTGTTGGCACAGTATTAGGCAAGAAATCAGAAGAGCTTGTAACAAATGAAATGCAACTGTTGGGGCGAGGGGAGGGGAGGGGGCTTTAAGCTTCACAGTGACTAGATAAGTCCATTGACATAAGTAGTTTGGCGGATGAGTTCATCGAGAATTTGACACAGTTTCCTTGAACAATATGTCATGGAATCAAACAGAGAACGGGCTATTTTTAGATGTTGTTATATGGAATGACAGGTCTAATTAGTAAAGGATCCTCTGAGAAAGAGCAATCATAATATGATAATTTTTCATCCTGTTTTTGAGAGTGAATACAGAAGTCTAAACCAAGAGTATTAAATGTAAATAAAGTCAATTACATAAGGTTAAATTACATAAGGTTTGATTCATTGTCACATGTCCCAAAGTACAGTGAAAAGTATTTTTCTGCGGCCAAGAGAATATACACAGTAGACGAAAAAAGAATAATCGACAGAGTACTTTGACAAATGGTACATCGACAAACAGTGATTCGTTACAGTGTGGAACAAGGGCTAAACAAAGCAAATATGTGAGCAAGAGCAGGATAGGGCGTTGTGAATAGTGTTTTTACAGGGACCAGATCAGTCCCAGGGAGAGTCGTTGAGGAGTCTAGTAGCTGTGGGGAAGAAGCTGTTCCTATGTCTGGATTTGTGGGTCTTCATACTTTGGTATCTTCTGATGATGGAAGGGTCTGGAAGAAGGCAAAGCCTGGCTGGGAGAGGTCTCTGATAATGCTGTCTGCCTTCCTGAGACAGCGGGAGGTGTAGACAGAATCAATGTGAGGGTGGCATGTTTGTGTGACGTGTAGGGCTGAGTTCACCACACTCTGCAGTTTTTTGTGATCTTGGGCTGAGCAGTTGCCATACCAAGCTGTGATGCAGGCGGAAATGATGCTCTCTATGGCACATCTGTAGAAGTTTGTGAGAATCGATGCAGACTTGCTGAATTTCTTTAGCTTCCATAGGAATAGAGACGCTGGGCTTTCTTGACTGTTGCATCAACATGAGTGGACCAGGACAGACTGTTGGTGATGGTGACTCCCGGGAACTTAAAAGGTATCGACCATCTCCACTTCGGAACCATTGATGCGGGGGGGGGGGGGGGGGGGGGGGGGGGGGGGGGGGGAGGTTGTTTTTGGTATGCCATGCAACCAAGTGATCTATACCCCTTCTGTAGCTGGATTCGTCGTTGTTTAAGATATGACCCACCAAAGTCATATCATCTGCAAACATAAAGATTGAGTTGGAGTTAAATCTTGCCACACAGTTGTGTGTGTACAGGGAGTACAGTAGAGGACTGAGCACACACCCTTATGAGTTATTTGGCAAATATAGATTGAGAAAGTAGATGAAGAAATGGTGAATATTTTACAAATATCTTACAATTCTGTGAAATAAAAATATAGTAATGAGATAGGTGATCTATCTACAGCTAGCTAAAGAGATAAAGGATAGTACTAGGTAGAAAAAAGGGGCTTATAGTCATGACAAGGAATGTACTGAGTCTGCTGACTGGTACAGTTTTCAAAATCAGCAAAGGATAACCAACAAAATGACAGTGGGAGAAAATAAAATGAGAGAAAAACAAGGGAAAAATATAAAGTTTGACATTATGCCATCTCAGTGTTCTGTTTAACCTTGAATTGAGCTTCAAACCCCATATTTAGCCCCATCTACACCACCTAGTTCTATAACATTGCCTAGCTCCATTCCTATTTCACCTCCATCCACTGTCAATGGGGCACTATCACTGCCTATCCTGAACTCTCCAAAGCTGTGGATGCTGACCATCCCAGTTTAGTCTTTCAGTAATGACAATTTTAGCCAAGATCTCATCATCGACATAGGTCCTGCTCCTCTGTTAAACTTGTCCTTGCCAAACTCCATTGGTAACTTACACTCTAATTAATCAACTTGAAAATCTTTCTAACCTTAATTGTCTGTATCCTCGTAACACTTGCAGCCGAATGCAGCCCTGTGCATTATCCTTCATTCCACTGACTATGGACTCAGTTTTGTCTCCACTTCAGCCACAGAGCTTCCAGTCATCTCACCTCCATCCAGTGGAATGCTGCCTCCTTCCCCTCCCACAGATACCTGCTCAAAACCAACCCCTCTTTTTATCTTGCCTTCAACACTCGTTAACTCATTGTGAAGTTGTTGTTGGATGTTTATTATGCTTAACCTGCTACATAAGGGCATGTTGTTGTTTGGGTTTCTGAATGGCATTGGAGGCATTGCAAAGCCTTTGCATTTCACTAATTTTGATCTAGATTGGAAGACAATGACCCCTTCATGGCTCAGCTGTTTGCACAGATGTTAATGCTCGCTCTATAATGAAAAATGCTGGAAGGATTTGTAAATGGAAATTAAATATTCACCCTGCAGCACAGAATTCCACATGTCACATGGGGCAGAGCACATTTTCTGCTCTGTCGGATGGCAGTACATTATCAATGTCAACACATATACAAGACTCAAAATTACCACGAGCAGTTATTTTACAAATGTTCAGCACCTTGACATCAAAATTCTCTCTCTGCTGTTTCAATAGAGGAATTAATGGAGTTAAAATAAATCATAAATGCTACCATTAGAATATTGAGTACCCCCCCCCAAACCTAAACGGTAGTCAGGGATGTTGTGTTATTCACCCTGGGGTAACACAGACTGCAACTGGATGCAGTTGTACTTGAAAGTAGACTCCAAACTGTGATGTTAGTTTAATACGCTTCAGTAAGCAGTGCACACAGTTTGCTGTGGGTTTGACACTCTACTAATCTAAGCGTGCTTGCTATAACTAACTAGACCAGGCTAGCTCTGAGCCATGTGTAGAAGGTGTTAACTAATATATACACCCTGACTGTCACTACAGTTGTCACCAGTGGAAAGAGGCAGAGTGTTGATGCCTCGTGTGTTTAAAAGTGGGAGCCATCTTCTAGTGTTCTGCCTGGTGATTGGTTGTGTTCTGTCCTGTGTGTTGATTGGCTGTACTGGGTGTCTGTCACTGCCTGTCTGTATCTCATTATGTGCATGAGAGCATATCATGACAAGGGAAAGATGTGGTGATGTGGGAGAAGAATGCAGTAGACTGATGTGGAACAGTGGGAAGGGGAGATTATGGTAGATTGAGCATTGTGTGGTAGTTTTCAGTAGGTCAGTTGGAGGGGATGGTGGGTTGAGAAAGGTTGTGTTCGACTGTGGATTGATGGAGATTACGGGAGATTGGAACACAGGAACATAGGATATAGAAACAGGAGTAGGCTATAGGAGTAGGCTAATCACCTCCTCACATCTGCTCCGCTATTCAACTAGGTCATGGCTGATCTTTCACCTCAAAACCATTTTCCAGCATTATTCCTATATCTTTTGACATCTTTAATACATAGAAATGTATTAATCTGGCATTAAAACATCATTAATGTTTTCAGTGTTCTGAACATTAATTTCATGCGCTCCTTTCCATGAGGCCATAAGATATAGCAAAATTAGGCCCTTCAGCCCATCGAGTCTGCTCCGTCATTCGATCATGGCTGATATCTTTCTCATCCCCATTCTCCTGCTGTCTCCCCATAACCCCTGACCCCCTTAGTAATCAAGAACCTATCTATCTCTGTCTTAAAGACAGTGATTTGGCCTCCACAACCTTCTGCAGCAATGAGTTCCTCAGATTCACCACCCTCTGGCTGAAGAAATTCCTCCTCATCTCGATTTTGAACGATCGTCCCTTCAGTCTGAGGTTGTGCCCTTGGGTTGTTCAGCTTTCCTACATCTACTCCGCAGAAACTCCCAGCAATTTAGAACTCAATGGCTCAAATTCTCGCTTACTCAAAATCCCATCCACTCGTCACCCCGTCCAGGCTCACCTGCGGAAAATGAGCAATGTTAACTGCCTTTTGTGGAAAAAAATAAGTTTACGTAAGCATCGTACGGAGACTCAATCATATATAGTACATGGTTTTGTGAATCAGGAAGAGGTTTCAGTATACATCAACCGAGACCCAGAAGCGCATCCAGTGATGTCTCCATCTAAGATCCAACAGCAAATATAAAACCACAGGTGAAGATTCAGCAGCAGCTGCAATAAATCCAAAGCAAAACTGCAGAGATAATGTAATAGATAGAAGCTGAGAGGATTCCAAATCAGATTAATGTGATGGAAATATTAATGAAGTACAGATGAAAACTGATGATTTATGTTCAGCTGAAAATGGATGACCTTCAAATAAAAGCAGAGGCTAAAAAAGGATGTCCAATTTAAACGAGAAATGTAGTTAATTAGCTGTGGAGTGCCCAACAGCAGCAGAGAAGCAGAGGCACATGAGAAAGTGCCACCTTCTTATTCACCCAGGGAAATGGATACGCGAAGATCTGTAGGTAAGAAGAGACGTATACTTTGTAGGTTTTAGCGATACCATCATAAAATGGCTGATATTATATGCATTATTGGAAAGTGGAGTTAGCTTAAGGTAGAAACTCAAGCAGGCGCTGCATGGCAGACAGGGCACAGAGGCAATACTGATAAAAGAGTTGACTAATTGAAATCTTTAATGTGACCAGGAGGAAGAATAACATTTTGCCTGTTATTAACTATACTATAAATTTAAGCCAGATAATGGTGCATGTGCATTCAAATTGCAATGCATTAACCCATGCCTGTTGATTTCAGAGTCTAGCCAATGCTAACCATGGTGTTGGTTGGCTGGACATGTTAGTGGGAAGGGGGGGGGGCAATATTGAGAGTGTCTTTCATCACTTAAAGCTAGCCTGCCTATGTGAATTTGCTACCACAGAAAGTAGTTGAAGCCAAATCACTGTATGCTTTCAAGAAGGAGTTAGATATAGCAGAGATCCAGCAGAGGGCAGCAGAGTGGAGCTGCTGATTGGCTGTTGTGGGGAGAATTTGCATCTGTGCATTGTGGTCACTGTATCTAGAAGGTGGTTTGTGGAGGAGCTGTTGCCAAGTGACAGTTAAACCCCAAACACTTCTTCAGTGTTTCCCTACCTGTCTCCTCCTCTAACCAAAGATAAAACAATCACTGTAAGGATCCCAGCCGAGAAAAGATCAAGAGGGAGACTCAAGGGCAGGTAGAAGTAGAAAGAAGTTGAACCGTGATTTCACAGCCTGCAGGTAAGTGATTGGCTGGTGACTGGAAAGTAGTTTTTCTTTTCCCTGAGGTGTTCTTGTGCAGGGTGCAGTGGTTGCTGAGTGAGTGCTTGCTGAGAAGGGGAGTAAATTTTTTTTAAACTTACTGTTCGGAGTTTCCAGCTGAATCTGGTCGGAGTGAGGACAGAGTGACTAAAGATTTAAATTGTTTGCGTGGGCCCATAACAGCTGATTGCTGTTCTTGTGCGGGGCGCAGTGGTTGCTGGTTAAGTGTTTTATTTTTACCTGTATTTAAGTTGGGCGGTTCCTAAACCCTAGACACTAAACTTGTAGTGTCCCCCACCCTTCCACCTCCTCTAACTAAGGGGTAGAATGAATAACAGGTAAGCTTCTCTTTCTTTCTTTTTCTTGTTTTATCTAGAGGGGATGCCAGGGAAGGCAGTGCAATGTTCCTCCTGCAGAATGTTTGAGGTGAGGGACGCCATCAGTGTCCCTGCTGATTTCGCCTGTGGGAAGTGCACCCATCTCCAGCTCCTCAGAAACCGCGTTAGGGAACTGGAGCTGGAGCAGGATGAACTTCGGATCATTCGGGAGGCAGAGGTGGTCATAGATAGTAGCTTCAGGGATGTAATTACTCCGAAGAATCAAGATAGATGGGTGATGGTGAGAGGGGCTGGGAGGAAGCAGTCAGTGCAGGGATCCTCTGTGGTTGTTCCCCTCAGTAACAAGTATACTGCTTTGGATACTGTTGAGGGGGACGACCTACCAAGGGTAAGCCACGGTGAATGGTTCTCCAGCACTGAGTCCGTCCCTGTGGCTCAGAAGGGAAGGAGGGAGAGCAGCAGAGCAATAGTTATTGGGAACTCGATAGTTAGAGGGACAGATAGACGTTTCTGTGGCAACGAAAGAGACTCACGGATGGTATGTTGCCTCCTGGGTGCCAGGATCCGTGACCTCTCGGTCCGTGTTTTCTGAATCCTTAAGGGGGAGGGGGAGCAGCCACAAGTCGTGGTACGCATCGGTACCAACGACATAGGTAAGAGAAGGGACGGGGATTTAAAACAGGAATTTAGGGAGCTAGGGTGGAAGCTGAGAGCCAGGACAAACCATGTTGTCATCTTTGGTTTGTTGCCGGTGCCACGTGCTAGCGAGGTTAAGAACAGGGAGAGAGTTCAGATAAACACGTGGCTGCAGGAATGCTGTAGGAGGGAGGGTTTCAGTTACGTGGATAATTGGAGCACATTCTGGGGAAGGTGGGACCTGTACAGACAGGACGGTTTGCACCTGAACCAGAGGAGCACCAATATCCTGGGAGGGAAATTTGCTACGGCTCTTCGGGGGGTTTAAACTAATTTGTCAGGGGGTGGGAAAACAAGCTGTAGTCCAGAAGCCAGTGTTGAGAGTAGTGAGGCACAGAGGAGGGTATCAAGGTCACAGGAGTGTACCAGCAGACAGAAAGATGGGTTGGAGTGTGTCTACTTCAATGCAAGGAGCATCCGGAATAAGGTAGGTGAACTTGGAGCGTGGATTGGTACTTGGGACTACGATGTTGTTGCCATTACGGAGACATGGTTAGAACAGGGACAGGAATGGTTGTTGGAAGTTCCGGGGTATAAATGTTTCAGCAAGAGTAGGGAAGGTGGTAAAAGAGGTGGAGGAGTAGCATTGTTAATCAAGGATAGTTTAACGGCTGCAGAAAGGCAGTTCGAAGGGGATCTGCCTACTGAGGTAATATGGGCCGAGGTTAGAAATAGGAAAGGAGCGGTCACGTTGTTAGGAGTTTTCTATAGGCCCCCAAATAGTAATAGAGATGTGGAGGAAGAAATTGCAAAACAGTTTATGGATATATGTGGAGGTCTCAGGGTAGTTGTCATGGGTGACTTTAACTTTCCAAATATTGATTGGAACCTCTATAGGTCGAACAGTTCGGAATGGGCAGTTTTTGTACAGTGTGTGCAGGAGGGTTTCCTGACACAATATGTGGATAGGCCGACAAGAGGGGGGGCCACTTTGGATTTGGTACTGGGTAATGAACCGGGCCCAGTGTTAGATTTGTTTGGAGGAGAGAACTTTGGAGATAGTGACCACAATTCGGTGTCTTTCACTATTGCAATGGAGAGGGATAGGGAGAATTAGGGAGCATAAGATGGGAACAGTCAGGGAAAGGCACAAGTGAAAAGTGGAGCTTGTTCAAGGAACAAATACTGTGTATCCTTGATAGGTATGTCCCTGTCAGGGAGGGAGGAAATGGCTGTGTGAGGGAACCATGGTTCACAAAAGAGGTTAAATGTCTTGTCACGAGGAAAAAGGAAGCGTATGTAAGGATGAGAAAACAAGGTTCAGTTGGGTCGCTTGAGGGTTACAAGGTAGCAAGGAATGAGCTAAAAAAAAGGGCTTAGGAGAGCTAGGAGAGGGCATGAGAAGTCTTTGGTGGGTCGGATCAAGGAAAACCCCAAGGCTTTTTACTCTTATGTGAGAAATAAAAGAATGAGCAGGGTGAGGTTAGGGCCAGTCAAGGACAGTTGCGGAGACTTGTGCATGGAGTCAGAAGAAATAGGAGAAATAGGTGTTGAATGAATACTTTTCTTCAGTGTTCACCAAGGAGAGGGGCCATGTTTTTGCGGACGAGAGTGTGATACAGGCAGGTAGGCTGGAGGAGGTAGATGTTCTGAGGAAAGATGTATTGGCAATTTTGAAAAACCTTAGGTCGACAAGTCCCCTGGGCCAGATGGGATATATCCAAGGATTCTTTGGGAGGCAAGGGATGAGATTGCAGAGCCTTTGGCTTTGATCTTTGAGTCCTCACTGTCCACGGGGATCGTGCCAGAGGAGTGGATAGTGGTGAATGTTGTTCCTCTGTTCAAGAAAGGGAATAGGAATGACCCTGATAATTATAGGCCGGTTAGTCTTACTTCGGTGGTTGGTAAGTTAATGGAAAAGGTCCTGAAGTATAAGATTTATGACCATTTGGAAAGATGCAGCTTAATCCAGGATAGTCAACACGGATTCGTGAAGGGTAAGTCTTGCATCACAAATCTGATTGAATTCTTTGAGGAGGTAACTAAGTGTGTAGATGGAGGTAGAGCAGTTGATGTTGTATACATGGATTTTAGTAAGGCTTTTGATAAGGTTCCCCATGGTCGTCTTATGAAGAAAGTAAGGAGGTATGGGATCGAGGGAAATTTGGCCAATTGGATAAGTAACTGGCTATCACACAGAAGACAGAGGGTGGCGGGGGATTGAAAATTTTGAGACTGGAGACCAGTTACCAGCTGTGTACCACAGGGATTAGTGCAAAGAGACATTGATAGAATGCAGAGCTGGGCCGAAATATGGCAGATGGAGTTTAACCCTGATAAGTGCGAGGTGATTCATTTTGGTAGAAAAATTTGAATGCGGATTACAGGGCAACGGCAGGGTTCTGAGGAATGTGGAGGAACAGAGAGATCTTGGGGTCATGTCCACAGATCTCTGGAGGTTGCCCTCAAATGGATAGAGCAGTGAAGAAGGCTTATAGTGTGTTAATGTTTATTAACAGGCGGCTTGCGTTTAAGAGCCGCGGGGGTTATGCTGCAACTGTACATGACCCTGGCGAGACCACATTTGGAGTATTGTGTGCAGTTCTGGTCATCTCACTATAGGAAGGTTGTGGCAGTATTGGAAAGGGTGCAAAGGAGATTTACCAGGATGCTGCCTGGTTTGCAGGATAGGCTTTATGAGGAAAGGTTGAGGGAGCTAGGGCTTTTCTCTTTGGAGCGGAGGAGGATGAGTGGTGACTTAATAGAGGTTTACAAGATGATGAGGGGGATAGATAGAGTGGACGTTCAGAGACTATTTCCTCGGGTGGATGTAGCTGTTACAAGGGGGCATAACTATAAGGTTCAAGGTGGGAGATATAGGAGGGATGTCCATGGTAGGTTCTTTACTCAGAGAGTGGTTAGGGTGTGGAATGGACTGCCTGCTGTGATAGTGGAGTTGGACACTTTAGGAACTTTCAAGCGGTTATTGGATAGGCACATGGAACACACCAGAATGGAAGGGAGTGGGATAGCTTGATCTTGGTTTTGGATAATGCTCGGCACAACATCGAGGGCCGAAGGGCCTGTTCTGTGCTGTACTGTTCTATGTTCTATGTTCTAGATAGCTCTTGGGGCTAAAGGGATCAAAGAATATGAGGGGAAGGTAGGAACTGGTTGGATGATCAGCTATGATCATAATGAATGGCAGAGCTGGCTCAAAGGGCCGAGTGGCCTTCTCCTGCTCCTATTTTCTATGTTTTCCCTACAGCAGCTTGAATTGTCCAGAACTGGCCTTTGCCAAAAGGTATGACTGGAGCAGGCATTGGTATTCATTCAGGAAGTGACTCAGGCCTGGGAAGCATTGCAAAATGACACAGCATGGGAGAGAGCAGGCGCCAAGGCTTTGCTCATTTCACTGGAGCCATGGAGGAGGTGGTGCAAAAGAAGAAAGATGCCTTGTAATCCAAAAGTGGTGGTAGGGATGGGGTAAGGAGGTGAAGTGGAAGGAGGCCACCTAGACACACACACACAAAAGGCAGTGGGAGCAGATAGTCGTGAAGATCAATGCCAGGAGTCAAGCTTTGAGGACCTGGATCATATATCGCAAAAAGTTCAATGATCTCACATGAGTGATCAAGGTCAATAAATGCTTCTTCAAATACCATATCCCATTAGCGGCACCCTTCAATTGATTTATACCTAATATTTGATAGCCTCACTGCACCCTCACACGTTTAACACTGGTGTACATGTCACCCTCCATATCTCTCAGTTTACACACACTGCCATATTCAACCATGACAGTCGCATCACTCAGATTCCATGACACTCATTGACACAAATCCCCCTTTCTTGGAGGATAATGTGGTGCAAAACTGGAGGAAGCAGGGTGCCTGCATGTCCTACCTCCTGTGCAGAGATGGTACTGGATGTTATTAGCACAATTGAAGATGACGGTATCTTCATATCTAATTATCCTTCTCATGTCCCACACCACTTCCCCTTCATGCCATGCTCTCCTCTGATTTACAATGGTATATTAATGCGTCTTTTACTTCCCTTTCCCCCATACCACTGTTTTAATCTTGTGCCTTTCTCCTTCCGGATATCCAAGGAATGCAACCAGGCCAGTCAATGGACTAACAACAAGAAGATGCAGACACTCAATTTCACACATGCAGCCAGCAGCTCAGATAATGACGTTGTGCATAATTTAAACAGAGCTTTGAGATGGATGTTAAGTAATGGGTGAAGAGACATTGCAATTAGTTGTCTCATTTATGTGAAGTATCCATTAATTGACACTGATATGTAAAGGGGCTTCAGGTGGCCTCTGTCAGGTGATGGATGGTTAGAGTTTTGTGCAAAGGCTGTTGGAATGAAATAAATGTGTGTTTGTGAAAAAGGAACAGAACTTTAGACTCTTCTGGATATGACTATCCTCCCTTATTTTCTGAAAGGGAATCGTACGACCAATGGAGAAGTGCAGTAGTTACGTGGACTAAGGTAACTGCTTTGGGAAAGAGAAAACAACGTATGGCATTGGCTCTTTCTCTACCATATGGCAGTAAAATCTGAGCTGGAATTGGAAGAGATAGACTCAGAAGATTTATAAGAAAGATGACTTGTTAAGTGCATATGAAGCATGGTCGGATTTTGATAAGTTCTGGAAAATGGAGGATATCTCCATGGAAGACTATATAATGGAATTTGCCAGACTATATAAAAGGCTGCAGAAACACAATCTGGAATTTCCACAGTCTGTGTCGGCCTTTAAATTACTTGACTGTGCCAGAGTGAGCAACATGGATAGGCTCCTGGTTTTGACAGGAGTTCAGTTTACTGATAAGGATACCTTATTCGAACAGATGACAAAAGATTTACAAACGTTTCTGGGGAAACATTCGATTCCGATAGCTCTGATGACCCAAATAGGTCAGCCTGCAATAAGGCAGAATATGGAAGATACACTACGAACAGCATGGCAAAATCGTATGGCTACGAACAGGGCTCAAGACTATAGAAGGAGACCGAGACAAGGAAATTATGAAGACAGAAAACTAGTTAGAACCTACAATAGGAAGATGAACCCCAGAAATGCACAGGGCATGATAAATCGATGTTTTCGATGTGACTCTCAATACCATTATGCTTTCAACTGTCCAACTCGTTATGATAGAGTGTTTGAAGCGACACATGACACGGAAGAATCAGAAGAGGAAAAAGATAGTGACCAGATAGAAGGCATTGTCCGATTGACAAGCAGTTTTACGCCGGTCATGAGGGTGTTGGTTGCAGAATCTTTCAACTGTGCTGTATTGGACAGTGGCTGCACATCTACTGTGTGTGGAATTGACTGGTTAAAATGTTACCTGGACTCTTTGAATGCTGAAAATCGTAACAAGGTTAAGGAATTTGAAAGTTCCACAAGTTTCAGGTTTGGGGATGATAATACTCCGAAGTTGCTGAAAAGAGTGGTGATCCTTTGCAATATTGCCGGAGGGAATCATTTCATTAGCACGGATGTTGTAACAAGTGAGATATCGTTGCTTCTGAGCAGACCGTCGATGAAGAAAGCACACATGAAACTGGATATGGAACAGGATAAGGCAACAATTTTTGGAAAGATGGTGGACTTACAATTTACACAGTTGGGACACTAATGTATTCCATTACTGACAAATAATATTTCAAGTAGAGTGGTTAAGGATGTGTTAATGGCAGTTGAAAATGGGACTTTAGATGATAAAAAGCTTGTGGTATTAAAACTGCATAGGCAATTTGCACATCCGTCTCCTCGGAGGCTGAAGAATTTATTAAAGGATGCAGGGGTAAGGGATGACGACAATACTAAACTGATAGAACAGGTTAGTGACTGCTGTGAAGTTTGTCGGAAGTACAGAAGGACACCAGCATGACCGATAGTAACCCTACCTTTGGCTAGGGATTTTAACGACATTGTGGCCATGGACCTTAAGATCTGGGATAAAGCAGATAATATATTTATTTTGCATTTTGTAGATTTAGCAACCAGATTTAGTCAATCAATGATTGTACGAAGTAAAGAAAAGAGAGTAATTCTGGATCAAATCGTGGAAAAATGGATAGGGACAGGAATGGGTCCACTGGCAAAATTCCTTACGGACAATGGGAGAGAATTTGCTAATGATGAGTTTAGGGATAGAACATAGAACATAGAACGATAGAGTGCAGTACAGGCCCTTCGGCCCATGATGGTGCACCGACATGAGAAGTCAAAAAACAAAAGCCATCTAACCTACACTATGCCATTATCATCCATATGCTTATCCAATAAACTTTTAAATGTCCTCAATGTTGGCGAGTTCACCACTGTTGCAGGTAGGGCATTCCACGGCCTCACCACTCTTTGCGTAAAGAACCTACCTCTGACCTCTGTCCTATATCTATTATCCCTCAGTTTAAGGCTATGTCCCCTCGTGCTAGCCATTTCCATCCGCGGGAGAAGGCTCTCACTGTCCACCCTATCTAGCCCCCTGATCATTTTGTATGCCTCTATTAAGTCTCCTCTTAACCTTCTTCTCTCTAACGAAAACAACCTCAAGTCCATCAGCCTTTCCTCATAAGGTTTTCCCTCCATACCAGGCAACATCCTGGTAAATCTCCTCTGCACCCGTTCCAAAGCTTCCACGTCCTTCCTATAATGAGGTGACCAGAATTGTACGCAATACTCCAAATGCGGCCGTACCAGAGTTTTGTACAGCTGCAAAATGACCTCATGACTCCGGAACTCAATCCCTCTACCAATAAAGGCCAACACTCCATAGGCCTTCTTCACAACCCTATCAACCTGGGTGGCAACTTTCAGGGATCTATGTACATGGACACCGAGATCCCGCTGCTCATCCACACTTCCAAGAATTTTACCATTAGCCAAATATTCCGCATTCCTGTTATTCCTTCCAAAGTGAATCACCTCACACTTCTCTACATTAAACTCCATTTGCCACCTCTCAGGACAGCTCTGAAGCTTATCTATGTCCCTCTGTAACCTGCAACATCCTTCCGCACTGTCGACAACACCACCGACTTTAGTGTCGTCTGCAAATTTACTCACCTACCCTTCTGCGCCCTCCTCTAGGTCATTTATAAAAGTGACAAACAGCAATGGCCCCAGAACAGATCCTTGTGGTACGCCCACGATATGTGTGAAAACATGAATATCAGAGTTATGAATACGGCTGCAGAAAGCCCATTTAGTAATGGTGTCTGTGAAAGAAATCATGCTGTCATCGATGACATGCTTCGGAAAATTTTGGCAGATCGACCTAATTGCAGGCTAAATTCAGCTTTAGCATCGGCAGTACATGCAAAGAATTCATTGCAGATGGTTGGGGGCTATAGTCCTTATCAATTAGTGTTTGGTAGAAATCGTAAAATTCCGTCCATTTTAGATGACCAGCCTCCAGCTTGGGAGGAGATTATAATTAGCTCTGGTTTTGCTGAACATTTAAATGCATTACATAGCAGTAGAAAAGCTTTTTTGGAAGCAGAAGTCTCTGAAAGAATTCGCAGAGCTTAAAGACATAACGTATGGCCATCAGATGCCGTTTTTCAGCAAGGAGGCATGGTATACTATAAGAGAGACAATTCTAATGAATGGAAAGGCCCAGGGAAGATCATAGGCATAGATGGCAAAACAATTATTTTGCAACATGGTAATCAAACTGTTAGGGACCATTCATCAAGGATAATGGGTACAGATGACAAATTTTCAAATTTAGACAGAGCAGACAGACATGACGAGGAACCAGAGTCATCTAGTACGCATGTGTTACAGAACTATGAGGACCAATTAACTGATATAGACAGGGTTTCTGTGGAGGAACACAACACTTCTGATGAATTAGAACAGGCCATTTTTCCGAAAGGGTAACTGCCAAAAGTTGGTACAAAAGTGACATACTTGCCTGAAGGGTCTAGTCAATGGAAGGATTCAACTGTTATTAGTAGAGCAGGGAAGGCCACTGGAAAGTATAAGCATTGGTTGAACGTACAGCATTCAGGGGAAGGAGTCAAGACAATGGATTGGGAAAACAAAGTTCAAAAATGGAGGGCACAGAAACGCAATGCCAGTTCAGATAGTACGTCGGATAGTGAACAGGTCTGCAGGAAAAGGTCGAGAACTATTGAAAGGACATCCCACAGCAGAAAGGAAAGATCAAGCAGTAGCAGTACAGAACAAGATACCAGGCGGGAGAGGGGACGTAGTTTATCCAGATCTTGGAACATGAGTAAGACTACGAATAATAATAGGAGAAGAAGCCCACATGCACCTGAGATTTTGGTGGCTTCAAATAAATTAGATGAAAAAGTTATTACAGAAGCTAAACAGCAAGAATTGCATAGTTGGAGTGAATTTGGGATTTATACGGAAGTACCGGATAGGGGACAAAGAGCTCTAACCCACAGATGGATTTGCACGGTAAAGGTTCTTCCGGATGGAACTTATAAGGCAAAGGCCAGGCTTGTGGCAAGGGGATTTGAAGAAAATTTAGAAGATCAGGACTCACCTACAGCAGGAAAGGTTATTTTAAAGATCTTCTTGGCTCTATTAGCCACAAAGGCATGGGAACGCAAATATCTAGATATAAAGCTGCCTTCTTGCAGGGGCATTAGCTCCAGAGAGACATTATTCTCCGTCCTCCTAAAGAAGTAGCTAACACAGAAGGGGTACTCTGGAAGTTGAACAAATGTGTATATGGATTAAATGATGCATCTAGAGTCTGGTATTTTTTGGTAAGGTCAGTTTTGTTAAAGTTAGGCTGTTGCCAGCTGTAAGCAGATCCTGCAATGTTTTACTGGCACTATGAAGGAAATCTTTCTGGCATTTTTATGATGCGTGTCGATGGTTTTTGTGGGGTGGGACTAGTGATTTTGAAGCTATTGTAATCTTTGGTTTGAGGAAAGAATTCAGGGTTGGAAGTCAGACTTCCGGTGCATTTAAATATATTGGACTGGAAATTGGACAGACTAAGTTAGGGGCAGCTTTACGTCAGCAATCATATTTAGAAAACATCACCCCAATAGCAATTAGTCGTGGCCGAGTTTCACAAAAAGTCACAATGGTTTCAAAGATATAAAAAGAGCAACTGCAAAGTTTAATTGGGCAACTGAACTGCTTAGGTAGACAGACTAGACCGGACGTGAGTGTTGATGTCTTAGAGTTAACTACAAAAATGAATGATCCCAAAGTGGAAGACATAATAAGAGCAAATGGACACTGGCATCAGTTTTGGGACAGGGGGGACCTATACCGTTGGGATGGTCTCCACCTGAACCGAGCTGGGACCAGTGTTCTGGCGAAAAGAATAAATAGGGTGGTCAATAGGACTTTAAACTAAAGATTGGGGGGGAAGGGAAAGTCAGGGAACCAAGAGGTGAAGTAATCAGTGGGAAGCGTAGCTGCGTAGGAATACAAAAAAGCACGAAAAGACAAAACTCAGGAGAGTTTACGATAGTCCCCATCCCACAAAATATGACAAGGCTCAGTAAACCAAGGTCCACCACACTCAGAAAACAAAAAGGGACGGTCAATAGAGAATTAAAGGCGCTATATTTAAATGCGCGCAGTGTACGGAACAAGGTAGATGAGCTTGTGGTCCAGATTGTGACTGGCAGGTATGATGTGGTAGGCATCACAGAGACATGGTTGCAGGGAGTTCAGGACTGGCATTTAAACATCCAGGGATTCACAACCTATCGAAAAGACAGGGAGGTGGGCAGAGGGGGCGGGGTTGCCTTGTTAATTAGGAATGAAATTAAATCAATAGCACTAAATGACATAGGGTCAGATGATGTGGAGTCTGTGTGGGTAGAGTTGAGGAACCACAAAGGCAAAAAAACTATAATGGGAGTTGTGTACAGGCCTCCTAACAGTGGTCAGGACCGGGGGCACAAAATGCACCACGAAATAGAAAGTGCATGTCAGAAAGGCAAGGTCACAGTGATCATGGGGGACTTCAATATGCAGGTGGACTGGGTAAATAATGCTGCCAGTGGACCCAAGGAAAGGGAATTCATTGAATGTTTACAGGAGGGCTTTTTGGAACAGCTTGTGATGGAACCCACGAGGGAACAGGCCATTCTGGACTTAGTGTTATGTAATGAGCCAGACTTGATTAAAGATCTTAAAGTAAGGGAGCACTTAGGAGGCAGTGATCGTAATATGGTAGAATTCAATCTCCAATTTGAAAGAAAGAAGGTAGAATCAGATGTAAAGGTGTTACAGTTAAATAAAGGTAACTACAGGGGCATGAGGGAGGAACTGACGAAAATCGACTGGGAGCAGAGCCTAGTGGGAAAGACAGTAGAACAGCAATGGCAGGAGTTTCTGAGAGTAATTGAGGACACAGTGCAGAGGTTCATCCCAAAGAAAAGAAAGGTTATCAGAGGGGGGATTAGGCAGCCACGGCTGACAAAGGAAGTTAGGGAATGCATCAAAGCAAAAGAGAAAGCCTATAATGTGGCAAAGAGTAGTGGGAAGTCAGAAGATTGGGAAGTCTACAAAAACAAACAGAGGATAACAAAGAGAGAAATAAGGAAAGAGAGGATCAAATATGAAGGTAGGCTAGCCAGTAACATTAGGAATGATAGTAAAAGTTTCTTTAAATACATTAAAAACAAATGGGAGGCAAAAGTTGACATTGGGCCGCTCCAAAATGACGCTGGTAATTTTGTGATGGGAGACAAGGAAATAGCTGAGGAACTAAATAAGTACTTTGCGTCAGTCTTCACAGTAGAAGACATGAGTAATATCCCACCAATTCCGGAGAGTCAGGGGGCAGAGTTGAATATGGTAGCCATCACAAAGGAGAAAGTGCTAGAGAAACTAAGAGGTCTAAAAATTGATAAATCTCCAGGCCCAGATGGACTACATCCTAGAGTTCTAAAGGAGATAGCTGAAGAAATAGTGGAGGCGTTAGTTATGATCTTTCAAAAGTCACTGGAGTCCAGGAAAGTCCCAGAGGATTGGAAAATCACTGTTGTAACCCCCCTGTTCAAGAAGGCAACAAGGAAAAAGATGGAAAATTATAGGCCAATTAGCCTAACCTCGGTTGTTGGCAAGATTCTAGAATCCATTGTTAAGGATGAGATTTCTAAATTCTTGGAAGTGCCGGGTCAGATTAGGACAAGTCAGCATGGATTTAGTAAGGGGAGGTTGTGCCTGACAAACCTGTTAGAGTTCTTTGAAGAGATAACAAATAGGTTAGACCAAGGAGAGCCAATGGATGTTATCTATCTTGACTTCCAAAAGGCCTTTGATAAGGTGCCTCACGGGAGACTGCTGAGTAAAATAAGGGCCCATGGTATTCGAGGCAAGGTACTAACATGGATTGACGATTGGCTGTCAGGCAGAAGACAGAGAGTTGGGATAAAAGGTTCTTTTTCGGAATGGCAACCGGTGACGAGTGGTGTCCTGGAGGGTTCAGTGTTGGGGTCACAGCTGTTCTCTTTATATATTAACGATCTAGATGACGGGACTGGGGGCATTCTGGCTAAGTTTGCCGATAATACAAAGATAGGTGGAGGGGCAGGTAGTATGGAGGAGGTGGGGAGGCTGCAGAAAGATTTAGACAGTTTAGGAGAGTGGTCCAAGAAATGGCTGATGAAATTCAACGTGGGCAAGTGCGAGGTCTTGCACTTTGGAAAAAAGAATAGAGGCATGGACTATTTTCTAAACGGTGACAAAATTCATAATGCTGAAGTGCAAAGGGACTTGGGAGTCCTAGTCCAGGATTCTCTAAAGGTAAACTTGCAGGTTGAGTCTGTAATTAAGAAAGCAAATGCAATGTTGTTATTCATCTCAAGAGGCTTGGAATATAAAAGCAGGGATGTACTTCTGAAGCTTTATAAAGCATTAGTTAGGCCCCATTTAGAATACTGTGAGCAATTTTGGGCCCCACACCTCAGGAAGGACATACTGGCACTGGAGCGGGTCCAGCGGAGATTCACACGGATGATCCCAGGAATGGTAGGCCTAACATACGATGAACGTCTGAGGATCCTGGGATTATATTCATTGGAGTTTAGGAGGTTGAGGGGAGATCTAATAGAAACTTACAAGATAATGAATGGCTTAGATAGGGTGGATGTAGGGAAGTTGTTTCCATTAGCAGGGGAGACTAGGACCCGGGGGCACAGCCTTAGAATAAAAGGGAGTCACTTTAGAACAGAGATGAGGAGAAATTTCTTCAGCCAGAGAGTGGTGGGTCTATGGAATTCATTGCCACAGAGGGCGGTGGAGGCCGGGACGTTGAGTGTCTTTAAGACAGAAGTTGATAAATTCTTGATTTCTCGAGGAATTAAGGGCTATGGAGAGAGAGCGGGTAAATGGAGTTGAAATCAGCCATGATTGAATGGCGGAGTGGACACGATGGGCTGAATGGCCTTACTTCTGCTCCTATGTCTTATGGTCTTATGGTCAAATAAAGCATTGGCCAAACTAAAAATGCAGGAGTGTGTTTTGAAGTTCCCGGTTTTAGGTGACCTTAAGCACTTGAAACTCATAGGTTATAGTGATGCGTCCTACGCAAATCTATGTGATGGGGTTTCAAGCGCAGGAGGTTCTATAATTTTCCTTTTGGGGAACAATGGTAAATGTTGCCCGCTTGTGTGGGAAACAAAGAAAATAAGGAGAGTGGTAAAAAGCACTTTGGCTGCTGATACGTTAAGCCTTGTAGAGGCGGTGGATATGGCCTTTTATATAAGTATGATATTGACAGAAATTATGGAATTAGGGGATTTGGGTAATATACCTATTGACTGTCACATTGACAATAAATCATTGTGAGAAAATGGGCACTCTACAAAACGTGTCAATGAAAAGAGGTTACGGATAGACATCGCAAGTTTGAAGCAGATGTTGGACAGAGGGAAAATAACAAAAATTAAATGGGTCAACAGGAGCTATCAACTGTCAGACTGTTTTACGAAAAGAGGCGCGAGTTCACAGAAATTTTTGGATATTGTTCATGAAGGGCGCTTGTTTCTGTGACTGTTTTTTTTTTTTTCTCGTCCAAACAAAAAAAGGGGGGGGGAAATCATGGGCGCGATTCTCCGCTCCCGCGACTAAGTGCCCACGCCGTCGTGAACGCCGTTGAGGTTCACGACGGCGCGAAACTGCCCCGGTCTCGACCGATTCAGGGCCCGACAATGGGCTAAGATCGGGGCCGCGAGAAACTCGGGGGGCGTGGCGCTAAAGCAGCGTCGTCAGCGCGCGCCAGGCATTGGCACCGCATAAAAGCAGAGCCGCGTCATCCGCCGCCTAACTGGCGCCAGCCGGCACCAACCCGCGCATGCATGGTTGCCGTCCTCCCCGAGGCCACCCCGCAAGAAGATGTCGAATGGATCTTGTGGGGCGCGGAGGAAAGGAGGTCCTCCTTCCGAGAGGCCGGCCAGCCGATCGGTGGGCACTGATCGCGGGCCAGACCCCTTTTGAGTCGTACCCCGGTGAAAGAACCCCCCTCTCCCCCCCACAGGCCGCCCCAGCATTGCCACGCTGTTCCCGCCGGCAGCGACCAGGTGTGGATGGTGCCGGTGGGAAACCGTCGTTTTGGGCAGGTCGCATGGCCCATCCGGGCCTGAGAATAGCGGGGTGGCGGCGAATCGCCATTTTGGGTGTCTCGGGTGATTCACCGGACTGTGCCGCTCAGAACTAGATAGTACCGATCTCGCCGCTTGGGTGCATCGCGGGAGGGCGTCGGACCTGCGTCGCGTGAAAAAATGGCGCCCCAGGCGATTCTCCCAAACGGCGCAGCATCGGAGAATCGTGCCCCATGTGTGTGTTTTTGAGTTTCTTGAAATTTTGTTTTCACCTAATTATTTTTTTTCTCCAAGGAAGGGGAGACTGTTAAGTAATGGGTTAAGAGACATTGCAATTAGTTGTCTCATTTATGTTAAGTATCCATTAATTGACACTGATATGTAAAGGGCCTTCAGGTGGCCTCTGTCAGGTGATGGATGGTTAGAGTTTTGTGCAAAGGCTGTTGGAATGAAATAAATGTGTGTTTGTGAAAAAGGAACAGAATTTTAGACTCTTCATATCACAGCAACTAAAACATCTAACAATGGAGTCTGCACTTGGTGAGGCACAGGATAAAAATGGACTGCAGTCAGGGAAAGGAGCAAGAATACTGTAAATGCCAATTTGCCAGAGGTCGAGGTTGCACAAGAGCTTTGCTGGAGACAGCTCATTAAGCACTTTGATAGGGAAGGATTCAGAAGAATGCTGGTGGACATGCACAACAACACGGTGTATTAGGAAGCCAGCTCGCAAATCTGCAATCAATGTCAAGGTCCAGAGAGGAATCCGGAACCAAATTGGCACAGAGCTTTGCACAGAACCTGGAGCCCATCTTTTCCAGCATTCAAGTCATGACCATCTCTGATTGCACACACGTGGATCCAACGAGTGCAGTACCTGATGGCTGCACAAGCAGCAAAGATCTCAGTGCTTTTGTGGAAGCTGATGCATGATATGATACAATCTCAGCTATCTGCCATGTAAGCTCAGACTGCTGCCTTCATGACTGTCGAGTACAGTATGCACGCAGGCTTGCGGGGTGTCACGGCAGACAAGCAATATGCCCTCCATCACATTGCTAGGATTGTTGTGGTGCCATACCAAGGGTGCGGCAGTGTCTCCATGAAGCATGAATCAGTTGTCCTCTCTTAGGAAGTCAGGGTTTGTCCTGCTATGTCTACCACTCTGCAAGTACCCTTGCTGTTCACTGTCACTAGCCAGCCAGACTGCTGCCACAAAGACTGAGACAGTCCTTTTAGGCCCAGAAGTGTGTGAGGTAGCCCTCCATGGCCTTCTGCAGTTTCCTACAAAAGAAGTATTCACGCATACTGATTGACATCGCGGTTTTCCTGCTCTCATATTAGCCATTCCCTGCACGCATGCTGGCAACCCATTGCAATATGGCAGCTGCCACAATTAATCCAAAATTGTGTCTGTATTCTACAGATGCCTTTTTGGAGCTTTCAGGGTACTCAGCATCCAAATAACAATCCCAGTTCTGCACCTGTGATGTTTACTAATAAAATAATAATATAATTAACAGCTGCCAAGTTAATTTAGGAGTAATGACAAGAGCATATTGCACAGCTTCAGATAGGGGAGGTCAATCTCACAGTGCCTAAAGTTTCATCCAGTGAGCTGACCTGATGTACGTTACTGTGGATGGGCAATGCTTGCATGGGCATTTTGGTTGATGGAACAGAATCTTGTATTTCTGAAAATAAATGTTGCATTTCTTAATAAAGTATAAAAATTCCTGCAACTAGATTCTCTGACTTAGCAATTAATAAGATTTTGTATCTCAAAAACCTGCACATTCCTTAAGGCCCAGAATTTGCTGAAAAATAACAGCGTGCAAAGGTGTGCAGTCTCAATCCTTCTGGTTATGAATTGCCGTTGGAGATTTTTCTTACTTTTTGTCTATCTTTATTCTAATCTTTCTTTCTCTTTACCTGAATTGACACTGTATTCACCCATTCTAATACTCACACTCTTTCCTCCTGTTTACTTGTCTGTTAATCTCATTGGATAAGGAGATATAGTATTTGTGCCATTGTTCACTAAGGTCCCAGATGCTCTGTTGCCATCGCTGCACTGTTATCAGCTCAAACTTGCAACCAACACTGGCAAAAGTGTTGAGACATATAGATGAGGGTCTTTGGAAAATACTAGGAGGTTGCTCCATATATTCACCATGTGAAAGATGCAACGTGATTGTATTAATAGTGGAAAATCTCCTTTTATACTGGAAAGTCTGTAGTAATCTGCTATAATATAGATTGGCTGGAAATGAACACCAGTGTGTATACTTGTGTACTGGTTACTATTTTCTTTTGATATTTCAATCAAAAATAAAAATGTATTCTCTAATTTGAGTGCTTGCTAAAATAATTCTCTTTCACTTTTACAAGTTTTTCTAATGATAAACAAATAAGTCAGTCAACGTTGGCTGTAACAGGCTTAGCTCTGAGACAGTTTTCATTCGGTCAGTTCTACTGCGCGATGTGAAAAGAAACCTTTGTCAAATGTCTTCATGAAGATGGACCCTTCGGAGTAATACGCCACATGTGTGGTCAGGTGACACATAACATCCAGAGGTTGTTACAGAAATATTGATAATTTTTAATGAGCATGGATAAAAACACGAAATGTGGAAGCCAAGCTTAAACCTAGCCGGACTTTGCAATTTGCAAGTTGCAGAGCTGGACAGACAGTATTCATGGAGCCAGGTCTTGGGACAGTCAACTTCCCGACGAAACCAGACAGGCCTGGAACGGCCACATTGTTTCAGAACGAACCGTTGTGTAGACCTCAAATGAACTTGCTTTGCTAGAAGAATGCCTCGCAGACTTGGTGGCACTCAGCTCAGTAGGCGGCAGAGGCATAGTGTAACAAGGACAGCACTTGACAGTTGAAAGTTCAAAATTATGTTCTGCGACCTCCAAATATGGAAAGTAGGCATGTCATTGGATCTTCCTGGTCCCGCCTGATGCTGGTACAGACCACAGAATCATTGGAAACGGCGCAACATCGTGAAGAGGGGGATAAAAGAGGCAATCTGGAGCCCCAGCTCACTCTGCTTTTTGCACCCTCTTTAACGGCATCTCCAGAGAGCACCTTCTACTGGCAGCCGAGCAGCATACCATCTCCAGCTCCTTGTACCTCGTAGCAAGCGTCATCAGACTGACCAGACCCAGAAGATCATCCCGGTGAGATGACCCGAAGACCAGAACTTGCCCATGATGAGTGGGGAGACCCAAATCGACAACTGCTGATCTTGAAACATTGGCCAACCCTCAAAGACCAAGGAACAGCCTGTCCCAGCCTTACTGAATGGGTATTACCAGTCTTTTCAGATGAACAGTTCAAATTCAGTGTTAGGGACCCTGTGAAGAGGATGTTACGAATTCTCGGAAGCATGTATCAGAAGTAGATAGCTAGTGCAGATTTGAGACTGTTTACTGATGAGTCCTGTGAAGAGATTGATAGAGTTTAATTAAAGTATGATAACAGAGTCTGATAAATATTGTTTTTCCTTGATAAAGTGTTCATTAAGGTTGTGCTGGGGCCTCACCTTGTCTATCTCTGCGTAACGTGCCTGTGTTGAAAAGGGTTACTGCAAACTGGTTAAGGTTAGTCAGGGTATATCTATCCACCTTTCACTATACAACACATGTATCTGTGACGTTGAGCAACGCACATTACCTTTGAGAAGGTCACATGTGAGAGGCGATTCTAGAAGCTCTTCTAGAATCACATCTTGCTTTGCCAACTCGGAGTTCAAATGTAATTTTAGTGGAAATCTGTCTGCAAACCCTGAAGCGATGCAAACCCTGAAGCGATAAGAGAATACGGCTTCATCCCCAAGAAATAGAATACATTAGGAAGTTGACGAAATGTGGGATTTTAGATACATTCAAAGTTACAAAATATTCAGGTTATTCATACAAACATCAGATCTTGCACACGATAACAGTGTACATTGTTACAACTAACGGGCGGGATTTTCTGACCCTGAGGCTAAGTGTTGACGGCATCGGAAATGCCATCGCGTTTCTCGACGACGTCAACACGACCCCATGATCAGCAATTCTGGCCCCTACAGGGGACCAGCAGGGCGCTGGAGTGGTTCACGCCGCTCCAGCTGCTGATCCAGCCATGGAATGGGCGCCGGTGATGCCCGCATGCGCAGTGGGTCCGGCACGAACCCACACATGCGCAAGCCAACCGGCGCGATTTTCGCGCATGCGCGGTGTCTCCCCTGTCCGCGCCGGCCCCGACCCAACATGGCGCAGAAGTACAGGCACGGCCCGGAAGAAAGGAGGCCAGGAGACTGAGGGGCCAGCCCGCCGATTGGTGGGTCCCGATCGCGGGCCAGGCCACATCGGAGGGCCCCCCTGGGGTCAGACCCCCCCTTCCCCCCCCCCCCACAGGCCACCACCTGACCCTTCCATGCCAAGGTCAATCCGGCTCAGAGCAGGTTAAAAGAGCGCCGGCGGGACTCGGTTTTTTTACGGCTGCTCGCTGCACCCGGGCCTGAGAATCGCGGGGGCACGCCAGCCCCAATGGCGCCAATTCTCCGCTCTGTGGAGAGCTACATCCCGGCGTCGTGGCGCGATTCACACGACCCCCCGGTGATTCTCCGACCCGGCCTGATGGGCCTGAAAAATAACAAAACAACATTTCAATCAAATTCAACCCCACCCTCACCCAAAGGGACTCTTCATAAAAACATACAAAATTGACAGGGAGGAAAATAGCAGCTAGTCAGCCTGACCCACACCTCATGATAGCCAGGCCATCGTGACTACCCACTTCCATCCTCTACCAGTTACCACCACCCCCAGCTGGACCTGCTCTGCCGTCGTATGATGCCCGAGAAAAGCAAAATAAAGAGAAAAATAAATTAGGCCAGTAAGGGGAAAAGTTCTCTGGAGAATTCAACTCTGACAACCCCCGCCCTCCCCAACCACCGAGGCAATCAAAACCAATCCAGGAGACCATGTGGAAATCAATTAAATCTTTCAGCAGGATCAGTTGATAGCAATCAGGTGTAGAAGCTTTGCTTCATTTTTCCTCTCCTTATCTCGAAGACACAGACTAATCACTTTCCCCTTTCTTTTGACCTACTTGAGATCAACTTTTTCCAAGCGTTTTCTGTTTTTGCATATTGCCTAGCTGAAGGACACCTAACTTTTCTTTGGTGCGCAGCTTATTAAAGTTACACATGCCCTGATATTTAGCACAAGCATCGTCTAACCTTCCCAAAGAAGCAGAGAAAATAATGCCATATTTAGGTGTGGACCGAGGCCCCAAGCCACGATAGAGTTCTCCTGATCTCCCACCTTGATCTCCACAGGAACTGAAGAAGTGGCATATAATTCCATCTTCAGCTAATTACGACGTGTTTCTCCTGGTTCTGTAGATCATACCTACTGAAGTTATTACAGGAGATTGGGAGAACCTCAATGGAAAATATCAGGCAGAATAACTGCTGAGAAATATTCCAGAAGTGAAAGGGCGGAGTTTTCTGGCTCTTCCTCCGGGGGAGTGGAGGGGGGGGAATCTCCTGTGTCCATGGAGGGAATCTTTCTTTTTAATTTTAGTTCTGTTAGGTTGGAACAGTGTGGGAGGCTGACATTTCGGCTGGCGTGCTTTGTAAAAGCATTGGAAAATATGGCAGGAAAAGCTGCCATTGCAGCTGGTGGGCAGCACACCGCTTTTCTCACCCTGAGCTAACCCTTTGATGAAAAACCGGAACACTCCTGCCCAGAATTCGAGTACTTTGGCTGGGAGTTTCCGGCCGCACCACAGTGGTTCCCTAGCGGTGGTGCGGGCAAGCTGTACCAACCCCTGTAGAGTTCAGCGGAATGAGAATGTCCTGCTGGCAGCCAATGTCAAGCCGCCTTTGTTGCTGGAAAATAATATTGTTTCTTTCTACCAAATGCAAGACTGTTTCATGTGCCATAAACGTGCTCCTAAAGAATTTCCAGTAATATTCATGAAACCCAATCCCAGTATCCCCTTACTGCACAAGCTCAACATTTCTATTGCTCACAATAGTATCTCATAGACTCTGAATAAAAATGAACAATTAGTACTAAATAACAGACACTGTAAACCCTTTTCAAGCCCGATTGGAAATAGGTTAGCGCCATCAGGATTAATGTGATTGAATACATCTACCAGGTATTAAAGAGATGAGTATTCCCTTTCATTTGTTTGGACTAGATTCAATCCCAAAAGGCCAGTGATAATATCACATTTAACAGCTTGTGATTCTCATGTGTCCATGTTTAATTTATTATGAGATAAAGCAAAGTGAAGATTATTTTTTGATTACATCCGGTTCTCCTGTGATAATGATGCTCACTTTTTTTGCCACTGGCCTGAATTTCCCTTTGTGTTTGAGTGAGATTAGGAGCTCACCACGGAGGCTGGCCACTTGCATTTTTGTACTGATGCATTGCACCGCAAAGTGCAACAGTGTGAGATCTTCAGAATTTCCCAACCTGGGGAGTGAAATGTCATTTGTCCTCACACACTAATCTGACTATCATAGAGTCACAAATGCAGAATTGTTACAGCAGAGGAGGTCACTCAGCATGCCTTGTCTCCACCAGGGTGATGTCTGTAAAATTCAGACACTTGGATCAGTTTATTATTCAAACGTTTTACCTCGGTGCCCTTATTTGCGAAATGAACAAAGGACAAACACAAGTTCACAATCCAACCCAAGGTTATTTTAGAACACAACAAAACAGTTAACCCTTAAATTATCCCAACTATAGTATGCCTTAAGATTATTAATATCACCTATGCTGATGAGCTGGATCGAGCTATGGGTCCAGTCCTCTGGGTCTTGGTCATGTCATGACCTTGGTCTGCGAAGCTAATTCTTCCTTCTGTCTTCTCTCCACCGTGGAGTCTTCTCCGCTGCCTCCGCTGCCTCAGCACTTGGGGCGGGAGTCTCTGCAGGACACCAGGAACCCACCCCCAGATGCCCATCTTCAGGTACATTGTCCGCACGTAACCTTATCCCATATGTGGTGGTGGCAGGAAATCTAAGTGCAAGAAAATCTGGCTTCATCTGGGAAATCCACAATAATCGATCCATTTGAATGGGACCGATTGTCTTCCGATGTCTTGTTTACAGTGCAGGCCCAAACTTGCCCCGGTTGTCTGTCTCTGTCCACGGTCATGTAACTAGGCTGTTAGAATTCCCATCAGGCCTATCTGTGGCTCTGACTGTGGTTTAATTTAACATTTCTAATTCTTAATGTGTCCAATTCTGTATCAGGCCTAAAATTCAGGCTGTTGGCCATTTTACCATATTTGGCTCTCTGTCAGAGCAATTTACCTGGTGCCACTTACCTTGTTGCTCATAGCCCTGCACATTCTTCCTTTTCAGATAACAATACAATTCCCTCTTAAATATCTCAAGTGACTGACCCTGCCTCTTAAGTGGTGTATTCCAGATCCTAACCACTCACTGCGTGAGAAAGATCTTCCTCATGTTGTCATTTACTCATTTTGATAATTACTAGAAGTCTGTGACTACTTGCTCTTAGTCCTCCCACCAACAGGAAGAACTTCTTCCTAACTACTCTGTCCACACACCTCATGATTTTGAACACCTCGATCAAATCTCCTCTCAATCATCTCTTCTCTGAGGAAAACAGTCTTCTCTGATCTATCTATGGAATTGAAGTTCCTCTTCCTGGGATCATTCTCATGAAACTGTTCTGCAATTTCTCTATTGCCTTCAAATCTTTCAGAAAATGTGGCATCCAGAACAGGGCACAATATTTCAGTTGAGACCAAACCAGTGTTCTGCACGAGTTTTGGACAACTTCTATGCTTTTATATTCTATGCTCCAATAAGTAAAGGCTAGGATGCTGTCTGCTTTATTAATTGCTCTCTCAACCTGTCCCGCCATCTTCAATGATTTATACACATTTATAACAAGGTCTGTCAGCTCCTACATTCCATTTATATTTGTATCCTTTATTTTACATTGATTTCATCACGTCATACTTCTCTGCTATTTTCCAAATCAGCAGCTACTGTAGAAAAAGCTAGCCTACTAGAAGGTATATGGACAAATTAGACAAACAGAATTTAAAGAGACAAACCATATGGTTGTATATGGTGACACCATTATTCCGAGCGAGAATGGAGAAGATTCCACTTCCATACAAACCTGAGGAGCACACTGCTATAGATGAATGGGACTGACTGTACACGCATAACGAGGGGAATATAATGCCCTATCAGTGGTGAGTTTGGTAACGAGGCATTGAATTCGGCAGAAGGATGGCAGTTGGGAACCCCACTGCCTTTCTACCTTTGCCTTGATTAAATCCAAGGCAGGGAGGCCTCTGAACAGTCGACATGCCCCACTGCCAATTCAATTAATGCCCTCATCTCGCTGCCGCTGGTATTTAGCCAGCAAAGGGCGGGATACTGGCCATGCGGGAAGCCCGAGAAGTAAACCCTGTTGGAATTGCTTGCAGGCTTTTGGAGCGGGTGCAGGGCCTCTTCCAAATGTTCTCAATGCCTTTGCTGCTGACTCCCATGTCCTGCAACCCCAACCCTGCAGCCTGGCTCCCTCCATTACTCACCTGTGCCTGGGTCCCTCAGTGTTCTTGGGCTTCAGGTGGATGTAGTTCCAGCAGCAGCCACGGCTTCCAGGTTGTACGGCCGAGCAATGAAGCGCTGCTGGCTGCTGATTGGCTGGCAGTTCTCAGTGGGTGGCACATCTGCCCTCAGAACCCTTCATCTCAGGAATGGTGCGCCACTGTCCAGTTAAGTATTTGATTGACATCTAATTTGGCCTTCCTAAAAAGTGGCAATGTGGGGCTCTTTCTGGCTGGAGTGTCAGAAAAGAGACCCCCACTGCTTCCATTAAACACCACACAGTGTTTATATAACTATATTCTTGCTGGAGAAATAATCAATCTGTATTATGTTCTCAACTATTTCAAAGCAAGGTCAGGCTGTAGGAAAATTAAAGCATAAGAAAACACCAGGAAGCCTGCATCAGGATAAGACTTTCTACAATCAATCTACCATAATCTTTCAATCATCAAAACATTCTGTATTCCATCCCCCCCTCCCAACAAACACACAGCTGATCTTCATTATTCAAACAAATTGCTTTCCACGGATAATATTTCCAATGGAGGATCTGATGCACAGACAGATGTAAAGAAATCCAATGGTAAAAAGTGAGATCGCAGTGGCACATGTCTTCTTATATTTAAAATTATTAATACTGGTCCAGTCATTGTATTGTGTAACAGTTCTGCTGGAAGGTCACCTTCGCATTGTCAATCCCACAAAATTCATTGTTGTAAATTCAGATTTTGATAGAAATGCAGCCAGGTCACCATCACATGTTTGTTTGCTAATGCAGGGTTAGTATCACATTTTGGTGCTTTTGACTATTTAGCCTAGGAAGGATCTTGTGTTAAGTGTCACCGTAAGCATTGCCCATGTTCCTTCGCCACCGCAAAATTTATTTTAGGGTTAATTCAGAGAAATGTATTGGGAAGTTCTTAGGTTGTCTTGGGAATTCATATATTTAAAAAAATATTCTATTCAAGCCATTTAACATATTTAGACAGAATAATAAATATCAGAAGGACGACATATCAATCCAATAAACAACCACAACCCTCCAACTCCGCTGACACCAACACCTCGCCACATCCCACCTTTCTTTTTTTAACCCCTTACCCCCCATTGAGCGGTTTCCACCTCCGGGCAATCCCCTTTACCGACCCCTGTAGAGCGAATTTGACCTTCACCAACCTTAGGAATTCTGCCAGGTCACTCACACACACACACACACACACACGCGCTTTCGGCAGCTCCGAGTCTCGTCACCCCAACAAAATCCGACTCCATGCTATTAGGGAGGTAAAGGCCAATACATCGGCCTCCCCCCCCCCCCCCCCCACCCCCCGAGCCCCAGGTCTTCCGACACCTCCAGACTCAGAACCACCCCCATACCTAGCACCTCAGACATCACGTCTGAGAATCCCTGCCAGTACCCCCTCAGTTGTCTTGGGAATTTATGTCATCACTGCTATCTCAGCCCAATGTGTACACAGAGCTGGTATAAACTCCAATACAGGCCTCCTGTGCGGATCAAGAACACCTAGGAGAAGGTTGAGATCTGTTAGTTTGCTCCAAGAGGAGGAGAAAAATGTGCGCGCATTATTTGATTTATAGCCCCTCTGGGTTTCGAGCTCCTTTCGCTGATGAACCTTACAGGCATGGGCCACCCATCCCAATAATAAAAATCACCTCATCATGAAATCCCTACAATATAGAAGGAATATAGAGAGAGGCCATTCAGCCCATCAAGTCTGCACCGGCACTTAGAAAGAGCACGCTACGTAGGCCACTCCTCCACCCTATCCCCATAACCTCACCTAAACTTTTGGACTCTGAAGGGCAATTTAGCATGGCCATCCCGAGGCTTTGGAACCAGCTCTACACTGATAGTCAAGGGTCCTCCTTTATCATACTTCTGGAAGTGGAGCAGGGACACTGAAACTTCAGGGTCACAATCTCCAATGGTATAAATTTAAGACTTATTTCTTATGGAGCTCCTATTTTTCTTCTATAGAAGAATATAAATTCTCAGAGATTGTCAGCATTTTATTTGATATAGAATCAATCTTTGAAATATCTCCAACCACTGAAATCCATCATACCAGTAAGTTAATGAAATCGGAAACAACAAACTTCTCCATGGTGTTGGCAAATTTATTTTTTGTCAGCTAACTGCAAGAGGAATTCAGATAAAGTGCTCCATGTGTATAGAGCAACAGGGATGTATTCAGGATAGTTCCTCATTAATTAAGTGACAAAAACTATTTTCATACAGTCCATTCTACACATTGCTCTTTGGCAAAGCCAATCATGACTAACTGACTATCTAGACTTATATAAAATAAGGAGAGAAATTCCAGTGTTTGTCATGTCATGAAGATGTGCTTTATGTCAAAAATGAGCTTTAATCCATGGCCTGGAAACATGAATTGAACTTTTAAAAACAGCTTTTAAAAAAACAGAAAAAAATTGAACTCACAATCAAGATGGTTAACCCCAATTTTCAGTACTGTGCATTCCATGTTCCAATTCATTGGAATGGAGACAGTCTGTCTGCAAAACCCATCAAAGAGACTTCAGGGAAGTATGAAGGACACACACAGCCTGTCTTATTAGCAAGGCATCTATGGCAATCACCTGAGGCACTCAATTCAAGGTGGGCCTTGAAGACCAGTTGCTTGGACAATGGCACCCTTGATAAGTTAACGATCAGACATGAGCTAACCACTCTCGAGTGCGGCTCTAAAAACATTCAAGAAGATTGGACAAAGCAGCCTGTCATAATATACACCAGTTTATCATGGTGCTGACACACACACACTCATGGACACGCAGTGGGACCAATCAACACACACAGCGCCGCATCCAATCACCAGATCGAGCACACGCACTATAAAGAGGGGGCATTAGAGTTCCCGCTCATTCGAGCTGCAGCTTCCTATTAGGACAGAGCTCACAGCCTGCAGCACAGATCTTCACCATGTGCTGAGTGCATAGACTGGTTAGGACAAGGCATAGGTCTTTAGTTCAATCTAATATCGTGTTAACCCACAGTGAAAGTATGTTAAACAATTTCTGATTTAATAAAATAGTGTTGCACTATTTTAAGTGTTGGTGGCCTGTATGTGCTCCACGGATCCAGAGCACCCAACGCAACACAGCCCACTTGATTTGCACTTAAAAAATCACTACCTCCATTCCTGACGCACAGTGGCAGCAGTGTGCATCATATCCAAGATGCATTGCAGCAATTTATTAAAGCTCCTTTAACAGCACGTTCCAAAACTGCAACCTCTATCACTTAGAAGGACAAGGGGAGCAGATGTATGGGAACACCACCGCTTTGTTCCACTTCCTAGACTCACACCATCCTGACTTGGAACTAAGGCACCATTCTTTCACTGTTGCTGGATCAAAACCTTGAACTTCCTTGCTAACCACACTGTGGGTGTTGCTGCACCACAGATATGGCAGCAGTTCAAGCATGCAGCTCACCAATCACCTTCTCAAGGGAAATTAGGAATGTGCAATATATGCTGGCTGACGAGCAACACTCATATTCTGTGAACAATAAAAATCAACTTTGGAATACAAGGACAATAGTGACACTTTTATGTCCGCATTACACCCAGCGCAAATCCCACTTCTGGGTGTGGCCTAATCTGATTACCATTCATTTAAATGGATTTTAATATTCAAAATCAACCGACTCTTCCAAGAATGAGCAATTTTCCCATCTGCTACCATGATGAGGCACCGGCAGGAATAACTACTGGTCTCCGTAAACTAAGATTAGGTGTGATGGCCATGTGAGGTGCAGGTTCGAAGGCCTACTACAGGGTGTAGTCCCCAGATGGTCGGAACATGGCCCTGACACCCTGGTACTAAACCTGGCCCCTTTTTAATTTCTTGGGAAAATTCCGTCAAGTGTCTTTCTTTTTATTGCTCTTGTTGATTGGAGAGAGGTCACATGACAAACCAACACTTTGCATGTTTCAAGCACATTTCCTCAACAGGACTGAGGACAAACAGTTCAGGAAGAAAACCTAACAAGGGGTCCTTGCTGCCTCCTTTTTTCTCCAACCCACCTGCTAAACTTTGAACCCTGTTTGCTGACTGTGGTCATTCAGAGACACCCTGCTGCAGGCAGTGATTTCTTAAAAGAACCAAACCAATGCTACAGTCTCCCAAATAGCAGCTAAGTCATGGAACTGGCAAGTATATCTGTGCTGGCTTGGACATACACTGGAGGCTTCCAGTAGTTAACAAAGGGGTAGCTTGATAAAAGGCAAATGGAGTTACGTAACAGCACAGAACACGATACAACAGGTCTTAACACTTCAGCTGCCTGGTCTACATGCCCGGGTCCTGCTCTTAGGACTCTGTGCAAACTCCCCATTGGCCAGGGTTCACGCTCTCCCATGAGATTGGGCACAAGTCGGTCAGATGGTGAATGGAGCCCGTCCCCTTAAAAGGGCCACGGTACCACAACATCCTTTTCAAACAAAGAAATTTGTTGCAGTCAAACGAGGAGAAGAATAAGAGTGAGCTATTCGACTAATCCTCACCTTGTCGTAACAGTCGTAATAATTATTTCATTCCACAAAAGTGTTTTTTAAATCTGAACTATGGCTATATAATTATATATCAGAAATGCGAGTTGGCTTTCACGAAAATGGGTTTGGATGAAGAAACCCTTCAGCCCTTTTAATCACATCCTTCCAAGACAACTAAACAACAGCCTTCCACTTAATTTTGTAACTGAATTTTGAACTTCCTTTTTGCAAGTTGTATCTATGCCCCCTCAGTGTCCAGAGGATCTGTTCCAGCCATTGATCAAACCTCCCTATAAAGAAATACTCCCTGATATCTGTACTAATTTGCTATTGATATCCCGTAACGAATGCCCTCTTTTCCGGTTCCCCTGGAATGACACAAATTACTACTTTCTCTATCTTGTTGAGCATCTCATATACCTCCAGAAACACTCACTCATCTCTCAAAACTGTAGAAATACCCAATGTGGATTGCTGTGGATTTAGGCAAGACAACAGGAATGAAGTAAAATGACAAATGAAAAAGATATTTATAAATTGCTCCCTCAAAGTGACTGTTTCCACAATAACAGATTAACACAAAGGCCGGAGCTTCACGGCACCTGCTGCCGGGGTGGTTTTCCAATCCCGTCAAAGTCAGGGGCTCACCGCGTATGCTGGCCCCTCTCCCACTGCGACGGAACTGTAAAACCCCACCCAATGTGTTTGTATGACATTCTCATACCCAATATTTTAGTGGAGGCAAGATATAATATAAAATAGATGAGTTAATGCCTGCAACAAAATAGCTGAAAAAATGTCACAAATGTTGTGTTCACCCATTATTATGAGTGGTGGGTTTAGGCTAATGTTCAATAGGTTATTTGTTTGCTATCAGAATCAGTTGGTGCTGAGTAAAGATATGAACTTATGTACTATGCGTTGAAGAATGCGTTTGTATTGTGAAGTGTGCATAATGATTCAGTGCAGGAGTAAATTTTGAGGACCCCACAATTACAATCACCTGTATCTCTATCCTTACATGTTGAAAGATAGAAAGGTGTCCACAAAATCAATTATTATTCCAGTTCTACAGAAAGAACTTCTTTAGTGTATCAGCTCCCAGTGGGATCATAGATTCTATTAGAAATGAGCTCGAAACCAATTTTACCATCTTGGAAACAGGCCACTTCATTTGGGTCACATTCTACAACTCTTTTTAAAATAAGTGGGTTTTCTTTGTTCCTTTTATCCATTTAGGCTGTCACATTTCATATTAGCTCATTAAATGTATCTACACTGCAATGCTTTGAACTTCTGGAGTCAACAGCTATGATAATAATAATCTTTATTGTCCCGAATGGGCTTACATTGACACTGCAATGAAGTGATGCACGATCAATGACCACTAAAGCGAGGTTGTAGTCCAACTGAAGGCTTTAATAAGCTAGATGTTTCCCCCAGCAGCTCAGGTACAGAATGAAGGCTGCTGGGGCGGCATGGGCTCTTATACCCCACCTAGCAGGGCGGAGCTACCATACAGCTTGACCAATGGGAAGCATACAATATCTACCAATGGTGTTCCAGCATTACCAGGTACCATAATACCTCTACACAGACTACCACATGAAGTTACCATGATGAGTCCCCAGTCGCCACATTCCGGCGCCTGTTTGGGTACACGGACAGAGAATTCAGAATGTCCAAATTACCTAACAGCACATCTTTCGTGACTTGTGGGAGGAAGCCCACGCAGACATGGGGAGAACATGCAGACTCCGCACAGACAGTGACCCAAGCCGAGAATCGAACCTGGAGTTGTGAAGCAACAGTGCTAACCACTGTGCTACCGTGCTGCCCATTGCTCAACAGCAATGAGGGTTATGCAGCATTTTGAAAAAATATTTTTCTGGTAGCGAATGTGAAAAATGATGATTCTGTGGTTTATAATGTAAAGTATCTATTTTTCTGGTCACTTGCGGTGCTTTAGTATCCGAGGAATCCATTTCAGCTGTTATTGAGTGTGGTAGAGGGGAAGCTGTATCTAAGCATTTGATCCCAGATATTACTTTGTCATGTTGGTGGACAAATATTTAATGTGGTTGCATGACATTCTTTAGTCGAGGTATTAGTGGAGCAGTTAACCAATTTAAAATGGTTTCAGAAATTCCACACATGAATTGAAATACTTTTATTTCTAGTATTTTGGATTTATAAAAGCTCAATTTGTTCAATTCGTTTGAGCAACTGCCCTCATTCATGACTCTTATAAAGATGACTTTTGAAACAGAAAACATAATAGATGAGATATATATTGATTAAAATAATTTTATTTTGTACTATGTGCAGAATAATCTCAGAAAGATGCTTTCTTGGCAAGAAGAAAAGCAGGCTTCAGCTAATTAGCAGCTTGAAAGTGCTAGAACACTAGGAAGTGCTGGAACACTGCTATGTGCACATCTTTGGAGAGAGTCAACATTTAGGCTATCAGCCTGCATGTTAATTCTCTTTCACACTCCACAGATGCTGTTTGACCTCCTGAGTGTTCCTTGAATTATGTTTTTTAGTTCAGGTTTCCAACAACCACATTATGACATGTTGGTTTCATTAAAAGATTTGATGTGATTGAGCAAATGTGCCATATGCAGTTTTCTCCCATCTCCTTTTGAGAATACATTCAAGGATGCTTTGATCCAACAGATGGGGAATGCTGCAATTTACCCAGTAAGGCAACAAATCATATTACAAGGTCATAATTAGATAAAGGTCTTAGTTCTTTTCCCCCATCTGGATACCTGAGTTCTATTTTTACTCAATGCAGATTATATTGTCTTATCTCTAACAAATGGATGAAGGATTTATATGATCAAGGATCTTCTCCCTGAAAGTTAGAGGTCAATGATGGAGGCAGCATAACATTCCGAATTCCCTATCTCTAATAATAATTATTGACCCGCTTCCATAATTAGCTATAATTTTTTGTGACCGGGCATTTAACAGCACTTGCAGTTAGTTAGACTCGCCCATGCAAGATTAGTTTTTGCATTTTTTGTGGCAAGTTGTGTGCTGATAATGTCACCGTGAGGAAAACCGAGCGCCTGAGACCTGAGTAAGCAGGGCAAGCAACTGTGCATCTTCTTAATCCATCTGATTGAATGTATGTGAAATTAACAGCACAGAGTCTAACAAGGAAGCATCATTCAGAGAGGGCAAATTCAATTCAAAGAAAGATTGGATTAAGGAAAGGGAGCAGGGGAAAAGAGATAAAAGAGAATAGTAAAAAGTTGTTTATGTTTTCATTTAAAGCCTGAATGAATGAGACTCTATGCTTGTAGTAGTATTTATTCCTTGTTCCAGACAGATTGTTACACAGAAAGTGGGCGCGATTTAACAAAAAAGAAGAGGGCTGTTTTGAACGTAAACAGTGGGGTGTTCCTTGGAGCCTGCAATACTGACAATGACCCCACTATTAAATGGGACTGTTTTTGTTTGGTGCCTCTACGAGGAACGCCCCGCCCACACCGCACTTAGCTTCTTTTTAAAATGCGGCCCTGATCTCTCCGCGCCCACCATGGCCTCAGGACCCCCCCCCAAAATTACCGATTAGGGGATCCTCGAGCCCCCTCTCACCACACCTCATTGAGGCAGGACACCCCTGGGACCGATCTCTAGCACGGGCAACCTGGCACCCTGGCACTGCCAGTGCTACCTGGGCATCCTGGCAGTGCCAGAGTGGCACTACCAGGGTGCGAAGGTGGCAGTACCAAGGTGTCAGGCTGGCAGTGCCAAAGTGCCCGGGTGGCAACAGGGCTGCCAGGGTACTGCCCTGCCCAGAGCACGACCATCCGAGGGCCTCTGATTGACGGGGAAATACCACCAAGTGCCGTGACACCTGGTCCACGTTTGTGGTAAGCTATTTTTTTTTTTTTCAAAACATATACTTTATTTATAAAATCTATCATAAACATTACAAAACATTTCGAATTGTCTTGACTGTACATTTCCATCAGAGTTACACATTCCCTTGACTTTCTTCCATTCAATTTTGATAACATTACACACATATCGCTCTTTATGTTACAATTCCTTCTCAAACATTTACATTGTCATGTTTCTTTTATACATTGGAGTGTTAATGACCCAGACCGAGGGGGGTTTACTCTGTTACCCGCCCCTCGGTGTACATTTGCTGGTAAGACCTTACACAGTGGTCTTTCCCCATTGCGCCTTGGCGGCAGCTGCCCCAAGCTTGAGTGCGTCCCTCAGCACGTAGTCCTGGACCTTGGAGTGTGCCAGTCTGCAACACTCGGTCGAGGACAGCTCTTTGCACTGGAAGATCAGCAAGTTTTGGGCAGACCAAAGAGCGTCTTTCACCGAGTTGATGACCTTCCAGCAGCAGTTGAGGTTTGTCTCGGTGTGTGTCCTTGGAAACAGTCCGTAGAGCACAGAGTCCTGTGTCACAGAGCTGCTCGGGATGAACCTTGACAAATACCACTGAATCTCTCTCCAGACCTTCTTTGCAAAGGCACATTCCAGAAGGAGGTGGGTGACCGTCTCATTTCCCCCACAGCCACTCCGAGAGCAGCGTGTAACGGCGCTGAGCCTTCAGGTGTACATGAAGACTCTGACGGGGAGGGCCCTTCTCACCACCAGCCAAGCTAGGTCTTGGTGCTTGTTTGTAAGTTCTGGTGATGAGACGTTCTGCCAGATGACACTGACAGTCTGCTCAGGGAACTATCCAACGTCCTCCACAGTCTGCCTTTCCCTGAGGGCCTCGACATTACTTGCTGACCACTGCTTCATTGCCTTGTGGTCAAAGGTGTTTTTCTTCAAAAACTTTTCCACGAGGGACAGGTGGTACGGCACGGTACAACTACTTGGAGCGTTCCATGACAATGAGGCCAGGCCCATCCTTCGTAACACCGGGGACAGGTAGAACCTCAGTAAGTAGTGACACTTGGTGTTTGCATACCGGGGGTCCACACACAGCTTGATGCAGCTGCACACAAAGGTGGCCATCAGGATGAGGGAGACGTTGGGTACGTTTTTCCCTCCCTTATCCAGAGGTTTGTACATGGTGTCCCTTCGGACACGGTCCATCTTGGATCTCCAGATGAATTTGAAGATGGCCTGGGTGACTGCTGCAGCGTAGGGTCGGGTATTGGGCCAGTCCTGCGCTATGTGCAGTAACACCGAGAGTGCCTCACACCTGATGACCAGGATTTTGCCCGCAATGGAGAGGGAGCGTTGCTCCCAACCGCCCAGTTTCTGTCTTACCTTGGCAATGCACTCCTCCCAGTTTTTGGTGCACGCCCCAGCAGCTCCGAACCATATCCCCAGCATCTTCAGGTAATCTGACCTGACAGTGAAGGGGACAAAGGACGGGTCGGCCCAGTTCCCAAAGAACATGGCCTCGCTCTTGCTGTGGTTTACCTTGGCCCCCGAGGCCAGTTCAAACTGGTCACAGGCATTCAAGAGCCTGCGTACAGACGCGGGATCCAAGCAGAAGACGGCGACGTCGTCCATATACAGGGAGGCCTTAACTTGCACGCCTCCGCTGCCTGGGATCGTCACTCCTCCTATACCCGGATCCTTCCTGATGGACTTGGCAAAAGGTTCTATGCAGCACACAAACAGGGCCAAGGAGAGAGGGCAGCCCTGCCTGACTCCGGATTTGATCTGGAACTTTTCTGATTCCCACCCATTGATTGAGACTGCGCTATAGATGTTTGTGTAGAGCAGTTTGATCCAAATTGCGATTTCCCTCCCCAAACCCCATTTTGGAGAGCACATCCACCATGTAGGTGTGCGATATTCTGTCAAAAGGCTTCTCCTGGTCAAGGCTGATGAGGCAGGTGTCCACCTTCCTGTCCTGCACGTAGGCGATCGTATCCCCGAGTAGCACGAGGCTATCAGAGATCTTCCTGCCGGGTACAGCACAGGTCTGGTCAGGGTGGATCACCGACTCCAGGGCAGACCTGACCCAATTGGCGATGAGCTTGGCTAGAATTTTATAATCCACATTCAACAGTGAAATGGGGCGCCAATTTCAAATTTCTTCCCTTTCCCCCTTCTGCTTATAGATGAGGGTGATGATGCCTTTCCTCATGGACTCGGTCATGCTGCCGTCCAGAAGCATACTCTCGTACACTTCCAGCAGGTCTGGGCCCATCCAGTCCCACAGAGCTGAATACAACTCAACCGGTAAGCCGTCGCTTCCGGGAGTTTTACTCGTCTCAAAGGACCTGACGGCCTTTGTCAGCTCTTCCAGAGTTAGCGGTTTGTCCAGGTTTTCCCGCTCGCTGTTGCCTAAAACCTCCGTGATAGACGACAGGAAGGTCTGAGAAACAGTGTTATCTGTTGGCTTCAAATCATACAGTCCGGCATATAAGGATTTGCTGATCCTCAGGATGTCAGACTGCGATGACTTTACAGATCCATCGTCTTCCTTCAGGCTGCTGATCACAGAGATCTCTCTGTGTACCTTTTGGAAGAAATAGCGTGAGCACTTTTCATCCTGCTCCACGGAGCGGACTCTGGAACGGAAGATAACCATGGAGGCCTCCGAGGTGTAGAGCGAGGCTTGCTGGCTCTTCACCTCTTGGAGATCCTCCTTGACATCAACCCCCAATGACTGCAGCTGGAGCAAATTTTGCATGCATTTCTGGAGCCTGGACATGGCCCCTCATCTCTCTCTCACCTTTTGAATACCTTTGAGGATGAAAAACCTTTTGATGTTCCCCTTGATTGCTTCCCACCAGAGATGTGGAGACTCAAAGAGGGGTTTCACGGTACTCCAACCTTTGTAATCCCTTTTAAGTTCCTCGAGGTTCTCTGGAGACAACAGCTTTACATTTAGCTTCCATGTCCCCCTGCCCGCCCCCTGGTCTTCCTGCAGGTGGCAGTCAGCCAGTAGAAGGCAGTGGTCAGAGAAGAACACCGGCTTAACGAAGGTGGACCTGACCGTGAAAGCACAGGACACAAAGAAGAAGTCTATCCTGGAGCGGACGGACCTGGCTGTCCGTGACCATGTGTATCTATGCTACGCTCCGTCTGCAGGGTTGCTGAAGACGTCGAGCAGCTTGGCGTCTTTTACAGTTCCCATCAGGAGCCTGGACGCAGCGTCTAGTTTGCTGTTGGCTCTGCTGAATCGTCCAGCCTCATCGATGATGCAGTTGAAGTCACCGCCCAGAATGACAGGCTTGGAGGTGGCCAACAGCAGCAGGAGTTGCTGAAGGACTGGCAGCCGCTCACTCCTTACGGCCGGGGCGTACACGTTAATGAGTCTGAGAGGGACGTTTTTGTATTTAACGTCTGCTACAAGGAGGCGTCCACCCACTACCTCCTTAATGTTGGAGATGGTGAAGTTGCCTCCCCGCAGCAGAATACCCAGGCCGGAGGAACGACAATCGTTTCCTCCTGATCAGATGGATGGCCCGTGGGACCACCAGCTCGACCAGCGCTTGTAGTTGCTGAGGTGAGAAATTCCACACTCCTGCAGGAACAGTAGGTTGGCTTTCACATTTGCTGAGTAGCCTAGTGTAGCTACGCACCGCGAAGTATCTTTAATGCTTCGCACATTAATAGATGCAATTTTAAACCCCATTTTAAAAAGGTAGATTTACCAGTCTCAGAGTCCAGAGTCTATGCAGTTGGGTGTTCCAGCTGTTGAATGTTCCCCAGCATGCCAGTGGTGCTCGCAAACTGTTGCACAGTTGCAGGGCTGAGAAAGCTGTCCTGGTCCTCACTGGGCCCGTGAACTCGACGGGGATGTATTGGGGGGTTGTGTAGCCCTGGCGTCCATCGTGGCATTCAGTGGGTGTTGGGGTTGAAGGCCTGGTTTTCGCTGCTTGTTAAATTCTGGAGTTGGTCTGTGGCCTTATTTTTAATGTCCGGCGTTTGGTGTCCGTTGGTCATATTGCTGTTCCCATCCACCAGAGGTTGATGATCTCGGCGTGCTTTATTTCCTTCCCTGTCTGTGGTCTGGGGTATCTGTGCGTCCCGTTCTACATTGGTACTTTGCCTCTTTATTTGAGGCCGATTCTTGTCTTGCTTTCCCTCATCGGAGGAGGTGTCGGCGCTAAGCCCGCTGGCTGAAAGGTGCCGCTTTTTGCCATTCCCCATCGGGGGGTTCTTCAGTTCATTTTTTTGTTTCCTCTTTCGTTTGTCCCTGTTCACCGTTTCCCAGAGCCCTTGATTCTCCGTTCCGTCCTCTTCCATTGAGTCTTCCTCGTCAGATGAGGTTGGGGTTGAGTTGTCAGGTTGAGCTGGGGCCTCCACCTTTTGTTGAGGGCCCTTCTGTTGATTTTCAGCATTCTGTGCTGTGGTGTCTTTGTCGATGGAGGGTGCATGAACCTCCTCTGTGGTTGTCTTTTTGACTCCGCCGCTGATGATTTGTGCGTACGTTGCCCCGCGTTTTGGGAAAGCCCTGTAAAGATGGCCAGCCTCCCCACACAGGTTCCAGCACTTGTCTTCCTTGCAGTCCTTTGTCATGTGTCCCTCCTGCCTGCAGTTTTTGCAGAAGGTGACATTGCAGTTGGCGGCAACATGCCCCGTTTTGCCACAGGTGCGGCATACTCGTGGCTGTCCCATGTAGTAGAGATAGCCACAATTTCCTCCAATGGCGAAACTGGAGGGGGGATGCAGGATGGTTCCATCACCGTCTGTTCTCTGAGTCACCTTGATCTGGTGCTCACTTGTCCAGATGCCAAAGGTGTCCTTCAGTTGCACGCTTTTACTTTTCAGCTCGACGTACCTGGTGAGGAACGTGAGCACATCAGACACGGGGACGTGGGGGTTGTACGTGTGCAGTGTGACAACCCGGTTTTGCTGCGACGGTAGCATAAACAGAGGCTCCGCAGTCAGGATAGACAGGGGGCTCTGGTTACCTTTTTCCTTGAACACGTTCAAGAATTTGATGCAAGCTGCGACACTCTTGAAGGTGACGTCAAAATATCCATTGTTGGGGAAGTCTTGCAAGCAGAAGATATCTGTTGCTTGAAACCCACAGCACTCGAGCAGCACCTGCTTCATGAAGAAATTGCGGTCCACAGGTGACTCCCCTTCCAAATTCTTCACTGTGACTCGGACAGTGTTTCGCACTCCCCAGCCTGGTGGTCGGGATGCAGCTGCAGCCATAGCTCACACGTCGAGTCTAAACTGTATCGGTGTTAGGCTTGAACCAGAGGCTTAGACCAGCATGTAGATCCACCAATAGCAGCAGAGCTCTAAACATTTCCTCTTCGACGACTTTAATCCCTCCATGTTCTCCAATCCACGATCGACATCGAAATCCTCTTAGCCAAAATATCGTGGTTTCACCCCTGCCAGTGGAAAGCAGTGCTAAACAACGCTGCAGCGATGTCTCCCAGGCATGGGTGTTCGATCCCAGGCCTTGTGATACTCCGGCATAGACATATTTAAATGAAGCTACCTGCTCATTTAAATATGCAAATCTGGATCCCACCCAGTGCGGGTTTGACATATCGCAAGATCTTGTTAGATCGAGCATCTTAAATCTCGCAAGGGGCCTCTCGTCTTGTCACGTAAACGAGTCGTGCGGGACCAGGCTGTTCAACCAAGCCCATTAACTTTACTATATATTAAAAGGAATTGAATGGAGCTGTCACTGTGATGGACAGTTTAGATTACTGTGGTGATTTTTGTTCATATTTGTTGTGCAACTACTTCACGCTAGGCCTTGCATATCGACAGTGGGGAGTGATGCTGTTTTTGTAAAGCCAATGGTGAACCAGGGCAACTCAAGACAGCAATTTTTAGATTTCCGCATTTTCCCATAATTCTGCTTGTTGCCGAAAGTTGCTGTGCCATTTGTGCCGTTAGCTTCAACGTTATTTTGACAATCCAGCATCATTCACTGAGGAAATTAAACCATCGGTTTCAAAGCTCTGTGAACTATTTGGATTAGTACACATACATCATAACTAATGAGGAATTGTGTGTATATAGATAAATGTAATAAAAATGGTTTTATTGGGCGGGATTCTCCGACCCCCCTGCCGGGTCGGAGAATCGCCGGGGGGCGGCGTGAATTCCGCCCCCGTTGGCTGCCGAATTCTCCATCGCCGAGGTTTTGGCGGGGGCGGGAATCGCAGCAGCTCCCCCCCCTGACAATTCTCCGGCCCGCGATGAGCCGAGTGGCCGCCCGTTTTAGGTTGGTCCCGCCGGTGTAATTTAGACCTGGTACTTACCGGCGGGACCTGGCTCTGCGGGCGGCCTCCGGAGTCCTCGGGGGGGGGGGGGGGGCGCGCGGGGGGATTTGGCCCCGGGGGTGCCTCCACGGTGGACTGGCCGGCGATCGGGTCCCACCGATCCGCGGCCGGGCCTGTGCCATGGGGGCACTCTTTCCCTCCACACCAGCCGCTGTCAACCTCCGCCATGACTGGTGCAGAGACAAACTCCCCTGCGCATGTGCTGGGATGACGCCAGCACACGCTGGCGCTCCTGCGCATGCGGCAACTTGCGCCGGCCGGCGGAGGCCCTTCAGCGCCGGTTGGCGCGGCACCAAGCCGCTTCCGCGCCAGATGGTGTGGCGCCAACCCCGCCAGCTCCAGCCTAGCCCCTGAAGGTGCGGAGGATTCCGCACCTTCCGGGCGGCCCAACGCCGGAGTGGTTCACGCCACTCCTCGGCGCCGGGACCGCCCGCCCCACCAGGTAGGGGAAAGTCCCGCTCATTGTTTCACACTCGGGATTGGTTGGTGCTCTCATGGGCATGCAAAGGTGATTATGATGCTCATGACAAAATGCAAGTAATTATATGCCAGTTAGCTCAACTTCCACCATTGGGAAAATGTTAAGAGTGCATGTATTGCAGAGCATTTAGAAATGCACAATATAATCAAGCAGAATCTGCATGGCTTCAGGAAGAGGAAATCATGCCTGACAAATTTATTAGAATTATTTTAAATGGCAATGAGCAGGGTAGATGAATGGGAACCAGTCAATGTAATATACGTGGATTTCGAGAGAGTTTGAAAAGGTGCCACACAAAAGGCTACTTAATAAGGGAAGACCCCATGGTGTTGTGGATAGTATATTAACATGGATAGAAGATTGGCTAACTTGTAGAAGACAGAGAGCTGGGATAAGAGGAGCATTTTCAGGATGATAATCTGTAATCAGTGGAGTGCCACAGGGATCCGTGCTGGGGCCACAATTATTCACAATATATATTAAAGACTTAGACGACGGAAGTGAATGCACTATTGCCAAGTTTGCAGATAACACAAAAATAGCGAGAAAAGCAAGTGGTGAGGATAACACAAAGGGTCTGCAGGTGGATTTAGCCAGATGAGGTGAATGGGCAAAAACTGGGCGGATGGAATATAGGGCGAAATTCTCCGTTATCGGCGCAAAGTCCGCCGATCGGCGCAAAAAACGGCGCAAATCTGACTTGCGTCACGCCGGAAAAATCGTTGCAAAGTCTCCGTCCCGAAATGGGCTAGCAGCGACGTGACGGGATCCGCGCTTGCGCACAGTGGTTCACGCCGTGCAGCGTCAGACACGCCGCACGGCGTGACGGCTCATAAGGACGCGCTGCTCCCCCCCACCCGACCGGAACACCCGACCGGAACACCCGACTGGATGGCTGGCCGCCGCTCAGCCCCGAGGTTCCAGTCACGGGATGTGGAGGCGCTCCTGGACGCAGTGGAGCAGAGGAGGGAGGCCCTGTATCCCGGGCATGGCCGCAGAGTTGCCCCACGCCACAGCCGGCGTCTGTGGAGGGAGGTGGCAGAGGCCGTCACCGCTGCGGCCCTGACACCACGGACAGGCACCCAGTGCCACAAGAAGGTGAACGACCTCATCAGAGCAGGCAGGGTGAGCCTACCCCCCGCCCGATATCCATATCCCCCTCCCCATCTCCCCACCTCCCCCATATCCCCCCTCCCCCATATCCCCCCTCCCCCATATCCCCCCTCCCCCATATCCCCTCCCCATATCCCCCCTCCCCATATCTCCCCTCCCCCATATCCTCCATATCCCCCCTCCACCGTATCCCCCCTCCCCCATATCCCCCTCCCCCATATCCCCCCGTCCCCCATATCCCCACCTCCCCATATCCCCCCCTCCCCCATATCCCCCCTCCCCCATATCCCCCCTCCCCCATATCCCCCATATCCCCCCTCCCCATATCCCCCCTCCCCCATATCCCCAAGTGAATCCAGCCCTAACCTTAACCTCTGCAATACACGCGCAACCGATGGCGTGCATTCATATACCTGCCTAAAACTGTTGCCTTTTACCCCTGCCACCACCCCGCCCCCACCCCCCCCCCCCCCCCCCCCCCCACCCCCGCCACAGGAGAAATGCGCACACAACACCAGGGAGCATGTGAGGACTGGAGGAGGCCCTGCTGATGAGAGGCCACTGACTGAACACGAGGAAAGGGCCCTGGAACTGGCTGGCGGACCTGAGGACTGGGAGGTTGCTGATGCAGAGGTCGGGGGCGTACTAGCAAGTGAGCCACCGACAGCCCGTCCCCATATCGCCCCTCCCCTATATCCCCCTCCCCCATATCACCTGATCACTGCCTGCGTGTCTAACCATGCATGCTTCATTGTGTATCGCAGGAGCAAACGTCGAGGCACCCATCCCCGCAGATGCAGACCGCCCGCAGGATGCCCCTCGGGGGCCACGGGAGACGGAGAGACCCGGACCCTCCGGCATGCGACGCCCGCAGGATGCCCCTCGCACACCACGGGAGACGGAGAGACCCGGACCCTCCGGCATGCGACGCCCGCAGGATGCCCCTCGCACACCACGGGAGACGGAGAAACCCGGACCCTCCGGCATGCGACGCCCGCAGGATGCCCCTTGGAGACCACGGGAGACGGAGAGACCTGGAGCAACAGGGAGACGACGCCCCCGCCACGTGCGGGTGCGACGACGCAGGCGTGTGCCAACCAGCGACGAGAGGGGCAGCCACAGGCCCCCGTCACAGCCGAGCCAGGACACCACTACCCAGGACACCACTACCCAGGTCACCACCACCCAGGACACCACTACCCAGGACACCACTACCCAGGACACCACTACCCGGGACAGCACTACCCAGGAAGACGAAATACCGGACAGTGACTCAGAGTGGATGGGTGGAGACGAACCCCCACCCCAAAGTGCCATGGACTCAGAGTGGGACGAAGAGCACGACACAACGCCACTGCTGTCACCAACACCCTCCACCACCGCAGAAACACTCACCTCGGTTGGGCACTTTAGTGATGAGGCGTCTGGTACACTCACTGTTACGCACAACACAGCCGTCCCGGTACAGCAGGTGGAGGTAGGAGCAGCAGAGAGGCCAGGCGGTCGGAGGGCAGCCCAGCCCAAGCGAACATCTGCCGCCCAGATGGATCCCGGGTTCCTGGAGTTACCACACCCACACATAGATCCGATGCAACCACCGACCCGGAGACGAGCGAAGAGGGTGACGGCCGGCTTGCGGCGGCTGCAGTCGCAGGTGGAGGAGTCCACCCGCGTCCAGGAGCTGGAAGTGGTGCCGGTCATGCGTGCCACCCAGGCCGACACCGCACGGGTGGCGTCCGCGGTGGAGGCAATGGGTGCGACGGTGTCAGACATGGGGAACGGTTTGCGAGGCCTGGGGCTTTCCGTGCAGGCGGCGTCTGTGGCCCAGGACATGCCTGCCCTCTCACAGGAGGCCATGAGCCAGTGCCAGCGCCAGATGGCAGAGGCGCTCAACGCCATGGCCCAGTCTCAGCAGGCCATAGCCCAGTCTCAGCAGGCCATAGCCCAGTCTCAGCAGGCCATAGCCCAGTCTCAGCAGGCCATAGCCCAGTCTCTGCAGGCCATGGCCCAGTCTCTGCAGGCCATGGCCCAGTCTCAGCAGGCCATCGCTGAGGGCATCGGCGCCAGTGGCCATGTGCGAGCCGGCGTCGCACAGTCACAGACAGGGTTTGCCAACCCCCTGGGCTCCATGGCTGCAAACCTGCAGACCCCTGTCGATACCAGCACGGGCCTCCAGGACTGGCAGCGCCAGATGTCGGGGGGGGGGCGTCGGATGGCCAGTCCGTTCACATTCCCCACCCATGTAGAGGCCTGGGGGCCATCGGGCACCCCAAGGGAGGAGGAGGTGGTGTGGTCCGTCCCGGCTCCCCCTGTAGGGGAGGTCCCGGAACACCGCGACACCTCGGACTCCCCCCCTTCCATCCCAGGTGCATCGGGTGGGCAACGGGCAGGACAGGCTGGCAGCTCGCCATCCCAGTCACCCGGGCCGCAGCCTGGCCCATCTAGGCCAGGACGCCCCAGGAAACGGCCGCCAAAGGGATCCTGTGTCAGAGGGCAGGAATCACAGGAGTCCACCTCCAGTTCAGCTGTACCATCTGGGGAACCACGTAGACGTAGTCAAAGGGCCCGTAAGGCCAAACAATTAGACACTGAGTAAGTTGGCACGGGTGCAGGGCACAGATGAGTTTTAGGGGCTAGGGCACGTGCATGAACTCTTTTGGTTATTAAAGTCAATGTTACACCTACAGAAGCTGCCTTTGTGCTCTGTCCAAAGCGTGCGGGGGTGTCATGTACGTTGAGCGCAAGTGTGTGTGTGAGGGGTGGTGTTACCTCAGCCCCAGGTGAGTCTGCCCCCTTCCCCCTGGGCCGCCATCAACATCCCCCCGGGCAGAGGACGGGACCGTGCGCTGCAGTGTCACAGCCGCATGCAGGGATGGTCCGGGTGGATGGTGGTACTGTGGCCATGGGTCAGACATAGTCCAACGATGTAGAGCCAGGAGCTCATCGCAGGGCGGGTTGTCATCATCCTCCATGGCCTGCAATAGATACGCGTCCACCCGCAACTGTGTGAGCCCGGCCATTGTGCCGCAGGTGGATCGGCAATGGGGGGGGTTGGTGTGCATGCGGGTGGGGTGGGTGGGGTTGGGGAGAAGGGTGAGGGTGCTGGGTGGGTGGATGGGTGGGGGGTGTGGGTGGTCGGCTGTTGCCATGGTGTGCGGTCTGTGGCCACACTACCCGATTCCCACGCCCATCTAGTCAGTGAAGCGTGCGGCTATCAGTCTGTCCCGTGCCCGCTGGGCCAGCCGGTAATGGTGGACAGCCACCCGTCTGTGTTTAGCCCGTCTGCCCTGACCATATGCCCCCATCCCCCTCATCTGGGGAGGACTGCGCCTCTTCCTGCTGCTCCTCCACTCCGCCCATCCCTCTGCCTGCGGCACATCGCCCCTCTGTTGGGCTATGTTGTGCAGGACGCAGCACACCACAATGATGCGGCCGACCCTATCTGACCGATACTGGAGGGCGCCCCCAGAGAGCTCCAGGCACCTGAAACGCATCTTCAGCACGCCAAAGCACCTCTCTATCACTCCCCTTGTCGCTACATGGGCATCATTGTAGCGGTTCTCCGCCTCATTGTGTGGCCTCCGTATAGGCGTCATCAGCCACGATCGCAATGGGTAGCCCCTGTCGCCCAGCAACCAGCCCCTCAGCCGGGGATGGCGTCCCTCGTACATGCCGGGAATGGATGACCGCAGCAACACGTATGAGTCGTGTACACTGCCTGGGTAACGGGCGCAGACGTGCAGGATCATCATGCGGTGGTCGCAGACCACCTGTATGTTCATCGTATAGGTCCCCTACCTATTGGTGAACACAGCACTGTTATCTGCAGGTGGCCGCACGGCGACGTGCATCCCATCAATCGCGCCCTGGACCATGGGGAACTCGGCCACGGCAGAGAAGCCCACGGCCCGGGCATCTTGGCTGGCCCGGTCCACAGGGAAGCGGATGTAGCGGTGCGCCATGGCATATAGGGCATCTGTCACTGCCCGGATGCACCGATGCACCGATGTCTGCGATATGCCGGACAGGTCCCCACTCGGTGGGGCCAATCGTTGCCGTGGGGCCACGACGCCCTCCTCCCCCTCCTCGTCCTGTCGGTCAGGTGTCCCTCCAGCCTGGGCGGCTGCCGCGTGCCCCTCTGTGGCAGCCTGCGCCGCCTCTCTGGCACGCTCCTCCTCCTCCTCATCCAGGGCAACATACACATTAGCGGCTGCCGCCACGGCGGCCAACATCGCTGGATGATCGGAAAACATGACGGCCCGGTTGGGGAGGGGTGGGGGGGGGGGGGGGGACCGACGACATGTCATCATTGCCCATATCCCCTCCTTCATCCCAGCCAGGTGGCATGGACCGCTTGGGTCCAACTGTTGGAGGCTGGCACCTGGCCAGGTGGACCAACTAACTTGCCCTTGCATCCCCCTCCCCGGCAGGGACCACCCGCATCCCCCTCCCCGGCAGAGACCCCCCCCCCCCATCCTCCTCCCCGGCACGGGTCCCCCCATCCTCCTCGTCGGTACGGACCTCCCATCCCCTCCCCGGCACGGACTCCCCCCCTCCCCCCCTCCCCGGCACGGACCCCCCCCCTCCATCCCCCTCCCCGGCACGGACCCCCCCATCCCACTCCCCGGCACGGACCCCCCCATCCCCCTCCCCGGCACGGACCTCCCATCCTCCTCCCCGCACGGACCTCCCATCCTCCTCCCTGGCACGGACCCCCCTCCCCATCCTCCTCCCCGGCACGGACCTCCCATCCTCCTCCCCGGCACGGACCCCCCCATCCCCCGCCCCAGCACGGACCTCCCATCCTCCTCCCCAGCACGGACCTCCCATCCTCCTCCACGGCACGGACCCCTCTCCCCATCCTCCTCCCCAGCACGGACCTCCCATCCTCCTCCACGGCACGGATCCCCCATCCTCCTCCCCGGCATGGACCTCCCTCCCCATCCTCCTCCCCGGCACGGACCTCCTATCCTCCTCCCCTGCACGGACCCCCCCCCCCCCCAATCTCATCCCCGGCACGGACCCCCCTCTCCATCCTCCTCCCCGGCACAGACCCCCCCCCCCCCATCCCTCTCCCCGGCACGGAACCCCCCCAAACCCCTCCCCGGCATGGACCCCCCCATCCCCCTCCCCGGAACGGACCCCCCCCCCCATCCTCCTCCCCGGCACGGATCCCCCCATCCTCCTCCCCGGCACGGACTCCCATCCCCCTCCCCGACACGGACCCCCGCCCCATCCCCCTCCCCGGCACGGACCCCCCCATCCCACTCACCGGCACGGACCCCCCCCCCATCCTCCTCCCCGGCACGGACCCCCCATCCTCCTCCCCGGCACGGACCCCCCCCACATCCCCCTCCCCGGCACGGACCCCCCATCCCCCTCCCCGGCACGGACCCCCCCATCGCCCTCCCCGGCACGGACCCCCCCCCACAACCTCCCCGGTACGGACCCCCCCCATCCCCCTCCCCGGCACGGACCCCCCCATCCCCCTCCCCGGCACGCACCTCCCATCCTCCTCCCCAGCACGGACCTCCCATCCTCCTCCCCGGCACGGACCCCCCTCCCCATCCTCCTCCACGGCACGGACCTCCCATCCTCCTCCCCGGTACGGACCCCCCTCCCCATCCTCCTCCCTGGCACGGATCTCCCATCCTCCTCCCTGGCACGGACACCCCCATCCCCCTCCCCGGCACGGACCTCCCATCCTCCTCCACGGCACGGACCCTCATCCTCCTCCCCGGCATGGACCCCCCTCCCCGGTACGGACCTCCCATCCTCCTCCCCGGCACGGACCCCCCCCCATCCCCCTCCCCGGCACGGACCCCCCTCCCCATCCTCCTCCCCGGCACGGACCCCCCCACCCATCCCTCTCCCCGGCACGGACCCCCCACCCCCCTCCCCGGCACGGACCCCCCCATCCCCCTCCCCGGCACGGACCCCCCCCCCCCCCCCCATCCTCCTCCCCGGCACAAACCCCCCCATCCTCCTCCCTGGCACGGACTCCCATCCCGCTCCCCAGCACGGACCCCCCGCCCCCATCCCCCTCCCCGGCACGGACACCTCCATCACCCTCCCCGGCACGGACCCCCCCTTATCCTCCTCCCCGGCACTGACACCCCCATCCTCCTCCCCGGCACGGACCTCCCACACCCCTCCCCGGCACGGACCCCCCCCCAACCCCCTCCCCGGCACGGACCCCCCCATTCCCCTCCGCGGCACGGACCCCCCCCCATCCCCCTCCTCGGCACGGACCCCCCATCCCCCTCCCCGGCACGGACCACCCCATCCCCCTCCCCGGCACGGACCTCCCATCCTCTTCCCCGGCACGGACCCCCCTCCCCATCCTCCTCCCCGGCACGGACCTCCCATCCTCCTTCCACGGCACGGACCCCCCTCCCCATCCTCCTCCCCGGCACGGACCTCCTATCCTCCTCCACGGCACGGACCTCCCATCCCCCTCCCCGTCACGGACCTCCCATCCTCTTCCCCGGCACGGACCTCCCATCCTCCTCCCCGGCACGGACCCCCCTCCCCATCCTCCTCCCCGGCACGGACCTCCCATCCTCCTCCACGGCACGGACCCCCCATCCCCCTCCCCGTCACGGACCTCCCATCCTCTTCCCCGGCACGGACCTCCCATCCCGCTCCCCAGCACGGACCCCCCGCCCCCATCCCCCTCCCCGGCACGGACACCCCCATCACCCTCCCCGGCACGGACCCCCCCTTATCCTCCTCCCCGGCACTGACACCCCCATCCTCCTCCCCGGCACGGACCTCCCACACCCCTCCCCGGCACGGACCCCCCCCCATCCCCCTCCCCGGCACGGACCCCCCATTCCCCTCCCCGGCACGGACCCACCCCATCCCCCTCCTCGGCACGGACCCCCCCATCCCCCTCCCCGGCACGGACCACCCCATCCCCCTCCCCGGCACGGACCTCCCATCCTCCTCCCCGGCACGGACCCCCCTCCCCATCCTCCTCCCCGGCACGGACCTCCCATCCTCCTCCACGGCACGGACACCCCATCCTCCTTCCCGGCACGGATCCCCCTCCCCATCCTCCTCCCCGGCACGGACCTCCCATCCTCCTCCCCGGCACGGACCACCCTCCCCATCCTCCACCCCGGCAGAGGACCTCCCATCCTCATCCACGGCACGGACCCCCCATCCTCCTCCCCGACACGGACCCCCCTCCCCATCCTCCTCCCCGGCACGGACCTCCCATCCTCCTCCACGGCACGGACCTCCCATCCCCCTCCCCGTCACGGACCTCCCATCCTCTTCCCCGGCACGGACCTCCCATCCTCCTCCCCGGCACGGACCCCCCTCCCGGCACTCCCCCGGAGCCAGCCCACTCTAACCACACCCCCCCCTCCCCCGCCGCACACACACACACAAAACCCTACACACACCTCTCCCCCACACATTCAGACTGCGGCCACGCCATCGCCTGCCCAGCGTCCAACCCCCCAGGCCGTCACTCACATCGACGCTGGTCGGCGTGAACCTGGAGCATGAAAAGGAGGTTTGATTTACGTCGACGTGACCGGTCATCACGTCGACGGGACTTCGGCCCATCCGGAAGGGAGAATATCGGCAGGCCTAAAATCGTCTGCCTTGCGCACACCCGTGCCATTCTCCGATGTCTGCGGCGCCATTAACGCCCCGCCGACTTTTCTCCCTTCGGAGACTTCGGCAATCGGCGGGGGCGGGATTCACAGCGGCCAACGGCCATTCTCCGACCCGCTGGGGGGTCGGAGAATGACGCCCAATAATGTCGGAAAATGTGAAGTTATGCACTTTGATCGGAAGAATTATGGAGCTGAATATTATTTAAATAGAGAAAGGTTGCAAAGAACTGCAGCACAGAGGGATTTGGCAGTCCTCGTGCATAAATCACAAAATGCTAACATGAAAATTCAGCAGGTAATTGGGAAGGCAAATGGAACATTGACCTTTATTCCAAAGGGAATAGAATATAAAAATAGGGAAGTCCTGCTAAAACTATATAAGGCTGCACCTGGAATACTGTGAACAGTTTTAGTCCCCTTATCTATTAAAAATATACTGGCACTGGAGGCAGCCCAGAGAAGGTTCCCAGGTATGGAGGGAATTTCTTATGAGGAGAGATTGAGTAGATTGGGCCTGGACTCATTGGCGTTTAGAAGAATGAGCGGTGGCCTTATTGAGACATATAGGATTCTCAGGCAGCTTGACAGCGTAGATGAGGAGGATTTTTCTCTCTCAGAGGTTAGTGAATCTGTGGAATTCTTTACCACAGAGGGCTGTAGTGGCTGGTCCGTTAATGATGTTCAGGACTGAGTTAGACGGATTTTTAATCAGTAAGGGAATCAAGGGTTATGGGGACATGGCAGGAAAATGAAGTTGAGGATTATATCAGATCAGCCATGATCTCATTGAATGGTGGAGCAGACTCGATGGGCTGAGTGGGCTACTTCTGCTCCTATGCCTTATGGGCTAATAATGGAGTGATAGCAGTTAATTGAAGTCCTTTCCGACGAGATCCCAACCTAAAGCATCACAGAACAATGCACGTTCTTTAAACATTGCGCGCTACTTAATTTATTGTCTTCTTCAGGAGCTATTTAATGGAAAACTAGACCATAAGGCCATAAGCCTTAAGAACTTTAAACAATTTGAGCAATTTACCTTGATTATATAATTGACACTAAATACCTTTAACAACAATATACCCATATCATAGAATGGTTACAGCACAGAAGGCAACCACAAGGCCCATCATGTTCATGCTGGTACACTGCAAGAGAAACTCAGCAAGTTCCACTTCCCTTTCTCCTCTTTAGGTACTTATTCAATTCCTTTTTGAAAGCCATGATTGGATTTGGCTCCATCTCACTCTCAAGCAGTGCATTCCAGATCCTAACTACTTACTGTGTGATGATGTGTTTCCTGATGTCATTAGGGTTGGCATGGTGGCACAGTGGTTAGCACTGCTGCCTCACAGCTCCGGGGTCCCGTGCTCAATTCCAGCCTTGTCAGTGTGGAGTTTGCACATGCTGCACATTCACCCATTCCATGGGCCTTTCTATATCCTCCTGAAAACTATCACTATCTTCACCACTGTTCACAATACTTCTAACCTTTAAGCCATTTCTAAATTTTGAAACTGTGGTGAATGTATAGTACTAGTAATTCGCCAGTGTATTAATATCATGTTCTGCCATTGTGTTACAGCTATGTTATGTTGTTGACCTTGTGGGCTCCACCTATGGGCTATTGTGTGGCTTCACCCACAGGGGGATATGTTGGGGCATGTACGGTCTCTGCCCATGGCTCCTCCCCTTGAAAGGAGGTATAAAGAGCAGCTGACCTGTAGGCGGTTCACAGTATTGTACCAGTCGCAGGCAGGCACTGTTCTAAGCTGATTAAAACCACGGTTTACTTCTACTCGTGTCTTTGAGTGAATTGATGGTCGCATCAATTTAATCAGCTTAAATACATGTGGTGAATGTATAATTACTGATAATTCACCAGTGCACTGTATTATGTTATTAACCCTGTGGGCTCTACCTGTGGGCCATTGTGTGGCTTCACCCACAGGGGATATGTTAGGGCATGTACGGGCTCCGCCCATGGCTCCACCCCCTTTACAGGAAGTATAAGAGCTGCTGACCTGCGGGGCCGCCTTCAGTGTTGTACCGGTCACAGGCAGGCTCAGTTCTACGCTGAAGAAAACCACGGTTTACTTCTCCACGTGTCATGGAGTGAATTGATGGTCGCATCAGCACAACTATGGAATCAGCCCTCAAACCTGATCGACTGAAACTCGATCCGCAGGCTGCTGAGGCGAAATAAATGTTTTCGCACTGGCTTAGATGCTTCAAGGCCTATCTCGCTGCCTCTTCCACGCCTTCCGTCACTGATGAACAGAAGCTGAGCCTCCTCCACGCATGGGTGAGTCATCGCATTTCTGTTCAGCTCGACGAGGCCTCCTCCTATGTAGATGCCCTCGCGATGCTCGAACGCCTATACGTGCGGCCCGTGAACGAGGTCTACGCGCGACACATCTTCACCACTCGCCGCCAGCGCCCCGGGGAGTCGCTAGATGACTACCTACGCGACCTCAAAGCCCTCGCAGGCAACTGTAATTATCAGGCAGTTACGGCCACTCAGCACATGGAACTTGCCGCCCGAGACGTCTACGTGGCGGGAGTCCGGTCGAATTATGTGAGACAGCGCCTGCTCGAAAAGGGGGCCCAGGATCTGGACGACACGGTAAAGTTAACCACCTCTCTGGAGGTTGCGTTTCAGAGCCTTACTGCGTTCCCAGCTGACCTCGCGACCCCCTCATGGGCCCCCGACCAAAGACTACCCCAGGCCTGTGCTGCGCGGCCGCCCGCCCATTATGGGGGGCTACCCTGCTATTTTTGCGGCCTGTCTCAACATCCCCAACAGCACTGCCGGCCCGCAACGTGAACTGCAGTGGGAGAAAAGGACATTTCGCCAAAGTCTGCCTGGCCAGGTCTAAGAACTCTAACTCACAGACCTGATCCTCAGACTCACAGGCCCGCAGACCCTGCAGGGTGGCAGCGTGTCTGCCGACTCCACCCCCTGCAGATGCCTCAGCCTCGTGCTATCAGTGGGGGCAGCCACCATCCAGCCCTCACAGCAGGCTGTTTAGCACAGGGCTAAATCGCTGGCTTTGAAAGCAGACCAAGGCAGCCAGCAGCACGGTTCAATTCCCGTACCAGCCTCCCCGAACAGGTGCCGGAATGTGGCGACTAGGGGCTTTTCACAGTAACTTCATTTGAAGCCTACTTGTGAGAATAAGCAATTTCCATTTTCATTTTCACGTGCGACTCACGGGGGCCGCCATCTTGGCCACCCTCCCCCACGAGGCCGGCCACGTGCGATCCATGGGGGCCGCCATCTGCTACGCCGCTCGACGCGTATGATCAATATGGACAGTCATCGCGGGGCCGCCCCAGCACCTCCGACCACGCCGCCGGCTACCTGCAGCTCAGCGCAGTCACCCTGGACCAGTCGCGACCCAAGCACCTCCAGAGCTCCATGATGGCCGTCTGGGTTAACGGGCACGAGACGCCTTGCCTCTTCGACTCCGGGAGCACAGAGAGCTTCATTCACCCAGACATGGTAAGACACTGCTCGCTCCCAATTTTCCCGGCGCAACAAACCATCTTCCTCGCCTCTGGGTCATACTCGGTGCAAATCCAAGGGTGCACGACTGCAACCCTAGCAATACAGGGCGCTGAGCGCGCTAACTTTAAATTATATGTGCTCCCAGACCTCTGCGCTCCGCGCTCCTCTCCTATTGGGACTTGACTTCCAATGTAACCTCAGGAGCCTAACCCTGAAGTTCGGGGGGCCCCTGCCCCCGCTCACCCTATGCAGCCTCGCGACCCTAAAAGTCGACCCGCCCCCTCTCTTCGCAAACCTCACCGCTGACTGCAAGCCAGTCGCCACTAGAAGCAGGCGGTATAGTATGCAGGACAGGACGTTCATTAGGTCCGAGGTCCAGCGTATCTTGCGGGAGGGTGTCATCGAGGCCAGCACGAGCCCCTGGAGAGCTCAGGTGGTGGTCATCAAGACCGGGGAAAAGTTCCGGATGGTGGTTGATTACGGCCAAACCATTAACCGGTATACGCAACTCGATGCGTACCCCCTTCCCTGGATTGCAGAGATGGTAAACCAGATCGCACACTATCGGGTGTTCTCCACGGTGGATCTGAAGTCTGCATACCACCAGCTCCCAATCCGCCCGGAGGACCGCCATTACACGGCTTTTGAGGCAGACGGCCACCTTTCCATTTCCTCCGGGACCCCTTTGGCGTCACAAATGGGGTTTCGATGTTCCAAAGAGCAATGGACCGAATGGTGGACCAGTACGGGCTGCGGCCACATTTCCGTACTTGGACACTGTCACCATCTGCGGCCATGATCAGCAGGACCACGACGCCAACCTCCACTGATTTTTCCAAACCGCCCAAACCCTGAATCTCACCAAAACAAGGAGAAATGCTTTTTCCGCACAACCAGACTAGCCAGCCTCGGCTACGTCGTGCAGAACGGGGTCCTAGGGCCCGATCCTGACCGTATGCGCCCCCTCCTGCAACTCCCTCTCCCTCACTGTCCCAAGGCCCTGAAGAGGTGCCTTGGGTTCTTTTCATATTACACCCAGTGGGTCCCCAATTATGCAGACAAAACCCGCCCACTAATCAAGGCCACCATCTTTCCACTGGCAACTGAGGCCCGCCAGGCCTTCAGCTGCATCAAGGCGGACATCGCCAAAGCCGCGATGCGCGCCGTGGACGAGTCCGTCTCCTTCCAGGTGGAGAGCGACGCATCAGAGGTCGCTCTCGCCGTCACTCTCAACCAAGCAGGCAGACCGGTAGCGTTTTTTTCGCGCACCCTCACCTCCTCTGAAATTCAACACTCGTCAGTCGAAAAAGAAGCCCAAGCCATCGTGGAAGCCGTGCGGCACTGGAGGCACTACCTCGCTGGTAGGAGATTTACCCTCGTCACCGACCAATGATCGGTAGCCTTCATGTTCGACAATATGCAGCGGGGCAAAATCAAGAACGATAAGATCTTGAGGTGGAGGATCGAACTCTCCACCTATAACTATAATATAGTATATCGTCCTGGGAAGCTCAACGAGCTCCCAGATGCCCTGTCCCGCGGCACATGCGCCAGCGCGCAAGATGATTGACTATGGGCTATCCACGATGACCTCTGCGACCCGGGGGTCACCCGGCTCGTCCATTATATCAAGGCCCGCAACCTACCCTACTCCACCGAGGAGGTCAGAGCTATGACCAGGGACTGCCAAATCTGTGCGGAGTATAAACCGCACTTCTATTGACCAGATAAGGCCCATCTGGTAAAGGCATCCCGGCCCTTTGAATGCCTCAGTATCGATTTCAAAGGGCTCCTCCCCTCCAATAACGCAATACATATTTCCTCAACATCATAGATGAGTTCTCCGGCTTCCCATTTGCAATCCCCTGCCCCGATATGACCACGTCCACTGTCATTAGAGCCCTGCATAGTGTCTTCACCCTGTTTGGTTTCCCCAGTTATGTCCACAGCGACCGGGGCTCGTCGTTCATGAGCTGCTCAGTAAGGGCATTGCCTCAAGCAGGACTACCAGTTATAACCCCAGGGGAAACGGGCAGGTGGAGAGGGAGAACGCGACGGCCTGGAAGACCGTCCTACTGACCTTGCGGTCCAGGAATCTCCCAGTTTCTCACTGGCAGGAGGTCCTCCCCGATGCGCTCCACTCTATCAGGCCCCTACTTTGCACGGCCACAAATGAGACTCCTCATGACCGCCTGTTTGTTTTCCCGAGGGGAGCTACCTCAGGGCCTCGCTTCCGTCCTGGCTGAAGACCCGGGACCAGTCCTGCTCAGTAAACATGGCAGGAGACATAAGACCGACCCCCTGGTAGAGAGGGTCCAGCTCCTACACTCCAACCCCCAGTATGCTTATGTCGAACACCCCGATGGCCGACAAGATACCGTCTCCCTCCGGGTCCTGGCGCCCGCAGGTCCACCACCATCACCACCACCACCGCAGCCCCCCCACTATATCCCGCCCAACCTACCATGTCCAGCGCCCCCGCCCCTATATGACTCCCGCGCTCCCTCGTGCCCACCACACCGGTCCACAGGAATGAAGCTCCAGAAGAGACACTCCCAGAGTCCACGCCTGTGCCCGCACCAGCCCCACTTCTGCTGCCAGCATGGATGAGCCCGACACCTGGAAAAGCAGCAACACCGGTGCTTCGGCGATCGCAGCGCACAATCCGTGCGCCGGACCGGCTGAACATATGAGCCCGTCACCCCCGCCGGACTTCATTTTTTAAACAGGAGATGAATGTGGTGAATGTATAGTACTAGTAATTCACCAGTTTATTCGTTTCATGTTCTGCCATTGTGTTACAGCTTTGTTATGTTGTTGACCTTGTGGGCTCCACCTATGGGCTATTGTGTGGCTTCACCCACAGGGGGATATGTTGGGGCATGTACGGGCTCTGCCCATGGCTCCTCCCCTCGAAAGGAAGGATAAAGAGCAGTTGACCTGTAGGCGGTTCACAGTATTGTACCAGTTGCAGGCAGGCACTGTTCTAAGGTGATTAAAACCACGGTTTACTTCTACTCGTGCCTTTGAGTGAATTGATGGTCGAATCAGAAACTGTGCCCTATACACGCAAGACTGGATTATTAATGCATATGAAGAAAGACAATGGTGCTAGCATTCACATCTGGGAAGATTGTTCCTTCATGTCCGGTGCAAAAGAAATTGTCTTAAATATTGCTAAAAAAGAGACATGATGCCAAAACATTTTGTCTTGCACTCATCAAATGCAGGAGTATCAAATCTGCAACGGGGACGGGTGCTGAGAGGTTGGCAAGCCAACTCTGATTGGCTGAAGCATTGTCATGGAGAATGCAATGGGGAGAACTTTCATCTCCCCAACCCAACTCAAAAAAGGCACAAGGCTTGAACACATTCTTTTTGCTTGCAGAGAACAGGGGCGTCATTCTCCGACCCCCCGCCGGGTCGGAGAATGGCCGGGGGCTGGCGTGAATCCCGCCCCCGTCCCCGCCGAAGTCTCCGGTTCCGGAGATTGTGCGGGGGCGGGAATCGGGCCGCGCCGGTTGCCGGGACCCCCGTTCAATTCTCCGGCCTGGATGGGCCGTAGTCCCGCCCAGAAATTGCCTGTCCCGCCGACGTAAATCAAACCTGGTATTTACCGGCGGGACCAGGCGGCGTGGGTGGGCTCCGGGGTCCTGGGGGGGGGCACGGGGCGATCTGACCCCGGGGGGTGCCCCCACGGTGGCCTGGTCCGCGATCGGGGCCCACCGATCCGCGGGCGGGCCTGTGCCGTGGGGACACTCATTCCCTTCCGCCTCCGCCACGGCCTCCACCATGGTGGAGGCGGAAGAGACTCTCCCCACTGCGCATGTGCGGGAAACGTTCAGCGGCCGCTGACGCTCCCGCGCATGCGCCGCATTTCCGCGCCAGCTGGCGGGGCAACAAACGCCATTTCCGCCAGCTGGCGGGGCGGAAGTCCCTCCGGCGTCGGCCTAGCCCCTCAATGTTGGGGCTAGGCCGCCATAGATGCTTCCTCACCTTTGGGCTGGCGCGATGCCCGTCTGATTGGCGCCGTCTTTGGTGCCAGTCGGCGGACATCGCGCCGTTGGGGGAGAATTTCGCCCCAGATCCCTGCGTGTGAATGTTATTGTACAGCAAATGGAAAGTGCCCAGGTGTCTGAATCCCAAAGGGAAATTTGAAATAAACTACTACCACATTTTACAATTTGTGTATCCTGAGATACGATGTGAAGTCAAGATAAGTAAATCCCAGACCACATACGATGATTTTAAATCATAAATTTAAACTTTTATTTAAAAGAAAAAAAATTGGGCGAGATTCTCCGACGCCCCGCCGGGTCGGAGAATCGCCGGGGGCTGGCGTGAATCCCGCCCCCGCCGGTTACCGAATTCTCCGGCACCGGATATTCGGCGGGGGCGGGAATCGCGGCGCGCCGGTTGGCGGGCCCCCCCCGCGCGATTCTCCGGCCCGGATGGGCCGAAGTCCCGCCTCTAAAATGCCTGTCCCGCCGGCGTAGATTAAACCACCTACCTTACCGGCGGAACAAGGCGGCGCGGGCGGGCTCCGGGGTCCTGGGGGGGGCGCGGGGCGATCTGGCCCCGGGGGGTGCCCCCACGGTGGCCTGGCCCGCAATCAGGGCCCACCAATCCGCGGGCGTGCCTGTGTCGTGGGGGCACTCTTTCCCTTCCGCCTCCGCCACGGTCCCCACCATGGCGGAGGCGGAAGAGACTCCCTCCACTCCATGTGCGGGAATGCCGTCAGCGGCCGCTAACGCCCCTGCGCATGCGCCGCCCGGAGATGTCATTTCCGCGCCAGCTGGCGGGGCACCAAAGGCCATTTCCGCCAGCTGGCGGGGCGGAATTTCGTCCGGCGCCGGCCTAACCCCTAAAGGTTGGGGCTCGGCCCCCAAAGATGCGGAGCATTCCACACATTGGGGCAGCGCGATGCCCGACTGATTTGCGCCGTTTTGGGCGCCAGTCGGCGGACATCGCGCCGTTTCTGGAGAATTTTGCCCATTATATTTAAAGACACAAACTCTTTTACACAATTAACTGTACTGTACAAACATTTCAGAAACTGAACTGGACTAGCCATATTAATACTGTGGCTACCAGGACAGGTCAAAGGCTAGGAATCCTACAGCGAGTAACTCTCCTCCTTACCACCCCCCCCCCCCCCCCCCCCCCCCTCCCCACCCCCCAAAGCCTGTCCACCATCTACAAGGCACAAGTCAGGAGTGTAATGGAATACTCTCCACTTGCCTGGATGAGTGCAGCTCAAACAACATTCGAGAAGCTCAACACTATCTGGGATAAAGTAGCCTGCTTGATTGCTCCCCCTCCCACAATCATTCAAACCCTCCACCACCGACGAAGAGTGGCCGACATGTGTGCCATCTACAAGATGCACTACAAGATGTTCCTTAGACAGCATTGTCCAAACCCAAGATCACTACCGACTGGAAGGACAAGAGCAGCAGATACCTGGGAACCCCACCACCTGGAAGTTCCCCTCCAAGTCACTCACCACCCCAACTTGGAAATATATCACCATTCCTTCAATGTCGCTCGGGTAAAATTCTGGAACTCCCTCCCTAACAGCACAGTGGGTGTGCCCTCACCTCAAGGACTGCAGCGGTTCAAAAAGGCAACTCACCACACTTCCTGAAGGGCAACCAGGGATGGGCAAATGTGCTGATCTAACCAGCGATGCTCACATCTTGTAAATTAATTTTTTTTTAAAAATTCCCCCCCCAAAATTAATTAAATAAATTCAGAGCTAAAACTTTCTTTTAAAGGCAAATGTTCTTATAGAATTTCTAATATAGAAGAGTTTCAGTGACACTATAACACAATGCTCAGCTTCTCTTAGGGGAAATCCTAAAATTGGTGTTCACAGGTCTGCCTTCAACACCCAGTTGTGCAGGACCTCACAGCTCGCCACAACAGCCTTCAGTCTCATTTTAAATGCATGTTTGTCCCATTTGATCTTCCACTCTATTGTTTTTACAATCCTTTAGAAGTTCCTCTTCCCAGAATTTATCAACTTTTAAAGAAATTATTTTATGGCTAGTTTATTTATAAAGTAAACATATTATTTTGTCTCACACATTTGCAATCTTTATGCATCCTTTCAGTCAACTTTAAGATCACTTCTCTTATCTGCCTAATGTAAATTGCTAATCAAGCAGCTTTCCTGGCATTCATTACCATTTCAACCACTTGCCTTCGTGCCTCCTTTATTGATATTTTGAGCTTTGCAGTCTAATTTTATCCAGTTTAATTAACCAGTCACACCCATACACACACAAGTTTGTTTCCAAGTATATGACAATGCAATTGCAAAAATTGTTAAGAACTCTCATTTTCCACACATCTGTCAGTGAGAGCCACGTGATTATCTTAAATTGGTTATTAGTGTAGCTATTAGCACAATTAGGATTGTTCAGCTAGTGCTGGCCAATCATGGAATCACATTTAACAATAGAAAACTGAGAAAACTTTAGCCCTGCATACTTTAATTGTGAAATATAAAACTAAAATAAAGAAAAGAGGTGAGAATATGATGAGGCTTGGTTCCCATGTCACCATCTAGGCGGGATTCTCTCAGCCCAGGGCTGCGCTGGAGAATCCCCGCGACCTGCACGGATCGCGCCACGCCGCCGCGATGCCGGGACGCGATTCTCTGCAGAGCGGAGCATCGGTGCCATTGGCACTGGCGTAGTCGGCGCGGCGCTGGTCGGGGGCCGCTCTACGCGGACGCCCTGCCGATTCTCGGCCCATAAAAAACTCGAGTCCCACTGGTGCTGTTCTGACCTGCTCCTAGCCGGCGGGACCTCGACGTGGAAGAGTCCGGGGGCGGCCTGTGGGGAGGGGATGGGGGGATCGACCCCTGGGGGGGTGCCTCCGTTGTGGTCTGGCCCGTGATCAGGGCCCACCGATCAGCGGGCCGGCCTCTTGGGATGGAGCCTCCTTTCTTCCACGCTGGCCCCTCTAACCCTACGCCATGTTGTGTCGGGGCCGGCGTGGAGAAGGGAGCCACTGCGCATGCGAGCATTGGCGCCGGTGCCACTGTGCATGCGCGAACCCCGCAGCATCCAGCTGACGTCGGGATCAGCAGCTGGAGCAGCGTGGGCCACTCCAGTGCCATGCTGGCCCCTTGTCGGGGCCAGAATTGCTGATCCTGAGGCCATGTTGACGCCGTTGAGAAACGCGACGGCGTTTTCTGATGGCGTCAACACTTAGCCTCAGGATCAGAGAAACCCGCCTCCTATTCAAGTCTAACCCCCACCCTAAAGAAAATGGCTTGTTAACATCAGCTGGACTGACCTCTGAAGAGAGGTTACTTGGGTTATGTGCCTGGGCAGTCATCAGCTGTTGTATTCCATGCCAGCAATATTCATGCAGTGCCAATGGAACGAAAATGAGAATGTTTAGTAAAACTGAATATGCGTGTATGTTTTAGTTAGAATCTTCCAAGTGACACTGAGATCTGACTTGTGACATATTAGGAAAGATTTGACTGGCAGCCCTCTGCTCATACTGGTGCCGTACAGAAACAGTTTACCACTGGTACAGGCCTACCTTCCTGACAAGACCTAGCTTCAGAAAAATGAGAGGGAAGGAATAATCTGAGCAACCACAGACCTCTTCGGCATTCTTGTTGTTCCTCCTAATAAGTCCCTCATGGAGATGAATGGTGGACCTAGCTCCAATCTCATTTACATCTCCGTAATGGGCCTGCACCTATTGTAGTTCCAAAACTGCCTCCTCCCCGAGGAGAGACTAAGGCCGAATGAAGCAGGTCTCTATCCCATTCTCCCCACCTTTACCTTGGGAAATCGGTATTCTCAGGTCGTAAAAGCCAGCGTCTTACGATATAAGTCACTTGAACCTATTCAATATTACTGTTAATGTCTGAGAAGTAATGTTCCAATCTAGATGCTGGAATTCACCGTAGTGATGTGATATAAACAGGATAACCTTGAGGCAGAACATTGCATCAAACATACTGATAGTACAGATGGATTTAAGGGGAGACTGGATAAGCATATGAGAGAAATCTGTAAGAGGGATATATTGATTGAGTTAAGTAAGGGAGGTTTTACTGTAGCATTAATGATGGACCATTTCTCAGTAATGACCTGTGTCTGTCCTGTATAATCTGTCCTGTATAATCTATGTAATTCTATATACAATTGAAAAGGAACATTCAGCACAAATTAGAAATGATAAAGTGCAAGCGAAGCGCTGCAATCTATATAAATATAGATCAGATTTCAAGTCACAGAAACAATCTAATAACCTCAGGATACATCAAAAACTAACTGACTTTCCGAGGAGGTCAGGTGAATGTTAAGAGTGAAAAACAGGTCACATTCTCACAGACAGAACCTTCAACATATATGAAATGCACTGATTTGTTCTAAAAATCAGCCATTTTTTCACTAACTTCAACATTGCTAATCAAATGGAAGATATTGTTTTACTTCCAATACTGGAAGATAAATACACATTCAAAAGCTGAAACTGACAAATTTAAGTGAGGTCTTATTAGAAATAAAAGTGCATGGATTAAAGACATGCAGTGGAAATGATGTATGTGGATTAAAAATAAATGGGCTAAGGCATCTCCAAAGATGTTTGTTGATCAGATGAAGCACACACTGTAAAGGGAGTACGACAATACAGGTTCATAGTAGAGACTAGTAACTTTTGTTTCAATTGTTTCAATGTAGAAAAAAATCCCAAATCGCAGTTATTATCTAAAAGAATGAAGCCTTTTCCATGGTTTATAACAGAATAATTTTACTATACAAGAGTCAAACAAAATGTGTTAGACTTCACTTCGGTGACACATTTTTGTAATTAATAAGGCTTAAATTATGAAACTGTGCTGTACACAAGCTTAATTAAGAAAAGTCTTAATTTATAAGTATTATTGGGATGATTTGTGAATTGTGAGTAACGTTGTTAAGTCTTAAAAGTCGGCATTCCTTTTAAGTGCCAAATACTCTAATGTGGCTTTAACAACAAGCGAAGTGAACTGAAATTATAGCTAGGATACATTTGCACATTTGGGCTCCAGCATATCTAGCTTAACAGTAAAAAGAAGCTAAGGTGTTTGGCTTCATGAATGGCTCGAGGACAAGCTAAGGGGTACAAATTAAGGTTGGATTGTTGTGGGAAAGCTAGGAGCACCCTTTCCATTGGTGAAGAGCTTCAAATATTGGATTCAAAGTTGTTAGCTGTGTTGATTCAGGTGCATTGCTTGAGCTAAATGTTGCGAGGCTACCTGCAAATTGGTCATTTGCATAGAACTTTGTCATTTGAAGGGTAATGGCCGCAGGTTGAGGAATTATTAGGCTTAGTTGGTACTAAATTATTTGTCATGGATTGAGGCGTAGAGACAATGAGAGAGAACATTAAACAGGTAGTTATGAAGTGTGCAGCTTCAGCAGTTAAGGCAGACTGAAAAGATCCACTAAAGTTAAAGTCTTAAAGCCGTAAAGGGATTTGTATACATGCTGGAGTTAAATTGACTAAACTAAAATATCGAAGGCCACCGTGAGTCAAGAGACCAGCTTCAAAGTATCAAGAAGAAAAGACCCCAGAATTCCTGGTATTCACGAAAAATACTGATATGATCATAAGACATAGGAACAGAAGTAGGCCATTCAGCCCATCAAGTCTGCTCTGTCATTTACTGAGATCATGACTGATCTGATCCTCAATTTCATTTTCCCGCCTTATCCCCATAATCCTTGATTCTCTTACTGATTAGAAATTGGTCTATCTCAGCCTTGACCAGACTTATATTTTGGGTTGAGCGGCTTTCTAGGTATTTCAGAGGGCACTTAAGAGTCAACCACATTGCTGTGGGTCTGGAGTCATTTATAGGTCAGATCAGGTAAGGACAGCAGATTCCTTTCCCTATTAGTGAACCAGATGGGTTTTAAAGCAATCAGCAATGGTTCCATGGTCATCGTTGGACTTTTGATTCCAAATTGTTATTGTATTCAAATGTCACCATCTATCATGGAGAGTGTGGTGTTGGGTTCTCTGGTGCACAGATGAGCCAACACAGTTGTATGTAGTACAACTCTATTTTATTTTAACTCTTATAATACAGTTCATTCTGGATATTCTGCACGTGCTGTCTCCCTGAGTGTGTCGTGTAGCAGGTCTGTCCTGGTCCTCCTCTCCAGCTAATACTGACCACCAGGTGTCGTGTTTGTGCTTTTATATCTTTCTGTGATTGGTTGTGGTGGTGTGTGTTCTGATTTGTCTGTTGGTGTGTCTATCATGATGTGTGTGTTTGAATAGCATTAAATTCCCCCCTTTTTACAAAGATATGTACCTACGTGGTTATAAATATAATCGTGTCGTGAGTGCATCTAAGAGTGTGTGCGTGTGTTGTGTACAGCGTGTGTATATGACGTAACTGTTTACATGGGGCGATGTCGGGTGCGTCGCACTAACAAGGTTGTACCATAACAAAACATGAATGCGAGAAAAAAAACAACTTGAACAGTGGTCCGGTCAGACGATATCTGGAACGATAAACAACAACAGGTTATAATACAGAAGTGTTTGACTTTTTGAACGTATGAACAGCGTTATAAGTCCAGTCTAATGGGTGACCACCTCAAGAATAGGCTGGTCCTCAAGCCGGTTCAGCTGTGGAGATTTGGGTTCACACTGGTTCACCTTGGACTGTTGGAGGTGATGCTGTTGCCGAAGTCTCTACTTTTCCATTTGTTGTACTTCGTGCAGTGCTTGGTTTTTCATTTGTGCAAATATAACATTCAACATCTTTGTTAGTGTTGCCTTGGCTGTGGTTTGGTTCTGGTGGCGATGGAAGGGGCATGATCCGTGGCATCTCCACAAAGTCATCCTTGGGAACCAGTGGAGGATCTGGCGTGTGCGTACGGTTCAGTTGCGAGCATGGAAGGCGGCGCAAAGCTCGCTGATTGCGCCTACGCACCAATCCATCCGCCCTGCATGCCAGGAACAAGGTGGAGTCTTTTTTCTTTTTATGTTTGTGGTGGACGGCATCTTGTAGCCGATGGGTCGTTGCCATTGAAGTAGCACCATCACTAATATCATGCAAGGCGATGACTGTGCCAGATGTGGAAGTTGGCCGAGACCGTGCACGCTGGTTCCGGCCACCTGCTGTGCCGGAAGGGCGACTCCGCAGAGAAACGTCGAAGCATGTCGCCTTGGAGAGAGAATTGTTGCTCGCATCAACGTCTGGCGATGGCGCGAATTGGTGTGTCCGTCTTGGACTGCCGGTGCTGGTTGCCACTGCCGGCCCAGTGGGACTGCCACGCAATCCATTCCCTGTCGCCGTGGCATCCGCCGTCACCCTGAGCGTGCCATCACCGAGGCCGCGACACCGCCCGTCCGGAGCAAGGTCTGGCGTGCGCGAATCAGAGTCGGCGCTTGGCTGCTCCCCATCTGGAGTCCGGTCTGCCTTCCGTCGATGCTCCCCGTCCGGAGTCCCAACAGGTTCACTGGAGGCAGCCGAGATTCCCTGAAGCTGCGCTTCTGGAGTCGGAACATGCAGGAATGCACCAAACAGTGGAGAGGCTCGAGCCATCGAGGGTGGAAGCGGTGCGCCGCCACTGCAGTCGTCAGTGGTCCCACCGTGATCGTCGAGTGCCTCGGTACGCACTAGGTGAGGTCTGTCACCTTGCACCTTTTGCATGGGAAGTGGGATGCTGTCGTCACTCGTCTCACATCCCGTGGATAGATCCTCATTAGCAGCTTGCTGTTCACTAGGGTTGGGTAAATTTTCAGAGTTTTCATCTGGTGGTGCACACCATGTCGGTGGACTGTCATTGTCTTGCCGTTGTCCTTCATTTGGGCTTTTCTTCTTTGGAATTTTAAATCTTCCCCCAGACATTGCAGAACCTTGTTTATTACCCCCAAATTCTCCCATATGTATGGTCTCGAATATAGGATCCAATGTTTCTATCGACATTGTACTATTTTCCAAAGAACATTCCGTTTCACTTTTCTTCTCAGGTACCTCATATGTATCTTTGTCTAATGTACATGCCTTCATGGTCTCTGGTCTGATTTTGCTGGGACTGGCATGGTCACAGTCTCTCTTTTACTGTTCTCAATTGCCCACATTATACTCCCCATACATAACTGCTTAATCACTGGGGTTAGTGTGGTACAATGGATAATCGGGTCGACCTTATCTGCATCTTCACCATTAGTGGAAAGCACACTTGGTTCACTTGAAACTGCTGCGGGTTTTAAATTTGTTATCTGGCTACTCGATGTCGGTGTCCTCAGGATTCTTGCTCCAATGTTCTGCTCATTTATCAGTGGAGTGTGTATAGGTTCAATGCAATTGATGTTCCCCTCAAGGTTTGAAGAGTCATTACTGACTAACTGCTGGTCTTCGAAGTTGGGACTTTGCGGCGTTGTGTTGAAGGGAGACATTTGTCCCTGCTGTAGATATGATTCAGGTTGTGTTATTTCCATTACCTGAGGATCAATGTCTTGTCCATTTTTTCGATCCGTACTAAAACACTGGCAATTCTCAGTCTGCTCCTTGCAAGTTAAACATTCAATTAATTTCTTTAGCAAATCCTCAGCATCCTTCTGTGACCGTGCAGCATTATTAATCTCTGTTCGGCTATAATGATCCTGAAGGTCAGCGCATAAACCTTTTTTCTTCGGGCTTGGAAGAGGCGATTCCTTTGGCTTGTCTTCAGTTGGGCTTGAACAGTCTTCAGCGCTGTGCCCTTCATTGTAGCATGAGAGACCGTCATGGTCATGCTGCTGTGTAGTGGAGCATGGTAGGCTGTTATAGCCTTCTTGCTGTTCACGTGAGCATGGCAGACTTGCATCATCTGCCGCTGGTTGGTCAGGAGAGGTTGCTAGACCCTCATGGTCTTGTTCCTGCAAGGACCGCACATTGGAGTCTTGCGTTGCTTCTATCGTGGAGGCTGTCCACGAGCTCTCTGTGGAGGCTTGTGACACTGGAGTCACTTCTTGTTCGTGCAAGGACTGCGCTCTGGAGTCTTGCGTTGCTTCTATCGTGGAGGCTGTCCACGAGCTCCCTGTGGAGGCTTGTGACTCTGGAGTCACTTCTTGTTCGTGCAAGGACTGCGCTCTGGAGTCTTGCGTTGCTTCTATCGTGGAGGCTGTCCACGAGCTCTCTGTGGAGGCTTGTGACACTGGAGTCACTTCTTGTTCGTGCAAGGACTGCGCTCTGGAGTCTTGCGTTTCTGCAATTGTGGAGTCTGTCCACGAGCTTGCTGTGGAGGCTTGTGACACTGGAGTCACTTCTGGTTCATGCGAGGACTGCGCTCTGGAGTCTTGCATGTCTTCTTTCATAGAGTCGGGAACGTTGAGCGGGACGTGGACCACGCTCTGTGTGGCAGCAGGGCGCTCTCCGTGTGCTTGCAGCGCTCCCTGTCTGTTAATGTCAGGCTGCAGCATCATCCGGTACTGATAAGTTGGGACGTCATATCTGCTGGGTTGAAGATCCTCAAATCCGAAAAATGAATCCGCATCTGCGTCGGATTCAATGTGGGGGCTGCCAATGTGCAACACGAAAGGTTCGTCCGAGTCATAGTCGTATAGGACCACGGAGCTATCATTGGGCTCGCGAGGTCCGGAAACACTGTAAAGATCGTCATCGAAGTATTCGAGGTCGGAATCATCGGCTTGTGCGTAGGTAACTGCTGTCGGAGGGTTCTTCGGAGGTCAAATTCATCTCCTGGGTCAATTTGCGGCAATGTGCTGTCATTCCAGGTGAGGGAAGGTCGTTTTACAGCTTTAACAGATTTTTGTTTTTTTGATTTGGGACGTTTCCCTTTTAAATTGGATTTGGGACGTTTCCCCTTTAAATTGGTGCGGTCTGGGGCCTCTGACATCCTGACGCTCGGTATGTAGCCACGTAGGAAGTGACTGCGCATGCTCAGATCGCTGTTCCTTTACCGATGGCCGTTTTCTTGACTGCGCATGCGCAGCATCTCGCGCATGCGCAAACGAAACCTCCGGTTCTGCGCACTGCTCGCGCAACTGTGCTAGCGTGATACCTTTAGCAAGATGGCCGCCGACCTCGACCCAGTCCTCTCTCAGGCCCGGGATTTCGGCCTCTGGGAATTCGGGCTCCGGGATCCCGGCCACGAGGTGAGTACTGCCGCTTTTCTTACCTTTACTTGCCGATTGGATTGCGTTTTCTTCACAGTACTTGGAGAATTTGTCCAGGACTGCCTGGTAATCGTACCTTTGCTGCCTCCTGAAGAACCTGAACCTTGTGAATATTTCTCTTGCCCTTGCACCGGCGATGGTGAGGAGAAATTCAATTTTTTCGCTATCATCCAGGTCTTGGAGTTCAGCTGCCACCAGGAACAATTCGAACACTTGCCGGAATCGCCGCCAGTTTTCGCGGAGATCGCCGTGGCACTGGAGCGGCTGCGGAACCGGGAGCTCTATCATTTTGCCTGGGCACTGCTGGTTGTCTCTGTACACTGAGGTATGACGGCAGGTATCGATCCACTCCTGTACCATGTGGTGTTGGGTTCTCTGGTGCACAGATGCGCCAACACAGTTGTATGTGGTACAACTCTATTTTATTTGAACTCTTATAATACAGTTCGTTCTGAATACATTTCATCAGTCGAAGCATGGCAAGTATCTGTCTTCATTGTCTAATAAACCTTGTTAGTTTGCATTTTAAATTAAAGATTGTCCTTCATTCCCTCAAAAATAATTTTCTTACTCTGGTGTTTCGCATAAAGTCCAAAACCCTACAAAAGCAAACACTAAATATTATTATTTTTTTTGCAAATGTGTTTATTAGAGTTTTTCTTTTTATACACAAGGTAAATAAAAATAAACACATCTGTACAAACCAAATAAAATTTACAAAAGCCCCACATTAGAATGAGCCTCCAAAACCCAAAGCCCCTTACACCCCTGACCCTCCCCCCCCCCCCCCTCTCCATTTTGTTATATATCATGCTTTCTTTATTGGTTTTTCATTATCATATTTAGTAGGGTCATATAGAGACACATAGTGGTAAGTTGCTCCTATTCAGCTGCCTGTATTTACAAACTTTCAATGGGGGTGGGGTGGGGTGGGGTGGTGGTGGTGCCCTCCCCACGTAGGGTGTGGTCAGTGTATGTGCCTCCTTATTCTCTCCTCCCTCCCCCCTCCCTCTCCTTTTCTGTTGAAGTTTGTTGTCCCTCAGTGCCCCCTCCCCTTTGCTCCATTAGCTGTTGGCTACAAACAGGTCCTGGAACAGGTTAGCGAATGGCCTCCATGTCTTGTGGAAGCCCTCTTCTGACCCCTGGATGGTGAATTTGATTTTCTCCAGCTGGAGAAATTCTGACAGGCTGGCCAGCCAGTCTGCAGCTTTGGGTGGTGCTGATCACCAGCTGTTCTTCGGTGGGCATTTAGGGGGGCAAAGGCTTGTGCATTGGCCCCCCTTCCCAAAAGGAGTTCTGGCTGTTCTGATGCCACTTTTGAGCACGGCTCCACCCTCACTCTCATAACCTTGGACATTGCCTCAAAGAATTTAACAAGGAAGTATACTATGAAAGGTCGACACTGGGAAGTTCCGAAGAACAAAGGGACCTTGACGTGTTTGTCCATAGATCACTGAAGGCAGAAGGGCAAGTTAATAGGGTGGTGGAAAAGGCATATGGGACACTCGCTTTGATCAATAGGAGCATAGGTTACATAACCAGGGAGGTCATGATGGAGTTGTATAGAATTTTGGTGAGGCCACAGCTGGAGTACTGTGCGCAATTCTGGTCGTCACATTATAGGAAGGATGTAATTGCACTGGAGGGGGTGCAGAGAAGATTCACCAGCATGTTGCCTGGGATGGAACATTTAAGTTTAAAGAGAGGTTGGATAGGCTTGGATTGTTTTCACAGGAGCAGAGAAGACTGAGGAGTGACCTGATTGAGGTGTACAAGATTATGTACAAGATTATGAGGAGCATGGACAGGGTTGATAGGGTGCAGCTGTTCCATTTAGTTGAAGGGTCAGTTACGAGGGGCCACAAGTTCAAAGTGAGGGATGGGAGGTTTCGGGGGGGATTTGAGGAAAAACGTTTTTACTCAGAGAATGGTGACTGTCTGAAATGCACTGCCTGGGAGGGTAGTCGAGGCGGGCTGCCTCACATTCTTTAAAAAGTGCCTGGATGAATACTTGGCACGCCATAACATTCAAGACTATGGACCAAGTGCTGGCAAGTGGGATTAGATGGGCAGGTCAGGGCCTTTAATGTGTCGGTGCAGACTCGATGGGCCGAAGGTCCTCTTCTACACTAGTATTCTGTGATTCTGTGAATACATGCATCTTTCAGCTAAATTTCAGCTTTACTGAAAATTCTATTTGGAGTAAAAAGTTACCAACTCAATTCCTAACGTAGTGTTAAATGTATCGACTCTGTCTTACAAATTTGAATAAAGGTAATGCCTCGGAAAGTCTTAAAATGTTGATGGAAATTCTGAGCGGTTTCTGCTGCATTCACCCTGCAGCATGAGTTCTCCCTGAGCCAACACAGCAGCTGCAAAATTACAATCATGGGCTTTTCCAGGAACTGAATCTGCCTAAGAAGGATCACCATGATTCCATAAATAATCATTTCATATTTTGCCAAATCCTACAAGCGCTTGAGTCATATTTAGTACAGGATCGAGTATTATTTTTTCACAGCAAGGGGTACAACACTGAACTGCAACATTTGCACAGCAACCATATTCTTGCCTTTGCCTCAGCCTTCTCCAACAACACCATTCTAATGTCACCCGCACTAGAGATGCTAACACTCCAGAGACTGTTCCCACAATTGAAGATTTGTCTCTTGGACACTGTTCTGAACCCTCAGAGAAAACTCAATAGGACATTTTTTTAACAAAAAGCATTTTTCTTTTTCATTTTCTTTGAACTATTTTGCTTATTAGTTAGTTAAGGGTGGAAACAATCTGTTTAATTGGAAGGGCTGTGAGCACCAGGAGGCCATTTTATGAATCTTTCAGCAGTTATTAACACAGTGGTTGGCAATGCTGCCTACCAGTGCCAGGGACCCGGGTTCAATTCTGACCTTGGGTGACTGCCTGTGTGGGGTTTGCACATTCTCCCTGTGTCTGCGTTAGTTTCCTCCAGGTGCTCCGGTTTCCTCCCACAGTCCAAAGCTGTGCAGGATAGGTGGATTGACCATGGAAATTGCCCCTTAGGGTGGGGTTGCAGGAATGGGGTGGGGGAGTGGGCCGAGGTGGGGTGGCCTTTCAAAGGGTCGGCGCAGACTCGATTGGCCAAATGGCCTCCTTCTGCATGTAGGGATTGTATGGGATCTATGATTCAAACAGAGCTACTGACCTTATTGATAATAATAATCTTTATTATTGTCACACGTAGGCTTAAATTAACACTGTGAAAATCCCCTAGTCGCCACACTCCGGCACCTGTATGGGTATACTGAATGAGAATTCAGAATACCCAATTCTGGGGACATGTGGGAGGAAACTGGAGCGCCCGGAGAAAACCCACGCTGACACGGGGAGAATGTGCAGACTCCGCACAGACAGTGACCCAAGCCGGGAATCGAACCCGGGTCCCTGGCACTGTGAAGCAACAGTGCTAACCACTGTGCTAGTCAGTGACTAAACTCTGGACACCATAGGAAGTCTCCCTGTCATGGCAGAGCTGGGCATCAAACCCACAGGGAGGAGCTTATCAAAGTTATTGACTCATTTGTCATGGGCAAAATTCCAGCTGCTGATGCTATACTGTCTAAACTCATTCCTGTATAGGAAACCGGCACTCCAACAGCATCTGCACAAACGTCTCTGGATAGGGGGCAGCGTTCCAGGATACGCTTGGTTCAAAGATTGTGACCCTGTACAAGAACAAGGGGGACCGCAGCGATTACAAGAACTATTGAACCATCTCCCTGCTGAGCATCGTGGGAATAGTGTTTGCCCGTGCTGCCGTCATCAGAGTGCAGATCCTGGCTGAACACATCTGCCTCGAACCCCAGTCTGATTTCACAACTGGAAGATCTACAATTGACATGATTTTCTCCATCCCGCAGCTGCAAGAGAAATGCCCTGGAAAAAGGAGACCACTTCTCTACATCGATCCCACCAAGGCTTTTTACCAAGTGAGCAGAGGTGGTCTATATAAGTTGCTGGGGAAAACTGACTGACAACTGAAGCTGCGCAGTGGGATCTCCTGTTACCATGGTAACACAATGGGTAAGGCAAGCTACGATGGAGCAACATGGGAACTCTTTGAGATCAGCAGTGGGACGAAACAGAAATTGTGTTCTGGCACAACACTATTTGGCACATTATTTTATTTTTTATTCCATCAAAGGGTGTACTTACATCCCAGAACTTATGAAAAGCTGTTCAGTCTTGCCTGAGATCCAAGACAAAGGTACACCAAGTCCTCTTCAGAGAATTGCTCTGTACTGATGATGATGCGCAGCATTCCATATTTATTTTACATTTTTTCCAATTAAGGGGCAATTTAGGTGTGGCCAGTACACCTACCCTGCACATCTTTGGGTTGTGGGGGTGAGATCCATGCAGACACAGGCAGAATGTGCAAACTCCACACGGACAGTGATCCCTGGCCGGGATCGAACCCGGGTCCTCAGCGTTGTGAGGCAGCAGTGCTAACCACTGCGCCACCGTGCCCCCCCCCCCCCCCCCCCTCACGTCCCGCCTCTCAGCATTCCATACTGAGGAATACCTTCAGGGGCAAATGGACAAACTTGCTCACCTTGTCTGTGAAGAGTTTGATTTGACTATCAGCATCAGGAGGAAAAATGTCAATGTCCAGGATGCTGCCATTCTGCCATCTCTCAGCATTGTCAATGTGATGTTGAAGGTTGCTGACAGTTTCAGATATTTAGGCTCCACAATCACCAGCAATCTGTCACGTCAAACTGGAATCAACGCACACATCACAAAAGCTGCTGTTATGTCTAAGGTGAGTAAGAGCATGTGGAACAATTGCAACTTGACTGAGAACTGAGGCTGGTTGAGCTCAGCGGGCTAGACAGTTGGTTTGTGATGCAGCGTGGGTTCAATTCCCATACCAGCTGAGAATTCTGAATTCTCCCTCTGTGTACCCGAACAGGTGCTGGAATGTGCCGACTAGGGGTTTTTCACAGTAACTTCATTGCAGTGTTAATGTAAGCCTACTTGTGACAATAAAGATTATTATTAATTATTTTTTAAACATCAAACTGCAAGTCTATCAAGCCTTATACCACAGTGCACTCCTTTCCAGTGGTGAGACGTGAGCAATGTAGGCTAGGCAGGCAAAAAGGTTGAACAGAATCCACCTTCACAATCTCATATATTCTTGATGTGGAGATGCCGGCGTTGGACGGGGGTGAGCACAGTACGAAGTCTTACAACACCAGGTTAAAGTCCAACAGGTTTGTTTCGATGTCACTAGCTTTCGGAGCGCTGCTCCTTCCTCAGGTGAATGCAGAGGTCTGTTCCAGAAACACATATATAGACAAATTCAAAGATGCCAAACAATGCTAGGAATGCGAGCATTAGCAGGTGATTAAATCTTTACAGATCCAGAGATGGGGTAACCCCAGGTTAAAGAGGTGTGAATTGTATCAAGCCAGGACAGTTGGTAGGATTTCGCAGGCCAGATGGTGGGGGATGAACGTAATGCGACATGAATCCCAGGTCCCGGTTGAGGCCGCACACATGTGTGCGGAACTTGGCTATAAGTTTCTGCTCGGCGATTCTGCGTTGTCGCGGGTCCTGAAGGCCGCCTTGGAGAACGCTTACCCGGAGATCAGAGGCTGAATGCCCTTGACTGCTGAAGTGTTCCCCGACTGGAAGGGAACATTCCTGCCTGGTGATTGTTGCGCGATGTCCGTTCATTCATTGTCGCAGCGTCTGCATGGTCTTGCCAATGTACCACGCTTCGGGACATCCTTTCCTGCAACGTATGAGGTAGACACCATTGGCTGAGTCGCACGAGTATGTACCGCGTACCTGGTGGGTGGTGTTCTCACGTGTAATAGTGGTATCCATGTCGATGATCTGGCACATCTTGCAGAGATTGCCATGGCAGGGTTGTGTGGTGTCGTGGTCACTGTTCTGAAGACTGGGTAGTTTGCTGCAAACAATGGTTCGTTTGAGGTTGCGCGGTTGTTTGAAGGCAAGTAGTGGGGGTGTGGGGATGACCTTGGCAAGATGTTCATCGTCATCAATGACGTGTTGAAGGCTGTGAAGAAGATGACGTAGTTTCTCCGCTCCGGGGAAGTACTGGACGACGAAGGGTATTCTGTCGGTTGTGTCCCATGTTTGTCTTCTGAGGAGGTCGGTCCGGTTTTTCGCTGTGGCGTGTTGGAACTGTCGATCGATGAGTCGAGTGCCATATCCCGTTCGTACGAGGGCATCTTTCAACATCTTGAAACCCATCGTACAAGGTACACCCAGCTTCTGTCGCGATACGACGGACTTCCTACAGAAACTCAGCACCCATGGACCAGTTGAACCAGGAACATTCCTCGTCACAATGGACGTCTCGGCACTCTACACCAGCATCCCCCATGACGACGGCATTGCTGCAACAGCCTCAGTACTCAACACCGACAACTGCCAATCTCCAGACGCAATTCTGCAACTCATCCGCTTCATTCTGGATCACAACGTCTTCACCTTCGACAACAAGTTCTTCATCCAGACGCACGGAACAGCCATGGGGACCAAATTCGCACCCCAATACGCCAACATCTTCATGCACAAGTTTGAACAGGATCTACTCACCGCACAGGACCTTCAACCGACGTTATACACCAGATACATCGATGACATTTTTTTCCTTTGGACCCACGGCGAAGAATCACTGAAACGACTACACGATGACATTAATAAGTTCCATCCAACCATCAGACTCACCATGGACTACTCTCCAAAATCAGTTGCATTCTTGGACACACTCGTCTCCATCAAGGACGGTCACCTCAGCACTTTGCTTTACCGCAAACCCACGGATATCCTCATGATGCTCCACTTCTCCAGCTTCCACCCTAAACACATTAAAGAAGCCATCCCCTATGGACAAGCGCTCCGTATACACAGGATCTGCTCAGACGAGGAGGAGCGTAACAGACATCTACAGACGTTGAAAGATGCCCTCGTATGAACGGGATATGGCACTCGACTCATCGATCGACAGTTCCAACGCGCCACAGCGAAAAACCGGACCGACCTCCTCAGAAGACAAACATGGGACACAACCGACAGAATACCGTTCGTCGTCCAGTACTTCCCCGGAGCGGAGAAACTACGTCATCTTCTTCACAGCCTTCAACACGTCATTGATGACGATGAACATCTTGCCAAGGTCATCCCCACACCCCCACTACTTGCCTTCAAACAACCGCGCAACCTCAAACGAACCATTGTTTGCAGCAAACTACCCAGTCTTCAGAACAGTGACCACGACACCACACAACCCTGCCATGGCAATCGCTGCAAGACGTGCCAGATCATCGACATGGATACCACTATTACACGTGAGAACACCACCCACCAGGTACGCGGTACATACTCGTGCGACTCGGCCAATGTTGTCTACCTCATACGTTGCAGGAAAGGATGTCCCGAAGCGTGGTACATTGGCAAGACCATGCAGACGCTGCGACAACGAATGAACGGACATCGCGCAACAATCACCAGGCAGGAATGTTCCCTTCCAGTCGGGGAACACTTCAGCAGTCAAGGGCATTCAGCCTCTGATCTCCGGGTAAGCGTTCTCCAAGGCGGCCTTCAGGACCCGCGACAACGCAGAATCGCCGAGCAGAAACTTATAGCCAAGTTCCGCACACATGAGTGCGGCCTCAACCGGGACCTGGGATTCATGTCGCATTACATTCATCCCCCACCATCTGGCCTGCGAAATCCTACCAACTGTCCTGGCTTGATACAATTCACACCTCTTTAACCTGGGGTTACCCCATCTCTGGAACTGTAAAGATTTAATCACCTGCTAATGCTCGCATTCCTAGCATTGTTTGGCATCTTTGAATTTGTCTATATATGTGTTTCTGGAACAGACCTCTGCATTCACCTGAGGAAGGAGCAGCGCTCCGAAAGCTAGTGACATCGAAACAAACCTGTTGGACTTTAACCTGGTGTTGTAAGACTTCATATATTCTTGACATCTCTTTGCCTGACAAGGTCATCAACTCAGAGGTCTTGGGGTGTGCTAATTCCATCAGCAATCACTCATTGCTAAGCCAGTTTATGTCTATGCTGGCTTGCCCATGTTCATGGATGGATGAGAACCAATGGAAGAAAAGCAAAAAATAATTGGATGACAACTATTTACCCAAATACCTCTTGGATTTGGAACTGGCTACTGAGTCATGACCCCCTGGGCATACATACCTTCGCTACAAAGCATTTGCAAGCGAGATTTGAAGGTGGAAGACATTGACACTGTCAAGTGGGAGGCAGTTGTTGACGGCCATGACCTCTGATGACTGATTGCTTGGAGGGGTTTTGGAAGAAGTGAGCAGAAATGAATAGCACAGCTGGTCAAGAAAAAGGCCCAGAGAAAACAGAGGGCAGCAAATTGTGCACATTCTCTGCCCACAGTCTTCCTCTGTAGCACATGCAACAGAGACTCCATGCCAGAATGGGGCCCCTGAGTCACATTAGATGATGCTTAACACAGAGCTGACCACCATGGCATAAACCATTGTCTCATAAGATGGAAGACAAAAAAACACTAATGTTCAACCAACCATTTCTCTGTTTCCTGAATTGCCTTGAGGTTTGCTACTTCAATGTAAATAATGTATAAAATCAAAGTATTATATACAAGTAACAGAATTTATGATTTTCAAATAGATTGAATTGCATTGATATGCCCTGATACAATTATTTCCCACCCTTATTTCCCACCCTGAAGATTAAAATTGGGCCCCATATATGGGGAGGCTGAAAATGATCAAAGAACCTGGTAACATCGGGAATAAGGGAGTTGTGTTGAATTCGATGGAAAGAGCTCGTTATAATTGTTTGATTCCATTTCCAGCCAAATAACTGGCTAAATTAAGAGGCTGGTTGGCTACTTAGCAGAAAATAAAGTGTAGGATGCCACCTTCAAGGTCCTTTGGAGATGGCTCTGGAAACTGGAGAGGAATGGGGAGATACAGGGAAGAAGGGAGGGATTGACGGATGGGAGAGAGACACAAAGAGAGAGGAACATATGGAGGGAGAAATGGAGGGAGGGCATGACAGAGAGATGGATAAATTGACATGTGAAAACGGAGTCTCCGATTCCAGTACAGGCTAAAGACAAACTGTGATTTGCAGATGAGAAACTGAAGGCATTCCCAAAGAGCGAGGGGAAGTACTTCTGCTCCAAGGATTGCTAGAAAATGCTAGAAAACCTCATGCAACCTTTGTCCATTTCATTGCCAGGTATCTCAAGCCTTAGGAAACCCATGTGGCAGCTAGTATATTAAAATCAGGCTCACAACTGCACTGTCTGAGCCCGATTTAAGTATTGTAATGAAGTTCCCTCTTTCTACCTGTCACGGGATGATAGCGTTGTGAGACCATCCATTTTTCTTCACATTCAATGCCATTGGGAACTTTTGCAATGAATTTTCTTTTACTTTTCTCTCCAGGAATGCTGTTTCATCCTAAATGTTTTCTTTCCACGTCCCGATAGTCCTAGTTTATTTAATGTCGCACATGCAACTCGGTGATAGATTCGTACTTCCATCTACGAGGCATCTTGTAAAGAATGGTGTGGCAGCGGTCAGTCATGGCTCAGTGGCAGCATGCTTATCGCTGCGTCAGGGGCTGGAGCAGAAAGCCTTGGTGACATTAAACTTCACTAAAAGAGGGGGAGGGGTGGCATTGTTAGTCAAGGACAGTATTACGGTGGCAGAAAGGACGTTTGACGAGGACTCGTCTACTGAGGTAGTATGGGCTGAGGTTAGAAACAGGAAAGGAGAGGTAACCCTGTTAGGGATTTTCTATAGGCCTCCGAAAAGTTCCAGAGATGTAGAGGAAAGAATTGCAAAGATGATTCTGGATAGGAGCGAAAGCAACAGGGTAGTTTTTATGGGGGACTTTAACTTCCCAAATATTGACTGGAAACGCTATAGTTCGAGTACTTTAGATGGGTCCGTTTTTGTCCAATGTGTGCAGGAGGGTTTCCTGACACAGTATGTAGATAGGCCAATGAGAGGCGAGGCCATATTGGATTTGGTACTGGGTAATGAACCAGGACAGGTGTTAGATTTGGAGGTAGGTGAGCACTTTGGTGATAGTGACCACAATTCGATTACGTTTACTTTAGTGATGGAAAGGGATAGGTATATACCGCAGGGCAAGAGTTATATCTGGGGGAAAGGCAATTGTGATGCGATGAGGCAAGATTTAGGATGCATCAGATGGAGAGGAAAACTGCAGGGGATGGGCACAATGGAAATGTGGCGCTTGTTCAAGGAACAGCTACTGCGTGCCCTTGATAAGTATGTACCTGTCAAGCAGGGAGGAAGTGGTCGAGCAAGGGAACCGTGGTTTACTAAAGCAGTCGAAACACTTGTCAAGAGGAAGAAGGAGGCTTATGTAAAGATGAGACATGAAGGTTCAGTTAGGGCGCTCGAGAGTTACAAATTAGCTAGGAAGGACCTAAAGAGAGAGCTAAGAAGAGCCAGGAGGGGACATGAGAAATCTTTGGCAGGTAGGATCAAGGATAACCCTAAAGCTTTCTATAGATATGTCAGGAATAAACGAATGACTAGGGTAAGAGTAGGGCCAGTCAAGGACAGTAGTGGGAAGTTGTGCTTGGAGTCCGAGGAGATAGGAGAAGTGCTAAATGAATATTTTTCATCAGCATTCACACAGGAAAAATACAATGTTGTCGAGGAGAATACTGAGATTCAGGCTACTAGACTAGAAGGGTTTGAGGTTCATAAGGAGGAGGTGTTAGCAGTTCTGGAAAGTGTGAAAATAGATAAGTCCCCTGGGCCGGATGGGATTTATCCTAGGATTCTCTGGGAAGCTAGGGAGGAGATTGCTGAGCCTTTGGCTTTGATCTTTAAGTCATCTTTGTCTACAGGAATAGTGCCAGAAGACTGGAGGATAGCAAATGTTGTCCCCTTGTTCAAGAAGGGGAGTAGAGACAACCCCGGTGACTATAGACCAGTGAGCCTTACTTCTGTTGTGGGCAAAATCTTGGAAATGTTTATAAGAGATAGGATATATAATCATCTGGAAAGGAATAATTTGATTAGAGATAGTCAACACGGTTTTGTGAAGAGTAGGTCGTGCCTCACAAACCTTATTGAGTTCTTTGAGAAGGTGACCAAACAGGTGGATGAGGGTAAAGCAGTTGATGTGGTGTATATGGATTTCAGTAAAGCGTTTGATAAGGTTCCCCACGGTAGGCTACTGCAGAAAATACGGAGGCATGGGATTCAGGGTGATTTAGCAGTTTGGATCAGAAATTGGCTAGCTGGAAGAAGACAAAGGGTGGTGGTTGATGGGAAATGTTCAGACTGGAGTCCAGTTACTAGTGGTGTACCACAAGGATCTGTTTTGGGGCCCCTGCTGTTTGTCATTTTTATAAATGACCTGGAGGAGGGTGTAGAAGGATGGGTGAGTAAATTTGCAGATGACACTAAAGTCGGTGGAGTTGTGGACAGTGCGGAAGGATGTTACAAGTTACAGAGGGACATAGATAAGCTGCAGCGCTGGGCTGAGAGATGGCAAATGGAGTTCAATGCAGAAAAGTGTGAGGTGATTCATTTTGGAAGGAATAACAGGAAGACAGAAGACTGGACTAATGGTAAGATTCTTGGTAGTGTGGATGAGCAGAGAGATCTCAGTGTCCATGTACATAGATCCCTGAAAGTTGCCACCCAGGTTGAGAGGGTTGTTAAGAAGGTGTACGGTGTGTAGAGGGATTGAGTTCTGGAGCCATGATGTCATGTTGCAGCTGTACAAACCTCTGGTGCGGCCGCATTTGGAGTATTACGTGCAATTCTGGTCGCTGCATTATAGGAAGGATGTGGAAGCATTGGAAAGGATGCAGAGGAGATTTACCAGAATGTTGCCTGGTATGGAGAGAAGATCTTATGAGGAAAGGCTGAGGGACTTGAGGCTGTTTTCGTTAGAGAAAAGAAGGTTAAGAGGTGACTTAATTGAGGCATACAAGATTATCAGAGGATTGGATAGGGTGGACAGTGAGAGCCTTCTTCCTCGGATGGTGATGTCTAGCACGAGGGGACATAGCTTTAAATTGAGGGGAGATAGATATAAGACAGATGTCAGAGGAAGGTACTACACACAGAGAGTAGTAAGGGCATGGAATGCCCTGCCTGCAACAGTAGTGGACTCGCCAACACTAAGGGCATTCAAATGGTCATTGGATAGACATATGGACGATAAGGGAATAGTGTAGATGGGCTTTAGAGTGGTTTCACAGGTCGGTGCAACATTGAGGGCCGAAGGGCCTGTACTGCACTGTAATGTTCTATGTTCTATGTTCTAATGAGGGAATGCTACACCATTGGAGGAGACATCTTCCTATGAGATGTAAAAAACACCAAGGCACTACACCATAGAAGAGCCCCACGTCATCATGGTCAACATCTATTTCTCAATCTGCCTCACGAAAACAGATGCGCGACTTGGTTGTCACATTTCCTACATTACAAGAGTGAATACACTGGAAAAATACTTAATTGGTTGTGAGGAAATTTGGGATGCCCTGTAGCCATGCAAGTGCTACAAATCCTTTCCGTCATTTGAGAAATCAATTGATTGCGGAAGCCACTTATTTTAGCATGAGCATTCAGTAATATAAATATATATGGTCGACCATTCCAGACAAATATATTAAATTTTACGGCAACAAGATACATCAGATTTAGACCCTCATTTCTCATGTCAGATCAGAACAGCACAATTGGTACAAATCCCTCTGTTATGGTAGTAATTCATTTGCTAACAGCTAAATTCATGAGAAAATAATTTGATTTGAATGTGATAAATGTGTTACTAATATATATTGCAGCACCATTTCACCCATGGAATCCCCAGTGCAGTGTGCAGATTCTTATGATAGGCCTGCACACAGCTTTGCATGGCAAGTCTGCCAGGCACTGTGCAGACTTCTAAGTAGCCTCCAATGTTCTTTTTCAGACTGGCATTACGCAATATCGAAAGCCTATACTAACAGGTATGGGCTGAATTCAAATTACTGTCAATATTCACCTGTCTAAAATTCAAAATACAGAGTCTTCAACTTATACAGCACGATTTGCAATAAATCACAGCCAAACCCTTTCCCTCAGTATTGTTCATTAAAGTTGTAATAAATACATTAACATCTCAAAGATGTGGGGTGGGATTTTCTGAAAAAAGTGCCATTTTTGGTGCGAAGACCGGTGGGAATTCTGTCAAGAATCCGGAGGCGCGATCCGGATCGCAATCTTTAGGGACTTGGAAGTTTATTTTTCCCCACGTGAAAAACACCACGCCTGAGGTACAAAGGATCTGATTCGCCTGCCCTCATTTGAGCACTTCAATCAAGGAGGCACTGCATTTAAACAGCTGCACAGCACTTCATGTCACCATTCAAGCCAGAAGGATGGCAGCTAGACCAGTCCCAGATCTCTCATTTGCTGGATGCCATGGAGGAGAGGCGGGTGACAATTTGCCCACAGGTTGGCAGGAGGTTCTCGAGCAAAGTCACCAATACTGCCTGGGCAGTGCTGGTCAGAGCCAGCAGCCAGACCAAGAAAATGGAGGTTTGATGTAGGAAAAGAATGAATGCAATCTTCAAGGGTAAGTGCCCCTGTCTCCTCTTGGAACTCCACCCTTCCGTCACCCGTCGGAAGTCACTTTGAACCCACATACTGCCATCTCGCAGGTTCCCAGCACCCGACCTCCCAGCATCTTCCTCAAACACCACCTCCGAGCACTCATCAGAACCACTCCCTGCGCAGTGCCCACACATGCCAGTTGTCCTCGATCTTTGACCTGCCAGTATCTGGCTCACATTATCCCCTTTTGTCTCCCTGCAGGTGAAGATTGCTCACAGCCACAGGGAGAGAAAATGGGCGGTGGAATGCCCAAACTAAGAATCGCGACCGTCTTTGAGGAGAGGGCCATGGAGCTCGCCAGGGAGGAGCAGGCCTGCACAGGTATACAGGTTGGCTTGTGACAGAAAAGCGCTGAGCCACTGCACCATCATCTTGATTACCACTCTCAAGTGCATTTTTTGTTGTTCAAACCCTCGACCAGGCCATGTACTAAAACCATGTCCCTTGCTTTGCAGGAGCATCGACTGATGAGCCTCTGCTCTCCCCACCCCCAGCCATCCTCGACAGCACCTCGTAGAAAATCTCTGAGGAGGACGCAGATGAGGCATCACAGCTATCACCCACACCAGCCACTGTTACAGAGACAAGCACCTCGGCGGGCGACTTTAGCAGACAGGCCTCTGGCTCAGTATCTGGTGAGCACCACACTGCTTCTGATGCACAACAGGTGGAGACAGGAGTGTCTAGTGTTCGGACAGTCAGAGGTCTGCTGGATCCCAGAACTCAGCTGTGCCCCAGCCAGGTGCCGTACCTCTGGAATACATTCGTCTCTCAGCTGCTCAAGATGCAAAGGCAGTGCTGGGAATACCAGGAGGAGTTGTCAACGACATTCCTGCGACTGCAAGGCCAAATGGGGGAGTCCCAAAGCACTCCGTCCCAGGCCAACACTGCAAGGGTGTTGGCCACAGTGGAAAGTGTTGGGGAAAACATCAGAGCCATGACTGGAGAACTCTGAAGCACGGTTGAATCAGTGAGGCCCATGGCTGAAGGGTTCAACACCATAGTGCAGACACTGGTGGGTCTTTGGGACTGGCAGCGCCAGATGATTTTGAGGCTTCAGGAGCTCACTCCAGCTGCCTGTTGATCCCACGAGCACCCAGAGGGAGGAGGAACCACTGGAGCACCTCCTGGGGCCTTCCACACAGGAGAGCATGGACCCAGCCCTTTGAATCCCCCCTTCCCGTTACCAGTGCATCTCATTGGCAGCATCAGTGCCACCCGAAGGAAGGCTGGAGCCCTCCAGGTCTTGGCCCTCCAAAGGTTGCCTGCCAAGGGTATCTCAGGCAATAGGGCATGGAAGGCAGCAGGCCACCTCCACTTCTGATATGCATCCTGGGGACACACCAGGACATAGTGGAATGGTTTGCAAAATCAAAGAGTTGTCGGGGCATAGCGTGGACATGGGTGAAGTTAAGCACAGACAGTTGGGGGTCATAATGAAATGTTACAATGGCACTTGTCACCATATGAATGAAATGAAAATTAAAATCGCTTATTGTCACAAGTAGGCTTCAATGAAGTTACTGTGAAAAGCCCCTAGTCACCACATTCTGGCGCCTGTTCGGGGAGGCTGTTACGGGAATTGAACCGTGCTGCTGGCCTGCCTTGGTCTGCTTTCAAAGCCAGCGATTTAGCCCTGTGCTAAACAGCTAAATATTAAAACCTCTTATTGTTCACAACCGTAAGGCCTCACTTTCTTTGACCCTCCTCCCACTGGGATAGGTCTCTACCCCATCTGGATACAGCTTTTCTCACAGGCCTTCAATGTAAGGGAAACTGTTAAGTATCCGGGAATACATTCTTGCTGGTTCTGCATCATGTGATGTGCAGTGACGTCAGCAGAGTGTTTGTTCGGCTTTGATCAGATCACCATCTTTATTGTTTGAGCAACACCTTTCCTAAACCTCTCATGGTGTTTCACAAGAATCCCGAGTGTGGGCACCTCCATACCGTTTCTCTTTGCGGCAATAAAGAAATATAACAGGAGGGAAAACTGGCGACAAGGATTGTGGCAAAAAGAATCGCTGGAAAGTGGGAAGGTATCGGGAACAACGGAGGATTCTCGGATCCGGACGTGCACACGCACAGGCATTGGGTGAAGGTTCAACAAAAGTTTTTGACAGCAACTATGAGTAAGAAGACCGACAGTCGGGGAAAATTTACTTGCATTGAAATGAGTGGGGTCTGAGCTGCAGGGGCCGTGCACATGGCAAAGCTACACGGGCTGCTGGAAATGGGAATTTGGAAGTCTGCCGACTGTGCACGGGCCACTACTCGGTAGAAAAATCAAAATACTCAGGGAAAGATTTCTTCGTTGCTTGTTCAAGGGATTTTTTGTGCCATACTTTCCAATATCGTTGGATGGAAGGAAGTGGAGATCCTCGGAGCCGGGATCCAAAAATGGCAGGAAAAACAGGTGCCATAGGTGCGTTTGATGAGGATTATGAAACATGGAATTCATATGAAGAAAGATTCCAGTTGTTTTTAATAGCTTATCAAACACTGGAGGACTTAAAGGTCACAACATTTCCCAGCTCAGTGGGCCATTAAACGCTTACGCTGCCGCAGAATCTTGTTCACCCAGAAAAACCTGGATTCAAATCCTTCAATGAATTAATGAAAACCTTCGAGGGACATTTCTCTCCTGAACCGTTATTGATTGAGAATAGTTCCGATTCCTCCACCATAATCAGCAAGCAGGTGAAACCATTTAACAGTTTATAACGTCTTTAAAAAGATAAACTACTAGATGTTGTGAATTTGATAGAACACTTTATGATACACAGTGAGGCAATTCAGAGGAAGCTGCTTACTGCAAGTGTTTTAACTCCTGAGGATGGACACTGAAGGGGTCATACTATTAAAAGGGCGCATTATAGTGAAAGTATAAGCAAATGGGCAGACGGAAAAGTTGGCTCTTCACGTTGTCAGTGGAAAGCTTTCTGCTCTATTTGGCAGAGCATGGTTGGTTAAGATTGGGCTTAACTGGGAAATAGTCAATCAATTAGTGGAATCAAACAGCAACTTTCAACTACTTCTGAAGAAGTATGGGAAGGTGTTCGAAGATTCACTAGACACTAAGACTGGAGTTGAGTTACACCTAAAAATCAAGTCAGATAGCCCACCCAAATGTCACAACCTGTACCATACGCCATCAAGCCTAAAGTTGAAGAAGAACTAGAAAGATTAGTAAGGAAGTGAATCATCAAACCTGTTGGTACAAATGATTGGGTGACACCAATCATTCCTATATTAAAACGGGATGGTTCAGTGAGAATTTGTGGAGATTTTAAAACTACAATGAACCCAGTTTTGTGCATAGATCATTATCCGCTGCCGCTGACTGATTGCTGGATTTTCTGAAGACCAGAAACTCAGCAAAATTGATCTTTCACAGGCATATCTGCAGATGAATCTGGCTGCTGAATCACAGTCACTACTTGCCATTGTGGCACACAAAGATCTGTTTCTTTACAGAAGACTCCCTTTTGGAAGAACATCTGCACCTGCTTTTTTTCAATGATCCATGGATCAAATTCTAAGTGGGTTCAATGGAGTGCAATGTTGTTTAGATGGCGTAGCCATCATCAGTTCAAGTGAATCAGGAAACATTGGACAATGTTGAAGATACGCTGAAGCGGTTACAGAGCTGCAACAAAAAACAAAGAACAAAGAACAAAACAGCACAGGAACAGGCCCTTTGGCCCTCCAAGCCTGTACCGGTCATGATACCACCCTTGGCCAAAACCCTCAGCACCTCCTAGTGCCGTATCCCTCTATACCCATCCTATCCATGTATTTGTCAAGATGTCTTTTCAACGCCGTTAATGTATCTGCTTCCACAACCTCCCCTGGCAGCGCGTTCCAGGCACTCACCACACTCTGTGTAAAACTCCTGCCTCGCATATCTCCTCTAAAATTTGCTCCATGGATCTTAAACCTATGTCCCCTCGTGACTGACCCCTCCACCCTGGGAAAGAGCGCCTGCCCATCCACTCTATCCATGTCTCTCATAATCTTGTAGACCTTTATCAGGTCACCCCTCAACCTCCATCATTCCAATGAAAACAGTCCGAGTCTATTCAGCCGCTCCACATAGCTAACACCCTCCAGATCAGGCAACATCCTGGTAAACCTCCTCTGCAACCTCTCCAAAGCCTTTAGGTCCTTCTGGTAGTGGAGCGACCAGAATTGTGCGGAATATTCCATGTGCGGCCTTACCAAGGTTCTATAAAACTGTAGCATGACTTGCCAGGTTTTATACTCGGTACCCCATCCAATGAAGGCAAGCATTCCATATGCATCTTGACTAACTTGTCTACTTGTCTTGCCACTTTCAAAGATCTGTTGACCTGTATGCCCAGATCTCTCTGACTTTCTATATTCCTAAGAGTTTTTTCATTTACAATATATTTCCCCCTATGTTTGACCTACCTCAATGCATTACCTCACATTTGTCCGGATTAAACTCCATTTGCCATTTCTCTACCCAAGTCTCCAACCTATCTATGTCTTGCTGTATCCTCTGACAATCCTCTACACTATATTCCACTCCACGATCTGTCGACTGCAAACTTATCAATCAGACCAGCTACATTTTCCTCCAAATCATTTATATATACTACAAACATGAGAGTTATGACTGAAAAGTGTGACTTTTTCAGGTCATCCATAAATTACCTTGGTCATATCATCGACAGAGATGGTTTAACCAAAGAACAAAAGAAGATGTCAGCAATCGTAGAAGCACCACTTCCTCAAAATGTGCCACAATTAACGTTGTTTTTAGAATTGGTCAATTATTATGGCAAATTTGTGCCAAATTTAACAACACGATTGAAGCCTTCACATACATTGCTATGTGTCTAACAGGCATGGCACTGGTCAGAAGAATGTTAAAATACAGACAAGACGTGAGGAAGCTTTCCTGAACTCAAGGCCGTTGGTTCGTTATAATCCAAAAATAAAGTTGCAATTAGCTTGTGATGCCTCACCACAAGGGGTTAGTGCAGTCGTCTTGCACATTATGCCTTCAGGATCGGAACGACGATAGCATTTGTTTCCTAGCACAGTAATTAATTGCGCTCAGCTATAAGAAAAATATTTGAGCATCATTTTCGGTGGAAGGAGGTTCCACCATTACCTGTGTGGGCGTCACTTTACTCATTTGACCCTGAAACAGAAGCAGGACACTGACCAGCGTGGGGTGGGGGTGGGGGGAAACGCTGCATTGGCAAGTATTTAAAATTCATGGAGTGGTTGTCCAGGAGTCTTAAATGTAAAGACCTGACAGCAATGAAATCTTGGGATGAAGCAGCCAGAGTAAGAATGGTCCCTCTTAGTCTTGCCTATCTTGGACATATGCTCGTCAAATTAATTGGTCTCATAAAACCAGCTCCTGATGCTGGCCTCCCTCAGTCTCATCAGATGCTTCCCTCCACAGCTTGAGCCCCAGATCCACAGGTCCCAATACCCTTCAGGACACCAACAGCTGAGTAACCCGTTCATTTTCATTTCCTGATAACACAGCCTGCAGAATGACACAGCGGTCTCTAACTTTTAAAATACTACAGCCTGCGGACTGACACATTGCTCTTAAAACATGTTAAAATACACAACCTGCAGTTCCAGGACAACTAACACCAACCGTTACCCCCACCCCGGAGAAGGCCCTCAACCGCAGCACCTTCCCGCAACGCCCTTCAACCACCGGCCTCCCCCTCTGGAGCTAGCCAGCGGGAACGGTCCCCTGTACACCCTGGTACAAGGTGATGAGAGGGGCTCACTTTCTTCCTCCCTCTCGGTGGTCATGGCACCTGGTTCCTCTTTTTAAAAACCTGGAGTAATTTGTGCTCGTTTGACATCATGGTTGTGGGTGGGAAGATTCAATGAGGTCTGGCGATTCGACTTTGAACTAGCTAATTATACAAAAATGCATTGAAATTCATTCAATTAACGTTCTCGCCCTTCCTGGGCGTGAACCTGATCACATCATTGGGGAGGGCCCAGGAATATCACATTCCGAAATCTCACCGTCTCAGCCACAACTCAGGATTACTTGTGTGCCAAACAGCATAAGCAGCAAGTAAGAGACAGAACTAAGCGATTCCACAATAAACCATCAGATCTAAGCTCTGTTCTCCTGCCACATCCAGCCATGAATGGTGGCGGACAATTAAAGAACTCACTGGAAGAGGAGACTCCACAAACGTCTCCATCCTCAGTGATGGAGGAGCCCAGCCCACATATGTGCAAAAGACAAGGCTGAGGCATTCGCAATAACCTTCAGCCAGAAATGCAAAGTGGATGATCCATCTCAGCCTCCTCCGGAGGTCCCCAGCATCACAGATGTCAGTCTTCAGCCAATACGATTCACTCCACGTGATATCAAAAAACAGCTGAAGGCACTGGATACTGCAAAAGCCAAGGGCCCTGACAATATCCCTGCAATAGTACTGAAGACTTATGTTCCAGAACTTGCTGCACCCCTCGCCAACCTGTTCCAGTACAGCTACAACCATCTATCCGGCAATGTGGAAAATTGCCCAGGTATGTCCTGTACACAAGAAATAGGACAAATCCAACCCAGCCAATTACCGCCCTGTCAGTCTACTCTCCATCATGAGCAAAGTGATGGACTGAGTCATCAACAGTGCTATCAAATGGCACGTAATTAGCAATAACCTGCTCATGGACGCTCAGTTTGGGTTCCGCCAGGGTCACTCAACTCCTGACCTCATTACAGTCTTGGTTCAAACATGAACAATAGAGCTCAATGTCTGAGGTGAGGTGAGAATAACTGCCCGTGACAAAAAGGCAGCATTTGACCAAGTATGGCACCAAGGAGCCCTAGCTAAACTGGAGTCAATGGAAATCAGGGGGGAAAATCTCTGCTGGTTGGAGGCATTCCTAACACAAAGGAAGATGGTTTTGGTGGTTGGAGGTCAATCATCTCAGCACAAGGACTTCACTGCAGGAGTTCCTCAGTGTAGTGTGCCACCATCTCCTACAAGAGAGGATCTAAGCACCACCCCTTGACATTCGCTAACTCCCCCACAATCAACATCCTGGGGATTACCATTGATCAGACTCTGAACTGGACTAGCCACATAAATACTGTGGCTACCAGGGCAGGTCAAAGGTTAGGTATTCTATGACGAGTAACTCACCTCCTGACCCCGCAAAGCCTGTCCACCATCTACAAGGCACAAATCAGGTGTGTGTTGAAATACTCTTCAATTGCCTGGATGAGTGCAGCTCCAATAACGCTCAAGAAGCTTGACACCATCCAGGACAAAGCAGCTCGCTTGATTGCTTCCCCCCCGGCAAACATTCAAACCCTCAACCATCTACGAACAGTGGCAGCCTTGTGTACTATCTACAAGATGCACTGCAGTCATTCACCAAGTTTCTTTAATCAGCACCTTCCAAACCTACGACCACTACCATCTAGAAGAACAAGAGCAGCAGATACCTGGGAACCCCACCACCTGGATGTTCCCCTTCAAATCTGTGCCATACAACCTGAAGGCCTCTCAATTCATGAATTCATCGGGTGGGCCGCAACGCGTCATCAGGAAAAGTGAAGGGTGGAGGGGTGGAGGGGTGTCCCCCCCCCCGATTAACTCAATGCATTCTATACTCGGTTCGAGCAGGAAACGAACGATCCGCTGTCGAGTCCGCTGTCCAGCGGAGATTCACACGGATGATCCCAGGAATGGTAGGCCTAACATACGATGAATGTCTGAGGATCCTGGGATTATATTCATTGGAGTTTAGGAGGTTGAGGGGAGATATAATAGAAACTTACAAGATAATGAATGGCTTAGATAGGGTGGACGTAGGGAAGTTGTTTCCATTAGCAGGGGAGACTAGGACCCGGGGGCACAGCCTTACAATAAAAGGGAGTCACTTTAGAACAGAGATGAAGAGAAATTTCTTCAGCCAGAGAGTGGTGGGTCTGTGGAATTCATTGCCACAGAGGGCGGTGGAGGCCGGGACGTTGAGTGTCTTTAAGACAGAAGTTGATAAATTCTTGATTTCTCCAGGAATTAAGGGCTATGGAGAGAGAGCGGGTAAATGGAGTTGAAATCAGCCATGATTGAATGGTGGAGTGGACACGATGGGCTGAATGGCCTTACTTCCGCTCCTATATCTTATAGTCTTATGGAGTAGCCCATAACACACCCATACTCACCACCACACCTTCCGAAGTCAGATCTGAAAGTGAACCCTCAGAAGACGAAGGGTCCGGATGGGATACCTGGTCGTGCACTCAGAGCCTGGGCGGACCAGCTGGCAGATGTGTTCGCGGACATATTTAATCTGTCCCTACTCCACTCCGAGGTTCCCACCTGCTTCAAGAAGACCACCATCATACCAATGCCAAAGAAGAACCAGGCAACATGCTTCAATGACTACCGTCCAGTGGCCCTGACGTCAGTTGTAACTCACCAACTCAAGAAGGGCAATTAGGGATGGGTAATAAATGCTGGCCTAACCACATCCCATAAATGAATTTTTAAAATCCCGTTTTTTGGCCTATTGTGATATTTTGTGACCATTACAAGATTTGTGCCTGTGGTTAATGGACCCGTAGAATCGCGCACACACAAAGTATTTATTTTTACAATTTAGGCCATGAAATGCTCTAGTAATTATTTGTCTGGAAATTCGGGCGTCATTCTCCGACCCCCCGCCGGGTCGGAGAATCGCTGGGGGCTGCCGTGAATCCTGCCCCCGCCGGTTGCCGAATTCTCCGGCACCGGAGATTCGGCGGGGGCGGGAATCACGCCACGCCGGTTGGCGGGCCCCCCCCCCTGCTCGATTCTCTGGCCTGGATGGGCCGAAGTACCGCCGATAAATTGCCTGTCCCGCCGGCGTGGATTAAACCACCTTTTGAACGGCAGGACAAGGCGGCGTGGGCGGGCTCCGGGGTCCTGGGGGGGGGGGGGGGCGCGGGGCGATCTGGCCCCGGGGGGGTGCCCAAACGGTGGCCTGGCCAGCGATCGGGGCCCACCGATCCGCGGGCGGGCCTGTGCCGTGGGAGCACTCTTTCCCTTCACTGCGCATGCGTGGGAGACTCCCTCCACTGCGCATGCGTGGGAAACTGTCAGCGGCTGCTGACGCTCCCGCGCATGCGCCGCCCGGGGATGTCATTTCCCCGCCAGCTGGTGGGGCAACAAAGGCCATTTCCGCCAGCTGGCGGGGCGGAAATTCCTCCGGTGCCGGCCTAGCCCCTCAATGTTGGGGCTTGGCCCCCAAAGATGCAGAGCATTCCGCACCTTTGGGGCGGCGCGATGCCCGTCTGATTGGTGCCGTTTTGGGCGCCAGTCGGCGGACATCGCGCCGTTTCGGGAGAATTTCGCCGATATGTAATCGCATATTGTGATTTACTTTTAATTATTTGTTAAACTTCATTACCTTTCCATTTTGCTCTGTTCTCCCACTTAACTCCACATGGAATTGAACTACTGTTGTCTTACTCCCTTGCTGTTTTGGACATTCTGTGAAGTAACAAATTGGAGCAGCCTTTGAGTAAACAATGATTCTTTAGCTTGCCCCTTTCTGGTATTCAGAGGGTGGAAACACCCTTTCTGATGTTCAGTGAAATGCAACTATTAAAGTGGCAGTATAAGGTTGACAAAAGTGATATGTTTTACAGTCCTGACACAATTTTATACGTTTATTTTCTCAATTGATTGGTAAATCACGCAATTAAAATACATTTGTTTAATTGGATCTACCAGGCAATCAAATATAAAATCATTCAGGCAATGTAATTTTTGGAGAAAAAAATCAAAATAATTATTAGCATCATTGGATATTTGGTATTGTGAGTGAAGAATCTGTATCAAAAGAACTAATAATCATCAGAAAAAGAAAACAAAGTTAGATTTACAAACCAATGTTGTCAGACCACAGATCCTCCTTCCCAGTATTGTCAGGCACACATACCTTCCTCTTTCCCCTCACTCATGACAGACACAACAGAGAGGTGAACCTCCGTTCCACTGTGACCCCATTCCCGTCTCTCCTTGTCAAATTCCAGGTTCACTCACCATGATTCTGTCAAGTCTCAGACTCCCAGTCACCACAGTGAAGTCTGGTTAAAAAATGCCACCAATACTACAAAAAACAACAGCCTCATCCTACAAGCTGCCAAGGTTCAATATCTCCATCCAGTTCTTCCAACACCCAGGACCATGTCCAATTACCTCAAATGTCCTGGACCATTTCAAAGTGGTACCAAAATATGGGACCATTCCTAATGTTGAATTCTTCTATACCACCGTGTTGTATGTTTTGCATGTTTCAAAGCGTTAGAAAACCATTTGCATATTTTCTACAATACATAATTTTTAAAATATTGTGATGAATGTAGGATATTTTAATATTTGTATTATGTATATTTGGCGCAGTAAGGGTTAGAAGCCTGGGTTAGTATGTGACTGTTTCAGTTATGTTTTTAAAAATCCTGGTTTGAAAGACAGCGAGGCTTTTTGGAGACATTGGTGCAATTAAAGCACCATAAAAGTTTAGCTAATGGACTTCTGTTTATACAAAGAGCGTTCCCTGGGGAGTAGGTAATTAGCGACATTGTGTTTAGCTTAACAGGGATAATGTAACTAATGGGAGGAGCTAGGGCTGTACCAGTTCGCCGGCAGGTTCCCTGCCTCTGCCATTCATTCATTGTTGATACTTGGCATAACCAACATACAGGAATCGGATATTCATTTTCACTGATAAATGCCTTTTGCTCCCTAGTGTCTTCCTCTGATGAATATAGAGGTTTCTTGCTGCTGCATAGGCCTCGGCAACAGTGACCATTTGCTACCTCAGCAGGTAGCTATTTCTTGTTCATTAATCTAGACAGGCAGGTATTTGGTAGTTGACACCACACACCCTGCCCCTGATTCCTGGCTCCAACAGGTAGAGCAAATTGGTCGGCACCAATCTATTTTCTTGAAGTCAGCAACATGGTGGCACAGTGGTTAGCACTGCTGCCTCACAGTGCCAGGGACCCGAGTTCAATTTCAACCTTGGGTGACTGTGAAGTTTGCATGTTCTCCCCGTGTCTGCGTGTGTATCCTCTGGGTGCTCGGTTTCCTCCCATAGACCAAGGATGAGCAGATTAGGTGGATTGGCCACGCTAAAATTGCTCCTTAGTGTCCAAAAGGTTAAGCGGTGTTACTGGGTTGCAGGGATAGGGTGTGGGAGTGTACCTAGGTGGGGTGCTCTTTCGGAGGATCAGTGCAGACCCCACGGATTGAATGGCCTTCTTCTGCTCTGTAGGAATTTTGTGATCCTGGTTTTTGGAATGTGGTTCAAGCATTGACAGGGGGGCAGCACCCAAAAAATGTTAAGTGAGGGTTACTGGGCTTCAGTAGGATGCTCTTTGTAAGGGCCGGTGCAGACTCGATGGGCCGAATGGCCTCCTTCTGCACTGTAAATTCTATGATTCAGGCAGAGTTGATTGGAAGGTGAGCTGAGAAGCAGTTTCTGAAGAATACAGCCAATGATTCTGCATCATTCTGACAGGGTATCAGGTCTCTTTCTTTCAAGCAGTCTGAAAAGATTTTGTCTCAAAGTGGTTTATCCAAAACATGTCTTTCCAGCAAGTATTCCTGAGTTTGCTAACTGTATTTAAATTGTATTTATTGTGACCCGAGATGGGTTTTTGAGTGGCGATAAAGATAGCAGTTAGGATCGCTTCAATGTAGTGTTAAGCATTGTTTAATTGTAGTGTTAAGTATTGTTTAACTGGTAACTGAATGCTATTGTACTTATAATGTTAAAGTTAGTAATACTGTGTTAGTAATAAAGTTTGCTTCGATATACCATATCTCTATTTTGCGTGAAATCACTCCTGGAGCGAAGTATTCTTTCCTCAGTCTTACACATTGAATAAAATTTTGGGGTTTCTGTCCAGTATCATAGAATCCCTGCAGTGCAAAAGGAAACCATTTGGCCCATCAAGTCTGCACTGACCCTTCAAAATAGCACCCTACCTAGGCCCGGTCCCCACCAGATTTCCAGAACCCCACCTAACCTCTTGGACACTAAGTGGACATTTAGCATGGCCAATCCACCTAACCTGCACATCTTTGGACTGTGGAAGGAAACCGGAGCACCCGGAGGAAACCCACACAGGCACGGGGAGAATATGCAAACGCCACACAGTCGCCCAAGGTCGGAATCGAACCCGGGTCCCTGGCCCTGTGAGGGAGCAGTGCTAACCACTGTGCCGGCTCATCCTAGCAACTGTTGTGGTCTGGTCCGGACTCGTAATAAAATAGTTAAGAAATTCACCCCCCTATGTTCCATGAAATTTCCAGTATCAAATTTGAATAAAATAAAATTTGGGTTTGTGCGTTATTATCATGCAGTAGTTCTGGTGTGGTATAAATGCACAGGTGCAGCTTATACAGAATAGCTGTTGTAATGTAATTTTTATCACTGGACAACCGTTTCGATATTACACATTTATCACTTGGTGATATGTTCAAATTATGACCAGTAGCTTCTAACTCAGCATGAGCAACAGCTTGAGAGATCCGCTAATGAATTTTAAAGGCACCGCTTTCATAATTATTACAGTGACAAGATTGTGGTGTCTGGGGGCTGATCGTAGCTCTGTAGCAGCAGGCAACTGATCACTTCTTTAGAGGCATGTGGCACCAGATAATTTGACCTCTGATCCACTGGAACTCCCAATATCACAGGCTGTCTGAGTGCCAGAAACAGAAACTGGTCATAACGATGTGCTGACTTCACATTATAGCAAGGCTATGTGCAGCAACAAAATAAATAAAATAAAACAAGTGCTGGGTTGTACCCGGACTGCTTTTTACAAGTTTCTTTATAGCACAATTTTGTTTAGTGGTTCATGCCACCGGCCTCATCCTACGTTCTTTTGAGGATAAGGGCACACCAAGTGTCACCCTCTGCATGCATTTGATGCTACCTGTGTCACCAGGATCCCAAATTTAGGCAACGCAAGCCTCTTCTCAAAAGAAAAGAAGTATAAAGCTGCATGGAGGGTCCTCTACTAGCATTATTTTAAAGGCCCAGGCACCCTAATTGTAGATAAAGTAACTTCTTCAAACTTATTCTCGCACAAGTACCTGGACATACTCTGGAGTATTTTTGGAGGTGTTTCAGTGCGTACCTGGATTCCCCAGACGGTGATGCCTCATTTCAAATAGCTCTGCGCCATACATTCTGCCAAGTTCAAGTCAGGTTCTTCAATGCTCCTCGAAAGTGGAAGGCATGAAGGAAAAACAGAATCTTAAATATTTGTTTCCCCTCCAAATTCTCTTGTGTAAATACTATTATTTTTCGTTGACAATTGCTGGGCTGATAAAATGGTCGCAGCTAGTCATTCTGGATGACGATAAGCTGGTCCAATGGACAAAGGCTAACTTACTAACCCCCTGGAATGTGACGTGCATTGAATGTACATTCCAGCCAAGCCAACACAAAGAGCTAGTAGATGAGACATTTGCACCAGCCAGCTCTGGAAAAAAAACAGAGCTACAGAGTTACCTGCTTAAAATACAGGGATTTTAACAAGGATCCTTAAAGTATATTGTTAGCGGAATGGCTCGACCTGGAGCCAGCTTGTCATGTGACCGAGACTGGAGCTCTTTGAATTAGGATAACTAGTTGTTGTTTAACCTCTGAAGAGGAAGCTAGACTCCAAGTTAGCAGCCCGCCTAAGACCTGCATCTCTCTCAAAGTTGGATCTCCAGAAACAATCCTATATTTCGTCTACAGAATGAACTAATTCCCAGAATGCAAGAATACCTTTCTGCATTTTCAATCACCTCAACCAAGTTCCTCAGACAAAGACCAGGAATTCTCTCAGGCAAAGCCACCTGAAAGAACTTCCATTAGACATTGACTTACTGGATCCCACTCACAAGAATTAATGTTGATACCATTTTTAGAGGTTTTTAAAAAAGTAATTCCTACCCCTTTCTTTCTCTGCCTTTCTAGCTTGTATGTCCATTAGTATGAATGTGTGTTGCAGTTTGGGTATTGAATGTGTTAATCCTGGTTTTGTTTCACCTTAAAGAATTTGCTATGGGTTTATTTTTAACATTGGATCTCATAAACGGTGGCACAGTGGTTAACACTGCTGCATCACAGCTCTAGGGACCCGGGTTCAATACTGACCTCGGGTAACTGTTTGTGTGGAGTTTGCACTTTCTCCCCATGTCTGCATGATTTTCCTCCGGGTTCTGCAGTTTCCTCCCACGGTCCAAAGTTGTGCAGGTTAGGTGGATTGGCCATGCTAACCTGTTCCTTAGTGTCCAAAGGGTTAGGTGTGGTTGCTAGGTTATGGGGATAGGGTGGAGGCATGGACTTAAGTTGGGTGCTATTAAAATTATATAGGTGACAAGGTAGCACAGTGGTTAGCACTGTTGCTTCACAGCTACAGGGTGCCAGGTTCGATTTCCAGCCTGGGTCACTGTCTGTGCGGAGTCTGCACGTTCTCCCTGTATCTGCGTGGGTTTGCTCCGGGTGCTCCGGTTTCCTCCCACAGTCCAAGGATGTGCAGTTTAGGTGGATTGGCCATGCTAAATTGCCCTTAGTGTCCAAAAAGGTTAGTTGGGATTACTGGGTTATGGGGATATGGTATAGATGTGGGCTTAAGTAGGGTGCTCTTTCCAAGGGTTGGTGCAGACTCGATGGGCCGAATGGCGCCTTCTGTACTGTAAATTCTATGATTCTATGAACCAGATTTTGAGAAACACACCATGGCATATTTCCACAAGAGAAAGGATACTAAGGGAAACAAATTGTCATTATCATGTGCAGAAGAGGGGAACAGTAATAATAATTCAGTTCACCTCACCTTCCGTAACAACAGTGACAGGACATTTTACCACCCCGAGGATGTGTGCTTGGAACAGAGGTTCTTGTTATCTCTCAAGACATGAAACCACTTATTTATTTTTTTAAAATTTAGAGTACCCAATTCATTTTTTCCAATTAAGGGGCAATTTAGCGTGGCTAATCCACCTAGCTTGCACATTTATTTGGGTTGTGGGGGCGAAACCCACGCAAACACGCGGAGAATGTGCAAACTCCACACAGACTGTGACCCAGAGCCGGGATCGAACCTGGGACCTCGGCGCCGTGAGGTCTAACCCACTGCACCACCGTGCTGCCCTTGAAACCACTTATTTAAGCATTGCACAGATCAGAACGTGCAATTAAATCATTTTGTGGATTGAATATGGGATTGTAATCGTAGGACATACCTACTGCAGAGTTTGCTTTTAGATAATTCTTTCCTTCTTGTAGCAATATATACTTCTATAAATACATGCAGGCCAATAAAAGACACATTGGAATCGGAAATAATTCAGAAACTTCAGAATGAGATTCCTATGGAGTGTGTTGTTTCACCACCTGCTCACTGGGAAGGAACTGCAGGGTTACCTGATGGCATACTGCTATTTGTGGAAACAGTTTAAAATTTCACACAGCGCAGCTTTCCACATGCATTGCACAATTAAAAAGAATTACATTTTTCCATATAGATTAAGCCCAACCTAAGTGTTATAAACACTTATGTATCTAAAGATATACTATTTTTATTAATATTGCATGATATAGGAATGGTGAAGGTAAGAGTGCAAGAAAATTGATTTTGGCTATTTACCGGTCAGTATATGATCACTTCTCAAATTGATCATGCATCACTTAGTTGGCTGGGGGATTGGCAAACTCGGTTGGCTGGACAGCTGATTCGTGACGCGGAACAATGCCAACAGCGCGGGTTCAATTCCCCTACCGACTGAGGTTATCCATGAAGGTCCGGCCTTCTCAATCCTGCCCCTCTCCTGAGGTTTCATCCCACAGTCCAAAGATGTGCAGGTTAGGTGGATTGGCAATGTTAAATTGCCCCTTTGTGTCTGTGCGGGTTAGGTGGGGTTACGAGGTTGCAGGGATAGGACTGGGTTAGGTTGCTCTTTCGGAGGGTCGGTGCAAACTCGATGGGCTGAATCGCCTCCTTCTGCACTGTACAGATTCTATGATTCAGTCAGCTTTCAAAGGGGAGAATAGTTTATGGTGCTCGGGAATTATGGGGACTTTCATTTCACATCAATCAAAAATTTCAGAATAGATTATTTGCTCATTATTCATTGCTGATTTGGAGGATTTGCTATGCACACATGGTAACTATGTTTTCTTCATTCCAATAGTGGCTACACTTTAAAAGTACTTAATTGGCTGTAAAGTGTCTTGTTACATTCTAGGGTAGAGAGAAATGCTATATAAACACAATCTCTTTCTCTAAACTTGTTTCCAGAAAATAGTATCATATAAATTTATGGAATCTTACCACATAATATTCTTTAAATTCAACCATCTTCGATCAGAAATAATCCACTATTACAATATATGACAGGTTCTAAACAGACATATTTGCAAATGGGTGCCAAGAATATTAGTCAATGCTTCTCAGTTCAATTTAATAGTATAAAAACATTAAGTAATTTTTAATTAAAAATCATGTTGTTTAAATTAAATAAAGATAATCTTGATCAGGCTGGAGAGTTTTAATTTTTTTATCAACATAAAACTGAATTTCCATTTGATGAAATCATTCAACAGCAATAACATTACATGTCAACAATGTAACAAGGCTGGCATTAATGCCAATATAATTAATGCCAGCGTAGATAGATCGAGCCCCAGGTTAATGGGTAGGATGCGAATGACAAAGGAGATGGGCGGGTTTATGGAAAAGATGGGTTGGGTGGACCCGTGGCACTTCAAGAACACAGGGGGAAGGGAGTATTCCTTTTTCTCACATGTTTATAGGGCGTATTCAAGAATCAACTTTTTTGTGGTGAGTCGGGAGGTTTTGGTGGAGGGGGCTGAGTATGCGGGGATAGTAATCTCGGTCCATGCGCCCCATTGGCTGGAGATTCGACTTAGATTGGGACGGGAGCAGAGGCTGGGGTGGAGGCTCGATTCTGGGCGACTGGCAAATAGAGGGTTTTCCGAATACGTGCGGGCTGTGATTAAAGATTATGTAGAATTGAACCAAAACGGGGAGGTGGCGGCGGCCACATTTCGGGAAGCGCTGAAAGCGGTGGTTCAGGGGGAGATTATCTCATTCGAGGCACAAGTGGATAGGGAAAGGAGGGAGGAATATGAACGGTTCATGAACAAGATAGTTAAGGTAGATAGGGAGTACTCAACGGCGCACACCATGGAGGGATTGGCGAAGAGGAAAAAATTGCAGGGCAATTCGATAGGTTGACGACGGGGAGGGTAGTAGGACAGTAGGGGCAGCATGGCAGCATAGTGGTTAGCACAGTTGCTTCACAGTTCCAGGGTCCCAGGTTCGATTCCGGCTGGGTCACTGTCTGTGCGGAGTCTGCACTTTCTCCCTGTGTCTGCGTGGGTTTCCTTCGGGTACTCCGGTTTCCTCCCACAGTCCAAAGATGTGTGGGTTAGGTGGATTGGCCATGCTAAATTGCCCTTAGTGTCCAAAAATGTTAAGTGGGGGTTATAGAGTTATGGGGATAGAGTAGATATGTGGGCTTGAGTAGAATGCTCTTTGTAAGGGCCGGTGCATACTCGATGGGCCGAATGGCCTCCTTCTGCACTGTAAATTCTATGATTCTATAACAAAAGCAAAGTATTGAGGATGCTGGAGAGCTGAAAGAAAAAACAAAATGCTGGAAAAACTCAGTAGAGCTGGCAGCATCTGTGTAGAGAGAAACAAGAGTTAACCTTTCGAATTGAAGTTCTGAAGTTGAGTTATTTGAACTTGAAATGTTAACACTGTTTCTCTCCAAAGATGCTGCCTGACTTGCTGAATATTTGCAACTTTTTTATATCAGATCTCCATTATTCACAGTATTGGCTTTTATTTTAGTGTATGATTCACTGCCATGAGGCATACAACGTTCCTTGAACTCCTGTTCTCGCCGCATCCCGTGATCCACTTGCCACCAAAGGTACACACTTTCTCTCTCCAGCAGCACCGACACACCCCATTTCAAAACTGTCCAGATGCTCAATTTCAGTTCATTCTTAGTCGCATCCACAGCTAAAGAAGAAATCGTTTGTCTTCCTTTCAGCTGTTTAAAATAGTTCAGAAGAGTTATATTGGCCTTTAAACATTGGGCTGGATAATTGCAGTGACATCATATGCCTGAGCAGTTGGAATGCACTTAGTGCTTGGAATGTACTTACCTCTCTTTGTGTGGTCAATGTTTACAAACTTTGGGGTTTCACCACTTAGGCCACTGAGCCGTGAAGGGAGATGAATGAATCAAAGCTGAAGATGGTTTGTAGAAGTTGTCAATCACAGACCACTACTAGAAAGCTACGAATGGCTTGCAGCTAATGGATATGTGGCAACCAGACACAGGTCACAGCTGCTCTCCTTCCAAAAAAGGAACTATTTTCTGGGGCGGGTGGTCTGTGTGTGTGTGTGGGACGGGGTGTGGGGTCCCTTTCGGCAGGCTGTCCAAATGCAGGGTCCCCCTATCACAGGTTCCCTGTGGGGGTCTCCCTATTACAGAGGTCCCTGCGGGGTTTCCCTTTTACAGAGGTTCCTGTGGGAGGGTCTCACTATTATAGCGGTCCCTATGAGGGGTCTCCCTATTACAGGGGTCCCTGTGGGGGTTTCCCCCATACTTGTGGGTGGGAAGGGGCAGCCAGGCAATCCAGGGATGGGGGCTGCTGGGGTGTGGTTTGGGGCTGATTGTCAGTGCCAGGGAGGGGGGGGGGCTGCTGCGGGATCTTGCTATTGGGCCGCCCGCCGGCGGGAGAACATAGTCTCCCAAATGGAGAAACCCACCCATTAACTCTGTTCCTCTTTTCACAGATGCAGCAGGAACCTGCTGAGTTTTCCAGCACTTTGTTTTCATTATGTCATTAGTTACATTTATTTTGTTATTCTTTTTTTTAAAACTTGAGAGTATCCAATTATGTTATTTATTTTCTTTCCAATTAAGGGGCAATTTAGCGTGACCAATCCACCTACCCTGCACATTTTTTGGGTTGTGAGGGTGAGTCCCATGCAGAACGGGGATGTAATAATATGTAGATAGACATGTAGCTGGGGGGTTGATCAGAACACCCAGCTGTGGCATAACCACTAGAGGGCATTACAACCACTATAAAAGCACAGCTCACACAAGCCCTAGGCCTCACTCACCCAGCAGAGACTGGAGGAACAACAGGAGTGTAGCATAGATCTCACTCATGCCACCACATGTGGCTTAGATACAGTTTGTACAGCTAGCCAAGTTTACTGTGTTACTAGCGTTGGATCAGCAGAGTGTCAAACTCAACCACTAGCTTTGCCGTTACTAAATAAATACTTTCAACTTACTTCGAGGACTGGAGTATCTTTCAACATTGTGTAGCGACTTATGTTACTCAAATAACATAACATAATAGAGGAGAATGTGCAAACTCCACACGGACAGTGATCCAGGACCGGCAACGAACCTGGGACCTCAGTGCCGTGATGCAGCAGTGCTAACCACTGCGCTACCGTGCTGTCCTTATTTTGGTATTCTTAATGACCTTTAAAAATATTCACTCAGTTTAATAGTATCCGTGTTCATCCAGATAGCTCAGCAATTGTAACCCTTGCACTGCATCCATCTCCTAATTCTGGGCTTTTCTGGGCACTGTTTCTACCCCTTGCCGAATACTCTGTAATGGATCGAAATTCAGTAAGACCGATCTGTCATGTTTTTAATGTTGCAAGTCAGCCTACTGGGAAAGTCTGCTAGAGTGCTCTGCTATCTTTCCTTGGCCCAGGTGCTACTTTGACCCCTGTGATCCTTCTATTTGTGCCAATGAAGTAATTAATGTGAGCTCTCGGTGCCATGATAGATATTTTACCTTACTCTCCCATTACTGATAAAAAGTGTTTCATCTTGGCCAGCCACATATCTAGACACATGTAAACCAATTAGTTTGCTTAAAAGCCTCCCAACCAGGCTCCTGACAGAGGCATGAAGAATTTGTTTTTCACAAATATAGATGACACTCTCTCCCCTGCATCTACACATATATATCATCAGGCAGTTTCCTCTGATCAGCACTTGGTCACAAAATCAGCATGGAGGTTATGAGTAACTGAGATCACCCAGAATGGTGCTGGACGGGACCAGCCACTACATCAAAAATATCTCAATTTTGGCACAGAGACCTCAGAGGTGGCATTTGAAGATTTGCTCGATGTCTTAATTTCCTTTGGGATCGCCTTCCAGTGTAGCTGGGTGATGAGACAGGGCCAATATATGTGATGCTTAGCCCTTGCAGTTCATTCAGCCCTCTGAGGCTCCAGCTATGGAGGGGATAGTGATGCAATACATGCTGCTGACAACGTTCTAGAGTTAACCCTTGTCCTAAATTCCGCACATAGCTAACTTCTGCTGCAAACTCCATACATGATTTTTTTTTGTTTTAATCCAACTGTTTCATCTAATTATTATTTGAAAAAGTGTCCAAGTGTGTACCAAATTGACATCATCAGACTCTACCTGGGTGCAAGAAATAAAGTAATTAACCCATGTCTGACATATGTTTGCAATAAGGGACGTCAGTTGAAAAAAATGCTCCATTGATCTCTTGAGAAGTTCGCTGCTTGACAATAACAATTTATTTGGCCAACTGTGACAAACTGATCATCCCAATTAAATTTCATCAGCTAATAATACACTGAATGAACATTTGTCCAGATGGGTTATGGTCTTGGAAACTAGAAATGATTGGCTAATATGGGTTTGTCACACAAATCATAGTCTCCAATCAGGACAGTTCCACTGGAATATTTGCAAGTAAATTAGTGGCTGAGTCAACTCTTTAATCTGGTGCCTACATGAATAGGTTTCTTAATAATGCATAAATTCCATCATTATTCACAATATAGAACTAAATATGAACAGTTGTCAATATTTTGAATGCAATATTTATTCTCACAAACCCTCATAACAAAAAAGTTAAGAAACAATTTTTGAGGAACCCTTCTCTCACTGACGGCAACCTGTGTGCAAATTTAGCTGCAACCAGTCAGGGCCTACAGTGATGATAGAGGACGAAACGCCAGACCACAGAGATTGGGATGATTTGGCTGTCATAGAGATTGACATTGCCCATTAAGATTCTTGAGGGATGGGAGTGGAAACATTGGTGAGAAAATTAAATGATAGCACTCACCTGAGAACCCTCAACCTGTACCTGGGCCTCAAGTGATACTTGGGCACTCAACAAGTATTATGTCCACATATAAAGGTGGTGATCAGCACTAACCCTTCCAACTCATGAGTACGGTTGTGCAGGCACAGATGAGGCTTTGTTTCCAATAAAGAGAGCTACAGCAATTCTCAAACAGCATTAAAGCAGCTCAGTACTTTGGCCTTTTTAAAGGGCAATTTTATTCACAGAACGCTCAGTTCCCGGTTGTAAGGGTGATGCACGATAAATTGTACAAATACTCAGGTTGGATACAACTGTGGCTTTTTTGTGGCCTCCCATAGCAGCTGGCGAAATGGCTGCTGAATAGAGGACACGCATATTTATACTCCTCCTGCTGGGCGGAGCCAGCAGGCAGGGGCTACCGGTGAACCTATAGTACAGGTCCTACCTTACATCACCGAATACAGGTGCAACAGTGGTTTACCACATTCACCCCCTGTTAAAAATGAGTCCGGCGGGCCGGTGGAGAACTATATACAGTATTGAATTAATATACAGTGTTTTATTAGGAGAGAACAAAAAATGTCTTTTGAAAGTCCGGTGCCAGTTAGAGATTCAACCGGTCTGGTGCCTTGATGTTCCGCTGGGAGCGACGTAACAGTGGCGGCGATGTCGATGATGGCGACGTCGGTGCTGGCCTTATGTCGGGTGGCCCCGGGAGTGTGCCAAAATCCTCTTCATCCTCTTGCGTGGGCAGGGGAAGGCGGGATGGTCCTGGTGGGGTTAATGTTGGGAGTGCCGGGGGGGGGGGGGGGGCGGGGGGGGGGGGGGGGGCGCCGGGCCGGGGAAGTGTGTATGAGTGGAACCTGCTGGTACCAGGTCCCTGAGGGAGACAGTATCTTGGCAGCCGTCGGGGTACGCCGCATAGGCATAGAATCATAGAATTTACAGTGTAGAAGGAGGCCATTCAGCCCACCGAGTCTGCACTGACTCTTTGAAAGAGCACCCTACCCACTTCCACCCTATCCCCATAACCCAGTAACCCCACCCAACACTAAGGGCAATTTTGGACCCTAAGGGCAATTTAGCATGGCCAATCTACCTAACCTGCACATCTTTGGACTGTGGGAGGAAACCGGAGCACCCGGAGGAATCCCATGCACACACGGGGAGAACGTGCAGACTCCGCACAGATAGTGACCCAAGCCGGGAATTGAACCTGGGACCCTGGAGTTGTGAAGCAATTGTGCTAACCACTATGCTACCATGCTGCCACTGGGGGCATACTGGGGGTTGGCATGGAGCAAGTGCACCCTATCCACCAACGGGTCCGCCTTGTGGAGTCAGACGTGCCGACAGAGCAGGACCGATCCTGGAGCTGCGAGCCAAGTCGGGAGCGACACCTCGGAAGTGGACTTCCTGGGGAAGGCAAAAAGACGTTCATGGGGTGTGTTATTCGTAGCGGTGCACAGTAGTGATCGGATGGAGTGTAGTGCATCAGGGAGGACCTCCTGCGAGCGAGAGGCTGGGAGGTTCCTGGACTGTAGGGCCAGTTGGACAGCCCTCCAAACCGTCCCGTTCTCCCTCTCTATCTGTCCGTTTCCCCAGGGGTTATAGCTGGTAGTCCTGCTGGAGGCGATACCCCTGCTGAGCAGGAACTGACGCAGCTCATCACTCATGAATGAGGATCCCCTGTCACTGTGGATGTAGGCGGGAAAGCCGATCAGAGCGAAGATTGTGTTGAGGGCCTTGATGACGGTGGCAGATGTCGTACCGGGCATGGGATGGCGAAGGGGAACCTGGAGTACTCATCGACCACACTGAGAATATACGTGTGATGGTCGGTGGAGGGGCCTTTTGAAATCCACGCTGAGGCGTTCAAAGTGGCGTGCACGGTCCGGCCGGTAGAAGTGCGGTTTGCACTCCGCACAGACCTGGCAGTCCCTGGTGACTGTCCGTACTTCCTTGACGGAGTAGGGCAGATTGTGAGCCTTGACAAGATGGTACAACCGTGTGATCCCCGGGTGACAAAGGCTGTCGTGTAGGGCCCGGAGTCGGTCTACTTGTGCGCTGGCACATGTACCTCAGGATAGGGCGTCTGGGGCTCGTTGAGTTTGCCGGGGCGATACAAAATCTCGTTTTTATAATTATAGGTGGAGAGCTCGATTCTCCACTGCAAGATTTTATCACTTTTGATCTTGCCCCGCTGCGTGTTGTTGAACATGAAGGCTACCGACCGTTGGTCAGTGAGGAGAGTGAATCTCCTGCTGGCCAGGTAATGCCTCCAATGCCTCACAGCTTCAACGATAGCTTGGGCTTCTTTTTCTTTGGACGAGTGCCGAATTGCTGAAGCATGAAGGGTGCGGGAAAAGAATGCCACGGGTCTGCCTGCCTGGTTGAGGGTGGCGGCAAGTGTGACGTCTGATGCATCACTTTTTACTTGGAAGGGCAGTGTCTCGTCTACTGCGTGCATCCCGGCCTTGGCTATATCAGCTCTGATACGGGTGAAGGCCTGTTGTGCCTCAGCTGTAAGGGGAAAGTGGGTGGACTGAATGAGTGGGTGGGCCTTGTACACGTAGTTTGGGACCCACTGGGCGTAGTACAAGAAGAACCCCAGGCAGAGTTTGAGGGCCTTGGGGCAGTGGGGGAGGGGAAGCTCCATGAGAGGGCGTATGCGGTCGGGATCGGGCCCCAGAAATCCGTTCTGGACCACATGAGGATGGCTAGGCAGGTTGTGCTGAACACGCACTTCTCCTTGTTGTAGGTGAGGTTGAGGAGAGTGGCGGTGCGGAGGAATTTAGCACGGTTGGCATCGTGGTCCTGCTGATCATGGCCGCAGATGGTGACGTTGTCTAGGTACGGAAAGGTGGCCCGCCAACCGCACCGGTCGACCATTCGGTCCATCTCCCTTTGGAAGACCGAGACCCCATTAGTGACGCCGAAGGGAACCCTGAGGAAGTGATAGAGACCACCGTCCACCTCGAAAGCAGTGTATGGACGGTCTGATTTACGAATGGGGAGCTGGTGGTAGGCGGATTTTAGGTCTATCGTTGAGAAGACCCGGTACCGCGCAATCTGATTGACCATATCAGATATGCGTGGGAGTGGGTACGTGTCGAGCTGCGTGTACCGATTGATGGTCTGATTGTAGTTCACGACCATTCTATGCTTCTCCCCAGTTTTAACGACTACCACTTGAGCTCTCCAGGGGCTGTTGCTGGCCTCGATGATGCCCTCCCGAAGCAGTCGCTGGACCTCGGACCTGATGAAGGTCTTGTCCTGGGTACTGTACCGTCTGCTCCTGGTGGCAACGGGTTTACAATCCGAAGTTAGATTGGCAAAGAGGGAGGGTGGGTCAACGTTTAGGGTCGCGAGTCCGCACACAGTGAGGGGAGGTAGGGGCCTGCCGAATTTGAGGGTGAGGCTCTGGAGATTGCACTGGAAGACCAGGCCTAGTAGTAGTGCAGCGCAGAGATTAGGAAGGACGAAGAGGCGGAAGCCGCTGAATTCTACGCCCTGGACCGTGAGAGTGACCGTGCAGAACCCCCGGATCAGGATGGAATGGGATCCGGTGGCCAGGGAGATTCTTTGATTGGCGGGGTGGACCGCGAGGGAGCAGCGCCTTACCGTATCTGGGTGGATGAAGCTTTCGGTGCTCCCGGAGTCCAGCAGGCAAGAGGTCACGTGGCCATTGATTTTCACCGTAGTCGAGGCGGTGGCCAGGTTGTGTGGACGAGACTGGTCGAGCGTCATTGAGGCGAGCTGCGGTTGGTCGTCGCTGGCGTCCGAAGATGGAGAGCGTGGGGGGCCCAGGTCATGGAATGTTGTCGACGTCCATGCCCCGTGGGGAAGACAAGATGGCGGCGCCTGAAGATCCTGCGGAGGACAAAATGGCAGCGCCCATGGGCCGCACGTTGCGGGGGCTGGACAAGATGGCGGTGCCCATGGGCCACACGTGGGCTGCGGGTGGGGAGATGGCGGCGCCCACTGGCCGCTCGCGGCCCCGGGAGGTGAAGATGGCTGCGCCCACTGGCCGCACGTGGCCCCGGGAGGTGAAGATGCCGGCACCCACTGGCCGCACATGATGCGGGACGAAGATGGCGGTACCCATTGTGTGTGGGTCAGGGGGAAGGGGGCGATAGCGGCAACTGCGCGGGCCTGGCACACCGCGGCGAAGTGGCCCTTTTTGCTGCAAGCTTTGCAAATGGCAGCGCCGGCCGGGCAGCGTTGGCGAGGGTGCTTCTGCTGGCCACAGAAGTAACATCGGGGACCCACGGGGTGTGCGGGTTGGCGTGTGGTGCAGGCGTATTGGTTGGGTAAAGCCCCGGCTGGGGTGGCCGTTTGTGGGGTCCACGAGGGATAGGAGGGGTGGGCCACAAGGCTGGAGGGGTAGGCCTGAGCATTACGTGAGGCGACCGTCATGGGGAGTGCTAGCTTCTTAGTCCCTGCTAGGTCGAGCGTGGCCCCTTCAAGCAGCCTTTGGCGAATGAGGTCTGACCCAATCCCCGTTATAAAAGCATTGCTCCTAAGAAGGTTAGAATGTTCGGTGGCCGTAACGGCCTGACAGTCACAGTCCCGGACAAGTGGGATTAGGGCTCGCCAGAAGTCTTCTATGGACTCACCAGGGAGTTGAGAGCGAGTGGCGAGTACATGCCTGGCGAAGAGTGTGTTCGCTTTCTGTGCGTAGTTTTCTTTGAGGAGCCATGGCGTCCGCGTAGTTCGGGGAGTCCTGCATCAGCGAAACATGCTGGAGCTCAATCTTGAGTAAGGATCTGTATCTTCTGAGTCTCCGTCAGAGGGGTAGTCGCTGAGTTGATATAGGCCTTGAAGCAGGCTAGCCAGTGATTAAAGTCCTTTCTGGCGTCGCTAGACTGCGGATCCAGCTGCAGGCGATCTGGTTTGATTCGGAGGTCCACCTTCTGGAAAATCTTCCTGCAATAAATTGATGCACGATCAATTGTACAAAGACTCAGGTTGGATACAACTGTGGCTTTATTGCAGTAAGATGAGTGGCCTCCCACAGCAGCTGGCGAAATTGCTGCTGAATAGAGGACACGCATATTTATACTCCTCCTACTGGGCGGAGCCAGCAGGTAGGGGCTACCGGCGAACCTGGAGTACAGGTTGTACCTTACATCACCTAATACAGGTGTAACAGTGGTTTACCACAAAGGGTCGGGAAAATTCACCCTTTCATCCGATAGAGTATCTGACAACCTCATTTGAGATATAACAGCTCGGTGAGAAGGAGTGAATTGGCTCACCCCTTATCCAGCCTCCTCGGTTGACCACAACAAAGGTTTAAATTCCTTTTTCACAAAGAAATACCTTTTTCAAATCGGAATATATTTAACTATTTATGCAGTGAACAATATGGAATGAGTCAAACTTTTTGTCAGTTGAAGAAAGAGCAATAAATAAATAAAAACACAATGTCGCACACACAAGTGTCATAAATAAGGGCAGTCAGAGTTCAATAGAAAGTTAGAGGAATATCGGCTGGATTCTCTGTTCCTGAGACACTGAGAGTTAACGCCGGGACAGGATTGATGGATTTCCATGACAGCAAAACTGGCGCCGCACCTGTTAAGTGGAACGTAATCGATTCCAATGAGAAATGGCGCCAGTCTCGCGATTGACAGTCAGGAGGCTGACAAGCTGCTGCCGCATATATACACTTCACTCCCCACACACACCATTCCAGACAACAGGATGGAAACAAGACACGCAGCACCACGCTTCACCGACACCAAGCCCGAGACCCTCCTAGATACGGTGGAGGAGAAGCAGGCCACCCTGCACCCTGGCCTGAGAAGAAGAAGGCTGCCAGCCACCGCCGTTTGTCGTGCCTGGGCGCAGATGTCAGAGGCGGTCAGTGCCACGAGTACCACCGTCCGGCAGCACAGGAAGAAACTGCACGACCTGCTCAGGACAGCCAGGATGAGTAGGCAACACTGTGCCCCTCGTACCAACCCCCATCGTACATACTCGTAGCCCCCAACCCAACCAGGCGGGTGGCCGAACCCTCACCCTGCACTACATGCCAAAACCTATACCGGCCGCCATTGCCTGGTACCCTGGCCACTGAGGCCACTAGCTACCCAGCCCCTGGGCTCTATGTGTCAGGCTGTCTAACACTGTTGTTCTCTGTTGCACTCCACCCCCCCACCCCCGGCCCCCACCTCACCCAGCAGAAGTCCTCCCATAACCGGCAGGAGTGGGAGAGAAATGGAGGGGGATTGCCGGGCCTGCGGCCCCTCACCATGGCTGAGCAGCGGGCCCGGGATTTGGTCGGTGGGTCGGAAGAAAGGGAAGCCACCAGGTGGGGGTCAGCCACGGGCGAGGTAGTGAGATCCCACTTAGTTGCGGTTCCCCATGATACATGTGTCAACACCCCACCCTCCAACACCACCCCCCCACCATCCTCACCTCCACCCTCACGCCCACACCACCCTCACCCCCACCCTCACACCGACACCACCCTGTAGTGCGACAGGTATGTATAACGGACGGGGGAGGGATTGTGGTTGTGTGCGGGTAGGATGCGGGTCAGCGACCCTGGTCAGTTCCTCCTCCCCCACCCCCTCCCCACCTCAGTGGACCTGGAGGTGATCAGAGGTCTCCCATGCGTGTTGGCCCTAGTGCACATGTCATGCGGCTTCCCCTGCTTGCCTGGACTTCATGTGGTGTCCATCCTTGTCCTCCCCTGCATCCTCCTTGTCAGGGAAGGCCTGGTGATCTTCTTCCTGCTCCAGCATGTCGCCCTTCTGAAGCGTGATTTGTGGAAGACGCAGCAGGCCACAGCGATGCGGGTGACCCTCTCAGCGCCATACTGGAGGGCCTCTCCAGAGCGTTCTGGGCATTTAAATCACATCTTCAGGATGCCAAAGCACTGCTCGATCACGCCCCTGGTCACTGATGCTGGAGAGCTGAAAGAAAAAACAAAATGCTGGAAAAACTCAGTAGAGCTGGCAGCATCTGTGTAGAGAGAAACAAGAGTTAACCTTTCGAATTGAAGTTCTGAAGTTGAGTTATTTGAACTTGAAATGTTAACACTGTTTCTCTCCAAAGATGCTGCCTGACTTGCTGAATATTTGCAACTTTTTTATATCAGATCTCCATTATTCACAGTATTGGCTTTTATTTTAGTGTATGATTCACTGCCATGAGGCATACAACGTTCCTTGAACTCCTGTTCTTGCCGCATCCCGTGATCCACTTGCCACCAAAGGTACACACTTTCTCTCTCCAGCAGCACCGACACACCCCATTTCAAAACTGTCCAGATGCTCAATTTCAGTTCATTCTTAGTCGCATCCACAGCTAAACAAGAAATCGTTTGTCTTCCTTTTAGCTGTTTAAAATAGTTCAGAAGAGTTATATTGGCCTTTAAACATTGGGCTGGATAATTGCAGTGACATCATATGCCTGAGCAGTTGGAATGCACTTAGTGCTTGGAATGTACTTATCTCTCTTTGTGTGGTCAATGTTTACAAACTTTGGGGTTTCACCACTTAGGCCACTGAGCCGTGAAGGGAGATGAATGAATCAAAGCTGAAGATGGTTTGTAGAAGTTGTCAATCACAGACCACTACTAGAAAGCTACGAATGGCTTGCAGCTAATGGATATGTGGCAACCAGACACAGGTCACAGCTGCTCTCCTTCCAAAAAAGGAACTATTTTCTGGGGCGGGTGGTCTGTGTGTGTGTGTGGGATGGGGTGTGGGGTCCCTTTCGGCAGGCTGTCCAAATGCAGGGTCCCCCTATCACAGGTTCCCTGTGGGGGTCTCCCTATTACAGAGGTCCCTGCGGGGTTTCCCTTTTACAGAGGTTCCTGTGGGAGGGTCTCACTATTACAGCGGTCCCTATGAGGGGTCTCCCTATTACAGGGGTCCCTGTGGGGGTTTCCCCCATACTTGTGGGTGGGAAGGGGCAGCCAGGCAATCCAGGGATGGGGGCTGCTGGGGTGTGGTTTGGGGCTGATTGTCAGTGCCAGGGAGGGGGGGGGCTGCTGCGGAATCTTGCTATTGGGCCGCCCGCCGGCGGGAGATCATAGTCTCCCAAATGGAGAAACCCACCCATTAACTCTGTTCCTCTTTTCACAGATGCAGCAGGAACCTGCTGAGTTTTCCAGCACTTTGTTTTCATTATGTCATTAGTTACATTTATTTTGTTATTCTTTTTTTTAAACTTGAGAGTATCCAATTATTTTATTTATTTTCTTTCCAATTAAGGGGCAATTTAGCGTGGCCAATCCACCTACCCTGCACATTTTTTGGGTTGTGAGGGTGAGTCCCATGCAGAACGGGGATGTAATAATATGTAGATAGACATGTAGCTGGGGGGTTGATCAGAACACCCAGCTGTGGCATAACCACTAGAGGGCATTACAACCACTATAAAAGCACAGCTCACACAAGCCCTAGGCCTCACTCACCCAGCAGAGACTGGAGGAACAACAGGAGTGTAGCATAGATCTCACTCACGCCACCACATGTGGCTTAGATACAGTTTGTACAGCTAGCCAAGATTACTGTGTTACTAGCGTTGGATCAGCAGAGTGTCAAACTCAACCACTAGCTTTGCCGTTACTAAATAAATACTTTCAACTTACTTCGAGGACTGGAGTATCTTTCAACATTGTGTAGCGACTTATGTTACTCAAATAACATAACATAATAGAGGAGAATGTGCAAACTCCACACGGTCAGTGATCCAGGACCGGCAACGAACCTGGGACCTCAGTGCCGTGATGCAGCAGTGCTAACCACTGCGCTACCGTGCTGTCCTTATTTTGGTATTCTTAATGACCTTTAAAAATATTCACTCAGTTTAATAGTATCCGTGTTCATCCAGATAGCTCAGCAATTGTAACCCTTGCACTGCATCCATCTCCTAATTCTGGGCTTTTCTGGGCACTGTTTCTACCCCTTGCCGAATACTCTGTAATGGATCGAAATTCAGTAAGACTGATCTGTCATGTTTTTAATGTTGCAAGTCAGCCTACTGGGAAAGTCTGCTAGAGTGCTCTGCTATCTTTCCTTGGCCCAGGTGCTACTTTGACCCCTGTGATCCTTCTATTTGTGCCAATGAAGTAATTAATGTGAGCTCTCGGTGCCATGATAGATATTTTACCTTACTCTCCCATTACTGATAAAAAGTGTTTCATCTTGGCCAGCCACATATCTAGACACATGTAAACCAATTAGTTTGCTTAAAAGCCTCCCAACCAGGCTCCTGACAGAGGCATGAAGAATTTGTTTTTCACAAATATAGATGACACTCTCTCCCCTGCATCTACACATATATATCATCAGGCAGTTTCCTCTGATCAGCACTTGGTCACAAAATCAGCATGGAGGTTATGAGTAACTGAGATCACCCAGAATGGTGCTGGACGGGACCAGCCACTACATCAAAAATATCTCAATTTTGGCACAGAGACCTCAGAGGTGGCATTTGAAGATTTGCTCGATGTCTTAATTTCCTTTGGGATCGCCTTCCAGTGTAGCTGGGTGATGAGACAGGGCCAATATATGTGATGCTTAGCCCTTGCAGTTCATTCAGCCCTCTGAGGCTCCAGCTATGGAGGGGATAGTGATGCAATACATGCTGCTGACAACGTTCTAGAGTTAACCCTTGTCCTAAATTCCGCACATAGCTAACTTCTGCTGCAAACTCCATACATGATTTTTTTTTGTTTTAATCCAACTGTTTCATCTAATTATTATTTGAAAAAGTGTCCAAGTGTGTACCAAATTGACATCATCAGACTCTACCTGGGTGCAAGAAATAAAGTAATTAACCCATGTCTGACATATGTTTGCAATAAGGGACGTCAGTTGAAAAAAATGCTCCATTGATCTCTTGAGAAGTTCGCTGCTTGACAATAACAATTTATTTGGCCAACTGTGACAAACTGATCATCCCAATTAAATTTCATCAGCTAATAATACACTGAATGAACATTTGTCCAGATGGGTTATGGTCTTGGAAACTAGAAATGATTGGCTAATATGGGTTTGTCACACAAATCATAGTCTCCAATCAGGACAGTTCCACTGGAATATTTGCAAGTAAATTAGTGGCTGAGTCAACTCTTTAATCTGGTGCCTACATGAATAGGTTTCTTAATAATGCATAAATTCCATCATTATTCACAATATAGAACTAAATATGAACAGTTGTCAATATTTTGAATGCAATTTTTATTTTCACAAACCCTCATAACAAAAAAGTTAAGAAACAATTTTTGAGGAACCCTTCTCTCACTGACAGCAACCTGTGTGCAAATTTAGCTGCAACCAGTCAGGGCCTACAGTGATGATAGAGGACGAAACGCCAGACCACAGAGATTGGGATGATTTGGCTGTCATAGAGATTGACATTGCCCATTAAGATTCTTGAGGGATGGGAGTGGAAACATTGGTGAGAAAATTAAATGATAGCACTCACCTGAGAACCCTCAACCTGTACCTGGGCCTCAAGTGATACTTGGGCACTCGACAAGTATTATGTCCACATATAAAGGTGGTCATCAGCACTAACCCTTCCAACTCATGAGTACGGTTGTGCAGGCAGAGATGAGGCTTTGTTTCCAATAAAGAGAGCTACAGCAATTCTCAGACAGCATTAAAGCAGCTCAGTACTTTGGCCTTTTTAAAGGGCAATTTTATTCACAGAACGCTCAGTTCCAGGTTGTAAGGGTGATGCACGATAAATTGTACAAATACTCAGGTTGGATACAACTGTGGCTTTTTTGTGGCCTCCCACAGCAGCTGGCGAAATGGCTGCTGAATAGAGGACACGCATATTTATACTCCTTCTACTGGGCGGAGCCAGCAGGCAGGGGCTACCGGTGAACCTGTAGTACAGGTCCTACCTTACATCACCGAATACAGGTGCAACAGTGGTTTACCACATTCACCCCCTGTTAAAAATGAGTCCGGCGGGGTGGTGGAGAACTATATACAGTATTGAATTAATATACAGTGTTTTATTAGGAAAGAACAAAAAATGTCTTTTGAAAGTCCGGTGCCAGTTAGAGATTCAACCGGTCTGGTGCCTTGATGTTCCGCTGGGAGCGACGTTACGGTGGCGGCGATGTCGATGTCGGTGCTGGCCTTATGTCGGGTGGCCCCGGGAGTGTGCCAAAACCCTCTTCATCCTCTTGCGTGGGCAGGGGAAGGCGGGATGGTCCTGGTGGGGTTAATGTTGGGAGTGCCGGGGGGGGGGGGGGGGGGGCGGTGGCGCCGGGCCGGGGAAGTGTGTATGAGTGGAACCTGCTGGTACCAGGTCCCTGAGGGAGACAGTATCTTGGCAGCCGTCGGGGTACGCCGCATAGGCATAGAATCATAGAATTTACAGTGTAGAAGGAGGCCATTCGGCCCACCGAGTCTGCACTGACTCTTTGAAAGAGCACCCTACCCACTTCCACCCTATCCCCATAACCCAGTAACCCCACCCAACACTAAGGGCAATTTTGGACACCAAGGGCAATTTATCATGGCCAATCTACCTAACCTGCACATCTTTGGACTGTGGGAGGAAACCGGAGCACCCGGAGGAAACCCACGCACACACGGGGAGAACGTGCAGACTCCGCACAGATAGTGACCCAAGCTGGGAATCGAACCTGGGACCCTGGAGTTGTGAAGCAATTGTGCTAACCACTATGCTGTCCAGCAGGCAAGAGGTCACGTGGCCATTGATTTTCACCGTAGTCGAGGCGGTGGCCAGGTTGTGTGGACGAGACTGGTCGAGCGTCATTGAGGCGAGCTGCGGTTGGTCGTCGCTGGCATCCGAAGATGGAGAGCGTGGGGGGCCCAGGTCATGGAATGTTGTCGACGTCCATGCCCCGTGGGGAAGACAAGATGGCGGCGCCTGAAGATCCTGCGGAGGACAAATGGCAGCGCCCATGGGCAGCACGTTGCGGGGGCTGGACAAGATGGCGGTTCCCATGGGCCACACGTGGGCTGCGGGTGGGGAGATGGCGGCACCCACTGGCCGCTCGCGGCCCCGGGAGGTGAAGATGGCTGCGCCCACCTGCCGCGCGTGGCCCCGGGAGGTGAAGATGCCGGCACCCACTGGCCGCACATGATGCGGGACGAAGATGGCGGTGCCCATTGTGTGTGGGTCAGGGGGGAGGGGGCGATAGCGGCAACTGCGCGGGCCTGGCACACCGCGGCGAAGTGGCCCTTTTTGCTGCGAGCTTTGCAAATGGCAGCGCCGGCCGGGCAGCGTTGGCGAGGGTGCTTCTGCTGGCCACAGAAGTAACATCGGGGACCCCCGGGGTGCGCGGATTGGTGTGTGGCGCAGGCGTATTGGTTGGGTAAAGCCCCGGCTGGGGTGGCCGTTTGTGGGGTCCACGAGGGATAGGAGGGGTGGGCCACGAGGCCGGAGGGGTAGGCCTGAGCATTACGTGAGGCGACCGTCATGGGGAGTGCTAGCTTCTTAGTCCCTGCTAGGTCGAGCGTGGCCCCTTCAAGCAGCCTTTGGCGAATGAGGTCTGACCCAATCTCCGTTATAAAAGCATTGCTCATAAGAAGGTTAGAATGTTCGGTGGCCGTAACGGCCTGACAGTCACAGTCCCGGACAAGTGGGATTAGGGCTCGCCAGAAGTCTTCTATGGACTCACCAGGGAGTTGAGAGCGAGTGGCGAGTACATGCCTGGCGAAGAGTGTGTTCGCTTTCTGTGCGTAGTTTTCTTTGAGGAGCCATGGCGTCCGCGTAGTTCGGGGAGTCCTGCATCAGCGAAACATGCTGGAGCTCAATCTTGAGTAAGGATCTGAATCTTCTGAGTCTCCGTCAGAGGGGTGGTCGCTGAGTTGATATAGGCCTCGAAGCAGGCTAGCCAGTGATTAAAGTCCTTTCTGGCGTCGCTAGACTGCGGATCCAGCTGCAGGCGATCTGGTTTGATTCGGAGGTCCACCTTCTGGAAAATCTTCCTGCAATAAATTGATGCACGATCAATTGTACAAAGACTCAGGTTGGATACAACTGTGGCTTTATTGCAGTAAGATGAGTGGCCTCCCACAGCAGCTGGCGAAATTGCTGCTGAATAGAGGACACGCATACTTATACTCCTCCTACTGGGCGGAGCCAGCAGGTAGGGGCTACCGGCGAACCTGGAGTACAGGTTCTACCTTACATCACCTAATACAGGTGTAACAGTGGTTTACCACAAAGGGTCGGGAAAATTCACCCTTTCATCCGATAGAGTATCTGACAACCTCATTTGAGATATAACAGCTCGGTGAGAAGGAGTGAATTGGCTCGCCCCTTATCCAGCCTCCTCGGTTGACCACAACAAAGGTTTAAATTCCTTTTTCACAAAGAAATACCTTTTTCAAATCGGAATATATTTAACTATTTATGCAGTGAACAATATGGAATGAGTCAAACTTTTTGTCAGTTGAAGAAAGAGCAATAAATAAATGAAAACACAATGTCGCACACACAAGTGTCATAAATAAGGCAAGTCAGAGTTCAATAGAAAGTTAGAGGAATATCGGCTGGATTCTCTGTTCCTGAGACACTGAGAGTTAACGCCGGGACAGGATTCATGGATTTCCATGACAGCAAAACTGGCGCCGCACCTGTTAAGTGGAACGCAATCGATTCCAATGAGAAATGGCGCCAGTCTCGCGATTGACAGTCAGGAGGCTGACAAGCTGCTGCCGCATATATACACTTCACTCCCCACACACACCATTCCAGACAACAGGATGGAAACAAGACACGCAGCACCACGCTTCACCGACACCAAGCCCGAGACCCTCCTAGATACGGTGGAGGAGAAGCAGGCCACCCTGCACCCTGGCCTGAGAAGAAGAAGGCTGCCAGCCACCGCCGTTTGTCGTGCCTGGGCGCAGATGTCAGAGGCGGTCAGTGCCACGAGTACCACCGTCCGGCAGCACAGGAAGAAACTGCACGACCTGCTCAGGACAGCCAGGATGAGTAGGCAACACTGTGCCCCTCGTACCAACCCCCATCGTACATACTCGTAGCCCCCAACCCAACCAGGCGGGTGGCCGAACCCTCACCCTGCACTACATGCCAAAACCTATACCGGCCGCCATTGCCTGGTACCCTGGCCACTGAGGCCACTAGCTACCCAGCCCCTGGGCTCTATGTGTCAGGCTGTCTAACACTGTTGTTCTCTGTTGCACTCCACCCCCCCACCCCCGGCCCCCACCTCACCCAGCAGAAGTCCTCCCATAACCGGCAGGAGTGGGAGAGAAATGGAGGGGGATTGCCGGGCCTGCGGCCCCTCACCATGGCTGAGCAGCGGGCCCGGGATTTGGTCGGTGGGTCGGAAGAAAGGGAAGCCACCAGGTGGGGGTCAGCCACGGGCGAGGTAGTGAGATCCCACTTAGATGCGGTTCCCCATGATACATGTGTCAACACCCCACCCTCCAACACCACCCCCCCACCATCCTCACCTCCACCCTCACGCCCACACCACCCTCACCCCCACCCTCACACCGACACCACCCTGTAGTGCGACAGGTATGTATAACGGACGGGGGAGGGATTGTGGTTGTGTGCGGGTAGGATGCGGGTCAGCGACCCTGGTCAGTTCCTCCTCCCCCACCCCCTCCCCACCTCAGTGGACCTGGAGGTGATCAGAGGTGTCCCATGCGTGTTGGCCCTAGTGCACATGTCATGCGGCTTCCCCTGCTTGCCTGGACTTCATGTGGTGTCCATCCTTGTCCTCCCCTGCGTCCTCCTTGTCAGGGAAGGCCTGGTGATCTTCTTCCTGCTCCAGCATGTCGCCCTTATGAAGCGTGATTTGTGGAAGATGCAGCAGGCCACAACGATGCGGGTGACCCTCTCAGCGCCATACTGGAGGGCCTCTCCAGAGCGTTCTGGGCATTTAAATCACATCTTCAGGATGCCAAAGCACTGCTCGATCACGCCCCTGGTCACTGATGCTGGAGAGCTGAAAGAAAAAACAAAATGCTGGAAAAACTCAGTAGAGCTGGCAGCATCTGTGTAGAGAGAAACAAGAGTTAACCTTTCGAATTGAAGTTCTGAAGTTGAGTTATTTGAACTTGAAATGTTAACACTGTTTCTCTCCAAAGATGCTGCCTGACTTGCTGAATATTTGCAACTTTTTTATATCAGATCTCCATTATTCACAGTATTGGCTTTTATTTTAGTGTATGATTCACTGCCATGAGGTATACAACGTTCCTTGAACTCCTGTTCTCGCCGCATCCCGTGATCCACTTGCCACCAAAGGTACACACTTTCTCTCTCCAGCAGCACCGACACACCCCATTTCAAAACTGTCCAGATGCTCAATTTCAGTTCATTCTTAGTCGCATCCACAGCTAAACAAGAAATCGTTTGTCTTCCTTTTAGCTGTTTAAAATAGTTCAGAAGAGTTATATTGGCCTTTAAACATTGGGCTGGATAATTGCAGTGACATCATATGCCTGAGCAGTTGGAATGCACTTAGTGCTTGGAATGTACTTATCTCTCTTTGTGTGGTCAATGTTTACAAACTTTGGGGTTTCACCACTTAGGCCACTGAGCCGTGAAGGGAGATGAATGAATCAAAGCTGAAGATGGTTTGTAGAAGTTGTCAATCACAGACCACTACTAGAAAGCTACGAATGGCTTGCAGCTAATGGATGTGTGGCAACCAGACACAGGTCACAGCTGCTCTCCTTCCAAAAAAGGAACTATTTTCTGGGGCGGGTGATCTGTGTGTGTGTGTGGGACGGGGTGTGGGGTCCCTTTCGGCAGGCTGTCCAAATGCAGGGTCCCCCTATCACAGGTTCCCTGTGGGGGTCTCCCTATTACAGAGGTCCCTGCGGGGTTTCCCTTTTACAGAGGTTCCTGTGGGAGGGTCTCACTATTACAGCGGTCCCTATGAGGGGTCTCCCTATTACAGGGGTCCCTGTGGGGGTTTCCCCCATACTTGTGGGTGGGAAGGGGCAGCCAGGCAATCCAGGGATGGGGGCTGCTGGGGTGTGGTTTGGGGCTGATTGTCAGTGCCAGGGAGGGGGGGGGCTGCTGCGGAATCTTGCTATTGGGCCGCCCGCCGGCGGGAGATCATAGTCTCCCAAATGGAGAAACCCACCCATTAACTCTGTTCCTCTTTTCACAGATGCAGCAGGAACCTGCTGAGTTTTCCAGCACTTTGTTTTCATTATGTCATTAGTTACATTTATTTTGTTATTCTTTTTTTTAAACTTGAGAGTATCCAATTATTTTATTTATTTTCTTTCCAATTAAGGGGCAATTTAGCGTGGCCAATCCACCTACCCTGCACATTTTTTGGGTTGTGAGGGTGAGTCCCATGCAGAACGGGGATGTAATAATATGTAGATAGACATGTAGCTGGGGGGTTGATCAGAACACCCAGCTGTGGCATAACCACTAGAGGGCATTACAACCACTATAAAAGCACAGCTCACACAAGCCCTAGGCCTCACTCACCCAGCAGAGACTGGAGGAACAACAGGAGTGTAGCATAGATCTCACTCACGCCACCACATGTGGCTTAGATACAGTTTGTACAGCTAGCCAAGATTACTGTGTTACTAGCGTTGGATCAGCAGAGTGTCAAACTCAACCACTAGCTTTGCCGTTACTAAATAAATACTTTCAACTTACTTCGAGGACTGGAGTATCTTTCAACATTGTGTAGCGACTTATGTTACTCAAATAACATAACATAATAGAGGAGAATGTGCAAACTCCACACGGTCAGTGATCCAGGACCGGCAACGAACCTGGGACCTCAGTGCCGTGATGCAGCAGTGCTAACCACTGCGCTACCGTGCTGTCCTTATTTTGGTATTCTTAATGACCTTTAAAAATATTCACTCAGTTTAATAGTATCCGTGTTCATCCAGATAGCTCAGCAATTGTAACCCTTGCACTGCATCCACCTCCTAATTCTGGGCTTTTCTGGGCACTGTTTCTACCCCTTGCCGAATACTCTGTAATGGATCGAAATTCAGTAAGACCGATCTGTCATGTTTTTAATGTTGCAAGTCAGCCTACTGGGAAAGTCTGCTAGAGTGCTCTGCTATCTTTCCTTGGCCCAGGTGCTACTTTGACCCCTGTGATCCTTCTATTTGTGCCAATGAAGTAATTAATGTGAGCTCTCGGTGCCATGATAGATATTTTACCTTACTCTCCCATTACTGATAAAAAGTGTTTCATCTTGGCCAGCCACATATCTAGACACATGTAAACCAATTAGTTTGCTTAAAAGCCTCCCAACCAGGCTCCTGACAGAGGCATGAAGAATTTGTTTTTCACAAATATAGATGACACTCTCTCCCCTGCATCTACACATATATATCATCAGGCAGTTTCCTCTGATCAGCACTTGGTCACAAAATCAGCATGGAGGTTATGAGTAACTGAGATCACCCAGAATGGTGCTGGACGGGACCAGCCACTACATCAAAAATATCTCAATTTTGGCACAGAGACCTCAGAGGTGGCATTTGAAGATTTGCTCGATGTCTTAATTTCCTTTGGGATCGCCTTCCAGTGTAGCTGGGTGATGAGACAGGGCCATTATATGTGATGCTTAGCCCTTGCAGTTCATTCAGCCCTCTGAGGCTCCAGCTATGGAGGGGATAGTGATGCAATACATGCTGCTGACAACGTTCTAGAGTTAACCCTTGTCCTAAATTCCGCACATAGCTAACTTCTGCTGCAAACTCCATACATGATTTTTTTTTGTTTTAATC